>NW_027361982.1:5050000-6250000 GCF_039654945.1 Dendrobates tinctorius | reverse complement strand
GAGCACCCCCCCCCCCCAGAGTGGGCCGTGGCAATGTCTCAGTCGGTCTCTGACCTGACTAAAGTCTCCCAGTCCCTGGTCCAGGTCTTAGAACGTTTACCTCGGCTATTTACAGCCACCTGTGTGCCGACCGCCTCCACGGTGAGTCGCCTGCACCTGACCACGACCTCCAGAGGGACAGATTGGGTAGGAGTTCTAGGAAGCGGGCTCTGTCTGGCTCTTCTTCCAGTTCGCAAGGTACTTCCGCTCCACCCAGGCTACTTTCCTTGTCTCCTTCCTCTGAAGACGACCTTTGGGAATCATCGTCTGACCTATCGGGATCTGACTCAGAGGCAGACATGTCTAAAACACAGGACATGGTAGTCTCATATCAGCTATCTTCCAAACGCTCAAAATAAAGGAGGATAAGACGCCCCTTCGGGAATGCTCTGTCCCCTTTAAACGATCGAAACCTCCCTCTCGAACCTTTCCTAATTACAAGGAGTTCGAGACTACTTTAAACACTGGGAACACCCTGACAAGCGTTTCTCAGGCCACAGGTACTTAGATGTACTATATCCCTTTGAAGCGGATCTTCTCACAAAATGGACCAAAGCTCCCGAAGTGGATCTGCCAGTTTCTCTTCTTTCCTCTAAGACGGTTTTATCCCTTCCGGACGGGGCATCTCTTAAAGATCCAACAGACAGGCAGAATCGCTGGCTAAATCATTTTTTGAGGCATCCGGCGCCTCTCTCCTAATTTCGCCTCCGCCTGGGTGGCTAAGGTCATCTCAGCTTGGGCAAAAATTCTTCGCAAGGGCATCTTAGCGTCAGCTCCTCAGGACGAGCTAGCAGACTTAGCAGACCAAATCAATCATGCGGGTAAATACCTCTTGGCCGCCTTGTTGGATGCGGCTGGGTGCGCAGCAAGAGCTAACAGCAACATAGTAGCCATACGCCGTATCCTTTGGTTGAAGGCCTGGAGTGCGGACACCACCTCTAAAAAGTCGCTCACCAACCTGGCATTTCACGGTTCTAGGCTCTTTGGCGCCAAACTGGATCAGATAATTTCTGACGCCACTGGAGGTAAAAGTACCTCCCTTCCCCAATCTCAGCCTAGACTGTTGTTCAACAGGAAAGCTTCTCGGCCGTTTAGGTCCTTTCGCTCCTTCTCTTCCACGGAAGGGTCTTCACAGCAGGACTGGCCCGCTACCTCCGGGGAACGGAGGAAACCATCGCATAAACACGCTCCCCGCTGGAGATCAAGAGGCTAACCTTCCAGGTCGTCAGGCTCCCGCTCCGGTAGATTTTCCTCCAAGTGACGGGTCACCTCCACCTAGAAGTTCTTCCAGGGTGGGAGGCAGACTTTCTTCTTTCATGGACGCGTGGCTATCTGTTGTCGACGACGCTTGGGTCAGGGAAATCATCACTTCCGGGTACATAATCGAGTTTTCCTCCCCTCCAAAGAGGCGCTTCTTCCTGTCTCGACCTCCAAGACAGCAGTCCCCGACTCCAGGGTTCCTTCAGGCCGTCTCCTCCCTTCTTTCCACCGGAGTAATCGTTCCCGTTCCTTCAAACGAACTGTTTTCAGGGTTTTACTCAAATCTCTTCGTAGTCCCAAAAAAAGATGGCTCCCTTCGCACGATCTTGGACCTCAAGTTGCTCAATCGCCACGTGCGGATCCTCCACTTCAAGATGGAGTCCCTGCGCTTGGTGATCGCCTCGATGGAACCCAGAGAGTTCCTCTGCTCTGTGGACATACAGGATGCCTATCTTCACATCCCTGTTTGTTTGCAACATCAGAGATTCCTTCGTTTTGCGATCCAGGAGAACTACTATCAATTCACGGCCCTTCCCTTCGGCCTAGCCTCGGCTCCCCGTGTCTTTACGAAGGTGATGGCGACAGTCATGGCCATACTTCGCTCCAGGGGGATCCTCATTAACCCTTATCTGGACGATCTGTTGATCAAGGGCTCGTCCTGCCAAGACTGTCTTCAGATAACTCTGGATACTCTCTCCCGTCTCGGTTGGATAGTCAACAGAGAAAAGTCCACCCTGCTTCCGACTCAGCGTCTGACTTTCTTGGGCATGGAATTCGACACGAATCTTGCCCGGGTGTTTCTCCCGAAGGACAAATTTTCAGCCCTTTGCAAGGGAATTTGATCCCTAAAACTGACAGGGCCCATTCCTCTTCGGTGCTGCATGAGGGTCCTGGGGAAGATGATGGCTTCCATGAAAGCAGTGCCTTTTGCACAATTTCACGCTTGTCCTCTCCAGCTGTCCCTCCTTTCAGCCTGGGACAAGACCTCTGCCTCTCTGGATCGCCCCATACTCCTGCCTCTCAGAGTAAGGCAGTCCCTGACTTGGTGGACAATACCTGCGTCAGCCCTGCAGGGGAGGTCCTTTCTCCCGCCTCAGTGGCAAGTCATCACCACCGATGCCAGTCTTCTAGGGTGGTGAGCGGTTTTCCATCAGAAAACTGCCCAAGGGTGCTGGAACGCCCAGGAGGCTCTTCTCCCCATCAACCTTCTGGAAATCAGAGCGATCTTCCTTGCACTCCTCAACTGGCAGCCTCTCCTCGTAGACAAACCAGTACGCATTCAGTCAGACAAAGCCACAGCCGTGGCATACATAAACCACCAGGGCGGTACTCACAGCAGACAAGTAATGGCAGAAGTAGCAAAGATTCTGCGTTGGGCAGAGCGTTACGTTCTGGCGATCTCCGCCGTTCACATCCCAGGGGTGGAAAATTGGGCAGCCGACTTCCTAAGTTGCCAGGGCCTAGCGTCAGGCGAATGGGCCCTACACCCCACTATCTTCAGTCAGATATGTCAGCGTTGGGGCACCCCGGACGTCGATCTCATGGCGTCTCGGATGAACCACAAAGTTCCTCGCTTCGTAGCCAGGTCCAGGAATCCTCTGGCCGTTGGTTGCGACGCCCTGGTAATTCCGTGGTCCCAGTTCCAACTTACTTACCTTTTCCCTCCCCTTGCCTTGATCCCAAGGGTGGTCAAGAAAACAAAATCAGAAGGCATCCCAGTGATTCTGGTGGCTCCAGACTGGCCGAGACAACCTTGGTGTGCGGAGCTGGTGAACATGCTCGCGGACGTCCCCTGGAGGCTTCCAGACCGTCCAGATGTTCTCTCTCAAGGCCCCCTTTACCACCAGAGTTCAGTCTGAGTTTAACGGCATGGCTGTTGAGGCCGCGATTCTGAGAGAATCAGATTTTTCCAACCAGGTCATTCAGACCATGATCAGAGCCAGAAAACCAGCCTCCTCCCGCATTTACCATAGGTACTGGAAGGTTATTTTCCGTTGGTGCAACGATAACAATGTTTTTCCATTGTCGTTCTCCATTCCATCCATACTTGGCTTCCTCCAGTCCGGCCTAGATGCGGGCCTGTCCCTCATACCCTCAAAGGCCAGGTCTCGGCTCTATCGATTTTCTTTTTCAGAAGGATCTGGCCCCCTTACCGCAAGTTAAGACCTTTCTCCAGGGAGTCGCCCACGTGGCTCCTCCTCATCATTCTCCGATTGATCCGTGGGACCTTAATCTCGTTCTCGGCGCTCTCCAAAATGCACCGTTCGAGCCTATTCAGGACATTCCTCTTTCCCTTCTCTCATGGAAGGTAACTTTTCTGATTGCCATCACATCCATTAGGAGAGTTTCTGAGCTGGTGGCTTTATCCTGTCGTTCCCCGTACCTAATCCTCCATCAGGATAAGGACGTTCTCAGGCCCGTTCCCTCCTTTCCCAAAGTGGTATCCTCTTTCCACATTAATGAGGATATCGTCCTTCCCTCCTTTTGTCTTGCGCCTGTCCAAAAATCGCTCCACAAACTGGGTGTGGTGAGAGCCATGCGTGTATATCTTGCCAGGACCGCTTCTCTTCGTCAATCCGATTCCCTGCTTGTCATCTCTGAAGGTCGCCGGAAAGGGCTCCCGGCATCCAAATCCACAATCTCTCGCTGGATTCGTTCTACGATACTGGAAGCTTACTGCCTTCAGGAGAAACTGCCCCCTCCGGGAGTGAGAGCCCACTCCACCCGGACTGTAGCGGCCTCTTGGGCTGTCCGACACCATGCTTCGGCTTTACAACTTTGCAAAGCCGCGACCTGGTCGTCTTTGCACACTTTTGCGAGGTTCTACAAGGTTCGTACCCAGGCCTCGTCTGATGCAGGCTTAGGTAGGAAAGTTCTGCAGGCGGTGGTTGCACACCGGCCGACCTAAGCCCTTCCTTCTCGCTCCTTAATTGCTGTTCTCACCCTCGGGACTGCTCTGGGACGTCCCATGGTAATCTGTGTTCCCCAATGAAGCGATAAAGAGAGAGGGATTTTTGGGTTCTTACCGTAAAATCTTTCTTGGAGCCTTCATTGGGGGACACAGCACCCTCCCTGTTTAAGTTGTACCATGTTGGGTTTACGAGTCCCTTGTTGGGTTGGTACTTTATTTTAAGAGGTTTTTTTGTTGGTTCTACTGCTTTTCTCACCAACTGAGGTACTTGGGACCTGTCGGTGGGTGTATACTGCCGGGGAGGAGCTAATTTTCTTTTTTGCATAGTGGCAGCATACACCCCCAATGAAGGCTCCAAGGAAGATTTTACGGTAAGAACCCAAAAATCCCTCTTTTTCAGACGCCGTGTAGGCAGAGATGGACATTGCAGACCGACTACACTTGGACTCATAATATCTAGCAATGTTCATAGCTGAACTCATAAAATGCTGTGTTCAGAAAGAATGTCAGTGTTCAATGTAACGCTTCCTCCTCATCAGGGCCAGGATAGATATATATCTATTTAATATTTTTACATCTAGTGACAGATCTGCTTTAATTCCTTAACATCTAGCATATTGTAACTTTTATTTTCCACCTATAGGTGCTGCTAAAGTAAAAGTACAAGCAGCAGGTAAGCTTACATATTAGCGAGCACCTGGGCTGCAGCAGGCTAATACTAATGTTGTGCGTCTCCTCCGCAGCAGTAGACACACATTAGGACCGTGTATCGTATGCTGTCAGCCTCATCACTCATAGTAGTGAATAAGACTGGAGGGATGTGGGATAAATATGGCAAGACTGAAGTTATAGCATCTAATATTCGATATTGCTGAATATTAACTGTCATATTTCTTTCCTCATCCTCCAGCTCCACAGGTTGTAGCTTCAGCAGGTAACAAGAAACGTGCCGCCTGGGATCTGAAGGGCCAAGTTAATGACATGAAGGACAAGGTCACTAATTACAAAGGAAAAGTACAATCATTGTCAGGTGAAAATACTCGTCTCCAGGCCACCAGTGAGCAACTACAGAAGCAAGTGGAGCTTCTTACAAGCCAGAATTGTGGCCTCAGCCAGCAGCTACGGTGAATTGTGGCTTAGATCTTGCGATACACCCTGTCCTTTATCTTGCATCCTCTTTCCTAGCAGGGCTTTGTATATAAAGCTTCTCTAGTCTTACCCCATTTGCTTTTTATTCTACAACATTGTGTTATATCCCAAATTTAGTTCATCAGAGTCCAAGCTGCAATCTGAGCAGAAGAAGTTGTCGCAGACTGAGAAGGAGGTGCAGCGGCTGACTGAGCTCAGCCAGAGGCTGGAATCGGACCTGGAAACTGAGAAATGTGTGGTGGACGAGCTCAGGACCACTAATCAGAGTGTGACACAGCAACTAAAGGACAAGGAGGTGAAATATATGTGGATTATCATTGTATGATTCCTGCTGATCCCATGGGCCACTTTGTGCAGGTTGACCACAATTTGGTTAAACCTTCTTGTAGAGGCAAAAAGTATAAAGAAAATGGCTCACCAACAAATCATATGTCTAGATCTATCCAGTTCTTGAGCGAGTGTGTACACAGTGCTGGACAGTCATTGTACCATGTTTTAACAAATGACGAATCAAAAGTTAATTTTTACCTTCATTCACCGCTGGACATCATTTCTACTTGTTGGATTCTTGTAGGGGCGGTTGATTTGTCTGGAGGGAGAGAACTCAAGACTGCAGTCCACGGTCAGAGAGCAAAGCCAGGAGATAAATGATCTGAAATGTCGTGTAACAGAAATGGACACACAAATATACACGCTGGAAAATGAGCGCAGACGGTTACACAACACTGTGCAGGAGCTGAAGGTACGTGACCCCGGACTCTCTGCCAGCTATTCTAATCGTAAGTGATCTTATCTAACCTCTGCCTCATCTGGTCCTTTCCACACTAGGGAAACATTCGTGTCTTCTGCAGAGTCCGGCCGACGCTGCCTTCGGAGAAGCCTTCTCCTGCAGGGCACATTATTTTCTCCCCTAGTGATGAGAAGGCTATACTATTAACTAAGACTGAGGAGGTAAGCGTATCAGCCAAAGTGAAATGACAGAGCTGCCTGTGGGGTTACTGACTTATTTTTTCATCTCCATTAGTCTCACATCGGTCGTGATAAGAGTCAGGCTGTCAAATATGACTTTAGTTTCGACTGCATCTTCCCACCTAGCACTAGTCAGGCGGCTGTGTTCGAAGAGATTTCTTTGCTGGTTCAGGTAAGGCTCACATCCATGTTTTCGACCGGTGGCTTCACTCCATGTTTCCTCAGTTTACCCTAGGCTTTCTCCCCTGTAGTCTGCCCTCGATGGATATCCTGTGTGCATATTTGCATATGGCCAGACCGGCAGTGGGAAGACGTATACTATGGAGGGTCCAGAAAACCTATGCGTGGACACCATGGGAATGATACCTAGAGCTATCCGGCAGATTTTCACCAGCGCAGATGAGCTGAAGTGTAAAGGCTGGCAGGTCAGTGCCTTGTGCTCATGTCTTAAGGGGGGGTTCTTCCTCTACATTCTGCTGTGGTTAGATATAATATACATATTATACTCAAGTATAAGCTGAGACCCCTAATTTTGCCACAAAAAACTGTAAACTTATTGACTCGAGTATAAGCTGAGGGTGGTACTGCACAAGGGTTAATGGTGGTCCAAAAAGATGCTCCATAGATACCCCCCCCCCCCCCCCCCCCCCGAAAATGCTGCACAAGGGTTAATGGTGGCCCAAGAAGATTTTCCATAGACAAATACCCCCCATATATTGCTGCTGCAATTTAAAAAAGAAAAAAAAATACTCCCCTATCATCGCTGGGGGCCAGGTGCCAGTGTTCTGAGCAGGCGGGGACACTGGCGCGCTATATGGGCCAGGTGCTGGTGTTGCCGCTGGCTCAGGCCCCCCAGCCCTGGCGATATTTACTAGTCCCTGCTCCATCGCTGCACGTCGCCCTGTCTCCCGGGTCTCTGCAGTGACGTTCTGCAGAGGGCGCGCACTGACTGCATCATCATGCCCTCTGACCTGAACATCAGTCAGAGGACGCGGAGGACAGAGCGGCGGTGGAACGGGGACAGGTGAATATTGCACTGCTCCCCGTCCTCCCTTGTGATACTCGACCCCTCCTGGCGCACGGTCTCTGCGGCGCCTGCTTGTTCTATGGTGTCGGTGGCAGCTCTTCCAGGTTCCAGCGGTCACATGGTACTGTTCAGTAGACTCATGAATATGCACATATTCACGAATTTAATGAGCGGTACCATGTGACCGCTGAGCGCAGGAAGAGCAGGGGGCTGCACAGACCGTGCCAGGAGGGAGTGAGTATGATCTGACACCCCCGCCGACCGGGGGTGAATGGGCTGAAAATCTCGGCTTATACGCGAATATACTGTGTGTGTGTGTGTGTGTGTGTGTGTGTGTGTGTAAAATATATATATTACTGTATCTATCATCAATGGAAATCAAATTTATTACAAATGGAGGCCTGGATTTGGAGTCACACAAAATTAAAGTGGAATGTAATGTCCTTAAAACAACTCAAAATGAGGCTCAGTATTGGGTGTGGCCTCCACGTGCCTGTATGATCCCCCTACAACGCCTGGGTATGATCCTGATGAGGCAGCGGATGGTCTCCTGAGGGATCTCCTCCCAGACCTAAACTAAAGCATCCGCCAACTCCTGGATAGTCTGTGGTGCAGCATGACGTTGGTGGACCCGCTGCCAAACCGGTCATGCTGAAGGATGTTGCTGGCAGCAGATTGCTCTCCACGGCGTCTCCAGGCTCTGTTACGTCTGTCACATGTGCTCAGTGTGAACCTGCTTTGATCTCTGAAGAGCACAGGGCACCAGTGGAGAATTTGCCAATCCTGGTGTTCTGTGGCAAATGCCAAGCATTCCTGCACGGTGTTGGGCTGTGAGCACAACCATCTGTGGACGTCGGGCACTCAGAACATCCTCATGGAGTCGGTTTCTAACCATTTGTGCAGACACATGCACATTTTGGCCTGCTGGAGGTCATTTTGCAGGGCTCTGGCAGTGCTCCTCATGTTCCTATTTGCACAAAGGCGGAGGTAGCTGTCCTGCTGCTGGGTTGTTGCCCGCCTACGGCCCCCTCCACGTCTCCTGGTGTACTGGCCTGTCTCCTGGTAGCGCCTCCAGCCTCTGGACATTATGCTGACAGACTCGGCAAACCTTCTTGCGTACCACTTGCCTTGATGTGCCATCCTGGATGAGCTGCACTACCTGAGCCACTTGTGTGGGTTGTAGAGTCCATCTCGTGCTACCACGAGTGTGAAAGCACGACCAACATTCAAAAGTGACCAAAACATCAGCTAGAAAGCATTGGTACTGAGATGTGGTCTGTGGATCCCACCTGCAGAACCACTCCTTTATTGAGGGTGTCTTGATAATTACCAATAATTTTTATCTGTTGTCTATTCCATTTGCACAACAAAATGTGAAATTGATTGTCAATCAGTGTTGCTTCCTAAGTGGACGGTTTGATTTACTATATATATAATATTTTGTCTTCCCAAGTATAAGTTCACGGCTAGTTTCCTTGAGATTTATAATGAGACCCTGAGGGATTTGTTGGTAAACCGACCAGACAAGAAACAAGAGTATGACATTCGGAAAGTCAGTCCTTCCAGCAATGAAGTACATGTCACCAACCTGCGTTACGTAGACGTTTCCAGCGTGGAAGAGGTGAGGAGGATCTGTGATATTAACCGTGGCTCACTGTAGAATAAGACTACACCTTATTTCATTACTTTTCACTAATTGAATGCATTTGTTTATTAGGTGCATGAACTTCTGCAAATGGCAAAAACAAACCGATCTGTGGCGAAAACTGCTCTTAATGACCGATCGTCTCGTAGCCACAGTGTGTTTCAGCTGAAAATAGAGGGAGAAAACTGTCTCAGAGATGTCCGGACATCATGTAAGTTTTGGGCAGAGTACAGGTGTGCTTATCTGGGCTCCTACAAGGAGGAGGCAGCAGATCTCCAGAACAAGTAGGCTCCAAAATTGTCATCTAAAGTCCTGTACTGTACTTCATGTCATAAGTAACCATGTAGGACGTAGAAGTTCCTCAATGCTTATGGACTGACATGACTGTCAGTGTAATATTCACTCTGATGGGGTCTGCCACAAATAAGAGAATTCTCCAGCTGGAGCAGGAAGCGATGCTTCGCGGCAGCACTCTGTCACATACTGGTTTAGTGTGATGGGAAGGTTTTTTTGTCAGGTTTAATACTTTATTTTTTTACTAAGGTTTTGTTCTGTTTTTAGCTGTCCTAAGCCTGATCGACCTTGCTGGGAGTGAGCGTCTGGACCGATCTCTTTCCACAGGAGATCGGTTGAAGGAAACACAAAGCATTAACACTTCACTGTCCACATTGGGAATGGTTATTACTTCATTATGTAATAAGGTACAGACTCGTCTGTATAATTACATATTTCTTATATTGTAATATTTCAAACATTAAAAAAAAATTTCTTCTACTGGCAGGATGTCCATATACCGTATCGGAATAGTAAGTTGACGTACCTGCTGCAGAACAGCTTGGGTGGAAACTCAAAAGTGTAAGTCCTACCATATTTTTCGGACTATAAGACACACCTAGGTTTTAAAGGAGGAAATATAAAAAAATTTTTTAAAAAAATGAAGCCAAAAATGTGGTCAATTTTATACTTAATATATCCCATATCCTGGTATGCATGGCTCCCTCATCTGTACTGGTATGATTGGCCACCATCCACATCCTGGTATGCAGGGACCCATCTCCGTCCTGGTATGCGTGGCACCAGCAGAAGAAAAAAAAAAATAAATAAACACTTGCCTTCCCTGCACGTCATTGCAGCATCCTGCTCCGGTGCCAGCAGCTGCTTTATGTTTGCAATCAGTGCATGGCTGTGACATCATGCGCTGCTTAGAAACCAAGCACAGCTGCTGGAATACTCACTGCTCTCCACGCCGGGACTGTGTGTGGAGCGCAGTGAGTATTCATTGCTCTTTAGCGAGCACAGTGTCAACTGCACCCGCTGGCTTCTTGCAGCTGCTGGGCTTTCACGTGTGCCACTACTAAAGAGATGTTGGGAGTGGAATGCAGTAAATACTCATTGCCTTAAGTAGCCGGCACACAGGAACGCCCAGCAGCTGCAAGAAGCCGAAAAATACAGTATATTTTTCATGTACTCCTCTTCCATACACTTGTGATCTCTACATGCTCCTGCACTCTGGGAATTGGAGGGATGCATTAAGAAATGTAGTGTTCTATATAGCCTTTATTGTAAGGCCAAGTGCACATGATAAAAATGACGTGTTCGGACCACTTATGTCAGGATTGGCCGGCCATCTATTGTGTATGGGACCCTCTCGTCTCTTGAGCAGTAAACTGTTTTGCCATCATTCACTTCCTGGTTTCTAAGGGGTGGGCTCTCCTCCTTAAGTGACAGGTCTGGGGAGTAGCAAAGCTGTAGTATTAGTAGAACTATAAAGCTTTACACCAGTTCTGCTGTAAAGAATTATTGGTTTTGTTCTGGAGGTACACGTAGAGATAACAGGGTGTTTGAAAAAGCACACAGATCTGGACAGTGAGAGCCATAATTAGGAGACCTGTTCTGACAGAAGCAGATGGTGACGGCTGGGGATTTTATAAAAGCAGCTTGTCTGGAGCTGAACAGCTAAATTCTGTAGAGAAATCAATGGGCTGGAGAGAGCTGATGGGTATGTTATGAGTTAACTCCTCTGGAATGTAACTCCGGGCAGGCTCTAGTGGTCAAGCCCAATGTAATCCAGCTTTACACTGTTCCCTTTTATCTATCACTAGCTGAAGAGCCCGGCGTTGCCCGGGCATAGTAACTAACTACGGTTAGTTATAACAAAAAATATATATTATAATTAATCTGAGTGTAGAGCCCCGCCCACTCGGCATAGCCACATTCACTATAACATCCCACATCATCCCGTCAGAGCTAGTAAAAGTAGAATAGTGAAATTGCACAGAAACCTGGTTCACTAAGATCCCAAGTTTTCTACTGATCAGGCTGATATTCTCACTTATCTGCCACCATAAATATCAGTCATGCTTTTCACCAATGGACAGGCACAAACCTTATACATTATTACAGTAGAGAAACCTTCACACACACATTTTCATGCACCGTCAACTTGTAATTTGTCCAGCTGAGTTGCTCATGGATGTACAGCATCTGTATGCAGTATAGTATCATATTTAATGGATTGTTATGGGAAAAGCATTACGTGTTATATGGGTATATTCATGTGAATTATGGGGAAAGTAACACTTTAAAAAAACTCACAGCATCAGAGCACAGTAACGCATCAATAATGCAAGTGTCTGAGAAAATATTAAATCCACATGACATTTAATATGTGCGCTTTCCTACGTTCATGTGTGTCACTTAGGCTATGTGCCCACGTTGCGTGTTAAAACGCACACTAAAAACCGGACTCCTTCCCAGAAATCGCGCGGCTTTTTCACCGCGATTTTACCGCGATTATATTTGGGATTTTGCCGCAATTTTCTCAAGCGCTTTCCAAGCGATTTGAAGCATCGCTTGGAAAGTGATTGACAGGTTGGTCACACTCGTCAAACATAGTGTTTGACAAGTGTGAGCAGCTTTTTACTATTGAGGCTGCCTATGCAGCATCAGTAGTAAAAGATAAAATGTTAAAAATAATTTAAAAAAAAAAATAAAAAATCGGGGTATATTTACCTTTTGACGTCCCGCGCTGCCATCCCGGCCTAGGCGTTTCCAGCGATGCCTTGCGAGACCTGTGATGACGTTGGTCTCGCGTTACTATAGCGATCTCGCGAGACCGCTAGAGTCACGCGAGACCTACGTCATCACAGGTCTCGCAAGGCATTACTGGGAACGCTGAGGCCCGGGAATGCAGCGTGGGACGCCTGAAAGTAAATATACCCGATTTTTTTTTTTTTTTTTTTTTTTTTGTTTTGTTTTGTTTTTTTTACAGGGGTATGGTACCCAGGGCCTGGAGGACAGTCTCCTCTCCTCCACACCGTGGGTACCAACTGCACATGAGACGCTTAACTTCCCGCATGGTGGGCATAGCCACATGCGGGAAGTAAGCGGTTCTCATGCATTCCTATGTGTGCGGAATCGCGGCAATTCTTTGCGATTCCGCACAAAAGAACGAGCATACTGCAATTTTTTTTTTCCCACGATGCGATTCCGCCGTGGAAAAAAGCGCAGCATTAGCACAGCATGTGCGGAATGCCATAGGAATGCATGGGGGGCGTTCTGTACACTATTTTTAAACGTTTTTGCGCCGAAAATCGCGGCAAAAGCGCTTAAAAATTCGCATCGTGGGCACACAGCCTTAATGATACCACACGGGAGGGGGGGGGGGGATTCATTTCTGTCATGTACTCACTGCTCCTTTCTGGGGGACAGACGATGGCTGGAGCTTATGTTCCTGGGGATGTTAGATTTCTCCCACCATGTCAGTGTCTGCTGAGGTGTTGTCAAGTGGGAAAACTTTGCGCTTAGCAACCAAACACAGCTCAGCTACTTTTAACCAGCTCTGGTGAAATGGGAGGTGATTGGTTGCAGGGAAAACTGTTGGTCATAGCAACCAATCACAGCTTAGCTTCTTTTGAACAGCTCTGGTGAAATGAAAGATGCTTTGTGATTGGTTGGTGATTTAATAACCTGAGAATGCCCCTTTAAATGATCCAGTTCTGCTCTTCGGTGGAGAGATTACCCACTGCCATAAGATTCTGCCAGCAGCTTTCTGGTAGGAAACACAGCAGGAACGCTTCCCATGTTTGGGGGAGACAGCAGTTAGCCGGCTGTGTAATGTGTATAAGCAGCTTGAAAATTTTACTTTTCATTATCTATTATTTTTTTTATTTTTCTTACTATATGTAATTATCTTTTTATTATAGGTTAATGTTTGTTAATATTTCCCCTTTGGAAGAAAACTTTGCAGAGTCTGTGAACTCTTTACGGTTCGCCAGCAAGGTAAGGTATTGAGAGATTTGCTTTCAAGGATCACTGTGGGGAGTCCCTTTTGTTGAAGCTCTTGCCTGAAGTGGCCTCCACTGTAACTTGTAATCTGGATATCAAGAATTTAAGAACAACTTAGTTAAATTATAATCTGGTTATTAACCTATAATGGATGCTTCCTTACTGCATTGAGCAACGTTATCATGATAGTGATTAGAGATGAGTGGATAAATGTGCAGGTCCCTGGTGCCAGGTCAGTAGTTGGTGGGTGCTGAACCGGGTTCCTGTAAGTTTATTCACTCATCTCTAGTATTGATATTATTACGGATATTTATTTAACATTCTGTTTTAGGTGAATGAATGTGTGATCGGCACAGCACGTGCAAACCGGAAATGAGCCGCTCATCAGAAGCAAGTTTTATCTATAAACCTCCTTTTTTTTTTTTTTTTTTTTTGTGTGATCTACAGCGGCCAACTTTAAGAGCTGTACATCAGCTGTAAGTGGAGGCTTATATGGTCCTGAATATAGAGGGGTCGTCTGATAGTTCACAAAGCAGAAGCTGTATCTGTGTTAAGTGTATAATTTTACTCTGTTTAAAATATGAAAATTGGAAAACAAAAAAAAAGCAGAAGCTTCAAATGCCCTTAAGTGTTTTTTTAAGTCTCCCTCCAATGTAGTGGAGATGCTCCCCAATGGATTGAAGATTGAACTTCCATCCCTCATACTACACCATTCGCAGCTTGTTTTATGCGGTTTCTTTTTTTTTCTTTTAAATCTATATACTTTAGGATGGGTAGGTCCTATTGTTTTCTATAAAGTACACTTGCTGTTATCAGGCATTTTAAACTTAAAAAAAAAAAAGTCAGAAACATAATGTGTCTAATGACTGTGTGAATACTTTCCTCCATGTATTTTAAACTCTTTATCTAATGCTGTTTAGAATAATAATCTTTTTTATAGATGTCTGTACATATGTATACATGCATAAGGTGACTTGCTGTAAATAAATTTGCCATTTCTCATACATCTGTGGCCTATTCAGTTTTTTTTTGTGTGAATATGACCCCCTGTTCCCTTTCGTGAGCATAGGCAATCATTACTTGTGAACGTTGCATGTATATTAGTGCCTGTGTTGGGTGCAGTATAATTATGGTGTCTGTACCTCTCGCATCATGAAAGATTAAAGTGTAAATTGCCATCAGTTATCTTTACATGTTAGATTTGTGTTTCATCAATGACTGAGCTCATGCACACTGCTGTATTACAGATCTATACCATGGAACTTATCCAAAGTATAAGAAAACAAATCTTATTCCAAAATAATGTATAAAAATTAATAAATACACCTGCACCCTCTAGCATAAAAAATAGAAAAGAAAGCTGATACAAGTAGTTATGCAAACACCTGTGTGCATATAAATTCATAAAAAAAACATTATTTTTCTCCATTAACCACTGTGCTTCAGGGTTAAATAGCCTACAGAATAAATAAAATGGTTATGTACATGCATATGTAAAGTGCATCAAAACTGACTCAAGAAAGATGGCAATGGTGTGGGGCCACTATTCACTGGTTTACAAAATTCAATATCAAAAAATGTATTAAAAAAAAATTAATGGCAGACCAATCCAGTGTGTGTGTGTGTATGTATGTGTGTGTGTGTATATATATATATATATATATATATATATATATATATATATATATATATATATATATATATATATATATATATATATATATATATATATAAATTTTTTTTTTTTTTTGAGACATGCTGTAAGAGAACAGACTCCATTTTGTCTGGTAACTCCTGTGTCATGATGATCAAATAACACTGGTGGGCAGGGAAGTTTCACATTTCTATTCACGCCCCTGAAGTTCCTATTGGTTACATATTTCGGCAATCATAGAATCGTAGAGTTGGAAGGGACCTCCTGGGCCATCTGGTCCAACCCCCTGCTCAAAGCAGGATTCGCTAAATCATCCCAGTCAGATGTCTGTCCAGCCTCTGTTTGAAGACTTCCATTGAAGGAGAACTCACCACTTCTCGTGGCAGCCTGTTCCACTCATTGATCACTCTAACTGTCAAAAAGTTTTTTCTAATATCTAATCTGTGTCTCCTCCCATTCAGTTTCATCCCATTGCTTCTAGTCTTTCCTTGTGCAAATGAGAATAAAGTTGATCCTTCTACAATGTGACAGCCCTTTAGATATTTGTAGACGGCTATTAAGTCTCCTCTCGGTCTTCTCTTTTGCAAACTAAACAATCCCAAATCCTGCAACCTTTCCTCATAAGACAGGGTTTGCAGACCGGTCACCATTCTGGTCGCTCTTTTCTGAACTTGCTCCAGTTTGTTGATGTGTTTTTTTTAAAATGTGGTGCCCAAAACTGGACACAATATTCCAGATGAGGTCTGACCAAAGAGGAGTAGAGGGAAATAATGACTTCACGTGATCTAGACTGTATGCTTCTGTTAATACATCCTAGAATTGCATTTGCCTTTTTTGCTGCTGCATCACACTGTTGACTCATATTCAGTCTGTGATCTATTAGTATACCCTAGTCTTTTTCACATGTGCTGTTGCTTAGGCCAATTCCTCCCATTCTGCATATGCTTTTTTCATTTTTATTGCCCAGATGTAGTACTATGCATTCTTCCCTGTTAAAAACCATTCTGTTAGTTGCTGCCCACTTCTCCAGTTTATTTATATCTTTTTGAATCCTCTCTCTCTCTTCTCTAGTATTAGCTATCCCTCCTAGCTTTGTGTCATCAGCAAATTTAATCAGTTTACCCTCAATTCCTTCATCTAAATTGTTGATAAAGATGTTGAACAATACAGGGCCCAGGACAGAGCCCTGTGGTACCCCACTTGGGACGTTCTTCCAACTGGATGTGCAGCCATTTACGACCACTCTTTGGGTCCGATCACTAAGCAAGTTATGAATCCACCTAACAGTTGCCTTGTCCATTCCATACTTAGTCATTTTTTCAATAAGGATTGTATGAGATACTTTGTCAAATGCTTTGCTGAAGTCAAGATATACTATATCTACAGCATTTCCTTGATCCACCCAATCAGTGATTCCATCATAGAAGGAAACTAAGTTAGTCTGACATGACTTATTAGTTACAAACCCATGCTGACTCTGTTTAATCACTTCATTCTTATCCAGATACTGACATACATGTTGTTTAATAACTTGTTCAAAGATCTTTCCTGGTATAGAAGTCAGACTCACCGGCCTATAGTTGCCTGGGTCCACCTTCTTCCCCTTTTTGAAGATCGGAACAACATTTGCTCTTTTCCAGTCTTCTGGCACTTCTCCTGTTCTCCAAGAATTTTCAAAGATTATGGAGAGGGGTTCAAAAATTTCTTCTGCTATCTCCTTCAGTACTCTGGGGTGTAATTCATCTGGACCTGGAGACTTGAATTCATTTAGGTTAGCTAAGTGTTTCCTCACTATCTTTCTGTTTATAGATATCCTGGATTCTTCTATTCCCTTAATAGGACAGTGAAGAACAGTTGATGTTACATTTCCTTTCTGAGTAACTATTCCTTTGTCTGTGACACTAAAGTAGATGCATGTGCTAATCAAGCAGAAAATCTGAGTACACCATACAACTAGTCTGTGCTGTATTGCTTATCCAAGTGCCCGTAAAAAAAAAACCAACTTATTCATTTGTAATTCAAAAGACCTAGAAAAGAGTGTCTTTAGCGCACATAATTTGGTGCTGAAACCCGGGGTCATCTGTGAATTAATACCTCCTGGTTCTCAAGTCATGATGGACCCTCCAGTAAAAGTGAATTCCAACATTGCAGCTGTATTGTAAGGGTTCCAATGGATTGTGATGAATAAGAAAATGCTCACACAAGAACTGAATTTCTAAATTGATTTACTTAATAAATGATAAGATTAAATAATAAACAATATAAAACTATAAATACAAATGCATTAATCAGAAACAAGCATTATTCATACGTTACATTATTCAGATAGACGTCGACCAGTCATCTTCCAAGAGCCAAGAGAGAGAAAAACATGTGTCCTAGTTCTTTTAAAATGTCCAGCTAAAAGGTGTGTCCATCCCCACCATATGGGGAATGATGTCACAAGTCTATTGTCCATTGGCTATAAACATCCCCTCAATACCTGTTTTAACCAGTATATAATACAAGAAGCTAGAGGAGGGGGCATCCTGTGTGCCACATAGCAAAAATACAGCAAGCTGGAGGAGGGGCTTCGGAGCACAAGATAACCTAATTATGGCAATGAAGGTCCTTTGTTGGTAGATAAGTGTAAGCCAGTTATTTGCTCTGCTTGGACAATTTGACCATCTTGTTGAAACAAGTTTCAATGACCTTCTAGGAAGGTTCAAAGTATAACTGATTGAAACTATATCAATAGTTGGTATTAATTAATGGAGTGTTTAAACCATTAAAAATAACTCCTAGTATACAGCAGCATAAGATGAGAAGCTTATTTTTGTATTTCACTTTTACTGAGACCTTTGTCTACCGCAATTCTGGGTGAGGTATTTTGCATTAAATAGTCTTGTCCTAGACCTGGAGTTGCCTGTGCCTTTATGAAGTGTGTGCATGAGATGGTATTAGTGTGAAATATAGTGGTACTAGGATAGCTAGCGTTGCTCTTTTTGTCCATGCACCACACCCTACTAACTCTGGAGTGACCTTAAATGGATGAATGTTTGGTGCACTGAAACACTTTTTCCTTGTTTTTAGTGTTGCTGTATCATATTTGGCTATTGAGGGGGATCAACTCAACAGGAGTGTTATCTTGTAGTCTATTAACTGGTTTTAGGTAGGATTTTGAGTGTTTTGGTGACTAGCTACATTATAAGAAGGTGTGCCAGCACTGATACAAGCTTTAACAATGTTTTGACTGAGGCAACTTGAGGGGCAAGTATGGAAGCTTGCCATAGTAGATGGAGTAAGAAAACTCAAAGATGGCAAAAAGTCTTCAGATAATGTGAAAGCAATGATGCCATGACATATAAGATTGTAAAAAAAAAAAAAAAAAGTTGAAAAAGGCTGCAATTCCCTTAGCGGGGGAGTGTTCAAATAATGGCTGCTCATAAAATATGGTCAGAAGCTGAGTAGTGAATGTGGCTGAGGAAGTAATTAGTGAGAGAGGTGTGAAGATATGCTAAAAATTTACAATAATAAAGGCAAAGTCAGTTCATATTGTTACAAAATGGCACTGGTGTGCGTGCAGAGATGTCCAATTGCTTCAAGACTGCCACATGAATTGCCAAGAAAAGCGCTAGTGCTTCATTATCAAAAAGCTAAAATGCTGGTGAAGCAGCATGTACCTGAGTACACAAATGCCAGAATCCCAAAATAAACACAGGATAGCCCAAAAATTAAGCACACCCTAATTGCCAATAAACCTCCTGACGTGCGATTCGCCAAATGCTTCCTCAAAGTATATGCTGAGTTCAGAGATACATTGACTGTGCCAGCGTATAAAGTCATCAGTGTGCTGTGCTAGTCTGGGGGTAGCCACGTCGCATGCTCTCCTTTTCGCGACGTCCAGACAGCACGCTGGCGCTCCTCTCTGAGCATATAAAGGGGTAGCGCCAATGCAACACCGCAGGGACTTGTTGACCAAGAAATCATGACATAGACAGCCGGCAGTGAGCTACTGACAGAACAGAGTCCTTAGTACTGGATAGTGTTGTACTACCACATATTCCTGCAAGCCAGCCACCAGATTTGTGAAGAAAGAAAAAAGGGAGGACAGGAGTCCAAATAGGAGACCTCAAAAATGTAATCTGCCGCAAGGAGAACAGTTCCCATTATCATGAACCACAAGTTGTCTTAATTATCATTATTGTAAAACAAGAAAAGTAAAAGGTGAAAAAATATAAAATGTAGGAGTAGATTGTAAAAAATGAAAAATAAGATTTTTTTTTTTATATTTTTTTTTAATGTGGTGGACAAATGTGAACAGGGCACGAATTGCAAATAATTTGTTATGACTAAAAAGGGGGGCATGTGAAAACTGTAGTAAGACCCCCTTCCCCATAAGCAAAAGGAGAGGAAGAAGAGTGGAAGTTGAAGTGAGAACACATAAATGAATGTTTATCACCTTCACTTAAATAATGTCAAACGCTAGATACAAATATATGCAGCAGAAGAGATTAAGTGCAAAGACAATCTGTCCAACTAAAGGGCCTGTCACACTAAGCGATATCGCTAGCACGTCACTGGTTTTTGTTTTGTTTTGGTTTTGCGATTTCGCTATGTCTGATACTTGCCTCCGACCGGCTCCCTCGCTGATCGTGCGAGAACGTCCTGGACCATTTCTCGTCATCAGCTTCCTGCTGGGCTTCCTATGGCTTGTATGCGGGCGGGAGGATGTCAGGATCGCCTAGTGTGACAGGTAAGTAGCGACCCCTGTGATGTCGCTGGTGAGATCTGCCTGTGTGGCAGCTCACTAGCGACCACTTAGGCTGGTTTCACATTAGCGTTGAAACAACGCTGCGCACTGCGTCAGTAAGCCCCGATCCGCCTCCCTGCCCGCCCCATCCGGGATCACCGCCTACTTTCGCATTTGCACGCATGCGATCGGCGCACCCTATCTTTAGCATAGGGTGCGCAGATCATGCGCTGCCAGTGTGAAAGTAGCGTGCTGCGCACTTTCTACGGTGCGCCGTGCGCGCCGAAATGCAACATGCCGCATTTCGGCGCGCACCGTCAAAAGTGCGCAGCACGCTACTTTCACACTGGCAGCGCATGATCTGCGCACCCTATGCTAAAGATAGAGTAGGCGGTGATCCCGGATGGGGCGGGCAGGGAGCCGGAGCGGGGCTTACCGACGCAGTGCGCAGCGTTGTTTCAACGCTAATGTGAAACCAGCCTAAGCGATGAACCAGCGATCCTGACCGCGTCATAGCGCTGGTCGGGATTGCTGGTGCAACGCTAAGTGTGACAGTACCTTAAGGCTAGTTTCAGACTAGCGTTATGAGGCACAGGGCCGCCGCTAAGCTCCGGCCGCGCCTCCTCCAGTCAGCTCCTATGGGCGCATGAGGCTGCATGCGACCGACGTACCATATATTTAGCGTTGGGTACGCTGGCTGTGCGCTGGTATGTTTTTGTCGGCGCATGCACCCTTTTCAGATTAAAGAATAGACAAAAATGAAAATATAACACTAGACACAAAGCATTTCGACCTGTGAGCTAAACTCAGATTCTCCCACTTTTATTTATCCGCTTAGTGGCCGGACAAAATTTTTCACATTTTGCCAGTGTCACTTTATGTGGTAATAACTCCAGAACGTTTCAAGGGATCCCAGTGATTGAGAATGTTGTTTCATGACACATTGTACTTTATGATAATGGTAAATGTATGTTATGTTCTGTGTTTATTTATAAAAATCAGAAATTCTACAAAATTTTCAAAAAATTATCAATTTTTGAACTTTGATTATCCCTTTTTATCCAGACAGCCCTACCACAAAAAAACATAAATAACATTTCCCACATGTCTGCTTTACATCAGCACCATTTGTAAAATGTTTTATTTTGTTTGCATTTTACAATGTTTAAAAATATAGCTTTCATTTTTTTCAAGGAAATTTCCAAAACTTATTTTTTAGGGACCTGTTAAGTTTTGAAGTGATTTTTGGGGGTCCTATATATTGGAAAAGCCCCAAAAGTGATACGATTTTAAAAACTGCACCCTTTAACATATTCAAAATTGCTGTCGGGTAATTAACCCTTCAAGTCCTTTTCTGGAATTGATGTAAAGTGGTATAACGGGTATGAAGCATTTTATTTTTACCACCTAAATGTTGAATCTTCTGAACAGGCCGCTATAGCCAGCAGACTTTAAGGCCATGAACTGCCATGGCAAACATCAGGACCACACAATCAAGATCTGGGTGCCTATGGTGTTAAAGAGGCGGCCCCCCACACTGTTAACTATCATGATGCTGTAGTCCTTATTGACACTTAAGGGGTTATACTACTATGGTTGGTACCAACAATGATTGTGGCTGATGCAGCAATTCGTCAGCTATAGTGTACAGCTGACAGCTGCTGTATTGTATAATCAAAAACATTTTGGCACTCAACTTGTTGCAAAAGTGAAGAATTTTTATTTGCAGTCACAAACATAGACGTTTCGGTTATATCAGCAAGCCTTCATCAGTATGCTGCAGAATTAATGGAAACACATATCATACAAATCAGATGCTACAGGTAATCAATTAATAAATATATCAATAACCAAAAGAAAAAACTTTCATAGGTGCACATGTGATCGGGAGGACGGGTAAAGGTATAAGAGCTTAGACCTACCAGGACTGCTCATATCTCAATAAATTTCTGGATATTATAGTGTGTCGCGACTACTGGAGTATATAGTTGAGGGTAATACCATCCATAATGAAAGAATGGGTATGGATACCTAGCTCAAGATAATAAGTCTATGAACATTCAATAGAAATATGTAGGAACATAGTGATATGTAATGGTACAAACATGACCTGTGAAATTCAAAGAGGGAAAATGATGGGGAAATATCCCAAAAGAAATCCCTTGTGGAATCTAATGTGAACAAAAGAAGGGAGGATAAAGGTACTGTCACACTTAGCGATGCACCAGCGATCCCGACCAGCAATATGATGCGGTCAGGATCGCTGGTGCATTGCTAAGTGGTCGCTAGTGAGCTGCCACACAGGCAGATCTCACCAGCGACATCGCTGGGGTCGGGGGTCGCTAATTACCTGTCAGACGATGCGATCCTGACGTCCTCCCGCCCGCGTCCATGCGTCGCTCGTCTCCGCAGCAGGAAGCTGACGACGAGAAACGGTGCAGGCCGTTCTCGCGCGATGAGCGATAACCAGCGGGGGAGCAGTCAGAGGTAAGTGTCAGACATAGCGATATCGCTAGCTATAACGTCACAAAAACCAGTGACGTTATAGCGATATTGCTAGCGATATCGCTTAGTGTGACAGGCCCTTAAGAGTTACTAAGCTCTGGGCTCTCTAATGTGATTACTAGGTATGCCATAATAAAACTTACTCACTTTAGATCTATAATTTAGATTACCCCGAAAGTAGGCTGAAAAAACATGCTGGCGTTAATAACAAACGACTATATCTGAGGAGACAATATAGGGTTAAATCCGCTGTAATGCCAATGAGGTCCATAAAACCGTTAGGAGTGAGATGACTCACCGTTGGTGGGTGGCGGCACTGTGTGACCTAAAAACGCGGTATCCACCGCTGGTATGGCAGGTGTCAGAGGCAGGATAGCTGTAGTGTAAGTAAGCGGTAGGCGGGACTACAGCTGGAGTGACTGGGCCGCGTCACCGGAAGTGACGCTCTAGAGCGCATCATCCTCCTGTGGGACCGTATAGTGTGGTGGAGATTGTTGCCCAGGGTAGCCAGGAAGCGTCACCAGAAGTGACGCTGTAGTGAGCTTTATCACTATGGAAGCCTGTAAAGCGGCCTTAGTGTGGAAGAGGTACATCGATGATATTTTTTGTATTTGGGGGGGGGGCATGTGATACATTTAGATTCCGTCTTCTCCCTCCTACAATCTTGGCCGGGTCTCAGCTTTACTATGTCATACCATACCAAACAGATCAATTTCTCTTTCCCCCATGACGGCACCACGGAGAGAGAGGGATCCGCCCTCAGATGAAAAAGGCGGTACCTCTCTCCCACATCAGCTAGTTTCCTGTCCCTGACGGGGAACCTACAGCTCGTACCTGGAGTCGTCGCAGGATCCGGGGACCGATCCAATCCGGCAATAGGCAGCGGGGCTCCCTGCCTCGGCTGGATCGTGGCCTCGAACAGGCTCCCCCCCGAAGCACCACCATCGGGGTCGGCGGGCCTTGAGGGTGAGTGGGGAGAGGCAGTGAAGAATCCTGGAAGCCTGCCGATCCCAGGAAAAAGGAAAAAAAAAAAAAGGGGGGGGGCCTCCTGTAGTTAGTGACGGCGGTCACTACAGGAGAGCTCAGCCGATCTGTCAAGGGGCCGGGCAGGTGGTGGCGGTCACTGAGGGCCATTCGGCAGAGCCTGCCATACCAGGGAGGTGGGGGCCCACCGAGGACCACGAACCGGGCAGGCCTCTGCAGCACACAGCGGGGGCGGCGGCAGCCACCGGAGCCAGGTATGCAGCGCCGGGAGGCCGCAGTAGCCGGCGCGCGGTCCATCGGGGGATGGTCTCGCGCCATGTCAGCTCCCTTAAGGGGGGACGCGCGGTGCGCATGCACGAGACTTCCGGCGGAGCGCAGGGATCCCTGGGAAGGGGGCGGCGGCGCGGAATTTAAAAAAAAAAAGAAAAATTTTTTTCTAAAGCTTAAAAAAGAGGGAAGTAGAAAGCCAGTAACCACTAAAGTGTATGGCAAAGTGTGGAAGATGTTCATGTCAGTGTCAGGCTCTTGCCCAACGGGCGAAATCCCTGTACTCAAGATTTTGGAATTCCTGCAGAAGGGGTTGGAAAAGGGGTTAGCTACCAGCACCTTAAAAGTACAAGTTGCAGCCTTGGGGGCTTTGTATAACCATGACCTAGCCAAAAATAGATGGGTTAGGAGATTCATTAGAGCCTCAAGTAGGTCTAGGCCGATCCCGCTACACACCACCCCACCCTGGGATCTAAACCTGGTGCTAAACGCACTAACCAAATCTCCCTTCGAACCCCTAGAGAAGGCTCCTTTAAAAATATTGTCGCTTAAGACTTCCCTCCTAGTAGCCTTAACTTCGGCCCGCCGCATTAGTGACATACAAGCTCTGTCTGCCCACGCACCCTTCACGCAAATTCTGGAGGATAGGGTAATTCTTAAAACCGACCCAGCATATCTCCCCAAGGTAGGACCCAGGAAATCTCCCTACCCTCTTTGTGCCCCAATCCCAAAAACAAAACAGAAGAGGCGTTGCACACTATAGACGTAAAAACATGCCTGGTCCAATATTTAAAAACCACGAGGGAGTTTAGGAAGGATAGGGCTCTGTTTGTCTGTTTTCAGGGTCCTCGGAAGGGTCAGAAAGCATCGAAGGCCACACTGGCGAGGTGGATAAGAGAAGCCATCACCCTATTCTACTTCTCTTGCGGGGCGGCCATACCAGAGGACGTAAGTGCCCACTCAACCAGGGCAGTGGCATCATCCTGGGCAGAGAACGCCAGCGCTTCAATAGATCAGATATGTAGAGCTGCCACTTGGCCTTCCCCCTCTACATTTTTCAAACATTACCGTCTAGACTTGACCTCCTCTTCAGATCTCACCTTTGGGAAAAGGGTTCTGGAGGCGGTGGTCCCTCCCTAGATGTACTATCTTTGTAATTCTCTCCGTGGTGCCGTCATGGGGGAAAGAGAAAATCGTAGTTACTTACCGATAACGGTATTTCTCTGATCCCATGACGGCACCCGTACATCCCCTCCCTTCTTACACACACACACACAGGTGTGCACATTAGAGTGAGTTAGTTAGCTTTAGTACTTAGCCACACGGTGCCTCTATTAAGCTTAAGTTGAGTAAATTTGATTAATTTTGGATTTTTTATAACCATTTGAGTTGCAGCTGAGAGTTCTGTGTAATGCTCTGTAACCCAACTGATGTGGGAGAGAGGTACCGCCTTTTTCATCTGTATGTTTCCTGTCCCTGAGGGCGGATCCCTCTCTCCGTGGTGCCGTCATGGGATCAGAGAAATACCGTTATCGGTAAGTAACTACGATTTTTTTAGACACACCTGTCATTAAGGACGACTCGGGTCGCCTTTCCACTGACCTATATATCAAGCCGACAGACCGTAACAGCTTGCTCCATTACGAGAGCTTTCACCCAACCAGGATGATGGAAGCTATACCCAAATCACAAATGAAAAGGGTACAAAGGATAGTCTCTGATATTAAGGTCCAAAAACAACGCATAGATGAGAAGTATTTGAAATTTTTAGAAAGGGGTTACCCACAGGAGACACTACACAATTCAGACCTATCCTCTCCGTCTAGATCTAAGACGACCAATCGAATCCCATTCGTCCACGATTATCATCCGCTGGCTTACCGACTACACTCCAGCATATGTCGTCACTGGCATCTTCTTGAAACAGCCCACCCGAATGCAGAAACATTTAGAGAACCATTCCTTCCATGTTTCAAGCGACCATGGAATATACATGATATTTTAATCAAAGCTGACGTGGGTTCCTCCCGTCCCCCCAAACTACAACGCTTTCTTACCAATCCTAAATTTGGCACCTTCCCCTGCTTACAATGCACGCAGTGCAAAAATGTCCTTAAAGGCAATTCTTTTCATCACCCCCACACAGGGAAAAAGTATGATATCAGAGGATACTACACGTGCAATACCTCGTTCGTAGTATATATCATAAAATGCCCATGTGGGCTACTTTATGTTGGAGAAACCACACAACATATAAGGATCGGATTTCAAAGCACAAGTCTACCATCAAGTGCAAACATTTGCTTCTTCTGATCCCATATCACTTTGTTACTGCTGGCCACACAATTGCGCAACTTAAGTTTCAGGTTGTGGAACAGGTCCACCCTCCATGCAGGGGAGGAGACCGCATTAATTTGCTTAAAAGAAGAGAGGCATATTGGATACACGAGTTGAACACCCTGGTACCGAAAGGGTTAAACAAAGAATACGATGTGCAATCATTTCTCTCAGCATGTTGATATGAGGTCTCGGCCATCAGGCATACGATGTATTATACGATATGATCTCTAAACTTCAGGTCACTAACTGTATTTATTTCTGTTACAGAATCAACAGCTATGAAATCTGTGAACTACCACCTCCTGAGCACCTAAATCCACCATTCTTATTCTAATACTGTGGCACCATTTAGAATCACGCCGAGACAGCAAGTTCACCACCCCGCACTTCTATGTAAGCTGGCCCACTCATCTTTCTACAGGGACGCACTCTGATAGGCGGGCTAGTGTTCAAGCCCCCCTTCCCATCTCCCTCAGCGTGCTGGAGCGCACGCCGGCTTTTCTTCTGGTGACACACAATGATGGCCACTGATTTAAACGCTGCTGTCCCCTCACATTGCAGCACATAGGACTCGCGGCGGATACTGCGTCCCAGCTGCCATACAGGACGCTCACCTTTCTATGGTAAAACAGAACGGGCACTCTCCCTTCTTATACTGGCACTTTGACATTTGTGGCGCCACCATATATAGCGACATATTATTACTACCTACAGAGATATGGCTCCAGGTGCCTCCTCATTAATTTCTGGTATGTAGGCCTTATATAATTCGGTTGAAACACTATGCACTGATCGCGGCCTCCTTACTTTATTTATTGGGCCCATTTTTTCCTTCAGGCCTGATTTATACTCTAATTCCACAAGCTCACAGTACAATACAGGGGTATGTGCCTCCTTTATTTTTTCAATCTTGATCTGCATTGTTTGAACTCTTTGATCTCACCAGATGCACTGTGCTATAATGTTAATCATGTCCCTTGCCACTGTGTACACTATTTTGTACCCAGGTAATGTCTATTTATAGATATTCTAAGTATATACTTTTGTTCTATACTTATGATGTAAATTTTATTTTTGACTTCCAGTACATTGATGAAGGTCAAACTGACCGAAACGTCTCATGTATATACTGTACTTTATTAAATACACCTTTTTGCATTGGAATCCACTTGTGTGTGCTAAGTTCATATGCTGAAGTTCACAGAGTGGGATCCTACTTGTGCACCACTTTTTAGGGTTGTGCCAACGGTTCTATCACTCCATCCACCGTCACGTTGCACCACAGACTGTCCAGGAGTTGGCGGATGCTTTAGTCCAGGTCTGGGAGATCCCTCAGGAGAACATCCGCTGCCTCATCAGGAGCATGCCCAGGCGTTGTAGGGAGATCATACAGGCACATGGAGGCCACACACAATGCTGAGCATCATTTTGACTTGTTTTAAGGACATTACATTCCATTTTAATTTTGTGTGTTACTCCAAATCCAGGCTTCCATTGGTTAATAAATTTGATTTCCATGGATGATTTTTGTGTGATTTTGTTGTCAGCACATTCAACTTTGTACAGAACAAAGTTTTCGATGAGAATATTTCATTCATTAATTCAGATCTAGGATGTGTTATTTGAGTGATCCCTTTAGTTTTTTTGAGCAGTGGATATACACTCACTGGCCACTTTATTAGGTACACCATGCTAGTAACGGGTTGGACCCCCTTTTGCCTTCAGAACTGCCTCAATTCTTCGTGGCAGAGATTCAACAAGGTGCTGGAAGCATTCCTCAGAGATTTTGGACCATATTGACATGATGGCATCACACAGTTGGCGCAGATTTGTCGGCTGCACATCCCTGATGCGAATCTCCCGTTCCACCACATCCCAAAGATGCTCTATTGGATTGAGATCTGGTGACTGAGGAGGCCATTTGAGTACAGTGAACTCATTGTCATGTTCAAGAAACCAATCTGAGATGATTCGAGCTTTATGACATGGCGCATTATCCTGCTGAAAGTAGCCATCAGATGTTGGGTACATTGTGGTCATAAAGGGATGGACATGGTCAGCAACAATACTCAGGTAGGCTGTGGCGTTGCAACGATGCTCAATTGGTACCAAGGGGCCCAAAGAGTGCCAAGAAAAAATTCCCCACACCATGACACCACCACCACCAGCCTGAACCGTTGATACAAGGCAGGATGGATCCATGCTTTCATGTTGTTTACGCCAAATTCTGACCCTACCATCCGAATGTCGCAGCAGAAATCGAGACTCATCAGACCAGGCAACGTTTTTCCAATCTTCTACTGTCCAATTTCGATGAGCTTGTGCAAATTGTAGCCTCAGTTTCCTGTTCATAGCTGAGAGGAGTGGTACCCAGTGTGGTCTTCTGCTGCTGTAGCCCATCTGCCTCAAAGTTCGACGCACTGTGCGTTCAGAGATGCTCTTCTGCCTACCTTGGTTGTAACGGGTGGCAATTTGAGTCACTGTTGCCTTTCTATCAGCTCGAACCAGTCTGCCCATTCTCCTCTGACCTCTGGCATCAACAAGGCATTTCCGGCCACAGAACTGCCGCTCACTGGATTTTTTTTCTTTTTCGGACCATTCTCTGTAAACCCTAGAGATGGTTGTGCGTGAAAATCCCAGTAGATCAGCAGTTTCTGAAATACTCAGACCAGCCCTTCTGGCACCAACAATCATGCCACGTTCAAAGGCACTCAAATCACCTTTCTTCCCCATACTGATGCTCGGTTTGAACTGCAGGAGATTGTCTTGACCATGTCTACATGCCTAAATGCACTGAGTTGCCGCCATGTGATTGGCTGATTAGAAATTAAGTCTTAACACACAGTTGGACAGGTGTACCTAATAAAGTGGCCAGTGAGTGTATGTATAATATATACACAGAAAAAATATACCTGTAATAACTGTGAGGCACAAAATGACCAAACTTTAGACAGCAAATTTACTACTAGGACAGAACAATGTGCATATAAAGGTGTGGCTGCCTTTTGTTTTGTTTGAGCTGGGTATTGTATTGATGTGGTCTCCTATGGCTGGGTGTCCTCTAGCTGGGCCCAGTCCTTCTCAGCCCTTATACACATTCCATGTGTGGCACCCTTGAGGGTTCAGTCACCACAGAGGTACTGCACCTCCTCCTGAGGTGTAGTATCCCATTCCCCAGGTAAGATGGTAACTCCTGACCACACTCTAGCACCTACATCCAGCACAGACACCTTTGAACAGCAGAGCACTCTTTATGGCAGCTGCTTTGGTTCATGAAGGGTGTTGGGTGGAGCTTAGATTACACTAGAGGTGAAAGCTGACAGGAAGTTAGTCAGTAGTTCCCCCAGGGGGGAGTGGAGAGAGGAACTCCTCAGGGAGAATCCCGGCAGGGGATGGAGAGAGGACGTGTTTGCAGCAGCTCCCTGTGAGCTGGAGATGCTGGCAAGGGAAGAGAAGGAAGGAAGGATTAGTTGTTCAGAAGGAAGATAGATAAGAACGGAGCGTAAGGAGGAGAGAGACTGAGAACTAGGCCTAGTGCAGAGTCCTTTCCTAAGTTCTAATGCGCCAAGGCCTACCTGTGGAGAGCTACTACATCTTTGCTGCACCACACCATCTGTCCCAAAGGATCTGCACTGCAGCATCAGCTTAACATCTTCATTGCCGAATACCACAGGTGGCGTCACGAATTATCTACCTATAAACTTTATTCAGCTTCATTCAACCCATTTTACATGGATACCCAGGGCCACGGACCGGGTGGCCGCCACCCCTGTGACACATCCCCTTGAGACACCGGCCCTGTACCGAGTGATCCCCGCACCTGCCCTGGGGGTGATCCACATGTCACTTGACAAATGGTAAGGTTTTTAATATTAGAGATAGGACTGTCCCAATTCGGGTCACCGTGAAGAGGCGGGATGGCTTTTGCATTTTTTTTCTATTATCAAAAAAACATGTTAACTAAGTACTCTGTTATTTTCATGCACATTTGCTGTTTATTTACTGCAGGATATTTAATAATTGTTTGTTTTTTTGTTTTTCTGTTTAGTGGCTAGTGTGAACGTGTGCTTACACGCTGTCTGCACCAGTCTGTATCCCAGTTCATATCTTTAGAATTCTGTCTATACCTAATACCCGAGATAAGGTGTAATCACAGTTATGCCCCATTTTGAAGTGTCACGGTATGGGTTTTATCTGTGTAATAGCTTCAATCTTGTGACCATTAATAATTCCCAAACTAATATCATGTAAATACCCTACAACGAAATACTTTATTAATAAAAGAACCCAAAATAGGTTCACACCACAAAGTGAACAACTCAAAACAACAAACAAAAGTGCCCAAAAAACAGTTAAAATGGGGATAATGCTATGAGTCCCTGTTGTAAACTGACACTCATGCCTTCCTAGCTGCGGAGGTTGGTACCCTAGGGGGGGAACGTTGTGGCGCCCCCGCTCAGCGATGGCTATCCCTAGGGACCCTGATATACCCTGCAGCCACTAGGGAGACCCTCTACCCGAAAACTAGAAGGACCCCTAACACTATACATAGGCAATCCTGTGATAAAGAGGTCCCTATACCCCAAGCGTATAAAACCATGTATAGGAACACAAAGGCAGTATATTGGTGTAATTGGTGAAAATTATACAGGATAAAAAATCCTATTTCCATTCAAGACTCCAAAAAGATATTAATGGTTGACAAATACCATATCAAAAACCGAGTCCGCTATGGATTGGATTTTTTCTGACCATCATAAAGTGTTATTAGGCTCATAAATCCACTTCACAGGATTCCCATTAGAGACAAATAGATCGGGGAATAGCTATTGGGTCAATCTCAACAATTGATGCATTTTAACCCAGACAATAATCAGTAGCCAATGAATACAGTCTCAGAGCATATTCATGTATTAACACACTCTGGGTCGGCTAATTATATGGATACATAGAATATCACATAGATGATCAAATACATGTTAAATGAATACTCATCATATCACCCGCCGTCTGCCAAGCAATTATTGCGCCTCAACGCGTTTTGCCCCATTCAGGCTCATCTGGAGGCCTGATGTCAAAATGTCATGTGTCCTGATAGCTGGATCACAATCGATATACGTACACCTCCATTTAAACATACCACTCCACAACGCCTGCCAGCCACGGACGTCATTAAGGTACCGCCCCTCATTCCAAGTGCACATGTCTGCGCTAGAGTGCATGTATTGATTCTCCAATCCACCGCTAACATGGTGGAACGCAGCGATACGGTCACCAATCAGGTGACAGATTCACTTACTGCTTCCGGGTAGATTTGATACTGGGTTCGCGCCCATCTATTGCGCATGCTCTGGTCAGCCGATACATGTATCCAGGACAATGCTGTGGAACGCAGACCTCATCTCTCTCCAAGGGCACAGACTCACAATGAGCCACTCCGCCATATCTGAGAGTGCCGATATAGGAAACACTAAATGCTATTGCGCATACTATAATCAGCCGGTGTGGCATCCGGAATTATACAGAGGATCACAGACCTCACCTCACTCCAAGAGAGCAGACTCGCAGTGAAAAAAAACGACAATTCTGAGAGTGCAGATGCCAGACTCAGTGATGAGTGGTGATGTCACCGCTAGTTACTGAGCATGCGCCGGCTATTCACATTCATTCCCCAGTCATTTACAGTCGGCAGCGGCTGTATTAGCAGCACTCGAACTGTAAATATATTAACCCCCCAGATGGATTTACGCCGTGGGACGTGACTGAGCGCCGGACAGGTATAGATTTGTTTTATTATTTTCAACTTTTTTTCAGAAGAACGAGGGCTTCGCTAAGGAATTACCAGTGTAATAAAGATTATAAAAATGTGTGTGTTGTATTCTTTCATTAAAATAATTTATTCTTATTGTGTGAGTGTGCTTATTTAAGGCTGGAGTCACACTAACCTGCGCAAAATACGGTCCGTAGTTTACTTGCGTAATACGGATGAATTACCCCTAAATAGTGCTCCGTAGGTCATCCGTAAGCAAGGTAGGTTGCGCATGTCTGCATCCGTATATAATCCGTGTGGGATCCGTATGCAATCCGTATGGCGAGATTTTCTCGCAGCCTTGCAAAATGGACATTTAACGGTTTTGAGGCCTGCAGACAATTTAAATCATTAGCCTGCACCCTATTTAGACAGTCAGAAACAGGTGGCTGCCTACATTCTGTACATTTGTCACCTTGCTTTCACGAGGTGTGTTGGTGTTCTTTGTGCAGCATGGCAGAGGGTCTGAGATTCAATACAACTGAGCAGGTTCTCTTTACCTGGCTTTTGTCACAGCGCTTTGGGCAACCATATCCTGTGATAGTGGATCCGCGGAGGAGGAGACGCATGTGGGTCCATCCACTTTTGAGGCAACGACTCACAAGAGGTCATTTTCACCGCCTCTATTCTTCTCTGCGGGAGCATCCGGAGAAATTTTACCAGTACTGTCGCATGAGCATTTCCACATTTGATCGACTCTTGGAGACAGTGCGCCCTGGGATAACCTTTCAGGACACTAGGATGCGCAAAGCTATATCTGCAGAGGAGCGACTTCTACTCACAATATGGTATGTACTACACAACCACATTCTCTATGTTCATAATGTGTGTGCTAAATTATGTTTTTTGGCCTTCTTGGACAAAGTTTAATGCCCTCATCTTACTCCAAATATGTTTCACCTGACACACCAGAATGTTACATCTAATATGTCCTGCATATCACTTAGTCATTGTGCCACCAAATATGTGTGTGTTATTCTGTCTCATTTCCTACCACGTTTGGTCGGCATGTAACTGATTTTTTTTTACTTTAGCCATTCAAAACTTTACTATTTCTGTTGTTCTACAGCTTCCTGTCCACTGGCCTGTCTTATGCCGCCCTCCACCATGAGTTTCTCATTGGAAAGTCAACCATTTCAGGCATAGTGAGGTCTACATGTGCAGAAATCTGGACAAGACTCCATCAAGTGGTCATGCCCGAGCCCAGGAGGGAAGACTGGTTAAGGATATCAAGGGACTTTGAGGAGGACTGCCAGTTTCCAAATTGTATTGGGGCCCTGGATGGCAAACATATCAGGGTGCGTAAGCCACCGAACTCAGGCTCCCAATTCTTCAATTATAAACAATACTTTTCTGTTGTATTGTTGGCTCTGGTAGACCCTCAATACAAGTTTATAATTGTTGACATTGGGGCCTATGGAAGGACGGGAGACTCTAGAGTCTTCAATACTTCCATAATGGCTCGGCGGCTACGCACCAACCAGTTGGATCTACCACCACCACGCCAGCTACCAGGCTCCCCCGAACAATCAGTCCCTTATGTCCTTGTGGCAGATGAGGCCTTTCAGTTATCGCGCAATGTCATGAGGCCATATCCCCGGCGCAACCTTGACCACAGGCGCAGAATTTTTAACTTGCGACTATCACGTGCTAGGCGACTGGTGGAGTGTTCCTTTGGGATTCTTTGTGCCAAATGGCGGGTACTCCAGTCTGCCATTCAGTTGAGTGAGCAAAATGTGAATGAATTTGTGAAAGCCTGTGTTGTTCTGCATAACTTCACCAGGATCCATGATTGTTCCTCCTCTGATGGTGTTGTGCGTAGGCCGGACAATGTGCGCAGGGTGAGACCACCTATGAACCCTCAACGTATACCGCTCTCTGGCCTAAAAGTGCGTGATATTTTCACTAATTACTTTATCTCACCTGAGGGGGCAACTTCTTGGCAAGAGCATGCTGGGTCTATGTTATAATTTGTTTCTTTAATTGTGTCTAAATATATATTACTCAAGCCCTTTTGATTCTATGAGTGTTTCATTGCATTGGTTTGTGTCTGTTAGTATGTTGTGAGGGATTGTGAAAAATCACACAGAGACGTTAACTAGAGTAGACAAATTTTTAGTTTTGTCTTTTTTTTTTTGTTTTGCTTAAAGGCAAACTGAATATTGCCATAAGAAAAATTTGGCCATGGGCAAAATGACCTTTTGTGCCTTCTTTAACTTGTTGTAAAATTAACATTACATAACAAAACAGCAACAAAGATTAGGCAAAAACAACATTGCTGCATGACTAGATTAAACTAGATTTGCCAACAAAAGGTGAGCTCCATCACCTAAATAAAGGCTACAAGATAACACTCACATTTCCTCATAATGTTATCCAATCATAGAAAGATTCCACCATGACAGGCAAGGCTACCTCACAGCTTTCACACAGATATTACCTGTCTGTATAACAGAGAATATTTAAGCATGCTATACTGGAAAGGATGAAAATACAAAACTCACTTGTTAAGACATTGAGATAGCGTGATATTCTGAATGCTGGTCGCCTTGAATTTTTTTTACTAGAGATTGCTAACAAAAAAGGTGACTACTTCACTAAGGCGAGCACGCCTTTCCTAGGCGTTAGCAAGTGAGTAGTGTATTTTCATCCTTTCATTTTACAGTATGGCGCATTTAAAGATTCTCTTTTCTACACACATGTAATATCTGTCTGAAAGGCGTGAGGTAGCGTTGCCTGTCATGATGGATTGTTTCCAATGTTTGGAAAACATTGTTTAAAAATGTGAATGTTAAATTATGTTCTAAATGTTGGTGAAGGAGAACACCTGTTTTTTCCTTTCTATTAGGAGCACCAGATAAAACTCACTGGACATCTCCACCCATCAGAATCATAAATCCTCATAGGTTGGGGAAGGGGAACGTGGAAGAACAGCCTGTGGGTGCTGCTGGACATTGTGGCCAACATCGCCCTGTGTGGGGCCATACTGTTGCCAATGATGCTGGAATTGTCCTGCCTCCTGGGACTGTTGGGGATACTGGCCAGAGTAATGATGATAGTGAGGGGCTTCTTGTTGGCTCTGGTAGGCACGTGGCTCATACCCACCAAGATAGCCAGATCGTCCCCAACCAGGTTGGGACCAGCCTCCAACACTGGGTGGGTACAAGTGGCCATATTGGTGGGGTTGGCTTGAGGAAGACATTTGGGGCTGCGGAATAGAAGGTTGGGTAGGGGGAGGAAGGGGTTGAGGTGTTGACCCACGTATTATGGGCTGTTCGGACCCTGCTTGAGCAAGCATCTGTGTGGATGGTCTCATGTGCATTAAATTTCGTGGTGAGAGCTGCCACCTCTCCAGAAATTCAAAAACCTCATATGGGGTATTGGGGGGGGGTGCTTGCATCAAGCAGGATCTGAATACATCCCCTAATACGGAGCCGGACCTCACGGGTAAGGGCACGGAGATAAAGGGTGAGGCTACGTGCATAGGCCTCCTCCCCATCATCTATAGTTACTCTAGACAAATAATTGAGCACCCCTGTGTCCACATTGGTCCTGCTCTCTTGAATAGTGACCTGGCGCCTTCTTCTTGTTCGCCGTGATGTTAGAGCAGCCTGTGGGGAGGACCTGATCTGGGCAGTTGGGCTGCTGCTCAAGTTGCCCGGCTCTTTCAGGATGGGTGATGTGGCAGCAGCAGACCGTCCTGGTGGTGTTGTGTGTAGGCCAGCCATTGTGTTGTCTTGTGATGCCTCATCTTCAGCCATCCTTCTTGTAGGGGGAGAAGATGGGCCAGCCACCTCATCCCCTACAGGATCTATAATGGGCTCTGCCTCTGAGGCCGTTCCTCGATCCGTAAGGTTGGATTGAGTTCTGTTATGAAATAGAACAGAGGCAAAAATACATCAATATTTTTGTCCCTGTAAAGTATTTGTGTAATGTATTTGTGTAATGTGGTGTGAGGTATGTACTTACGGTCTCAGATCCAGAATTGGGGCGAGGAAGTTCAGCCGGTCATAGTATATGTACTTTCTTTTGACATATCCAGCATCCCCACTCCTGGACCGCTGCTGGCGTTCCCGGCGGAACTGGTCCCGGATGCTTCGCCAGCGTTTCATCACATCTTCCACTGCAATGTGACAGGAAATATTGTCAAAATCACATATTTGAGAGGTCACATTTTCTAACAGTAGTCTAGGCATGGGGCGTTCTGGGGTGTGCGTTCTACCCATGGTGGCATATGTAATTGGGCAGATACACAGGGTCTCATTAGCTACACTTAAACTAATTTTATTGGCTAGGAGGATGAGGAGCTTGTGGCCTAACCCCAAATTATGGCTTTGTGAAGCCACGTGTCACATCCAAATGTAACGGCCTCATGAGGCTAATAAAAGTACATGCACAGGAAGGGGGGTGCTGATTCTAGATGCATTTTTTTGCGCGCGCTAAGGTTAATGATGTTTTTATGGTTGCACTTACGAATTTTATGCTGCTCATCACGTGGTCTGTCACCAAAGTCATGGTACATCTGGCGACAGATGTGCCTCCATGACGCCTCCTTTCTTGTCCGGTTAGCATAATTTGCATCGCGTGGGTCCCATATTTCGGGACGCTCCTGCACCAGCACAATTAGCATCTCAACATTAATGTATGTGGACGCCATGCTGCTGCTGTACTCCATGGAGGCGTACTTCCTGGATGTCTGGAGTGCTTTTTGAGCTCATTTGCATGTCTAGGCTTCCTGATGATGGATTGGCCCATTTCCTGTCACCAGCCAAAAGACCTGCGTATTGCTCGCAGGTCACACGTGTGTTCCGTGTGTAATCCGTATTTTTTGCGCACCCATTGACTTGCATTGGCGTACTACGGGCGTAGTATGCTGACAATCGCAGCATGCTGCGATTGGCACGGAGCGTAGGATACGGATGAGAAATATACGCCTGGTGCGAGTGACCCCATAGAGAATCATTTGTCCGTGTCTAATGCGTGCTTTTAGCGCCTCTCACTCGCCCGTATTCCTCGCCAGTGTGACTCCGGCCTAACCCTTTACTGTAGGATTAGTAATGGATCAGTGTCTTATTGACACCTCTCCATTACTAATCCGGGCTTAATGGCACCTTATAATCGAAAGGTGCCATTAACCCCTTATTACCTCACTTGCCACCTAATAGATGCGCCTTTTCTGGGCAGCTGGGGGCTGCTGTTTTTAGGCTGGGGTGGCCAAGATCAATGGCCCCTTACCAGCCTGAGAATATCAGCCCTCAGCTGTCGGCTTTAGTCAGGTTGGTTGTCAAAAATAGGGGGGACCCCACGCCAATTTTGTAATTATTTATTTAGATAATTTAAAAAAACAGCTTGGGAACCCCTCTATTCTTCACAACCAAGCTGGCTGAAGCTGATAGCTGAGGGTCGCAGCCCCCAGCTGCAAGTTTTGTCTGGTTGGTTAAGAAAATGAGGGGGACCCCACGTCGGGTTTTCATTCATTCTGCTCTCCTGCCGGCAGAGTAGGAGAGCAGAATCACAGCCGCAGTCAGCACCAGCCGCCGGGAGCAGCGCTTACAGTAGCCGCTTCTTCCCGGCGGCCGTCCGTGAGCACGGAGGACTGTGTGAACAGTTCTCCGTGTGCACGTGTTGCGGGCCGTGTCCATGTTAAAACGGACATGTCTCCGTGTTTTTCACACAGACACACGGCCCGTGAAAACCCGCTGACATCTGCATAGACCCATTCATTTGAATGGATCTACGTGTGTCAGTGTCTCCGGTATGTGAGAAAACTGTCACTATACGTACCGGAGACACTGACGTGTGAAACCGGCCTAAAGAATATTTCAAACACGTAAGTGTTTGCATTTTGTAAATTGATAAAAAAAATCTACTAAGTGAATAAACAAAAAAGTAATCTAAATCCCACCAATGTTTGGTGACCACCTTTAGTTTCATCAAGAAAAAAACAAAACATAAAACAAATATCCTAAAATAAAAAAGTAAAAAAATAAATTGAAAAATTGCATGAAGGTAGTATTTAGTTAACATAATTTTGATCAAAATAATGTACAAGCCATCCCGCCACATCACGGCAACCCTTGTGGGCAGTCCTAACTCTTGTATTTAAAGCCTTTCCACTTGTCAAGTGATGTAAATGTGAACAAGGACAGAGGGACTGAACCACCAGTAATAGTATAGGCCAGACAGGATGGATTTTCCAACTCAGAAAAAGAGGGCGGTCTCATCCTTATATGCACTGAATGCACACTGAACTAAATGAGAAACTGGGTCTGAGCTGAAAAAGTAAATTAATATGTATGCAAAATGTAATTGCATACACATTAATTTTCTCCTTTAATTTCATCAGTTTTTCTTGGTCACTTGTCACCATACATTTTGGAGAGCTACGTGTAAATGCCGTTTAGACATCCGTTTTTCGTATACGGGTTTTATCTATGTTTTTCATGGACAGAACGTGTGTGTATAGTAAGTATATGGGGCTGTCCATATGTCTGAGGTTTTTTTTCTTTTGCGAGACGTGTAATATTGATCTGAGTGTCGGATCAAAACTGGAAATGCAAGTCTATGGGTCTGTGAATAAAGCATTCAGATGTCCACTCTCATGGACTGCTATAGAGGAGAAGATAGAAGGTAGAGAATCTTTTTTTTTTTTGTCTCTCATGCAAGAAAACTAATAAAACTAGGGCCAAATCTGATGACGCTTTGACGAAAGTCTGATCAAAACCGCTGATGAAATTCAGTCCGTTTATGCTTAAAAAAAAACAAACAAGCTTTTTTGCTTTTTACAGAATAAAAAGTTAATTTAATTAAAAAAAAGCAAATGCTTAAAAAAAATTTAGTACTTACCATTAGTGATGAGGGGACATGCTTGGTGTTACTCAGATATCACTCAAGTATCTGGCTGCTCAGATGTGAATGGCACTCATCGAAGCTTGGCTGGTGCTCAGACTGAATGCTCGAAAACCCCATCCTGCATGTTTGATGCCTATTACACAGCCAATAAACATGCAGAGAGTGCCTGCCAGTCACTGTAATGCCGTAGCCATCTTGGTAGTGGCATTACTGTGATTGGCTGGCCAAATAACCTCATCAGGGGTTATAAAAGGACTGGTGCCACCACTCTTGGCACACTAATGCCATTGGACAGCTCAGCGACATTTTTTATTAAAGGGAGAGAGTGGTTTTCCAGTCCTCTGTGTGCACAGTTTCATTAGAGTCCTCCTGTGGTGCTACTGGTGCTGATGCTGAACTATCATACTAAAAGTCCTTCTAAGGACTAATTTTGTCCTTTTTCTGTTTCTATTCATTACATTATTCATTTAGCCTAGGGACAGCTGCTCGAGCAGGGAGAGTAGTTAAATACAGCCTCTAAGCAGGGCTTAGGGCTTTGCAGTCCCTTGCTAAATGTATAGCTGCAGCACGTGACCACATTTTTTATTTTTGGGGGATGAAAAAATTGGCTATATTGTCATTCATACAGTTTAATGTGCTTTGTGTAAAATTATGGTGGTTTAACATTTTTAAAAACCGCTTTGCCTGCTACAGTTCACAAAATATTTTGTTCCAAAAATTGATGATTGTCATCCATACAGTTTAACATGCCTTGTGTAAAAGCACAGTGGTTTCAAATTTGTAAAAACCACTTGGCTTGCTACAGTTCACAAAATGTTTTACTTCTACAATATTGACTATAGTCATCCATACAGTTTAATGTGCTTTGTATAAAATTACTGTAGTTTAAAATTTTTAAAAACCGCTTGGCCTGCTACAGGTGACCGTTTTTTTTAAGTTTAGTTTCGATTAATCAATGAAACTTGGCTTCCAGAGACCTAGCAATTACGAAATGCGGTACGGTATGAGGAAGTGGAAGTACTGATGATGGTGCATGCAGACAGTGAGGACTTGAGGCAGATGCAACTGCACCTGTTGCTGGTTCACAAGCAACATGCCCATCCATGACACATAGCTTCCTGTCCCAGTTTGCAGTAAGTTATGGGACACCACTTTTGAAGCCACACTAGCGCAAACAGGTGGTCAGTTGGATAGTAGATGCTTCCAGCATGCTTGCCAGCACCACCCAGTCTTCCACACAGTCCAGTCTCACCACCCAAGAGTCTGGATCATTTAATCCTCACCGATCATCCTTCCTCCCACCATATTGAGTCCCAGGAGACCAGTGATCCTACAGTAGGACACACTCTAAGGATCTCTTTACATAATAATTTCTTTATTCTGGCCAGTCACCATGCAAGTTCCAAGAGGGACAGGAGGACATCTTGTTTAGTGATGCAGAAGACCCTGAGCAGCCACGGTCACAAGAAGATGATGTTTGGTAACGGCAAATTTTGTCTAAGGAGGTAGATGATGATGAGACACAGTTGCCACTCTACGGAGTGCTGCTGCATTCCTCCTTTTTGCAAGTTATGTATTCTTTGCAGTAGGCACCTGTTCATACTATATGGAGGTGCTGGTCAGGTTTTTTGTTCTATGCAGTTATCCATTGGAGGTTGTCACCTCTACCTTTCTTACTCTTCAGCCCAACCATAAGCCCAAGGGTGTTTATAATCAACTCTGGTTCCTTCAAGCTTACTTTAATGTGAACCCCTTCACGACCTATGACGCCTACATAGGCGTCATGAAAAGCAGTGCCCAAACGACCTATGACGCCTACGTAGGCGTCATGCTATAAATAGCCCCCCTGCGGGTCGGGTGACCGGGGTCACTGAAAGGTCACCCGACCCGCACACAAAGGACCCTTCAGAGTTAACACCTGGGGGTGTGGCTTAGCCCCCACGTGCCTACGATCGCTCTGATTGGCTGTTAAAAGTGAAACTGCCAATCAGAGCGATTGTAATATTTCACCAATGAAAATTGGTGAAATATTACAATCCAGCCATGGCCGATGCTGAAATAGCATCGGACATGGCTGGACACCGAGACCCGACCCCCCCCACACCGACTGACGGCACCGATCGGCTGCCGCCACCTTCTGACGGCACCGATCGGCAGCCGCCGTCATGATCTGCCCCCCCGCCTTCCCTCCGCCCCCCCAGCCCTCCGATCATCCCCTCTCACCCTCCGATCACCCCCTCACCCTCCTTTGTGCCTCCGATCTCCCGCTATCCGTCCCGGTGTCCTGCCGTCCAGCGTCATGGGCGCTGCCATCTTGCAAGATGGCGGGCGCATGCGCAGTGCGCCGAATCGAATCTGCAACGCTGCAGATTCATTCATTTATTTTGATCACTATGATAAACTTTCATAGTGATCAAAATAAATAAAAAGTAAATCACCGCCCCCCTTATCACCCCCATCGGTAGGGACAAATAATAAAATATTTATTTATTTTTTTTTTTCCATTAGGGTTAGGTCCAGGGCTAGGGTTAGGGTTAGGGTTAGGGCTAGGGTTAGGGTTAGGGTTGGACTAAGGGTTAGGGTTGGACTAGGGGTTAGGGTTGGACTAGGGGTTAGGGTTGGACTAGGGGTTAGGGTTGGACTAAGGGTTAGGGTTGGACTAAGGGTTAGGGTTGGACTAAGGGTTAGGGTTGGACTAAGGGTTAGGGTTGAATTTAGGGTTAGGGTTGGAATTGGGATTAGGGTTGGGGTTGGGATTTCGTTAGGGGTGTGTTGGGATTAGGGTTGTGGTTAGGGTTATGATTAGGGTTGGGATTAGGGTTAGGGGTGTGTTGGCGTTAGGGTTGGAGATAGAATTGAGGGGTTTCCACTGTTTAGGCACATCAGGGGCTCTCCAAACGCGACATGGAGCCACCATTTATTCCAGCCAATTTTGCGTTCAAAAAGTCAAACGGTGCTCCCTCCATTTCGAGCCCCGACGTGTGCCCAAACAGTGGTGTACCCCCACTTATGGGGTATCAGGGTACTCAGGAAAAATTGCACAACAACTTTGGGGGTCTAATTTCTCCTGTTACCCTTGGGAAAATAAAAAAATGGGGGCTAAAATAATTATTTTTGTGGAAAAAAAAGATTTTTTATTTTCACGGTTCTGCGTTATAAACTTCTGTGAAGCACTTGGGGGTTCAACGTGCTCACCACACATCTAGATAAGTTCCTTGGGGGGTCTAGTTTCCAAAATGGGGTCACTTGTGGGGGGTTTCCACTGTTTAGGTACATCAGGGGCTCTGCAAACGTAACATGACGCCCACAGACCATTCCATCAAGTCGGCATTTCAAAACGTCACTACTTCCATTCCGAGCCCCAACGTGTCCCCGAACAGTGGTCCCCCCATATATGGGGTACCAGCGTACTCGGGACAAACTGGACAACAACTTTTGGGGTCCAATTTATCCTGTTACCCTTGTGAAAATAAAAAATAGTGGGCTAAAAATTACTTTTTGAGGAAAAAAAAAATTTTTTTTATTTTCACAGCTCTGCGTTATAAACTTCTGTGAAGCACTTGGGGGTTCAACGTGCTCACCACACATCTAGATAAGTTCCTTGGGGGGTCTAGTTTCAAAAATGGGGTCACTTGTGGGGGGTTTCCACTGTTTAGGTACATCAGGGGCTCTGCAAACGTAACATGACGCCCACAGACCATTCCATCAAGTCGGCATTTCAAAGCGTCACTACTTCCCTTCCGAGCCCCAACGTGTGCCCAAACAGTGGTCCCCCCCCATATATGGGGTACCAGCGTACTCAGGACAAACTGGACAACAACTTTTGGGGTCCAATTTATCCTGTTACCCTTGTGAAAATAAAAAATAGTGGGCTAAAAATCACTTTTTGAGGAAAAAAAAATATTTTTTTATTTTCACAGCTCTGCGTTATAAACTTCTGTGAAGCACTTGGGGGTTCAACGTGCTCACCACACATCTAGATAAGTTCCTTGGGGGGTCTAGTTTCCAAAATGGGGTCACTTGTGGGGGGTTTCCACTGTTTAGGTACATCAGGGGCTCTGCAAACGTAACATGACGCCCACAGACCATTCCATCAAGTCGGCATTTCAAAACGTCACTACTTCCATTCCGAGCCCCAACGTGTCCCCGAACAGTGGTCCCCCCATATATGGGGTACCAGCGTACTCGGGACAAACTGGACAACAACTTTTGGGGTCCAATTTATCCTGTTACCCTTGTGAAAATAAAAAATAGTGGGCTAAAAATCACTTTTTGAGGAAAAAAAAATATTTTTTTATTTTCACAGCTCTGCGTTATAAACTTCTGTGAAGCACTTGGGGGTTCAACGTGCTCACCACACATCTAGATAAGTTCCTTGGGGGGGTTTAGTTTCCAAAATGGGGTCACTTGTGGGGGGTTTCCACTGTTTAGGTACATCAGGGGCTCTGCAAACGTAACATGACGCCCACAGACCATTCCATCAAGTCGGCATTTCAAAGCGTCACTACTTCCCTTCCGAGCCCCAACGTGTGCCCAAACAGTGGTCCCCCCCCATATATGGGGTACCAGCGTACTCAGGACAAACTGGACAACAACTTTTGGGGTCCAATTTATCCTGTTACCCTTGTGAAAATAAAAAATAGTGGGCTAAAAATCACTTTTTGAGGAAAAAAAAATATTTTTTTATTTTCACAGCTCTGCGTTATAAACTTCTGTGAAGCACTTGGGGGTTCAAAGTGCTGACCTCACATCTAGATTAGTTCCTTAGGTGATATAGTTTCCAAAATGGGGTCACTTGTGGGGGGTTTCCACTGTTTAGGTACATCAGGGGCTCTGCAAATGTAGCATGACGCCCACAGACCATTCCATCAAGTCTTCATTTCAAAGCGTCACTACTTCCCTTCCGAGCCCCAACGTGTGCCCAAATAGTGGTCCCCCCCCACTTATGGGGTACCAGCGTACTCAGGACACACTGGACAACAACTTTTGGGGTCCAATTTATCCTGTTACCCTTGTGAAAATAAAAAATAGTGGACTAAAAATAATTTTTTGAGGAAAAAAAAATATTTTTTTATTTTCACGGCTCTGCGTTATAAACTTCTGTGAAGCACTTGGGGGGTTCAACGTGCTCACCACACATCTATATTAGTTTCTTGGGTGATCTAGTTTCCAAAATGGGGTCATTTGTGGGGGGTTTCCATTGTCTAGGTACATCAGGGGCTCTGCAAACATAATATGATGCCCACAGACCATTCCATCAAGTCGGCATTTCAAAACGTCACTACTTCCCTTCTGATCCCCAACGTGTGCCCAAACAGTGGTCCCCCCCACATATGTGGTACCAGCGTACTCAGGACAAGCTGGACAACAACTTTTGGGGTCCAATTTATCCTGTTACCCTTGTGAAAATAAAAAATAGTGGACTAAAAATAATTTTTTGAGGAAAAAAAAATATTTTTTTATTTTCACGGCTCTGCGTTATAAACTTCTGTGAAGCACTTGGGGGTTCAACGTGCTCACCACACATCTATATTAGTTTCTTGGGTGATCTAGTTTCCAAAATGGGGTCATTTGTGGGGGGTTTCCACTGTTTAGGTACATCAGGGGCTCTGCAAACATAACATGATGCCCACAGACCATTCCATCAAGTCGGCATTTCAAAACGTCACTACTTCCCTTCTGAGCCCCAACGTGTGCCCAAACAGTGGTCCCCCCCACATATGTGGTACCAGCGTACTCAGGACAAGCTGGACAACAACTTTTGGGGTCCAATTTATCCTGTTACCTTTGTGAAAATAAAAAATAGCAGGCTAAAAATTTATTTAAATAAACGCAAAAATTATTGACCTAAATATACCACTATCATGAAGCCCAATATGTCACGAAAAAACAATCTCGGAATCGCTAGGATGCGTTGAAGCGTTCCTGAGTTATTACCTCAAAAAGGGACATTGGTCAGAAATGCAAAAAATGGCCAGGTCATTAAGGTCAAAATAGGCTGGGTCATGAAGGGGTTAATGTGCAAGTTTTAACGCAGGAGAGGCATGTTTGCCTATTCACACTGTAGACTTTTATAGCACAAGAGAGGCATTTATTAGATGACAGGACCCATCAGAGAAGTTAGGATATACCATGACTAAGGCTTATCACTGAAAAGCGTAGGTTTCTCATATGTGCATCATCTGTACAGTTACCCATATTGGTTGCTTACAATTTTAAATGGTTTAAATAAAAAATTGTTTTTATGCCTTCATTGGGACCATTTTTCATCGCTGGAGAACTTTCTTTCATTTTTTTCCTTCATTGACTGAGTCTGAGACTGGGACTGCTCCGCGCGGATGACACTCATGAACAAGGTGCAAGGCATTTCGGTGAGCTGACTTTCCTTATTTCTCCTTTCCGTCTTTTAGCGTAAGGCCGGGGTCAGACTTGCAAGAAACTCGGACAAGTTTCGCATCTTAATACCCGGTACTGCCGCCGGCACTCGGGAGCGGAGCATGTGGCAGCATAGAAAGACATGCAGCTGCACGCTCTGCTCCTGAGTGCCGACGACAGTGCCGGGTATTAAGATGCGAGACTCGTCCGAGTTTCTCGCATGTGTGATCCCGGCCTAACTCTCAGTCCCCACTCCCAAACTGGTCTGGCCATTACAGGTAACCCTGTCTAAGCTAACTGCAGCCCCATTGAGTGTTACCCTTTTATAATATACAAGAACTTCAAATACATTTAATTCTTTAGAGTGTCAGGGAGCAGACTGTTAGCTCTACCAGTCCTATACTTGGCCCACATGCTCAACTTGATATTTCAGAGGTTTCTTAAAACATACCCAGAGCTTCTGGTCAAGGTACGCTGTGTCAGCGCTCCTTTCCGCCAGTCAGCTACAGCTGTCGCCATTCTGGCATTGCTGCAGCAGCGCATGCAAGTGCCAACTCAACGACTGGTGTGCGACATCACCACGCGCTGGAACTTCACACTGCACATGCTGCCAAGGCTATGTGAGCAGCAGAGGACAGTTGTGGAATACCAGCTCCAACACACTTGTTGGTACTCTGGTTAGCTTCCGCACATAACAACTGAAGAGTGGACAAGAGCGTCTGACATTTGTGCGCTTCTCCAAGACTTGGAGGACTCCACAAAGGTGGTGAGCGGCAATGACGCCAAAATCAGCACAACAATCCCGCTTCTGTGCCTACTTAAACAGTTGCTGCTGACAATTAAACATGAAGCTTTGCAAGCTGACAAGGTGGAGATGGAGAAAGACATGAGACGGAGATACTACCCATCCTTATCTCATCTGCTCAGCATGGATTGGGTAACAATGAGGTGGAGGCTGAGGAGGAACAGGGGCTGGTTGCTAGCACAGAAAAAGGCTAGTACCCACACAAGCTTTGTCCCATCTCTCCTACGTGAATGGGCTGAGGAGAAAGAGATGGAGAGCCATCATCATGGTGGAGACAAGGAAGTATTGGCTGTAGGGAGCTTGGCTCATATGGCCAACTTTATGTAATGCTGCCTTTCCCCTAAACCACATATTATATTCATCTTGGCCAATAAAGAGAACTGGTTGGTCACCCTGCTAGACCCACACTACAAGGAGAACCTTGCATCTCTCCTTTCTGAGGCAAAGAGGTCTTCTAAAATGGTGCTATATCAAAAAGCCATTGTGGAAAATGTTAAAATAATGCCCATAAGACAATGCTAGCGGACAGAGGACAAGCTTCCTTGCCCGACCCAGGAGGAAATGTGAGGGGGACATACCACATACAGCAGAGGACACTGTCAAAGGCCTGGGCTACTTTCATAACACACTTCCAGTGTCCAAGGCCCTGATGACCGGATATTTACACAAGGAGGGAAAAGTTTATAAAGATGGTCAAGTACCTGGCAGACAAAACCAGCATACTCCCTTAGGGTCCCGTTACATTTAGCGATGCCCCAGCGATCCCGACAACGATACGACCCGGTCAGGATCGCTGGTGCATCGCTAAATGGTCGCTAGTGAGCTGCCAAACAGTCAGATCTCTCCAGCAACGCAGCAGCGATACAGCGATCCGTCAGGGGTCGCTGTTACCTGTCACACCGCAGCGATTCTGACAACTTCCGCCTGCGTCCATGAGTTCTGCGACGACGCTTGTCGGCACCGAACACAGAGATGCATGCCGGCCAGCGGGACGCCGATGAAAAAATGGCCCAGGCCATTCGAGCACGATCAGCGATAACCAGCGGGGGCCTGTCGCAGGTACATATCACACAAAGCGAGATTGCTGTTGCGTCACAAAATCGGTGATGCTATAGCGATATCGCTAGCAATCTCGCTATGTGAGAAAGGCCCTTAATTCCTCTGCGACCTTCAACTATTGGGTCTCAAAGTTGGACACGTGGTATGAACGGTCCCTTTGTGCCTTCGAGGTGTTGTGCTGCCCTGCCGCTAAAATGAACAAAGCCTGGATTAGTCCCGACTTCTTTACACCACCAGATGATAGAAGCACATAGTGTTTTTTAATCTTCAGTATTTGAATGAGGGCCTCCAGTTGTTGCCTTCTAGGGTGTATGATGACCCTCCTTAGAATTTGTTTCTGGCTTTGCACTGTGTGCAGAACCATTGAGTCTAGAAGTACCACAACTACACCTTCTTTTTTTTTTATGAGGCACGCGAGTTGGTGCCTTCAAGGTTGTATGGATGGCCCTGCTTTGTATTTCTTGTCAGGCTTGGCACTGTGTGCAGAGCTTTTATGAGTGTAGGAGAACCACAACTACACTTTGCTCACAATATTTGTATGAGGCACTACAGTTGGTGCCTTCAAGAGTGTATGGATGATCCTGCTTGAAATTTTTAGCAGGCTTTGCATTGTGTGCAAAGCTTTTATAAGTCTAGGAGTACCACTACATGACAATTTGAACAGAATATGTATGAGGCTCTCTTTTATAATAATAATAATCTTTATTTTTATATCAACATATTCCGCAGCGCTTTACAGTTTAACAGTTTCAAAACACAAGTCATAAGTAACATTAACAATACAATAATTAAAGCAAAATCAGACGACCCTGCTTGTGAGAGCTTACAATCTACAATGAGGTGGGGGAGATACAAAGTACAGGTGTGTATTTACAATGGTGTATTTACAATGATGGTCCAGCCGTCTTGAGGGATGAAAGGAGATAGTGAATGGGCTACACATGCACACTTACACATAGAATGACTTTGATTAGTGAACTATTGAAGAGAAATAGCGCATGAGTGCATTATCCAGTGTAGGTATATCAATTTAAAAATAATACACTCACCAGATGGAGCTTGTAATAACTAAGCATGGAGGATTCGCTGCTGCAGAAACCACAGATCCACGAGGGACCGACGTATAAGATGCAGGATAGGAAAAAAAAGTGGTCAGACAATCCGCGCTGCGAATCACTATGAACCATTATTATTACAGTGGTCTTTATTCGACGCGTTTCAAAGTTTCACAGTGTTTTTCTTCACTGGTGTTTTTTTCCTGAGGACGCTCTGAACAAATGTGTTTTGAGGGAGCGCCTGAAACTATGCAAATTGTTGATAGTTCTAATTTCTTGGGGTAGAGCATTCCAAAGGATTGGTGCAGCGCGGGAGAAGTCTTGTAGTCGGGAGTGGGAGGTACGGATTAGTGCAGAGATTAGTCGAAAGTCGTTTGCAGAGCGCAGCGGTCGGCTAGGCTGATAGACAGAAATGAGGGAGATGTAGGTGGGTGCTGCACTGTAGAGAGCTTTGTGGGTGAAAACAAGTACTTTGAATTGGATCCTATAATGAATGGGCAGCCAATGTAAGGACTGGCGAAGAGTGGACGTGTCCAAGTACCGATTAGCCAGATGGACAACCCTGGCTGCTGCATTAGGTATGGACTGGAGACGGGATAGTTGAGTAACGGGGGGCCAATTAATAGAGCGCTGCAGTAGTCCAGGCGGGAGTGGATCAAGGCAACAGTGAGGGTTTTTGTTGTTTCCATGGTGAGAAAAGGGCAGATTCTAGAGATGTTCTTTAAGTGTAAGCGGCAAGAGCGGGCAAGATATTGTATACGTGAAGGAGAGATTGGTGTCAAACATAACACCCAGATAGCGCGCCTGTTGCCAGGGCGTTAATATGGTGCCGTCCACGGAGAGGGAAATGTCAGATTATTGTATCTTTTATATCTTACACAGGGTGTATCTTAGTTCATCTTCCATCAAATTTTTGGCAGTTTTTGCATCATTCATAAATTACATTGAAATTACCAATTTGTTATTAAAAATGTCAATTTTGAATTACTAAAGTTGTTATTTTTTTCATCCTTTTTAAATTTTGCCTTATATACAAATCTTTATACAGGAAAATTGTTTCTTAAATTTTTTTTTTCCTGTAAACTCTTATTTCTGGTCAGTTGGGAATGTTTTTTGTTGTCAGTCCTTAAAATGGAGTAAAAGTGTGACCCCATCGTTATCAGTAGCGATCTGTGGGTCAGAGATGCTTTCAGGGGTCTTCCCCATGTTGTTCTTCCATTCATTTCACTGCCCCCCCCCCAGACCTCCTTATCGGGTCTGCCAGAAAAAATGCTTGGATTTCCCATTGACTCCCATTATACTCGTTACTTGAAATGAGCATCCTAGCATCCTAGCGCTAGCCTCGCTCATTCCTATTTCCTGTCTATAACCATGAGTAATATAAATCCACATCGGCACGGTATCAAAAATCTGAAATACTGAGGCAGAACTACCATGACAGAAAATGAAAGAAAAATGAATAAGTCGTATATATTCCAAAATGGCGCCGATAAAACTACGGCTCATTTTGCAAATAACAAACACTATAAAATATGAAAAGATTACTGTCTCACAAAATGTTGAAAAAAGTTTTTTGTAAAAAAGTGATTATCTTATAAAAAGCAGTTGCAACTGGAGCATCAAGTTAATTGTACTGCCCTTTCTATACATGAGCCTTATTTATCTCACAAGGAGAACATTAAAAAAATTGTACTGCCCTTTCTATACATGAGCCTTATTTATCTCACAAGGAGAACATTAAAAAAATAATTTTCTACCCAACATTACACTAATAATAATTTGATACATACAAAGATAAACGGCTCTTGCCATGGAGAAACCATGGCGCAGAGCTACACAATGGCGCACGGACAACCCGTAACGTCGCACATGAGGTGAGCTTTCTCCCGCCTATCGTGCAGCCGTTATATACACACTGACCACGCCCCTGTAGTGGGCGTGCCCTCGCGTTGTCAGTCCAGTAGTAGCCACGCCCTGCCGCGCGCTATTCTAGGTTTGAACTTCGCCGGCTCCGCCCCCTGCTGTGTGTCGCGTCATGGCGTCTCTGGATCTTTCCGGAAACGGAAACTACTCTCGTGACGTCATTGACATTACAGGAGGCCGGAAGTGGCGGGAGAAGTCGCTGAGCGGTAATACGGCGAGCGCGGACGGGTCATTGTTGTGTTTGTAGGGTTTTCTGTCTTCCGCCGCCGTGTTCTCGTTCACATGGGGCGCAGTGAGTGTATTCGGGGTGTCCGGGGAGCGACTGTTATCTATCAGTGCGGTGTGTAGTTACTAGTGTCGCCTCCTGCCCGTCCTCCAGGGGCGCTGCTGAGCCTGCTGCGTCCTGTGCTCCTATAGGGGGCTCCATGTCTGTGGAGGTGACCTGGGGTCTCTGCAGGAGCTGCTCCCCCAGAATGTCACCTGCTGAAGGTCTGCACTGCTCTGACTCCACAGATAACCTGATAACAAAGGAGCATCCTAAAAGTGATATCCAATATGGCCGCCATCTTCGCTCCCCGGGGTGGTCAGCCTGCTGTGTGCGGCGTCAGATAGTCCTGCCTCGCACACGTATGTTGTATCCACGCCATAAATGTCCTGCGGATGCGCCATAATCATACCAGATGGGACGACTTCTATAGAGGGTCCACCCCATAACATCACGTTATACCCTATACATAGGGTAGGGGGCATCTTGCTGGTCGCTGGGACCCCGGCGATCCTGAGATCAGGGCCCTGCACCCCAGTATTGAGCGGTGCACGGTCTACAGTCATTGTGAGACTGAGGTTGCACAGCATCGGGTAATCTCCGCCAGTCCCATAGACAATGGATTGAGCCAGCTCTGCGCACCTTCACTGCAGTCAGGACGAGGCCCGATCACGGAGGTCCCAGCGGTCAGACCTCCACAGACCAGACACTTACAGGATAACTTGGCTTTTCTCTGAATCCTTCAACTATTCCTCATTTACAAAAGATGAGAAAAACATAACTGTGAGATGTTGATGTAAATGTGTACAATATAAATATAGTATAGAGCAACCAGTACATTAAGGCTGTGTGCCCACGTTGCGTTTTTTAAGCGTTTCCGCAGCGCTTTTAGACGTGCGTTTCTGCTGCGGAAACGCTTAAGAAAAGCATCTAATGACATAGAATGGAAAGCGCACATGTTGTGCTAATGGTGCGTATTTTTCCGCTGTGGAAACGCTTAGCAGAAAAAAACGCAGCATGTTCATTAATTGTGCGGAATCGTATACGATTCCGCATACATTCACTGTAATTGCAAAAACGCATAGGAAAATGCTTGAGGCTGTGTGGTGTGCCCACGATGTTATTTTCTAAGCGTTTTTGCCGCGATTTTCGGCGCGAAAACGTTTAAAAATCTTGTACATGACGCATCCCATGCATTCCTATGGCATTCCGCACATGCTGTGCTAATGCTGCGCATTTTTCCACAGCGGAATCGCATCGCGGAAAAAATCGCAGCATGATCATTCTTTTGTGCGGAATCGCAAAGAATTGCCGTGATTCCGCACTTATAGGAATGCATGAGAATCGCTTACTTCCCGCATGTGGCTATGCCCACCATGCGGGAAGTTAAGCGTCTCATGTGCGGTTGGTACCCACGGTGTGGAGGAGAGGAGACTGTCCTCCAGGCCTTGGGCACCATACCCTTGTAAAAAAAAGAATAAAAAATCGGGGTATATTTACCTTCCGATGTCCTGCGCTGCATTCCTGGGCCTCAGCGTTCCCAGTAATGCCTTGCGGCAAGGTCCTGTAATGACGTAGTCTCGCGTGACTCTAGCGGTCTCATGAGATCATTATAGCAAAGCGAGACCAACATCATCACAGGTCTCGCAAGGCATCTCTGGGAACGCTGAGGCCCGGGATGGCAGCGCGGGACGTCGGAAGGTAAATATACCCCGATTTTTTTATCATTTTTAACATTCTATCTTTTACTATTGATGCCACACAGGCGGCCTCAATAGTAAAAGATGCTCACACTTGTGTTGTCAAACACTATGTTTGATGAGTGTGACCAACCTGTCAATCACTTTCAAATCGCTTGGAAAGTGCTTGAGAAAATCGCAAACAGAATCGCGGTGAAATCACGCGGAAAAAAACGCGCGATTTCTGGGAGTCCGGTTTTCATTGTGCGTTTTAAAACGCTACGTGGGCCCATAGCCTGACAATCGTGTTAAAAAGCGCAGGCGTTTTCCCTGGCAAGGGCATGCTTTTCTGCTCAGGAAAAAACGCTTGAAAAGCGCTACGTGGGCACATAGCCTTAATTTTACTAGGAGCTTGTCAATTTTGTTTTTTGTTTTTCTTTTTGCAATATGTAGGAACAAGGAGTTTGTATGTTCTCCCCATGTTTGGTGGTTTCCTCCAGATTGTCCGGTTTCTTCCCACGCTCCAAGGACAAACTGATGGGGAAGTTAGATTGGGAGCCCCGATGGGGACAGTGATTATAATTTATGTAAAGTGCCGTGGAAGTTATGGGGCTATAGAATGGAGTTTTCAAAGAATGAAACTGACACCTCCTAGTAAAATTTATAGGTTGCTGTGGCCACATAACTATGGCATGTAAACTAACAAATTCAGCTCTGCTAATGTATATGTGACCATTAAATACATCAGCTGTTACTTCTCTGTAGGCGATACTTTTAACAGTGAGGTACGTGACTAGAGTTGAGCGAATATGTTTGGGGTCGGTTGCAAAATCTGAATTTGCCATATTGTTGCCCTATCGGTTCCGAACATATTTGGTCATTTCTACTGCCATTGATTCCAATGACATTCGACTGTGTTCAGTGAATATTGCAAAAACAATATTTGCCACTGATCATAATCAGAACTGAATTTTGTAAATTCGTTCAACTCTATACGTAGCACACTGTCTGATCAATCTGCATGGGCCCGTCTGCTAGCAGTAAAGCCCCCGTTACACACTGCGATATCGCTAGCAATATCGCTGTAAAGTCACCGATTTTGTGACGTTGCAGGGTTATTGCTAGCGATATCGCTACATGTGATACTTATCTCCGACCGCTCCCCCGCTGGTTATCGCTGATTGCGCAAGAAGCTGCTGGATCATTCCTCGTCGGTCACTTCCTGCGGCGCTTCCTGCTGTGGAGACGAGCGACGCTTGGAGCCGGGCGGGAGGACTCAGGATCGCCGCGTCTGACAGGTAAGTAGCGACCCCCGACCCCAGCGATGTCGCTGGTGAGATCTGCCTGTGTGGCAGCTCACTAGCGACCACCTAGCGATGCACCAGCGATCCTGACCGCGTCATATCGCTGGTCGGGATTGCTGGTGCATCGCTAGGTGTAACGGTACCCTAAGGCGATTGCAGTGTATTTGTTGCGGGAAGTAATTTGTAGAATCCGCATAAAAATTGCCTAATAAGATACAATGTGAGTGAATGAGATACTAAAGTATTGCAGGAATGAATTTTCATTTTATACATGATAAAACAACTTTTACTGTGGCTGGGTTTACCCTTAAAGGGAATCTGTCAACCCCTGGATGATTTTTATTTATTACTATGGGCATAAAGATAATAGGGATAAACCAGTCTTATCTGTACACCTAGTAGCTGCGGTGTAGATCTTGAGAAATCCATTTATTTTATATGATAATGATTCTTCCAGATTCCGGGGTGTGGTGCCTGGAAGAAATCACTGCCTCCTTACTTCATTATAATGGTGCCCCCCTCCCATCAGCGTCACACTGACTTGTTCATCGCTGTAATCCCGGGCATGCACGCGGTTACATGAACACTGTCCACCCTCCTATGGGCAGTGTCTGCATTGATCTTCTGCACAGGCGCGGTGAGTCACTGCACAGTAGCACAGACTCTCCTGCGCAGAAGTTCGATGTGGACACTGCCCATAGATCAAAATCGTCCATGGGGTGACCGATTCCTATTAGACTCCATTCACTTAGCGCACCCCAGATAGAGGAAAAAAAAAACCTGTTGATGCCACAGATGTTCACTGCAGTGTAAAGACTGAAATTCTTAGCTAATTTCTTAAAGGGAGTCTGAATTTAAAATCTTCTCCATCGAAAGCAGAGTGGAGCAATGATGGATACCCGCCAGAAATTGTGCGCAGTCAGTCGGTATCGTGCAAATGTCCTGAGAATTCAAGGTTATTTGTAGATTTAAAAAAGGAGAAACTATATGAAGGCAAGTTGAAATAGTACATTAACCATTGTTTACCTCTTTTCTGCCTTGCTGCTCCTCTGGTGATCCAGCAGCAGTGACATCACTTTGCAGGGATGCTAGGACCACTAGACCGGTGAGGGATTGAGTAGGAAAGTAAAGGGGTATCTTATTATCTTACTAGATTTCTAGTAGTGGGCAACATGCAGAAACCCCCAGATTTCGCAGATTGCACGGACACAATTGGAGTTCAAATAAAACCCTTGTGTGTTTAATGATAGTGTCGGTCTACTGGTGCCCATCTGAAAAGATTGACACCGTCGGAAAAAGCTAAAGTCGATTTAAGGTCCTTTTCTCATTGCGCCCCATTGGTTCTGCTCAAATCCTGTTTTTCAGGGGTTCTGACGAAACCACTGTACACACTCCATAAACGTAGTATGAACAAAGCCTTATCCTTCATTTTTATAACAGGTCACCATCGGTCGTCAGTTGGTAAGTCCTGCCATGTTTACACCGTCACAGCCTTGAGTTCCTGAAAGAGAAAAATGTCAAAAGTGAAGGAAATCATCATACTAGATGACGACGAAGAGGAAGAACCGCCACGTCCCACAAAAGCCACAGCACGTCCATGCAATTCATCTAAGGAAACCAATGGAAAGACGGAAGAAAGCGGCAGCAGCCCACCGAGTAAGGCGGAGGTGATCAGTGCCCAAAACAAGACTCTGTTTAATGAGGTGAGGACATGTTCTACTTATTCTAATATGTCCCTTATCCCTATATTCTCTTGCGCTTTTTGATATTGCTCTTCTGTCACCATTTTTTTTTTAAATTTTTACTATGTTGTAAGTTGATCTCTGAGAGTAGGTCCAATACTTGAGCTTCTGTCCCTTTCTGTCGGTGTCACATCAGATTGTCGCAGTAGTGACATTGCATCGTGATAGCAGCCACCATTAGTGGTCTGGTGTCGTCTGTATGGACAGCACAAGGCTGCTCCATAGCCACCTTATATAGGGCATTATCTTACAACACAGGAGTGGGGGGGCATAAGGACCCCAGTATTTTTGGAGTCTTCTTTTATAAACGGAGTCTATGTTGTTAGTTTTTCATGTCAGCGTCTTAATCTGGGCTACATCATTCCTTTTCAGTTTATTGAATTCTGCTCAAATTTGACTTCGGATCACCCGGAGGTTATCTCGTTTCTTCAGGGAAGATACTCCAAGGCCAATCCCTCCTATCTCACCTCTGTGGAGTTCAGAAACACTCTGGGCCGTTGTCTCTCTCGAGTGCAAGCCAAGCGCTCCAAAGTCTTTGTTTACATCAACGAACTGTGTACCTCGCTCAAAGCAAACTCCCAAAAGCGCAAGGTCATCCTGCAGCCACAAGCCATCCATCAGCCCGCCGGGGTGCAAGCGGAAACTCCAGCAGAAATCGAGGAGGAGGAAGCAGAGAGCGTGCCCGAAAAGAAAACCGGCTCCAAGCGTCAGATTCGCTACCTGGAGAATCTTCTGAGAATTTACTCTCTGGAGATAAAAAAGCTGCAGGAGAAAGAGCTGAGCTTGGACGAACTTGAAGATGAGGACTCGTCCTATATCCAGGAGTCCAGGCTCAAGCGCAAATTGCTGCGGATATTTGAAAAACTGTGTGAGCTAAAAGACTGTTCGAGTCTGACCGGCCGAGTCATCGAGCAGAGGATTCTGTACAGGGGCACCCGGTACCCAGAAGTCAACCGGCGCCTGGAAAAGTTCATCAATAGTACCAGAGACCTCTTCCCTGATTATGGGGACGTGATTCGGGTGGTTGAGCGAGCGAATGAGAAGCATAGCTTAGGCCTGTCACGTAAGCAGATGCAAAGCATGGCCCAAGATGCCTTCCGAGAACTTGGTAATAAGCTCCAAGACAGGAGACATTTGGATATGATTTACAACTTTGGCTGCCACCTGACTGACCCCTACAAGAGCGGTGAGTGGACAGCTAACGCCGTATTAGTTATTTCTTGTGTGGTTTATTTTAAACTGTTTTTATCTTGGTTACTTTCTGATTTGTATCTCTGATCATTTGTGAAGTGAATGTGTCTTGTATACCAAAAAATTTCATCTACATCTTCTATGGTGCTTTGGTGCATTTTCCACCTGTTATGTAAAGACATTTCCTCTCCTTAGGATGGTGGGGAGGGGTCATAAATTTGTCAAACTGCTAATTAGCTGTTTAACCACAGTACTTGCATTTCCTATGCAGGTGCGTGAAGCAGACTCAGGGGCTGAGCCCACATCATATACGGCGGGTGTCAGCTGTGTGATGCTTCATTAGTTACTTTGATCACGGCTGCTTAAAGGAATGGTCTCAAACCAAAATTAATCCTCAATGTCGTCTTAAAATATATTATTGAAACTATTAGATTATGTTAACTATAAATTTCGTGTCTACTCTATCTTCTCTTGTATTTTTTTCCATTCCGATGACATTTGATTTGAGAATCCCCAGTGCATGTTTGGATTCTCACATCGGGACGTCCTCAGTGGGTCTGGGCTGTGGTCAGAGCTATAGCCTCTTTCCGCACCCTGAAACAAAGCGTTATCTTTGAGGTCTGTTTCAGGGGATGGGCTAGTCCTGGCTGTACTGTATTGATCATGTGTTGGTTGTTAATTCTGACAGATGCTCAGTACGAGCTCTTTATTCCTTTTGAAAGCACAGTGACAGTGCACTCTCTCATCAGCTCTAAGAAGAAACAAGCCTACTATAGAGCACACTCTTAGTGAGCATTGTAAGCAGAGAACGTGGAGAGCCGAGACCAGTCCCCAAAACTGATGCAACTTTTTGGGGCCTCTGAAATGGACGTCACTAACTTTGTTTCAGGGTGGGAAAAGCGACGATATAATTGACTTCAGCCCTTTCCCAATGATGACATCCCTTTACAAAAAGAAAAAAGATCAGAACGGAAGTTAAAAAAAAAAATAGCACAAAGGAATGGAAGTGGTATGGAATTAATTGAAGCGCATAAGAGTGATTAAATTATTGTATTGAATAAACATCTAGGATTAATTTCAACTTTGGATTCAGATCTCCCATTTAATACTGTAAATGATGCTGTCAGCAACATTTAACAGGTGAGATCTGAGATGGGGGTCCATGCCAATGCTTCACCCACCCATCCCCCACCCTCAACATAAGGGGGGACAATGGGTTGCCATGGCACCCGTTGGCCTTCTGAAGACCTTGATCTCCATCTTTGCTCTATGAAGCCTGTGACTGCACCTCTCCTAAAAAATCCAATCAAAACAGTTAGTCCACCAAAAGGCTACCAATAAAAATTACAGCTTTCCATGCAAAAAGACACTATACAGGTCCATATACTATTCGACACAAAAATAAAAATTAGTGATCTTTGAAAATGGTGACAAACCAATTTATTTTTTTTAAACAAAATTTAGAATTTCGTTTTTGAAAACTACAGAAAAAATTGAAAGCACATGTTTTTATAGTTGGTTTACTATAAAAACGACTAACAACATGGAAAGCAAAGTCCAAGGTTTCATTATTTGGATTCCAGTTATCTGAATAAAGTGGATATTCTGAGGGTCAGGTTTAACTGTGTAAAAAAAAAAAAAAAAAATCATCCCCGATGGAATGGTATGCTTAAAGGAGTATTCCCATCTCCAAGACCCTATCCCAATATGTAGTAGGTATAATATTATAAATTAGCATTTCAGTAGCTTAGATATGCATGGCAATTACCACTAGCTTTCACTATATGAGTGATTGTAAACATCGATACCTAAGCTACTGCAATGCCCTGCACATTGGGTAAGCCACATAGCTAATCAGAAGAACTATACTACATTTCTAATTGGAGGTATTTGCTAATATTATTATTACATCTACTACATATTGGGAAAGGATCTTGAAGATGGGAATACCCCTTTAATGTCTGATCTTAACATAATGTGACTGGGCCCTTAAGTTATGTGCCTGGTAACTGGTGACTTTGCTTGTGAAGCATTTCAGTTTTGTTTGTAAGAAATCCCGTTAGTGGCTGGTGCAGAAGGCAGATCGCTGTAATGTCAGTCTCTGACTGCTTTTGGCAGGTGCGAACGTCTCGTTAACCCTTAGTATGTGTTTTCCAGTGAATGATCCCGCTCAGCAGGACCTGAGCTTGTCACGACGTCTACGTGAAAACCGCAATATGGCACTGAATAGCCTTGATAACGTTATCAAGAAGTATGCTCAGCTGCAGGATGACAGCGAGGAGGACACTAGGAGGAAGACGAGAAGGGTAGGTGGAATGGCAGAAACCACATAGACCGGGAGGGTATGAAGACTGCATACATCTCATCATAGGAACTAGCACTGGCTGATAAAGGCCTTCCTGACCATTTTCGCAATTATCCTGCCCAGAGAAATCTGAGCTAATTGGTAGATATGATGTGAAGACTTCCAAATAATATTTGGAAAAATGTCCAACAGCATCGTAAACTGCAAGGAAAAGTATACTTATTGATAAAAGGGAAATTGTGCAGAGGTGGTTTCGGCAACTGAGCTTACCTTGAGAATATTAAACTTCCTTTCTCTGATTTTCTCAGCTGTCATGTCTTCTGTTGTCACCTACACCTCAGATTAGGAGCAGCCCCTGCTGCTTCAGTGTCTGCCCAGGCTGTGCACTGCTGTGTGACAGCAGCACAGCATTATAGCACTCAGCTGAGCCATCAGCAGTGCATTTCCTTCTACCATGGTGGATAATTTTGGATGACTGTCACCAGTCTCAGGTGTATGGGAATATAAGGCTCCTTGTATAATTCATGCTGGCAGAGGTGCTGTATCCTGGAGTAACATCTCTTCTCTTAATGACAGACATCTGGAAAGAATCCACAGACGTCCTCGGAGGAATCAGAGGAAGATGTTGAATCAGAAAACTCTGAAACTGACATTGAGGAAGAACTGGAGCACAGTAAAGAAAGGCCAGATAGTGAGGAGGGAGAGAATGAGGAAGGTGAGGTGGGGTCTGGCTCAAATACCTCTCATGGCCATTTTAAAGTCTCTACCATGTATAGGATCCCAGTGACTTAGAGACAGCCTCTTCCAGATAACCCCTTTTTATTTGCCCTATTAGGCAGATCTGTAGCAGAAAATATGTAACAAATATACAGGTGCTTCTCACAAAATAAGAATATCATCAAAAAGTTAATTTATTTCAGTTCTTCAATACAAAAAGTGAAACTCATATATAGAGTCATTACACACAGAGTGATCTATTTCACGTATTTATTTCTGTTAATGTTGATAATTATGGTTACAGCCAATGAAAACCCAAAAGTCATTCTCTCAGTAAATTAGAATACAAGTCCTGCTGGAGAATGAAATTTCTATCTCCAAAAAGCTTGTCGGCAGAGGGAAGCATGAAGTGCTCTACAATTTCCTGGTAGACGGCTGCGCTGACTTTGGTCTTGATAAAACACACTGGACCTACACCAGCAGATTACATGGCTCCCCAAACCATCACTGATTGTGGAAACTTCACACTAGACCTCCAGCAGCTTGGATTGTGGCCTCTCCACTCTTCCTCCAGACTCTGGGACCTTGATTTCCAAATGAAATGAAAATTTCCTTTCATCTGAAAATGACACCTTGGACCACTGACAACAGTCCAGTTCTTTTTCTCCTTGGCCCAGGTAAGACGCTTCTGGCGTTGTCTATTGGTCATGAGTGGCTTGACACAAGGAATGTGACACTTGTAGCCAGGGCTGTGGAGTCGGTAAGCCACAGGTGCGACTCCGACTCCTGGATTTTATCCGACTCCGGCTCCGACTCCTTCATAAATGGCCAATTCATAACAACAAATTTACTGTTGTAAAATATTAAACATTGTGCTTATTCAGTTTCTCACCATCATATAAGTAATCAGACCACTTAGAGCAAAAACTAGATTTATTAGAATACAATTAGAATATAGCAAATAACTTTTATAAACTTTTCTAAACTGTAAGTAAATATGCAATAAACACTTTTATGCAGTTAATAAGAAGAATTCTATAAATTTGTCCTCAGAAAAAGTATTGCCTCTGTCAGATCCTCCTTCATGGATGCCCTCAAATCTGATCTAATTATTTTGAGAGCAGAGAACAACCTCTCTACACTAACTTGTGTTGGTGGCAAAGCAGTAACCACTCGGGCAACATCTCTGACAATGTCAGGATACAGAGGAATCGCTTGTTGCACTGTTATTTTTGATGAACGGTCAAATTTCTCAATTTCTTTTAGTGCACATGAAAAATTCTGCTGAAATGTACTGGCTGTGTTCCTTGATGGGGATGACTCTTCTTCTATGCGGGAACGCTTTGCACGGTCCTTGTGATCCAAATATTTTTCGAAATTAAATTCTTCATCAGTTGATGATGAGGGTGAAGATGTGGCAGGACGACCAAATTCTTCTTGTTCCTCCTGACTGTTCTGCAACCCTTTCATCCTTACTGCTATTTCAAACAGAGCTTCTTTTCCTTTACTTAGCTGTTGATCATCTAGAAGAATCCGATGCATTGGGTCTACATAAACAGCTGCCAAAAGAATGTTATTTTGTAATAGTAGCTCCTCTCTCCTTTTCATTGATGTAGCAATGCCACTTGCAATTAACCCTCCTCTTTGGGACAGGAGAAACATCAGGTTCTTCCACTCCTTTAAGAAAATACCTGGAGTTAAGTCCTCTGCTTGTAATTTTTTAGTCACTGTAAATGGGTGCTCTAGCAATTTTTCCAGCTCAGTCACCTGATTCCACTGACTTTCATTTAGCGTCAGTTGAGGGTTAGCCATGTCTACAAGAAAGGTTTTCAGTTCAACCAAGAGCTGAATCATTAAGTAAGTACTGCCCCATCGTGTGGCTTGATCAATAATTGCCCCTTTTCCAGCACGTCTCTTCAAAATTGAGTCAACTTTAGGGGTTCTGGCAACAGTAGCCAATTTTCTCACCTTGCCAATCAGTGCAGCAGCATGTCCTTCTTGCAGATTGTCTCTTATAGCCAGCTGTAGCGTATGCACAACACAGCGCATGTGATGAATGAAAGAACATATTGACACAGTTTCAACAAGATCATCTAAACTATCATGTTGCTGTTCATCTGAAGCAACTTCAGTTTGCTCCTCAGTTACAATACTGTGTTCCTCTATTTCAAACATTTCTGTGTCTGTGGACCCAGAATGTTCTTCTAGCTGCTGGTCACCATCATTACTCTCATTCATTAGCGTAATAGTACTTATCATATTTGAAGCATTGTCAGTTACGACAGAAAGAACTTGCTCTTTTTTAAGTTCATAGTCTTGCAGAACCTTTTCCACCAAGACCTGAAGAAACTCACTGGTGTGATGAGCTTTGGTGTCTCTTACTGCCAATGTCTTGGTAACTATTTCATTTTTGTCACAAACAAATCGGACATTGATGGCAAAATAGTTCACTCTGTGACGTGTGCAGGCATCCATTTTAAGAAACAGAAAGCGTCCCTTGAGAGTTTTTTTAAGTTCTTCCTTTTGTTTAAAAGCTTCTTCGATTACTAATTTTCTAATACTCTCTCTCTCCAGAGAAACACCAAGCTTGCGGGCCATTTCCCCATTCAGACACATAAAAGCTGGTCGTGAAAATAATGAAATAGGCACACTATCCTTTACAACAAGCTCTATGATCTGTTTTTTAAATGTATCTACTGTCATTGTCACAGTAACTTTGTCACTGACAAAATATCTTGCAACTGATGGCTGCAAAGTTCTCTGCGCCTTTGTTTGGCTGGAAGAGCTGGGCACTGGTTCATTGGTTTGGATGCAGTCTTTCTCATCCACTGCTTTCAGTACTTCTGGATGAAAGCGCTGTAAATGTCTCTTTAGATTAGAAGCTCTGGTAGGAGCATTTTTATCTTTGCCTGAATATGCACTCATCTTGGCTTCACAGCATTTGTTTTCGTCTGGATCATTTGTCATACACTGACAGACATAATGTTTTCTATCTTGAGTGATGGTGAAATGTTCAAATACAGCTGATTTAATGTGATGCTTCTTTGACATTCTCAGGTTTTTAATTCTGCATTCACAATCCAAATGACAGTTGTTTTTCCTAAAAACAATTGTACAAAATTATTGCCAGGTCGTACAGCTGATATAGTGGTCAGTAATACTGTTTTTATTCCTCATGTACTCACAGTTAACTGATGCAAAGTTTGTAGAAAGGATAATACTTCTTACAGTCTTCCTCTTCTGAGTAGCAGGCAGCTGTGAGATGCTTGGAAGACGCACACCTAGTATGATCTAGTCTAGAGGAGGAGCTTTACTACTAAGAATTTGCAACACATTTTCACTTTCAGTTTCATACATTGTAAGTAGGGGGGTTGGGGCAGCATGAGGTTAACCAAGTATAAGATTAGATAAGGGCAGTGGAGAACAGTGACACACAAGAAGTAAGAAATGTCTCTATCTCCAGCAGAACTGCTTATCACTGTTGTTCATAGTTTGATAGAACATATATATTTGAGTAACATTTATAAAATTCATATGAAAGTTCAATTATGAAATATTAATACATTTTTTTTAAAGCTGGAGTCGGTACATTTCTACCGACTCCGACTCCAACCAAATCTAACTCCGACTCCCGACTCCACAGCCCTGCTTGTAGCCCATGTCCTGGATACGTCTGTGTGTGGTGGCTTTTGAAGCAATGGCTACAGTAGCAGTCCACTCCTTGTGAATCTCCCCAAATTTTTGAATTGCATTTTCTTAACAATCCTTTAAAGTCTGCGGTTATCCCGGTTGCTTGTGCACTTTTTTCTACCACACATTGTCCTTCCACTCAACTTTCCATTAATATACTTGGATTCAGCACTGTGTGAACAGCCAGCCTCTTTAGCAATGACCTTTTGTGGCTTACCCTCCTTGTTGAGTGTGTCAATGACTGCCTTCTGGACATCTGTCAAGTCAGCAGTCTTCCCCATGATTGTGGAGCCTACTGAAACAAACTAAGGGACCTTTATAAACACTTAGGAAGCCTTTGCAGGTGTTTTTTGTTAATTTTTCTAATTTACTGAGATAACGACTTTGGGGTTTTCATTGGCTGTAAGCCATAATCATCAACATTAACAGAAATAAACACATGAAATAGATCATTCTCTTTGTAATGACTCTATATAATGAGTTTCACTTTTTGTATTGAAGAACTGAAATTAACTTTTTGATTTGATTCTAATTTTGGGAGAAGCACCTGTACATTGGCTAATTTGGCACCAAATGATGCGGATTTTGCTGCAGAAAATTCTGCAAGGTGTAAATTTTACTCTTTCTATTACAAAGGGTAAAATACAAAACAAAAACTGATCAGATGTCAAATTTTCAGCACTGGTCAGTTTATGCCGAAGCTTTTATCTACTGAGTCTGGATGAGTTTTTCCACATGTGATCCTCAATGCCAGTACTGTAATATGATCCTGGGTATACAGTGTGAACTTACCCCTAGTGCGCTGTATGCCCTATAAATGCTAAGACACGTATGAGCGGCCCTGCTTTCTCTAACAATGCAATAAAAATAGCTTTTCCTTGGGGTCTTGTAAAGCCGGACTCTCGCGATGAGCGGATCAAGGCCAGCATAACTTACAAAAAAGGCTCTTTAGGATGAAAATTAAGATAGGGCTTCATACATATCATATATGACAACTGTGCTCACTTACCACAATGTGCGTGATTACTTTAGTGATATGTGACCTTCAGGCGTTACTCTAATCTTACTTTGCATTCTTGTCTATTCCATTTAGAAGAAGTTCTAGCCAACCAAGAAAATGAGGCTGATCAAAAGATGGAAATGGCATCTGACGGGGAAAAAGAAAAGGAAGACGGTGAAGAAGCAACAGAACAGGATTCATCACCAGCATCCTCTACATCACTCGATAAAGACTCTTCAAACACCACCCTGGAGTCAGAGGTGGAAGCACAACTCTCGGGTTCCTCTGGTCTTCCAAGTAACGGCAGCCCTGCTAAAACCAAGTCTGATGATGAACACGACGAGGAGCAGGAGGTCTGCGACACCCCCACAAACCCCAAAGAGCAAACAGAGGAGAATCAAGAAGACACTATCTTGATGCAAAGTCCTGAGAACAAAGAATTTGAGGAAACTGAAGGTCTGCTGTTGAATTGCGAGTCATCTCCTGACAACACAGTGAATGATGAAAATCATAAAAACACAGAACAGGATTTACTAAATGATATGACGGTGTCATTGATGGTGAAAGACAAGGATGACTTGAAAGGAGATGGTAAAGACGTCACAGAACCTGCACATCATCCTTCACCTGAGGGAAGTGATGCAGAGATGTATAGCGAGCCCTCTCCATCTCCTGTGGGCCAAGACGAAAGCTGCCCTGATGTAAATACAGAAGAGCCTTCTGTGTCAAGAAGGACAAGTATAGACAGTGAGGCTGCAAGCACGGAAGAGGAGACGGGCTGTAAAGAAACCTCTGGAAATCATGACGATGAAGATGACGATTCTGTGGTCAATGCTACAGCCACCAGGGATCAGACACCTTCAGATAGTGCTATCAGGGAAGATGAGGTAACCTCTACCAAAGTCCACACAGCGGCAACAGACCCGGCGGACGACTGTGAAAACAAGATAGACTGTGACTTGTCACCACTGCCCAGTAGGAATGGAGTACACATGGCCACACCAGTGCGCAAAACATCATTGCATCGCCTGAAACTTAGAAAGATCAACACCTCCCTTATTAAAGACTCTTGTAAGCCTTCAGATCAAGAGGAAGACCGTTCTCCGCCTCGCCGCCGAAAACGGAAAGTCATATCCCCTGAGAACTGGACTAAAAGTAATGGGCTGAACATATTCAATGGAAAGGAACGCAGAGAAGATCGCAAAGAGAAGAGCAGCAAAAGAATCAAGCTAGACCAGTGAGACATGGGACAGGGGCAGGGATGGGAAAAGGATGAACCATTGAGACATAGCACGGGGGCAGGGATGGGAAAAGGATGAACTGAACCATGTGGGGCATACAGGAGCACGGCTGCCTTCTCCTATCACATGTTGTGTCTGGCATTGCATCGACACTCAGCTGTAATGCCACATACATCCCGGGGGCAGCTCAGATTAATAAGTCAGTCCAAGGATAGTAAGCGAGTGTTCACATGGTGTATATCAGATACTTAGGTCATTAGTATTAAAGCAATCATAGTCCACAGCACCTTATGGAAGAAATAGGGTCGGCTTTACCCAAAAATGTAGCGCACGACCTATCCAAGGAGTCCCCCTTGGAAGAAAGTTCAGTGTCCATAAACAAAGGAGACAGCGCCTCACAAGTTGATGAAAAGAAAATCACTCTGCCTTCTCTAGTGACATTTCGATCCATTGATTGATAAAGATCATTGGATCGCTACAGAGGGCAAAGTAAAATGTGATTCTCTTTTAACCAACTTGTGAGGCGCTGTCTCCTTTGTTTATGGACACTTAAGTCATTAGTGTCTGTTTTATTAGAGAAGTGAATTCATACCCATGTGTGCAGCTTGTTGTATAAGAAATTTGGGTAATAGGATCATGTCTTCTGCCATTATTGCTGACTGTATGGTGTTCCAGCCTCCTGATGACTAAAGTCTCCGGTAATTTGTGTTCCCGATCTTATTCTGTTCCTGTCCCAACAGTGGAGTCACATAATTATACAGTATGGCGGTGGCTGTATGAATTGACTTATCTTGAAGGGTCCATTTTATCTACTCTTTTAGGCTTTTGTGAGCCCCTTCAGACCTTATTTGTCTGGACATTCATTGTCTATAAAGACAAAGAAGTGTGGGGAGTGGGTAATAAATAATATGGCACTTCCTAAAAAGCCAATGTCATTAGGGTTTCTCAGTAAGTTCAGGACTGCAAGGAGACATTTACTACCGGATGTAATGTGCTGTCTCTAATACTACAATACTCCGTGTATCCTTCAGGTGCATTTACATTAACAGATTTTCAGCATTAAATGTTTAGATAGTCTGCAATAAAAGGCGTTATCTGCTACTGGACAGCTCCAGTTTAATCAGTTCAGGACCTCCATTAAAATACGGACAGTCCATAGACCCTTTCCTGCATTCGCGCCATCCTAGCAATGTCTGTACCGTTGTTCTCGGGGAGACACGCGACTTGTTGTGTCATGTGGCGGCTGCAGCCTTTACTGTTTCGTCAGAATGTCTGTCTGCCCGCACAGAATATTGGTGAGCTGCAGTTGCTGTGCAGTCAGCACATGACACAACAAGTTGCGTCATTCACTGAGAACAATGGGGGCTGCTGCTGGAGTGGTGTATACACTAATTATGTGTTAATTGAGGTCCAGACTTGATTATGTTGGGGTGTCCACTATTGGGAAGCACCTCTAACGTTGCACATAAAACAATCAGTAATAAATCGTCCAGTGCTCACATGCCGCCGTTGTTCTCACACTTCTTCCACTGAATAATGTGCTGCCAAGAGCGATAATCATTTGTGCAACACGAAAGATCATTTCACCTGACGAACAATTGTTTTGCTCTTTCATAGCAGCTTGTTTACACAGCACGTTTATCAGGAAACAAATATTCCTTTTTCCTTAGTGTAAATGACCCTTTAGGACAGATCATTGTTGGCCCACAGAATAGCCTAAAGTGACACATCGCTGGAATCAGGGTCTCTGCTCCTACATTACGCTGCGCTCAGATTAGGTGACAGATTCCCTTTAATAATATACCAAGAGCGTCACAACTGGAAGGTGAAGGCTGCACAAAGACGAGCCGTTTGCGAAACACTTGTGGGTTTTTGCTGAGTGAATTCTGTTCCTGTACACGAGTGTTATGTAGTAATATCCGGCCACTCACCAGGAGCCATGGACTCTGATGAGAAGGGATATGTGTTCAGGAGTAAGTTTTCTTGTACCAGTTGTGATTATAGAACATTAATATAGTCCTTGTCCTCGGCAGCTCTTACACGTCGCTCTCCAGCTCTGACTGTGACAGTGTCACTGAGGACGAGGACACTCCGGGCCTGATGATGACCTGCAGCAGTCCGGTGGATACGCCGACCAAGCCAAACAGGAAGGTGAGGAATCCGGCCACACCGAGCCAACGATGAGTTGTAGCATTCTGCTTCTAACATGACATTTTCCCCTCTCATCCCATCGTTTATACTGCGGCTCCATCTTCTCTGTTTTTTTCTGCTTTCTCTTCCAGTCTCATGTCTCCACGCAATGTGACCCGGATGAAGTGATTGTCCTCTCTGATTGACTTCTTTGTACAGTAAACGGGCGGCGCAGGTTTTTGGGACCACGGGGGACTATGTGGTGTGTTGTGTCTGGATATTAGGAGAATAGCAGCACCTGAATGCAAACATTATGGATGAGGAGGACATGGTGGGGTTCGGTGTGACTGACATGGAGGTACACACTTCCTATTGTAGGTAGTCATTAGGACTGGAAGCTCAGGGTACGTCCTGGATGTCTGGAGTAGTCCATATGGGTGTTAGCAGAAGGCTCTCTGGGTGAGATTGTATTAATTTTTGAGTGGATCTGACACTTGAATATTTTAATTATCTCCCTGGGGGGTTTTGGATATCTTCTCCCATATATACCTTCTTTATTTTTGTTTTGTAAAAACAACTTTGAGAATAAATTTTTGTTATATTATGTACAATGTGCATCTCATTTCTGTATCCTTGTCGGACGTCTCCGTGCCTCATGCTCACATAAACCTTCACATACCTGAGTAACACTAGTTTTACTATTCATCTGTATAAGGCTCAGTTCACACCACGTCTGAGCACCCGATTGGAGATACAGGGGTTGGACAAAATAATGGAAACACCTGGAAACATCAACAAAAGTTAGTTTAATATGGAGTAGGTCCACCTTTTGCGGCGATTACAACCTCAATTCTCTGCGGTATGGATTCATGCAAGGTGTGAATTGTTTCCAAAGGAATTGTAGCCCATTCTTCAGTTAAAACACCCTCCAGTTATTTGAGCGACGATGGCGGCGGAAATCGACGTTTAACTTAAATCTCTAAAATCAGCCATAAATGCTCAATGATGTTGAGGTCTGGGGATTGGTGGGGCCAGATGAGATGCTCAACTTCATTGCAATGTTCCTCGTGCCATGCTTTAACGATTCTAGCTGTATGAATTGGTGCATTATCATCCTGAAAGATGGCGTTCCCCTCCGGGAACAGTGCTTGAACCATAGGATGCACTTGGTCGCCCAAAATGCCTAAATAATCTCGGCTGTAAATTCTTCCATGAAGGGATTTCATTGGCCCAGCGGATCTCCACGAAATAGCACCCCAGATCTTCACAGAACCTCCGCCATGTTTTATGGTTGGGAGAAGACAGTCTGGATGGAATGCTTCTTTCGGCTGTCTCCAAACGTACACGCAGCCGGAGGTCGGAAATAGGGTAAACGATGATTCGTCTGCGAATATCACATGTTTCCACTGCTCGAGGGACCTATTCTGGAGGTTTCTACACCACTCTAAATGCTTGGAAACATTTGTCATTGAGAGCAGCGGTTGTCGAATTGCAGCTCTTCCGTGGAATCCAGATTTGTGCAGCTCCTGCCGAACAGTTTTCGTGTAAACTGGGTTCCGTAGGTGTTCATTGAGCTCAGCAGTGATTTTCGGAGCCGTGGTCTTGCGATCCTCTCTCACAATTTGCTTTAGAGTCTGACGGTCTCTCTCAGTCAACTTCGACTTTTGGCCGGACCTGTGCTTTGCTGCGGACATTTTTCCTTCTCTTTCAAATGCAGTCATTACTTTGGAGACAGTACCTCTTGACACGCCAAGCATTCGGGCACTTTCTGTTACACTAGCGCCTGCCATACGAGCACCAACAATTTGGCCTCTTTGAAAATCCGAGAGGTCTGCCATTGGTATCAGGTTTTCCTCAATGTTCTTACAATTCTGCAAAACAAACAGTTAATTTACATACACATAACACAAATAATCAACTACAAAACATTACCATATGTCACGGTTTGCATGTTTATAACATGTTCGAAGATTATGATGCCAAAGCGATAGGTGTTTCCATTATTTTGTCCAACCCCTGTATATAAATGGAAGATGAAGGTGATGCCATGGCCTCATGTCAGAGTTCACGATTGTCTTATAGATATTACGTTGTGTGCTCAGAAGCTGTGAAATGCCTGGCCAATGTATGCGCTATAAACCCTGTGAGTGCTATACCGAAAACGCCAAATGCATTAAAAAAAAAAAAGGCTGATCACAACCTTTATAATGCAAAAGTCCATAGGAAATAAAGCCATCCTCTGCAGCACACGAGCTAGCGAGCCAGGCCGCAGTAAGGAAATACTCCAATTACCACAGCGTCTGCAGGAGAGCTGGGCAAATTTGCAAAAAAATAAAACATTTCTATATTAAAACATTTTATTTGTTTTAAAACTGTTTGTATTTTCCTAAAGTTCAGATAAGTGTAAAATTTAACAAAACACTAGCATTGTTCTCCCGTCCCAGACAGGTCTGTGTTATCACTTCCTGGGACTCCTGCCGGTCTCACCTATGACCCAGAAAGCGCCACGGGAGGAGGCGCAAAAAATTATTTTAGTTTTTGTTGCTTGACTTAAGCCAATAGAAAAAAAAAATCCACAAATTGTGTTTTTCTATTCTGAAAAAAAATCTGAATTGTGGAGCAGACACATGGACAATGAATAAAAGTCCAGCTCTAGTCTAATGTATATGATGCTGACGTATGGTATACGGAGATTTAGTCACATCCGTCTTCTGTAGGGAACCACGGCATCCATGTAATGTACATGGTGGCTGATGGCACAATGGCTTCTGGTGCAGCGAAACAGCTCTTCTGTTATTTAATATCGGCAGCTTCTCCTTGAGGACCGTACTGTACCAATCTTTATATATAGAGTGAATGCATGACGTGTCTTATCGCTGATAGCAGCCACATGGTGTTCGTTATCTGTCAGAGCAGACGCAGGGGAATTAGTGGTTAGCATTGTAATTATATGCAGCACTGTGGCTCAGTGGTTAGCACTGGAAATATATGCAACTCGGTGGTTAGCACTGTTGCTTTGCAGCGCTGGGTTTTCTCTAGAGAGATACTGAATGGACATTCAAATGGGGACAGTGATGTCTGTAAAGCACTGCAGAATAAGATGTCACCATATCAGCAAAGCAGACGAACGCTGAGGTTATGCCATAGGTGTTGGTCTCCCCATAGGTTTATTATCAGCTCTGCTGTCTCTAAATGAAAGTATGCAGTGGCAGTGACTGGTCATGTCGGTCTCGGCAGAATGTGCTCTGGACAGCCATGGCGGCTGTCATGTAGGTAGTGTTGTCACATGTTCCATTTGCCTCTGTCATGTGAGCCTGATGCAATGTACAGGGACAGAGGATGAGTCACCGAAGCTTGTAACCTTGTCACTGAGTGATGTGGTTGTTAAGGGCCGGTAATGTTAGTTCAGTGCTACTGGCCAGAATATGGAAGTCCTCTGCTCTTCTCCCTGTCAGACCTGTGTACAGAGGATAAATCAGTTCCTCTGCCATCATGGGCCATGTCCTGCCGTCCACAGGGACACTTCAGCTATAGCAATGTGAGTGCATCACTGGAGGAAGTGACCTAGACCGGTGTACAGGGTCGCTCCCTGGAGAGGATGAAAATAAGTCTTCCTTGAAGACTGACAACAGGTTTCTTCACCTGGTCATGTATGATTACCCCCTTTACCCCTGAGGATGGTTTACACTTTAATGACCGGGCCATTTTTTGCAATTCTGACCACTTTCACTTTGAGGTTATAACTCTGGAACGCTTCAACGGATCCCACTGATTCTGAGATTTTCTCGTGACATATTATACTTCGTGATAGTGGTAAAATTTCTTCGGTATGACTTGTTTATTTGTGGGGAAAAAAAAAGGAAATTTGGAAAATTTTGCAATTTTCTAACTGAATTTTCATGCCCTTAAATGACAGAGAGATGTCACACAAAATAGTTGACAAATAACATTTCTCACATGTCTACTTCACCTCAGCACAATTTTGGAACCAAATTTTTTTTTTATTAGTTTTTTTTTATTAGGAAGTTATAAGGGTTAAAAGTTGACCACCAATATTTCATTTTTCCAACAATACTTACAAAACCATTTTTTTCTCTTAGGGACCACCTCACATTTAAAGTTACTTTGAGGGGTCTATATGAAAGAATATACCCAAAAGTGACACCATTCTAAAAAACTGCACCCCTCAAGGTGCGCAAAACCATATTCAAGAAGTTTATTAACCCTTCAGGTGCTTCACAGGAATTGTTTGAAAAAAAAAAAATGAACATTTAATTTTTTTTCACAAAAAAATTGACTTCAGATCCATTTTTTTTTATTGACAAGGGTAACAGGGAGAAATGGTCCCCAAAATTTGTTGTGCAATTTCTCTTGAGCATGCTGATACCCCATCTGTGGGGGAAAACCACTATTTGGGTGCACGGCAGACATCGGAAGGGAAGGAGCGCCATTTGACTTTTTGAATGCAAAGTTTGCTGGAACAATTGGCGGACGCCATGTCGCATTTGGGGAGCCTCTGATATACCTAAACAGTGAAAATCCCACACAAGTGACACCATTTTGGAAACTAGACCCCTCAGGGAATGTATTTAGATACGTGGCGAGCACCTTGAACCCCCCCCATGTGCTTTACAAAAGTTTATAACTTTGAGCCATGGAAATAATAAAATCACATTTTCCTCACAAAAATGCTGTTTTAGCCCCAAGTTTTTAATTTTAATAATGACTATTAGGAAATTATTTTAAACAAACTGATGTCCATTTTTTTCCTGAGTGCTCCAATACTCTACATGTAATCGGGAAGTATGTTTCAGGAACAATGCAAAGCTCAGAAGGCAAGGAGCGCCAGATTTTACGGTTATGGTTTGCAGGTGCCATGACCCACTGAGAAGAGCCCAAGAGGTGCCAGAACAGTAGAACCCCCCTCCCCATTAAGTGACCCCATTTTACAAACTACACCTCTCAGTGAATTCATCTAGGGGTGCAGTGATCATATTGATACCACAGGTGTGTCACAGAATCTTATACCATTGAGCAGTGAAGAAAAAATAACTACATTTTTACATTTTATATTTTACATTTTTTCATGAAAATTTTGTTTTTGCCTCAGATTTTACATTTTCACACAAGAAGTGGGTAAAAATGGCACCAAAATTTGTCCCACAATTTCTGCTCAACGTGGCAATACCCCATATGTGGCTGTACAGTACTTCTTAGCCACACGGGGAGACTCATGTCTCTCCGTATGGCTAAGAATTAGCCATGAAGCACTATTTGCCTCCTGGAGCGCAGATTTTCCTAGAAGAGTTTGCGGACTCCATATTCAGAGCCCCTAAGTGCTAGAAGAGCAGAATCTCCCGTCAAGTGATCCCATTTTGGAAATTATATCCCTTTGGGAATTTATCTACAGGTGTAGTGCTGATTTTGACTCCATGGGTATTTTCTAGAAACAAGCAGCGATGAATGATGCCGAGTGAAAATTGCAAACTGTTGTTGTAGTGACCAGTAAGTTATGCCCAGCCCTGCTTCTTACCGTTAAGTTAGGTGGGCTCTCATCGTTCAGAAATGCCAAACATGTGGACGCTATATGTGGTTTAAATAACACTGCGGGGCTCAGGAGGGAGGGGGGCATTTGAATTTGGGAGCGGAGAATTTGCTGAATTTCTTTTGGAGGGGGAGAAGCTATTTAGCTTTTCCAGAGCCTTTGTGCTAGTGATGTGGAAGCCCTCTATATTTCCATTAACAGATGACAGATCTGAGTGAGGATTTGCCGTTTTTGAGTTGAAGCTTTTATTGGGAACATTTTACATAAGGTTTGGGATCACATTTATCCTGCGCTCTACGCAGAGCACTTACATTGGGGTTTCCATCTAAATGTCTGATGTGATTCAGATGAGACCCCCAAGGGATCCATTCACTATAATGAGGCAGCAGAGTTACTCTGAACTCCGTGTGGCCTCTGTTCAGTGGAGTCCTTCTTTTCAGAAGTTTTCAAAACCGTGGCCGACAGCACTTTTATGCAATCCTAAAAAGTCGGACACCGCTAGATCACAGGTCAGACGGCGTCCACATTGCCTCTTGCTGCCTCATTATAGGGAATCTTCTGCTGGGGGTTCCGTCTGAATCTCGTATTTCAGAGATTTACACAGAAACCCCGACGCGAGCACAGGATAAATGTGCGCCAAGCCTTACTGTGATCTTTGGGAGGCAAAATGAACAGTAGGTAAAGAATTGGTTTTATTTTTTTATGCCGTTCCTCGTGTAGTATAAGTGATTAGGTGACTTTATTCTTCGGGCCGGTGCGATTACAGTGATACCAGATTTATATCGGGTTTTTATGTTTGGCTGCTGTCACACACTAAAAGATTACTTTTCATTGCAAAAAATGGTTTTTGCATCACCACATTTTGGGAGCTATATTTTGGCCAACAGTGTCATGTGAGGACTTGTTCAGGATTTTTCTTTTCTTTTTTTTTTTTTTTTTTGGGGGGGGGGATGTTATGCCGTTCCGTGTATGATAAAATTGATGAGGCAGTTTTATTCTTCGGGTCAGTACAATTGCAGCAATATTTCATTTATATTATTTTCTTATGTTTTGGCGCCTTTACACAATAAAAACTATTTTATAGACAAAAATATATTTTTGCATCCTCTTATTCTGAGAGCTATAACTTTTTTATTTCTTCGCTGATGGAGCTATATGGCAGCTTCTTTTTTGCGGGACAACATGAAGTTTTCAACGGTACCATGTTTTTTTTATATCCATCTTTTTTATCGTGTTTTATTCCACTTTTTTTGAGGCGGTATGATGATAAAGCATTGGTTTTTTTTGCCTTGATTTTATTTATTTTTTTATGGTGTTTGCTAAAGGGGTTGACTAGTGGGACAGTTTTATAGGTCAGGTTGTTGCGGACGCGGCGATACTAAATGTGTACTCTTATTTATATTTTTTTGTCATTCAAATATTTATTTGTAGATACATTATCTTTTGTTTATTTTTGATTTTTTTAAACATATTTCTACAATTTAATTTTTTTTACTTTTATTTATTTGTAGATACAATATCTTTTGTTTTTTTATTTTTGATTTTTTAAAAAAATATTTTTACAATTTAACTTTTTTTTTTACTTTTTTTTACTTTCCCACTATGGGACAATCCTTTTTTGCAGGCTGATCGCTTCTATAGCATGGAGATGAAGCAGCATCCCCATCCTGCAGAAACTGTCAGCGCTGCACTGACAGAGAGACTTGCTGATCATGCACTGCACATGATCAGCTTGTTTCCTAGCTGTGGTGACCTGTATGTCATGACGACATCCAGTCACCGTGGCAACAATCGGGACCCCGCATCATGCTTTGGGGTCTCCGATCCAAAGGCAGAGGGGCTGTCGGCAGTCTGCCTGCACCCGGAATGCTGCAATTGTGTTCGATCGCAGCATTTCGGGGATTAAAGTGCCGGGTGTCAGCTGTCAGAATCAGCTGACGCCCAGCGGCGATCACCCACACACCCACCCATGTGCGCAGGCGATCGCGCAGACGTAATCCGTCCATGGTCAATTGGGTTCAAGTCACATGGACGGATCATTATGTCTGATGTCAGAAAGGAGTTAGCAGCTTTGCTCCAATTATAAGACTGATCTGTTGCCGATAACGTCGGTGAAATCCACAGTGGTTATCAACGTTTATTATCCATATCATGTAATCCTCCGCATACTTGTTTCCTCATGACAAATGTTTACAATACGTCGGTGCCATTTGTAAAGTCCTTGCACTGTAATCTGCTGGAAAGGCTGCCAATCAGCTTCTTCTGAATTCAGCCTTAAAGTCAGCTTCCCCATAATATACGCCGCTGTCTGCCGACTGGAAACCAGCAAAGTCTTGGCCAGTGATAGACTCAAAAGGAGACAAGAGCACGACAATTGCACCTTCACAATAACAAGACCACAAAATGGAACGTTACGTAAGACCCCCTAAGGCCAACTATCTAATTTGTATGGGACCTCACGCCTCCAGAAGGTTAAACTGAAGAAGAAACTCTTGTTTAATCAGGAGATAAGCGATGTCTGGCATTAAAAACACATGCATGCTCTCCTGAACTGTAAGCACAGGGCGTGAGGACAGAGGAATAGCTTTACAGGAAAGAAGCCTGGACAATGTGATGTTGGAAGACACACTGAGCAGTAAGAGAGGACGCCATGAAAGTGCCCTTATGTTCGGACTCCCAAAAATCAGTCCTCACCACAAGAAATCACATTATACATACTATAAGATGGTCACCAGAAAGGGCCTTGAGGGTAGATATGTATCACTGAGGTTGGTAGATTTGGTGATGTAAGCCCGGGAAAGCAGCCTCCAGCTCATACTGTATAGCGCTGAGAGAGTTAATGGGCCCAGGTTTACGAGCAGTCAGAGATGGTGGGACTAGCTGCTCACATATCCTCACCCTGGGGGTGTGGTATGACATAAAATGGAGTCCAGTTGTCTCATTCAGTGTCTGTAAATGGAGGTATGTAGGCCTCCAGTATTGCTTTTGATTCCTCATGTAGATTTGAACTAACCTGAGCCAAGCGAACTCGCACTATTGTATTGTTGATATACTTTCTGTTTTCACTCTGTGCCTGAAAAGGCTGTCTTTTTGTTTGCTTATTCTGAGCGGTTTATGAAGTTTTAATAAAGCAGCCTGGACACGTTAATGGAACCACTTCCTATGCTGAGTGAGCAGAAACCTTAAAATTGGTGCTAGAAGCACGGACACGAATCCCAAGAGGCAGTGTTACTGCAGCACAGATACTGCATGTCCTGGGTGAAAGCGACTGTTGCAGTGAAAGCCAACAACATGGAGGAGTTGATGAAACCACTGTTGCAGACTAATCTCCAGCAGTAACAGCTAAGGCAGCAGTGGCAAGTGATGCAGCAGCCAGGCAGCAGAAGGAACTCCTAGCCAAGGCAATCCGTGGCAGTGCCATACCTCTAAGTCAAGGTGATGACGCACATGTGAGGAAAACTGTAAGGAGAGCCTTGCAAAAGATGACCCCGGGTGATGACTATGAAGCGTTCCTGACTGTTTTTGAAGGTTGCCGGAACTGGAGAAATTGCCTCAGGAGCAGTGGGCGGAGGTTCTGGTGTCATATCTTTCGGGAAACTGCAGAGGGCCTATAATGACTTTGCCTTAAAGGAATGCAAAAGAGTACGCCTCGTTGAAGACATAACTTGGCTCACTTAGGAGTGACTCTGAAGGTCAGGGTGCAACAGGTGCACCACTGGGCCTATTACGGTGACAAATCTCCCCGGTCCTAAATGTTCGACCTCATACACCTGGGTAAAAAGTGGTTGCAACCTGAATCTTCCTCTCCAGCACAGGTGGTGGAGAGGGTCGTCATGGACAGTTTCATACACTCCCTTCCGAAGTTGGTGCAATCCTGGGTTGTGCAGGGAAATCACCAGAATCCCAATGACCTGGGGAGCTTGGTGGAAAGGTACCAGGCAGTCAAAGGTTCCTTGGGGAAGGTGTCTTAACATCTCCGTACTGGGGTTTCCAAAGGGGGGCTGACACCCAAAAGAGGGGAACTAGAGCCACATTTGGAGGCATCCAAGAGTCATTAAGTTGTTGGCAAAGGCCCCATCCAATAACTTAGTTTGTTGGAGGTTGCCCCATGACCACTGAGCTGATGTACCGCAGCATAGGACGGCGATGCTTGGATTTAGCATATCCTGCCTGTAGTGATGGCCCTCAACCAGATGAGGGACCGCAGGCATGTCCCGTGTCAGTGAACGGTGTGCAAATGACTTGTTTGTTGGACTCGGGAAGTTTGGTAACCTTAGTAAGGGCCACAATTACTCATTGGCTGGTTTCTGGGAAGATGTTGGGCACCATTGTATCCATGGGAAAGCTAAAGACTACCCTGTAGCCCAAGTGATATGGACACAAATTGTGGCACCGATTCCCATGAGATTGGTGTACTGTAGTCAAGGACCTATTGCAGAAAAAAAAAACACAAAGACAAACACAATGATTGGATACCCTGCAGTAAATAAATAAACAGCAATATTGAATTAAAATAATATAGAGCGCATAGTTAACATGTTTTTTGATTAAAAGAAAAAATGCAAAAGCCATTCCACCACTTCATGGAGATGCTAATTGGGACGGTCCTAACTCTAATATTAAAATCCTTACCATTTGTCATGTTACATGCATGTGGATAAGGGCTGAGAAGGACTGGGCCCAGCTAGTCGACCCCCAGCCAGGGGAAACCATATCAATATAATGCCCTGCTCAAGGAAAGGCAGGCCACAGTTTTATATGCACATGATGCAAACAGACTGAAAAAAAAAAACCCAAAAGGTATGAACTGGGATACAGACTGGTGTGCATGCAGCGTGTAAGCACACGTTCACACTAGCCACTGAACAGAAAAAAAAAACAGAAACATAATTATTGAATACCCTGCAGTAAATAAATAAACAGCAATAGTTCATGAAAATAATACAGAGTACTTAGTTAACATGTTTTTTGATAAAAAAAAATTCAAAAGCCATCCCGCCACTTCACGGAAACCGTAATTAGGACAGTCCTAACTCTAATATTAAAAACCTTACCGTTTGTCAAGGACCTATTACACCCTGTTACATTTGGTATCTCTATGTTTAAAGCATGATATGTGGGAAAAGGTTGAAAAGTTCCAGGGGGCAGAATACTTTCACAAGGCACTGTATTTGATCACTGACCAACCAGCAAGGATTCTGGCTCTCACAGATCTGTTAAGGGCCTGTCACACTAAGCGAGATCGCTAAAGCATCACTGGTTTTGTGACGCAGCAGCGCTATTGCTAGCGATATCGCTATGTGTGATACTTACCTCCGACCGCTGGCTATCGCTGATCGCGCGAGAACGTCCTGGGCCATTTCTCGTCGGCCGCTTCCTGCTGGCGCCGACGAGCGACGCATGGACGCGGGCGGGAGGACGTCTTCATCGCCGCGTCTGACAGGTAAGTAACGACCGCCAACTGCTGCATCGCTGTGAGATCTTTCTGTGTGAAAGCTCACTAGCGACCATTTAGCGATGCACCAGCGATCCTGACCGGGTCGTATCGTTGTCGGGATCGCTGGTGCATCGCTAAATGTGACTGTACCTTTAGTTTTTCTTTAAGAAGCCTCCTACTCAGCACTCATTACCTGTATTAATTGCTCCTGTTTGACCTCGTTACCTGTATAAAAGACACCTGCCCACACACTCAATCACGCTCCAACCTCTCCACCATGGCCAAGACCAAAGAGCTGAAGGACACCAGGTACAAAATTGTAGACCTGCACAAGGCTGAGAAGGGCTACAGGACAATATGCAAGTAGCTTGTTAAGGAGGCAACAACTGTTGGCGAAATTATTAGAAAATGGAAAAAACACAAGATGCCTGTCAGTCTTCCTTGGTTTGGGGCACCATGCAAGATCTTGCCTCGTGGGGTAAGGATGATTCTGAGAAAGGTCAGAAATCAGTCCAGAACTACACGGGACAACCTGATCAATGGCCTGAAGAGAGTTGGGACCACCGTCTCAATCATTACTCTTAGTAATATACTGCACCATCATAGATTAAAATCCTGCAGGGCACACAAAGTCCCCTTGCTCACACCAGCACATGTCCAGGCCCATTTGAAGCTTGCCAATGACCATCTGGATGATCCAGAGGAGGCATGGGAGAAGGTCATGTGGTCAGATGAGACCAAAGTAGAACGTTTTGGTGTCAACTCCACTCACAATGTTTGAGGAAGAAGGATGAGTACAACCCCAAGAACACCATCCCAACACTGAAACATTGTGGGGGAAACGTCATACTTTGGGGGTGCTTTTCTGCAAAGAGGCCAGGACGATGCACTATATTGAAGGGAGGATGGATGGGGTCATGTATTGCGAGATTTTGACCAACAACCTCCTTCCCTTAGTAAGAGCATTGAAGATGGATCATGTCTGGGTATTCCAACGTGACAATGACCCAAAACACACAGCCAGGACAACTAAGGAGTGGCTCCGTAAGAAGCATTTCTAGGCCCTGGAGTCACCTAGCCAGTCTCCAGACCTGACTCCAATAGAAAATCTTTGGAGGGAGCTGAAACTCAATGTTGCTCAGCGACAGCCCCGAAACCTGAAAGATCTGGAGAAGATCTGTATGGAGGAGGGGGCCAAAATCCCTGCTGCAGGGTGTGCAAACCTGGTCAAGAACTACAGGCAATGTCTGATCTCTGTAGCTGCAAACAAAGGTTTCTGTACCAAACATTAAGTTCTGTTTTTCTATTGTATCAAATACTTATTTCCTGCAATAAAATGCAAATTAATTATATAAAAATCATATAATGTGACTTTCTTTTTTTTTATTTTTAGATTCTGTCTCTCACAGGTGAAGTGTATCTGTGATAAAAATTTACAGACCTCTCCATTCTTTGTAGGTGAGAAAACTGAAAAATTGGCAATGTATCAAATACTTATTTTCCCCACTGTATGTCTGGATTGAACTGTGTGGTGTTATACAATTTTCAGCTGATATATAAATGATTTTTGTATAATAAATAATTCTTGTGTCTTTCGATAGTGATTGTTGCTTCCAGAATTGTTCATGTATGGCGGCTTCAGACAACCGCAGTGGCTGAAAGTGTGAGGGGGTCACGACCTCTGACCCTGAGGGTAAGACAGAGGGGGTCACGACCTCTGACCCTGAGGTAACACAAGTGCATTGATGCTGACGGAGCATCCTGAAGAAATGGACGTGGTGCCAATTTCTTTTCATTAAAACCATGCGCCATTACCGGACATGAATCTGTTCTCATTGCCTGCCACGTGTTATGGTGGAGTCACGTCCTCTTCGCTTGTAATGATTGAATTTATAAGAAAAGAAGCTTGAATATGAAGTGCACATGGGACGCCGGCTGTGTACAGCTCTGTCGGATCTACGCTGGGTCAGAATCTCGCTGTGCACGGACATGGATTTGGTGTTGTCTGCAGTGCTCACATCATGTTAGAAGCGCTGCAGCCAATCAGTGAGCTCAGCAGGTCTGGCCAAGCCAACAGCAAGAACTGATTGGCGGCAGCGCTGTCATTAATCACAAACACCGGGAGACGAGACGGAGCGCTGGACCTGGGATGGGGGAGTAAAGCGCCATTAGCATGTTTACAACAAGCTGCGACCTGGGGGACAAGGGTCTTCTGAAATTGGAAAGCCCCTTCAGAACAGGCTCTGCCCCATCCCTGATCAGTGTGAATGTGCGCTGAGGACAGTAAGGGAATCTTCTTGGCTCCACTAAGGTGTATAGTTTATTTGATGATCTTGTGGTGTTTTCTGTCTCATTTGGGGCAGTTTTTCCGCTCTCTGCTTCTATCAATGGCTGAGCCACTCACAGAGGGACACACTATTATTATTATTATTATAATAATAATAATAATTTTTATTTATATAGCGCCAACATATTCCGCAGCACTTTACAATTAAGCGGGGACATGTACAGACAATAAATTCAATACAAGTTAAGACAATTCAAACATTGACATTAGGAGTGAGGTCCCTGCTCGCAAGCTTACAATCTACAAGGAAATGGGGGGACACAGTAGGTGAGAAATGCTTGTTAATTCAGGTCTGGCAATTATAATAGGGATTTTCATATAAAGCTGCATGATCCGGTCATCAGCCCGTGTGTTTAAGTGCAATAGACAAGTATCAAGTGCAGTTCTCATGTGCATGAAGGGTGTGGAGACACATGAATAGTAGGGTGCAGATTCAGAATAATATTTGGAAGGAGGGAACAGGGCAAAGTTAGCTTGCTGAGTAGTTGATGTGATAGGCTTGTTTGAAGAGATGGGTTTTCAAAGCGCGCTTGAATAGGTCAGGGCTAGGTATCAGTCTGATCGTCTGGGGAAGTGCATTCCAGAGAGCTGGAGCAGCACGAGAGAAGTCTTGGAGACGGAGGTGCGAGGTTCGGATTACGGGGGATGTTAGTCTTAGGTCATTTGTAGAACGGAGGGCACGTGTAGGGCGATAGACAGAGACGAGAGAGGAGATATAAGGCGGTGCAGAACAGTGGAGAGCTTTGTGGGTGAGAGAGATTATTATTATGCATTTATATAGCATTTATTCCATGCCGCTTTACATGTGAAAAGGGGAAATATAGGCCTCAGTTATGAGAACTGTGTGTTGCCCATAACAACCAATCACAGCTCAGCTTTCATTTCTCAAAATGCTCTTATACAATAAAAGCTGTGCTGTGATTGGCTGCTATGAGTAACAAAGCCGTTTAGATAACTGAGGTCCTGTACGTTGTGGGTGGACAGATGAGACTAAGGCTGTGTGCACACGCTGCGGATTCTGCTGTGGTTCCGCAGCGGATTTGGCTGCTGCGGGTCCGCAGCAGTTTTTGCTGCGGTGTACAGTACCATTATTTCCTATGGGAATAAGAAACCTCTGTGCAGCCGGTGCGGAATTTTCCATGCGGTTTCCCTGCGGTTTTGAAACCGCAGAAAGAATTGACATGTCAATTCTTTCTGCGGATTCCGCTGCGGTTTGCCATCTCCTCCACTGTGGTGATGATAAACCGCAGGGCAATCCGCAGGTAAAACCACAGGTCTTTTGACCTGCGGATTTTACAAAAGCCGCGCTGCCAAATCCGCACTACAATCCGCAGCGTGTGCACGTACCCTAATTCTTAGGCTGCACCAGGCGGCCCTGCCCGAGCTGTGTGTGTTGTCAGCAGGGCGGCGTGTGACCTACATAACGTTAGCTCAGCACAGCCGCGGCCAGACAGCCGCTGCACACCTATATTACGTCTGGAGTCACACAAAGCGCTCTATTTAGCTCCTCAGCCAATCACAAGCTGTTTTCTTTATTGACAGACCAGCGAACCAATCACGATAGTCTCACTAGGCCCCCTTAGACGAGGTCGCCTGGAACAAAAAGGGGCGCGTCCTACGGCTCCCAGCAACCAATCCGAGGAGACCTCTGCTGTGACTGCGGCATTAAAGGGAGAATCTTTTCTGTCGGCTGAGTTTGCTTGCTATTTCATCGCACGGGATGAGGCAACTACCTTTAACTAAGGGGCGGAGCCTAAGGAGGCCTGAGACACAGGGTGTTAAAGAGACAGCGAGACACAGTCCTGGGGTGAGATCTCTGTCGTGTGCGATTATTATCGGGGTGTGCGCTGCGTGTGAGGCGGAGGGGCCACGGCTGTGTGACACGGGGGACCGGGAGCATCCTCTGCCCTCAGCCGGTCCACAGCCCGGGTGTATTGTGGGGAGAGAGAGGAGTCTGCGCCGTCCGCAGCCGAGGAGGATGAGACATCACATCCCCTGTATATGGACTGCACTGATTATAGGGAGCATCAGCTGTGTATATATGGACTGCACTGATTATAGGGAGCATCAGCTGTGTATATATGGACTGCACCGATTATAGGGAGCATCAGCTGTGTATATATGGACTGCACTGATTATAGGGAGCATCAGCTGTGTATATATGGACTGCACTGATTATAGGGAGCATCAGCTGTGTATATATGGACTGCACTGATTATAGGGAGTATCAGCTGTGTATATATATGGACTGCACTGATTATAGGGAGCATCAGCTGTGTATATATGGACTGCACCGATTATAGGGAGCATCAGCTGTGTATATATGGACTGCACCGATTATAGGGAGCATCAGCTGTGTATATATGGACTGCACTGATTATAGGGAGCATCAGCTGTGTATATATGGACTGCACTGATTATAGGGAGCATCAGCTGTGTATATATGGACTGCACTGATTATAGGGAGCATCAGCTGTGTATATATGGACTGCACTGATTATAGAGAACATTCCCTGTATATAGACTGCACTGATTATAGGGAGCATCAGCTGTGTATATATGGACTGCACTGATTATAGGGAGCATCAGCTGTGTATATATGGACTGCACCGATTATAGGGAGCATCAGCTGTGTATATATGGACTGCACTGATTATAGGGAGCATCAGCTGTGTTTATATGGACTGCACCGAATATAGGGAGCCTCAGCTGTGTATATATGGACTGCACCGATTATAGGGAGCATCAGCTGTGTATATATGGACTGCACTGATTATAGGGAGCATCAGCTGTGTATATATGGACTGCACTGATTATAGGGAGCATCAGCTGTGTATATATGGACTGCACTGATTATAGGGAGTATCAGCTGTGTATATATATGGACTGCACTGATTATAGGGAGCATCAGCTGTGTATATATGGACTGCACCGATTATAGGGAGCATCAGCTGTGTATATATGGACTGCACCGATTATAGGGAGCATCAGCTGTGTATATATGGACTGCACTGATTATAGGGAGCATCAGCTGTGTATATATGGACTGCACTGATTATAGGGAGCATCAGCTGTGTATATATGGACTGCACTGATTATAGAGAACATTCCCTGTATATAGACTGCACTGATTATAGGGAGCATCAGCTGTGTATATATGGACTGCACTGATTATAGGGAGCATCAGCTGTGTATATATGGACTGCACCGATTATAGGGAGCATCAGCTGTGTATATATGGACTGCACTGATTATAGGGAGCATCAGCTGTGTATATATGGACTGCACTGATTATAGGGAGCATCAGCTGTGTATATATGGACTGCACTGATTATAGGGAGTATCAGCTGTGTATATATGGACTGCACTGATTATAGGGAGCATCAGCTGTGTATATATGGACTGCACCGATTATAGGGAGCATCAGCTGTGTATATATGGACTGCACTGATTATAGAGAACATTCCCTGTATATAGACTGCACTGATTATAGGGAGCATCAGCTGTGTGTATATGTGTATATAATGTAACTGCACTGATTATAGAGAACATTCCCTGTATATAGACTGCACTGATTATAGGGAGCATCAGCTGTGTATATATGGACTGCACTGATTATAGGGAGCATCAGCTGTGTATATATGGACTGCACTGATTATAGGGAGCATCAGCTGTGTATATATGGACTGCATTGATTATAGGGAGCATCAGCTGTATATACGGTACTGAAAGTATTCAGACCCCTTTAAATTTTTCACTTTGTTTCATTGCAGCCATTTGGTAAATTCAAAAAGTTCATTTTTTTTCTCATTAATGTACACTCCACACCCCATCTTGACTGAAAAAAAACAGAAATATAGAAATTTTTGAAAATTTATTAAAAAAAGTAAAACTGAAATATCACATGGTCATAAGTATTCAGACCCTTTGCTCAGTATTGAGTAGAAGCTCCCTTTGAGCTAGTACAGCCATGAGTCTTCTTGGGAGTTATGCATCAAGTTTTTCACACCTGGATTTGGGGATCCTCTGCCATTCTTCCTTGCAGATTCTCTCCAGTTCCGTCGGGTTGGATGGTGAACGTTGGTGGACAGCCATTTTCAGGTCTCTCCAGAGATGCTCAATTGGAATTAGGTCAGGGCTCTGGCTGGGCCAGTCAAGAATGGTGACAGAGTTGTTCTGAAGCCACTCCTTTGTTATTTTAGCTGTGTGCTTAGGGTCATTGTCTTGTTGGAAGGTGAACCTTCGGCCAAGACTGAGGTCCAGAGCACTCTGGAAGAGGTTTTCATCCAGGATATCTCTGTACTTGGCCGCATTCATGTTTCCTTCAATTGCAACCAGTCGTCCTGTCCCTGCAGCTGAAAAACACCCCCATAGCATGATGTTGCCACCACCATGGTTCACTGTTGGGATTGTATTGGGCAGGTGATGAGCAGTGCCTGGTTTTCTCCACACATACCGCTTAGAATTATCACCAAAAAGTTCTATCTTCATCTCATCAGACCAGAGAATCTTATTTCTCATAGTCTGGGAGTCCGTCATGTGTTTTTTTAGCAAACTCTATGCGGGCTTTCATATGTCTTGCACTGAGGAGAGGCTTCCATTGGGCCACTCTGCCATAAAGGCCTGACTGTTGGAGGGCTGCAGTGAGAGTTGACTTTGTGGAACTTTCTCCCATCTCCCTATTGCATCTCTGGAGCTCAGCCACAGTGATCTTGGGGTTCTTCTTTACCTCTCTCATCAAGGCTTTTTTCCCACGATTGGACGGCCAAATCTAGGAAGACTTCTGGTGGTCCCACACCTCTTCCATTTAAGGATTATGGAGGCCACTGTGCTCATAGGAACCTTGAGTACTGCAGAAATTATTTTGTAACCTTGGCCAGATCTGTGCCTTGTGACAATTCTGTCTCTGAGCTGCTTGGCCAGTTCTTTTGACCTCATGATTCTCATTTGGTGTGACATGCACTGTGAGCTGTGAGGTCTTCTATAGACAGGTGTGTGCCTTTACAAATCAAGTCCTATCAGTTTACTTAAACACTGCTGGACTCCAATGAAGGAGTAGAACCATCTCAAGGAGGACCACAATGAAATGGACAGCATGTGACTTAAATGAGTGTCTGAGCAAAGGGTCTGAATACTTATGACCATGTGATATTTCAGTTTTTCTTTTTTAATAAATTTGCAAAAATTTCTACATTTCTGTTTTTTTTCAGTCAAGATGGGGTTCAGAGTGTATATTAATGGGAAAAAAAAATGAACTTTTTCGAATTTACCAAATGGCTGCAATGAAATAGAGTGAAAAATTTAAAGGGGTCTGAATACTTTCCATATCCACTGTATATATGTACGGCACTGATTATAGAGAACATCACCTGTATATGAACAGTGGGGGAAATACGTATTTGATTCCTTACTGATTTTGTAAGTTTGCCCACTGACAGACATGAACAGCCTTTAATTTTAAGTGTAGGGTAATTTTAACATTGAGAGAGAGAATATCAAAAATAAAATCCAGAAAATCACATTGTATAAATTATATAAATTTATTTACATTTTGCAGTGAGAAATAAGTATTTGATCCCTCTGGCAAACAAGACTTAATACTTGCTTGCCAACAAGGTTTTGCCACCACAGCAGTCAGACTTTTTTGTAGTTGATGATGAGGTGTGTGCACATGTCAGGAGGAATTTTGGTCCACTCCTCCTTGCAGATCATCTCTAAATCATTAAGATTTTGAGGCTGTCGCTTGGCAGCTCAGAGCGTCAACTCCCTCCATAAGTTTTCTATGGGATTAAGGTCTGGAGACTGGCTAGGCCACTCCATGACCTTAATGTGCTTCTTTTTGAGCCACTCCTTTGTTTCCTTGGCTGTATGTTTTGGGTCACTGTCTTGCTGGAAGACCCAGCCACGACCCATTTTTATTGTCCTGGCGGAGGGAAGGAGGTTGTCACTCAGGATTTTTCTGTACATGGCTCCATCCATTCTCCCGTTGATGCGGTGAAGTAGTCCTGTGCCCTTAGCAGAGAAACACCCCTCAAAACATAATGTTTCCACCTCCATGCTTGACAGTGGGGATGGTGTTCTTAGGGTCATAGGCAGCATTTCTCTTCCTCCAAACACAGCGAGTTGAGTTAATACCAATTACCTCAATTTTTGTCTCATCTGACCACAGCACCTTATCAATTCTGCTACATACAGGTAATCTGATCATCGCTTGTATGTAGCAGGGCTGATTGGGTTATGGCAGCTTCTAGTCTCCCATGGAGACTATTGAAGCATGCCAAAAGTAAAAAAAAAAAAAAAATGTAAAAGTTCAAAATCACCCCCCTTTCGCCCCATTCAAAATAAAACCATAAAAAAAATCAAACATGTGTATCTAGCAATTAAAAAAGGATTAACCCGATCGCTAAATAGCGTAACGATAAACGTCAAAACTCCAGAATTAAGGTGGGTTTTTTTGTCGCCGCGACATTGCATTAAAATGCAATAATGGGCGATCAAAAGATCGTATCTGCAACAAAATGATATAATTAAAAAATGGAGACGCTACGGGTCTTGTAAGATGGCGCAATTTATTTATTTTAATTTTTTTAACAAAATTTGGAATTTTTTTTCACCACTTAGATAAAAAAAAACTTAGACAGGTTTGGTGTCTATGAACTCGTAATGACCTGAAGAATCTTAATAGCAGGTCAGTTTTAGCATTTAGTGAACATAGTAAAAAGTAAAACAAAAATCAACTGTGGGATTACACTTTATTGCAATTTCACCGCACTTGAAATTTTTTTCCCGTTTTTAAGTATACGATATGTTAAAACCAATGGTATTATTCAAAAGTACAACTTGTCTCGCAAAAAACAAGCCCTCACTTGGCCAGATTGACCAAAAAAAAAAGAAGTTATGGCTCTGGGAAGAAGGGGAGCAAAAAATAAAAACGCAAAACCAAAAATACCTTCACGGGTTAAGAGGTTAATATTTCCCCTTCTCCCATGACAACACCACCTGAGAGAAGGGCAGGAAACCTATTGAATAAAAGGGCGGTACCTCTCCTCCGCATCAGCTATCCTTAAGGGAGCTTGAGAAGAGAGCGGTACTTGACTAAAGGCCCCGTCTCACTAAGCAATCTCTGTAGCGAGATCGCTGCTGAGTCACAACTTTTGTGACGTAACAGCGATCTCACCAGCGAGATTGCTGTGTGTGACAGCGATCAGCGAGCGGCCCCCCTGCCGGTATCGCTGATCGCTGGAAGAAATCTCTGGACATTTCTTTGGTCGCTGGTCTCCCGCTGACCAGCACGCATCGCTGTGTGTGACAGGCGGGAGACCAGCGATCAGGTGTAAAAAAAAAAATAATAAAAAAAATAAAAAATATAGTTATTCTCACCTTCCGACGTCGCGTTCAGCCATCCCGCCTCTCTCCACGCTCCGGTCCCAGTGATCATTTGCACGAATGACCGCGAGACTTTGTTATCCCGCGAGACCGTGACATCTCGCGGTCATTCGTGCAAAGGATCACTGGGACCGGAGCGTGGAGAGAGGCAGGATGACTGAACGGGACATCGGAAGGTGAGAATAACTATATTTTTTATTTTGATTCTATTTTCTACAGCGATAGCCAGCGATGCCGGGCGCTCGGCATCGCTGTGCTGATCGCTGGTGAAGCTGTCTGTGTGACAGCTCACCAGCGATCACATAGCGACTTACTAGCGATCCTGACACCTTGATATTGGTGTCGGGATCGCTGGTAAGTCGCTTAGTGTGACGGGGCCTTTACCCAGGATCTGGAGGGTGTTCAGGACGGGATTCCTTTCGGAGGGTGGAGTAACACCAGCCAGGAGGTCGGTGCGACATCGTGCAGGCAGAGACCTCTTAGGGCAAAGTGTCTGGCCGACACGAGGTCCCGGGACTGCGTGCTGGGTTTACAGGAGCACCCTGGCGATGAGTGCGCTGAAAAGCGAGGCTGCCCGGGTCTGCACGGGATGCGGGGCAGATATCCGGAGCATCCCAGTGATGTAGCGTGCCAGAAGCTACAGCTGCCATCCGGGTCTGCGCGCTGGCCGAGGCTCCCTGCCAACAGCGCGCTGGATTCAAAGACTGGAAGTATGGGGCCTGATGGAGGTGACCTGGGCCATCACGGTATGAAAAGGGATGTGCTCAGGGTTATGGCAGCAGTCCTGAACATGAATGTGCAGCATCAGCTACAACAGCCACAGCTGACACAGGAGCCATTACAGCATTGCCAACAGCGCCATCGCCAGGGACTCAGTAGTTCAGTCGGGTAAGCAGCAGGACCAGCCTGAAGAGCAAGGCAGGTCACGACCCCACCTCCAGGGAAGAACTTTGTTCTGAACCGATCCAGCCTTCATCTCTGGTACCCTAGCTTGATCAGCTGAATGGTGAGTGATGTACGTGAAAGTTCACCATATTAAACGGGTCCCCCCTTTCTCTATGTATTTTTTAGTAGGAACATCCCCTGAAACGTAGCTTCAAGCAGAATAATAGAGAGTGTGCTCTGTGCAGAGAAAGTTTAGCCAGCACGTATAGTAAAATACTGTCATGATTGCATATAGCGGACCGTCGCGGAGTCCAGGAGTCATTAAAACACCTGATGGGACATAAAGAGGAGGAAAAGTCAGGACTGCAGTCATCTGAGTCTGAGGGATGAGTAACATTAAAGGATAGGGAAGATTCGGATTTCTGTGGTTCCTCCTCCTCCTCTGATAATGACACTGGGAGAAAGCCTTGTTTTCTAGCAGAGGACACGGACAGGCTGGTTAGGACAATCAGGTCGACTATGGGCATAGCTTATTCCAAGACCCCTAGAACAGTCCAGAGCATTATGTTCAGCGACTTGTAGCAGAGGAGAAGGCGCTCTTTTCCGGTAAATGAAAAGCTCAAGATGCTCATTAGTAGAGAATAGAAGAGGCCGGAGAGAAGGGTTCCACTACTGTCTTTGTCAAACAGGAGATACAGTGGGGAAAAAAAGTATTTAGTCAGTCAGCAATAGTGCAAGTTCCACCACTTAAAAAGATGAGAGGAGGCGTCTGTAATTTACATCATAGGTAGACCTCAACTATGGGAGACAAACTGAGAAAAAAAAATCCAGAAAATCACATTGTCTGTTTTTTTTTCATTTTATTTGCATATTATGGTGGAAAATAAGTATTTGGTCAGAAACAAAATTTCATCTCAATACTTTGTGATATATCCTTTGTTGGCAATGACAGAGGTCAAACGTTTTCTGTAAGTCTTCACAAGGTTGCCACACACTGTTGTTGGTATGTTAGCCCATTCCTCCATGCAGATCTCCTCTAGAGCAGTGATGTTTTTGGCTTTTCGCTTGGCAACACGGACTTTCAACTCCCTCCAAAGGTTTTTTTATAGGGTTGAGATCTGGAGACTGGCTAGGCCACTCCAGGACCTTGAAATGCTTCTTACGAAGCCACTCCTTCGTTGCCCTGGCGGTGTGCTTTGGATCATTGTCATGTTGAAAGACCCAGCCACGTTTCATCTTCAATGCCCTTGCTGATGGAAGGAGGTTTGCACTCAAAATCTCACGATACATGGCCCCATTCATTCTTTCATGTACCCGGATCAGTCGTCCTGGCCCCTTTGCAGAGAAACAGCCCCAAAGCATGATGTTTCCACCACCATGCTTTACAGTAGGTATGGTGTGTGATGGATGCAACTCGGTATTCTTTTTCCTCCAAACACGACAAGTTGTGTTTCTACAAAACAGTTCCAGTTTGGTTTCATCAGACCATAGGACATTCTCCCAAAACTCCTCTGGATCATCCAAATGCTCTCTAGCAAACTTCAGACGGGCCCGGACATGTACAGGCTTAAGCAGTGGGACACGTCTGGCACTGCAGGATCTGAGTCCATGGTGGCGTAGTGTGTTACTTATGTTGGCCTTGTTACATTGGTCCCAGCTCTCTGCAGTTCATTCACTAGGTCCCCCCGCGTGGTTCTGGGATTTTTGCTCACCGTTCTTGTGATCATTCTGACCCCACGGGGTGGGATTTTGCGTGGAGCACCAGATCGAGGGAGATTATCAGTGATCTTGTATGTCTTCCATTTTCTAATTATTGCTCCCACAGTTGATTTCTTAACAACAAGCTGGTTGGCTATTGCAGATTCAGTCTTCCCAGCCTGGTGCAGGGCTACAATTTTGTTTCTGGTGTCCTTTGACAGCTCTTTGGTCTTCACCATAGTGGAGTTTGGAGTCAGGCTGTTTGAGGGTGTGCACAGGTGTCTTTTTATACTGATAACAAGTTTAAACAGGTGCCATTACTACAGGTAATGAGTGGAGGAAAGAGGAGACTCTTAAAGAAGAAGTTACAGGTCTGTGAGAGCCAGAAATCTTGATTGTTTGTTTCTGACCAAATACTTATTTTCCACCATAATATGCAAATAAAATGAAAAAAAAACAGACAATGTGATTTTCTGGATTTTTTTTTCTCAGTTTGTCTCCCATAGTAGAGGTCTACCTATGATGTAAATTACAGACGCCTCTCATCTTTTTAAGTGGTGGAACTTGCACTATTGCTGACTGACTAAATACTTTTTTTCCCCACTGTATCTATTTGACAAAGAAGAAAGCAGGCATTATGGGAAAAAAACTCCTAAAATTGATGTGGCGGTAGCAAAGTCAGTAAAGAAGTCTACATTGCCTTTTTGAGGACCTAGGGGCTCTTAAAGACCCCCTGGACAAGAAAGCAGAAGTTTTCCTGAAACAGACATGGAAGTCATCAGCAGGGTTGTTAAAATCGACAATAGCAGCAGCACGCACGGCCAGGTCTAGGATGGTGTGGGCACAGCAGCTTGAGGACCAACTCAAGAACAACACCCCTAGGGATAAGATCTTGGCAACCTTCCACTGATGCAGGGAGCAGCTGCCTTCCTGGCTGACGACTCGGCAGATTCCATCAGGTTGGCAGCTAGGTCAGCAAAACTATCAAATGCAACCCGCAGAGCTCTGTGGTTCAAAAGCTGGCCATGGGATGCCCAATCCAAGGCTAGACTTTGCTCAGTACCATGTGAAGGGAAATACCTTTTCAGCCAGGCTCTGGATGATATCCTAGATAAAGCAGCGGATAAGAAGAAGGGTTTTACCCTTCGCCACGACAGCACCCACTTGGAGAGAGGGATCCGCCCATAGGAACGGGAAACCTACAGAGATAAAAGAGGGCGGTCCACCTCTCCCCCTCAGTTGGTTTCCTGTTCCGAAGGGGAACCGCAGGATACGCTACAACTTACCTGGGCCAAGGAACCGCCTGTGCAGTGTCTGCGAGAACGGCAGGGGTTCCGGTCCAGAGGCAGCGAAGGGGGAGTGCTGGAATCCGGCTCCCTCCTCGGCTGGTATGGAGTGCAGAGACACCGGTACCGGGTGGCGCCGACCGGGGTCCTTCTGTGATAACATGACACCGGGCAGGAGGATCCATTCCGGTCCATGTGGGGGAGCAGGAACCGGAGGAAACGGCAGCCTCCGGCGTTCCTAGAAAGCTTCAGCGTCCAGGAGGACGCACATGCAGCGCGGCAGGATGTGGTAAGGAGGAACTTCCGGGTTACCGGAGGTTCCTCGGCTCAGAGCGCACGCGCGTATGGGCGGCACCGCAGGCATAGAGGCGCTCCCCACCCCCTCCAGCAGAGGAAAAAAAAAAAAGGGAGAGCGATTCAATCTGCAGGCGCAAGCGGCTAGTGTCAGCGCTGAAGCGCATACTAATGAGCCGCAAATAGGCGCACCTGGAGGGGGAGGTACCAGGTATGAAGGGGCTTACAAAAGGCCTGGGGCACAGGGATATGGCGTGCAATCATGTCTTCACCAAGGCAGGACACGCATCCCCAGGCAGGCGACGCAGCAGCAACCAAGGACCATGCAAGACGAGGGTCCTCGGATCGTAGCCACAGAAGCCACGCCAACAAGCCTCCTTCGCAGCCTCCTGAACCGGTACCTACAGCTCCTCTGGGTGAGTGGACGTCGCCCTGCCTATCAAGCTGATAAAATGTGTCTCTCTCTCTCTCTCTCTCTCTCTCTCTCTCTCTCTCTCTCTCTCTCTCTCTCTCTCTCTCTCTCTCTCTCTCTCTCTCTCTCTCTCTCTCTCTCTCTCTCTCTCTCTCTCTCTCTCTCTCTCTCTTCTCCCCTGCCGTCATCATATCTCAGACAAAGAGGAAGGAAAAATCAAAAAATAAAGAGTGCGCCCTGTGTGCACGTCCGTTACCGGAATCTTACACAAAAAGGCTGTGCAAAAAATGCATTAATGAGACGGCAAAACAGGCATCAGCCGTAGACATAAGGGCCATAATTAGGGAAGAACTACAGGCCCTAAACCAGAGCAGGCCCTCCAATATCGAAACTACCAAACCAGCGGTTGTAGACACCGATGAAGGCGAAGTAGTCTCAGATAGTTCCAACGCATCCACATCAGCATCCTCCTCAGAGATGGAGGGCCGCTGCTGTTTTCCTTTAGATCATATGGATAATCTAGTTAAATCCGTGAGGAATACAATGGGATGCACGCAGACGACTCAAGAAATCATGTTTGCAGGTCTGACGGACAAAAAGAGGAGAGTTTTTCCAGTTATTCCAGCAATAAAAGCGCTGGTTAAGAAAGAATGGGAGAGACAGGACCAGAGAGGGTATCTTCCCTCAACCTCAAAAAGAAGGTACCCCTTTGACGACGAAGAGTTGTCGACATGGGGTAAGGTCCCAAAGGTAGATGCGGCAGTGGCCTCCGCCTCAAAGCAAACGGTCTTACCAGTGGAGGACACGGGCATTTTAAAAGACCCGCTTGACCGCAAAGCTGACACCTCTTTGAAGAGGGCATGGGAAGCAGCTACCGGCACATTTAAACCGGCAATAGCTAGTACCTGCACAGCTCGTTCTGTGCTGGTCTGGATCGATCAACTAGACCAGCAAATAGACCAGAAGATCCCTAGAGACAAACTACGAGCCGCCATACCACTAATCCGCGGTGCGGCAGCATATATAGCGGATGCTTCGGCTGATTCCTTACGTATGGCGGCCAGAACAGCGGGGTTGGCTAATAACGCCAGGCGTAGCCTGTGGCTTAAAAGCTGGAGAGGTGACCTAGATGAAATCCTTACGAAGGCAAAAGAAAGGAAAAAAGGATTCCCTAACCCTCCTCTCCCATTTTATAGGAGGGCGTTTAGGAGAAGACCCTTCGGCCGGGGAAGATCAGCGGAGAATCAAAACCGCTGGGCCACAAAGGAAGGAAAAGGCAAAGGTGCCATGTTTAGGGGATCCTCCTTCCGCAGGGACAGGAACTGAGGAACCAGTCCCTCCAGTAGGAGGGAGACTAAAAAATTTTTTCCGAGAATGGGAGAAAATTACGGCTAGCCCTTGGGTCCTAGGCATTATCAGAGACGGGTTAAAAATGGGATTCCATCATGTTCCCAGTAATTCTTTGATTATAACATCCTTCAGCTCACCAATCCAACAGCAGGCCCTGGAAGCTGAGATTCGGAATTTACTGGACAAAAAAGTTTTGGTCCATGTGCCTAAGGGGCAAGAAGGGAGAGGATTTTACTCCCCTCTCTTTCTGATATCTAAACCAGACGGATCATTCCGGACAATAATCAACTTGAAAAAATTTAATTCATTCATAATAAATCATAAATTTAAGATGGAATCCATAAGATCCACGATTAAGTTCCTCTTCCCCAATTGTATGATGGCAGGCTTGGATCTGAAGGATGCTTATTATCATATTCCCATCCATTCCAGATATCAGAAATACCTCAGAGTGGCGGTCCTTCTCGATGGCAAGATACAGCATCTCCAGTTCACGGCCATGCCATTCGGCATTTCCATCGCACCACGAGTATTTACAAAGGTGATGCTGGAAGTGATGGCTTTTTTACGCCAGAAGGACACGCTAATAGTACCCTATCTGGATGATTTTCTGATAGTGGGAAATTCATCTCGACAATGTAGTGATCGAGTTGCTGATACAATCTTGTCCTTACAGGCCCTAGGGTGGATAATAAACTTCAAAAAGTACAGAATCGAGCCGCAGTCTGTTCAGTCCTTCCTGGGTCTCGAGCTAGATTCCATAAGCCAAAGGTGTCTGCTGTCGCAGGTAAAAATCTCAGCAATCAAAAAGAAGGTTAAGATGGCGATACGTCGGCCACACATGTCTTTAAGGGAAGCAATGTCCCTTCTGGGATCCCTTACTGCCTGCATCCCGGCAGTTCAGTGGGCCCAGTTCCACACGAGGACGCTACAATACCAAATTCTTTTAGAGGAGTCCCATGACCAAGGGAATCTGACAAAGAAAATCACGCTGTCCCAGGAGGTCCTAACCTCCCTTGCGTGGTGGCTAAAGGACGATAAACTAACGGCGGGAGTACCTTGGGTTATAACAACCTCCCGTATAATTATCATGGACGCTAGCCCCACAGGATGGGGAGCCCATATGGGGAATAACTTTGCCCAAGGCCTATGGGATATAGGCGAAGATAAGGATTCGTCAAATTTAAAAGAACTAAAGGCAGTTTATCATGCATTATTTCATTTTCTTCCACAGTTACAAGGGGAGGACGTGAGAATCTTTTCGGACAACACCACCGTAGTCGCTTATCTGAACAGACAAGGTGGAACTCGATCGGTCACCTTAATGTCTTCCGCAAGAAGAATTTTATCCCTAGCAGAAGAACATTTGTTGTCTCTCTCAGCCCTCCACATAAGGGGAAGAGACAACGTGGAGGCAGATTTCCTAAGCCGCCATACACTGCGGCAAGGGGAGTGGTGTCTAAGCCGGGGGATATTCACACACATCGTGTCGCTTTGGGGTCTTCCCCAAATAGACCTCTTCGCCACCAGGAAAAACAGGCAAGTGCGAAGGTTCGCCTCTCTAAATGTGTCAGACAATCCGGAAATTCTGGATGCCCTCCAGGCCCCGTGGCAATTCAAACTGGCATATGCGTTCCCACCAATCATACTACTACCGCAGGTGATCAGGAAAATCAGAGCAGAGGAAGCACGAATAATCCTAATAGCACCATTCTGGCCCAGGAGGCCGTGGTTTTCATGCCTGCAAGCGATGTCAGTAACAGATCCGTGGGTGCTTCCCTCAACCCCCAGGCTCCTCACAGGGACCTTTTTTCCATCCTCAAGTGGACAGTCTCCACGTGACTGCCTGGAACTTGAAAGGGAAATGTTGAGATCAAGAGGGTTCTCGAGGGACTAGTCAATACACTCCTACAAAGTCGGAAAATAACAACGACAAGAATTTATACCTGAGTATGGAGAAAATTCCTAGAGTCCCACACAAGGCCTGAGTCTGGAGAAATCCCGATTACGGCGATCCTAGAATTCCTACAGAAAGGAAAAGAATTAGGGCTAGCTGTCAACACACTGAAAGTTCAGGTGTCAGCTCTAGGGGCCCTCTATAGCTATAATGTGGCAGGCAATAAATGGATAAGCAGATTCATCTCGGCATGTGAACGGAGCGAGCCAGTACACATACCTAGAGTTCCTCCTTGGGATCTGAACCTGGTTCTGGAGGCCTTAACACGTCCGCCTTTTGAACCCTTAGATTCAATATCCCTTAAACACCTATCCTTCAAAACAGCACTGCTAGTTGCACTAACCTCAGCCAGAAGAGTTAGTGACATACAGGCACTTTCAATAGAACCCCCTTTTCTAGTGACGTTACAGGATCAGCTAATACTAAAACCAGATCCCTCATACTTACCAAAAGTAGCAGGGAAGTTTCATAGGTCACAAGAAATCCATCTCCCTTCATTTTTTAGTAACCCTTCTACTCCAGAGGAAGAAAGATTCCATACACTAGACGTTAGAAGAGCAGTATTACAATACATTGAAAGGTCTAGCAGCTGGAGGAAGAGTAGGGCTCTATTTGTTTCTTTTCAGGGCCAAAAGAAGGGATATGAAGTCACAAGGGGTACCCTGTCTCTATGGATCAGAGACGCGATTGGGCTGGCATACTCAGAGCAATGAGAATCCTCCGGAGGGTATCAAAGCACATTCTGCCAGAGCTATGGCTTCCTCGTGGGCAGAAAGGGGAGACGTCGCAATCGAATCTATATGTAAGGCGGCAACCTGGTCTACACCCTCAACTTTTTATAATCACTATAGGCTTGATTTATCATGCTCATCTAACCTAGCCTTTGGTAGAGCGGTCCTCGGCACGGTGGTCCCTCCCAGGTGAAGGTCTCTGAAAGTCTCTCCAAGTGGGTGCTGTCGTGGCGAAGGGTAAAAAGCCGGATTACTTACCGGTAATGCTCTTTTAATGAGTCCACGACAGCACCCGTTCACTAACCCTCCCTAGAAATTAACATAATGTATATACACCTTCTTAGTTGTGAAGTTAATAACTTAGAATAATTGGATAATATAATGGCCTAATATTTGGAGGTCCTCTGAAATCCAACTGAGGGGGAGAGGTGGACCGCCCTCTTTTATCTCTGTAGGTTTCTTGTTCCTATGGGCGGATCCCTCTCTCCAAGTGGGTGCTGTCGTGGACTCATTAAAAGAGCATTACCGGTAAGTAATCCGGCTTTTTCCCAGCATGTCTCTTCCTCAATACATGAGTTCCTTTCGTAGGAGGAAGTATAACAAGAACAAACCCCCTTACGGAGCAAGGCAATTGGAAGGAGAAGAAATCCATAAACAGAAGTCTCATGTTCGGGGGGCCCTCGGCAGAGAACTAAGTGATGGGCTTCTCCAGGTGGGAGGAAGGTTGTCCCACTTCCAACCTGCCTGGGAGAACATCTCTTCCAATACCTGGATCCTGAATATAATTAAATCCGGACATCAGCTGGAGTTCAGGTCCACTCCCAGGCATAGCTTCAAGATCTCATCCCCCAGGACTTTGAAAGAGCAACAGGCCTTAGAGGCGGAAATGTTAGGCTTATTGCAGAAATGGGTTCTGGTGGAGGTACCGGTTCAGCAGCAGGGGAAGGGGTTTTATTCTCCCCTATTCCTGATAAGGAAACCCAACCAGTCCTTCAGGACTGGTCTCAACAAGTTTCTGGTCTACAGACCATTCAAGATGGAGTCAATAAAATCGGCAATAAAGATCTTATTCCCAGGCTGCTATATAAGTGTCTTAGATTTGAAGGATGAAGGACGCATACTACCATGTCCCCATCCATCAGAGAGACCAGCAGTACCTGAGAGTAGCGGTATATATAGACAGACAGCTCCGAACTTCCCATACGGGGCACTACCCTTCGGTCTCTCCATGGCCCCAAGAAGTTTCACCAAGATAATTCTGGAGATGACTGCACATTTCCAAGAACAGAATGTGTTGATAGTGCTGTATCTGGACGATTTTCTGGTAATCGACAGGTCGGAGGAGGACTGCAGTCGTTAGCTGAGGCCAGGGCAGTTTCTAGGGAATTTTGAAAACAGGGTGAACATCGAAAAAGAGCCCCCCCCCCCCCCCCCCCCCCCGAACATTAACATGCTGAATACTTTAGATAAACTTAGATAAACGTGTCCTCATGTCACTGTTATTAGCGGCAGCAGGTGTAGGTTGATAGGAGTAATAGTCCCAAAAGCCTCCACTTGCTGTCATTGTTCTCACCTTAATATAATGCTCATCATTCTCCCCTGCTCGCGCCGGCAGAGCAGGGGAGAATGATGAGAGCCGTCTTCAGCACCCGCTGCCGGGGAACAGTGCTTACTGTAGCGCTTCTTCCCCGGCGGCCTCCTGTGTTATACAGATGTGGCACACGTGTGCCGCAAGTATTACACACTCAGTCACGGATATCTCCGGTACCGGTTTTTCCGGTACCAGAAATATCAGGACGTGTGAAACCGGCCTCACACACAGTGACTCACAGACCCTGCACTATGAATCTGCAAATTGCAAAGATTGCAGTGTGTGAACAATGTATGTAAGACATCCATCTCTATTCTAGGAAACAATGGTTTTCATTTGGGATGATAACGTATGAGAATAACGAGAGTGGCTCCCGTTCTCACCGAACATCTGTGAGCCGGTAATGGTCCATCATCATCTATAGGAGCCGGTCCAGACTTCTGTGTGCAGCCTCCGACCCTCCCCTGTGCCATTACATCACTCACCCCCCACCAACCAGGACATGACAAGTGACAGCAGCGAAGTCTCCCAAAATCACTGGGGCAGACACTGGGGTATATACAGTGGCGTAGCAACTGTTTGTGGCGCCCGGGGCGGTCGAAAAATTTGCCGCCCCTTTGGTCGTTGATAATTCGGAAGCATCCGAAGAGCCCACACTACACTCAAAGATCTAATTTTTAGTCTGCTACTAACTCTGCTATTATTTCTAAATTTCTAGACTTTCAACTTCTTGCAGTTCTCTATATGTATGTATTAGCTTGATGATGCTGGATGAAGACCTAATGGCTTTTTTTAATACTAATTTTTAATAATGTGACAGAAAAAAAACAGAAAGTACAAATTATTTTGGCGGCAGGGGGCGGACACTGACAGCTTGGGGTCCCTGTGCAAGAAATGTGTCCGGGCCCCCCTCCTTTTATGGCGTCAAAGCTACGTGTGTGTGTGTATATATACATATATATATAGATTATTGATGTTATATAGCCACACACACACACACACATACAGGTATATATTACATAGTCTCCTTTATTATGTATATCCCAATCCCCCACACCCCTCATTGTCCTCCTCCCCTCGCATCCCATTATTGTCCTCTCCCCCACCTCCATCATTTTCTTCTCCACGACTATCTTTGCTTTCTCCCCCACCACTCCCATCATTGCCCATTCCACCACCTCCATCATTTCCTCCTCCTCCAGCACCCCCATTTATTGCCCTTTCCACCACCACCATCATTGCATTCTCACCCACAACCCCATCATTGCCCTCTCGACCATCACCCCATCATTGTCTTCTCCCCATCACTGCCTTCTCCATCACCCCATCACTGCCTTCTCCCCATCACTCCCATCATTGCCTGCTCCATCACTCCCATCATTGTCTGCTCCATCACCCCATCATTGCCTGCTCCATCACTCCCATCATTGCCTGCTCCATCACACCATCACTCCCATCACTGCCTTCTCCATCACCCCATCACTGCCTTCTCAATCACCCCATCACTGCCTGCTCCATCACCCCCATCATTGCCTGCTCCATCACCCCATCACTGCCTGCTCCATCACCCCCATCACTCCCCTCATTGCCTGCTCCATCACTCCCATCATTGCCTGCTCCATCACCCCATCACTCCCATCATTGTCTGCTCCATCACCCCATCATTGCCTGCTCCATCACTCCCATCATTGCCTTCTCCATCACTCCCATCATTGCCTTCTCCATCACCCCATCACTGCCTTCTCCATCACCCCCATCACTGCCTTCTCCATCACCCCCATCACTGCCTGCTCCATCACCCCCATCACTGCCTGCTCCATCACCCCCATCACTCCCCTCATTGCCTGCTCCATCACTCCCATCACTGCCTGCTCCATCACTCCCATCACTGCCTTCTCCATCACCCCCATCACTGCCTGCTCCATCACCCCCATCATTGCCTGCTCCATCACCCCATCACTGCCTGCTCCATCACCCCCATTATTGCCTTCTCCATCACCCAATAACTGCCTGCTCCATCACCCCCATCACTGCCTGCTCCATCACCCCCATCACTGCCTGCTCCATCACCCCCATCACTGCCTGCTCCATCACCCCCATCACTGCCTGCTCCATCACCCCCATCACTGCCTGCTCCATCACCCCCATCACTGCCTGCTCCATCACCCCCATCACTGCCTGCTCCATCACCCCATCACTGCCTGCTCCATCACCCCATCACTGCCTGCTCCATCACCCCCATCACTCCCCTCATTGTCTGCTCCATCACTCCCCTCATTGTCTGCTCCATCACCCCCATCACTGCCTGCTCCATCACCCCCATCACTGCCTGCTCCATCACCCCCATCACTGCCTTCTCCATCACCCCCATCATTGTCTGCTCCTTCACCCCATCACTGCCTTCTAGACCATCACTCCCATCACTGCCTGCTCCATCATACACACAGACATACACACACAGAGACATACACACATACATACACACAAGACACCACCTCTCTCCTCTCACCTGTCCGCAGCATCGCCCGCGCTTCCTCCCTCACACAGCAGCGGCCGCTGAATGATGACGTCATTCAGCGGCGCTCCTCTGTGTGAAACAGGAAGCGCGGCCTCTGGGCAGGAAGCAGGACGGACCCTTGCCGCTCCGTTCCTGCTATTCACTCTTGCAGGCAGCGGAGCTGCCGTGATCGCATCGCTCCCTGCCCGCCGCTGCACTGCACTGCAGGGTGGAATTGCTGCTGCCGCGCCGCCCCCACCCACATGCCGCCTGGGGCGGACCGCCGCCCCCGCCCCCCCCATGCTACGCCAGTGGGTATATACACATCACTGGGGCAGACACCGGTGTATATACACATCACTGGGGCAGACATTGGGGTGTTTACATCACTGAGGCACACACTGGGGTATATAGAGATCACTGGGGCAGACAGTGGGGTATATAGAGATCACTGGGGCAGACAGTGGGGTATATAGAGATCACTGGGGCAGACAGTGGGGTATATAGAGATCACTGGGGCAGACAGTGGGGTATATAGAGATCACTGGGGCAGACAGTGGGGTATATAGAGATCACTGGGGCAGACAGTGGGGTATATACACATCACTGGGGCAGACAGTGGGGTATATAGAGATCACTGGGGCAGACAGTGGGGTATATAGAGATCACTGGGGCAGACAGTGGGGTATATACACATCACTGGGGCAGACAGTGGGGTATATACACATCACTGGGGCAGACAGTGGGGTATATACACATCACTGGGGCAGACAGTGGGGTATATACACATCACTGGGGCAGACAGTGGGGTATATACACATCACTGGGGCAGACACTGTGGTATATACACGACACTGTGGTATATACACGACACTGTGGTATATACACATCACTGGGGCAGACACTGGGGTATATACGCATCACTGGGGCAGACACTGGGGTATATACACATCACTGGGGTATATACAGACACTGGGGCAGACACTGAGGTGTATATACATCACTGGGGCAGACACTGGGGTATATACAGACACTGGGGTATATACAGACACTGGGGTATATACAGACACTGGGGTATATACACATCACTGGGGACGGGACTGTGCATACAGTAACAGATGCTCCATGTCTGGACTCGCCCAGATCCTGATGAGGGGAAGATAAAAGGCGGGAACGCAGAACAGATTCCATAGACAACACAGGCACAGAGCAGACTCCATAGAGACAATGGGACAGAGCACAAACTCCGCCCACAGAAAAACTTGCTTGCCGGAGTCAGACATGTGAAACAGCAGGGGTTACAGGGAGAGTCGGCACCACGTTATCTGACAGGGGGGCCGCTCTGCCCCCCCCTGTCTTCAGGAAGCACTGCCGCCTGAGGCAAATAGCTCAACTTGGCTCATAGGTGCGGCCCTGCAGGCGCCCCCCCGGCTTGGGAGGCGCCCCGGGCGATCGTACCCCCCGTCCCCCCCCTAGAAACGGCCCTGGCTGAGGCCGATCCAAGCCACTCTGACTCGGCTATGATGGATGATAAATATGGAGAAGTCGAGACTGCAGCCCCTAAAGGTTCAGTCTTCCTTAGGAAGTATTTTGGACTTGGAGGAACAAACCTGTCTTCTACCGGAGGAAAAAAAAAACAGGATCATAGTCCTTGTATCAGCAGCGGTTTCCAACCCGGTCATGTCTCTGAGGAAGGCTATGTCTCTACTAGGAACAATGAAACAATGACTTCTTGTATTCTGGCAGTCCAGTGGGCCCAGATTCACTCCAGGACTTTACAACAGGATGTCCTAGATGGAGAAAGAAGACTCAGAGGTCGTTTAGAAGGGAAAGTTGTACTTTCCTGAAGAGCAGTCAACTCCATGGCTTGGTGCTGGACTCAGGGAATCTGTTGCAGAGAATTCCGTAGTTCTACCGGGTAACAGATATGATAGTGACGGGTGCGAGCGCAGAAAGATGTAGAGCACATCTCAGAGATCGCATAGTCCAGGGTGTCGGGTCAGAGTCAGAAGTCGGCCATTTCTCAAACACGAAAGGGCTACTGACGGTAAAAAGAGCAATAGTAGAATTCCTTCCCTATCTAGAGAGGCACCACATTCGAGTAATGTCAGAAAACCGGACGACGGTTGCCTATATCCACCATCAGGGGGGCGTAAGATCCCGGGCCCTGATGCTGCTATCACAGTCAATTCTCCAAGTCATGGAAGAACATCAATTGAGACTAATCGCACTGCATATAAAAGAGAAGGAGAAAGAAGCAGATTTTCTCAGCCGCAGTGCCATGAAGCAGGGGGAATGTGAACTTGATCCGCTAGTTTTTCAGTAGATTGTGGATCGATGGGTACTACCAGAAATAGACCTTTTTGCCAACAGAAAAAAAACAGGAAAACAAAGATCTTCTGCTCTTTGAACCCAAAGGAAGGACCGTATGCGGTGGATGTACTACCCAGATTCCTTGAGATTTCAGGTTGGCTTGTGCATTTCCCCCGTTGGTGATGATTCCGGCAGTCCTGAGGAAGATTCGGTAGGAGAGAGCAAGGGTCATCCTCATTGCTCCTTTTTGGTCCAGGAGGCCATGGTTCTCTTGGTTGAGGATCATGTCCTCATCAGATCGCTGGATTCTCCCGGATGCTCTAGGTCTCCTCAGGCAGAGCCCAGTGTCTCATTATCAGAAGTCAGGTCTGCATTTGATGGCCTGGATTTTGAGAGGGCACTATTAATACAAAAAAAGCTTCTCCCCGGCCTTAATTGCTACCCTGCTGCAGAGTACAAAGCCGGTAATGACTAGAATATACGGCAGGATATGGGCTAAATTCTTAGCTTGTTCAGGACAGTCCGTGGGGGGGGGCAGGGTCCCAATTAAAGCTATATTGGAATTTCTTCAAAGGGGTATGGATATGGGCCTAGCCACTAGAACCCTTAAGGTGCAGGTGTCTGCTTTGACAGGCGTATATAATTATAACCTAGAGGCAGATGAATGGATAGTTAGGTTCATTAAAGCATGCCATAAGTCGAGACCAATGTCAGTTCCAAAGATGCCTCCTTGGGACTTAAATCTAGGTCTTGAGGCATTGACGAGATCTCCCTTTGAGCCCTTAAATGAATTACCGGCTAAAGTACTAACACTAAACACTGTGATATTACTGGCCCTAACATCAGCCCGCAGGGTCAGTGATTTACACGCTCTATCTATTAATCACCCATTCATGCAAGTGTCGAATGATAGGGTTATTTTGAGGCCAGATCCAGCATATCTTCCAAAAGTAGTCTCAAAGTTTATAGCAGTTTCAAAGAATGTGAAGAAACGCAGGCTTCACACATTAGATGTTAGGAGAGCCTTGGTACAATAATTAGACATGTCAAGACAGTGGAGGAAAAGTGAGTCCTTATTTGTGTCACTTCAGGGAATTAGGAAACGTCTTAAGGTTATGAGGGGTACTATAGCTAGATGGGTTAGGGACGCCAGTAGCCTAGCGCACACCTCTAGTAATATACCGGTTCCTGGGAACCTGAAGGCCCATTCCACTAGTGCCATGGCGACCTCCTGGGCTGAGAAGGAGGAGGTGTCGATTGACAGAATGTGTAAGGCGGCAACATGGTCTTCCCCTTCATCCTTCTATAAATAGTACCATCTTAAGCTGTCTTCCTCTGATGACCTATCCTTTATGAGAAAGGTGTTACAAGCGGTGATCCCTCCTTAGGGTGCTTTTGATCTATATAAATCTCTCGGGTGGTGCTGTCATGGGAGAAGGGGTAAAAATCTTAGTTACTTACCGGTAACAGGATTTTACAGAACCCATGACAGCACCCTTGTATTTTCTCCCTGTTTTATCACTAGTGGTGTGCACTTAAAGGTGTTTAAGAAAGAATGTTTTTGGTGATTGTTATGTTACTTTCTGGAGGTCCTCTCGTGCTCTGAAACCCAAACTGATGTGGCGGAGAGGTACCGCCCTTTTATTCAGAAGGATTCCTGTCCTTGATGGGCAGATACCCTCTCTCAGGTGGTGCTGTCATGGGGTCTGTAAAATCCCGTGAGATTTTTGCCAAATGCCAGAATAATGAGAGAGAGAATGTTTTAAGGCAGTTTTATTACTGCAAAGTCAAAAGTTTACATACCTTTCATAAGTATTTGGTACCATTACCCTTAAACTGAATGACTTAGGTCAAACGTTTGGGATGTTATTCCACAGGCTTTTCACACTAGTTGGTCAGAACTTGGGCCCATTCCCCTTGACAACACTCCAACTTGTTTGCTTCGGCCTTTTCAGCTTTGCCCATATATTTCAATAGGATTGAGATCAGGGCTCTGTGATGGCCGTTCCAAAACATTGATTTTGTTATCCTTAAGCCACTTTGTTACCATTTTGGCAGTATGCTTCAGGTCGTTGTCCATTTGGAAGACCCATTTCCGCCCAAGCTTTACCTTCCAGGCTGATGTGTTGAGATGTTTCTTCAGTATTGCCACATAATCTTCTTTTCTCATGATGCCATCTATTTTGTGAAGTGATCCAGTCCCTCCTGCAGCAAAACAACCCCGCAACATGATGCTGCCTCCCCCTTGTTTCACAGTTGGGATGGTGTTCTGAGGCTTCCCAGCTTCTCCCTTTTTCCTTCAAACCTAATGATGGTCATTATGCCCAAAAAGTTCAATTTTAGTTTAATCAGACCAGAAGACATGTCTCCAAAAATTAAGGTATGTGGTCCTTTGTGCATTTGCAAACATTAATCTAGCTTTTTATGTTTCTTTTGGAGTAATGACTTCTTCCTAGCAGAGTGTCCTTTCAGCCCATGTAGATACAATACTCGTTTCACTGTGGATATTGACACAATCTTACCAGCTTCCGCCATCATCTTCACAAGGTCTTTTGCTTTTATCTTTGGGTTGATATGCACATGTCGAACCATAGCACGTTCATCTCTGGGACACAGAACCCGTCTCCTTCCTGAGCGGTATGATAGCTGGACGTTGCCATCTTGTTTGTACTTGCATATAATTGTTTGTACAGATGAATGAGGCACCTTCAGGTATCTTAAAATTGTACCCATGGATGAGCCAGACTTGTGCAAGTCCACAATTCTCTTCCTGATATCTTTGCTGATTTCTTGAGACTTTCCCATGATGCTACACAAAGAAGCAGTGTGTGTCAGGTGTGCATTACAATACATCCACAGGTTTGTAGCTAATTAAATCAGATGTTGCCAAAAAAAACAGAAGCTTCCAGACACATGACATCATCATATGGGCTGTCCAGAATTGTTTAAAGGCATAGTAATCTTAGTGTATGTAAACTTTTGACTTTGCAGTAAGTAACAAAATTGCCTTCAAACATTCTCTCTTTCATTATTCTGGCATTTGGCAAATATTAATAATTATGGTTATCCTAATTGACCTAAAAAAACGGGAAAAGTTTATTCTGATTTCATGTCCGATATTGAGTAGAGTTGAGCGAAACGGGTCAAAAAATTTCAAAAGTCGCCGACTTTTGGCAAAGTCGGGTTTCATGAAACAAAACCCGACCCTAGGATGAGGTCGGCCACGAGGTCGGCGACTTACGCGCCAAAGTCGCGTTTCAAAAGTTTGGCTGAAAAAGAGCGCAAAACAATCAGGATCCACGGACACTGTGGGCAACGTGATGACATAGGCACGGGTCACCACCATCTTTCAGAAGGGCATGCAAGTGATTGGCTTGCTTTGGTGGGCGTCACAGGGGGTATAAAAGGGCGTGCACGCCGACCGCCATCTTACTTCTGCCGATCTTAGCATAGGGAGAGGTTGCTGCTGATTCTGTAGGGAGAGTGTTAGGCAGGGAAGAAGAAAAAAAAACTGCTTCTGCTGCTAGCGATTGTGCCTGTACAACACACCAGTCACTGTGTGTGCAGTGCAAGGGGAGGCTATATTGTGGTGGTTGTTGGGCTGCCTTCTAAGGCTTCCTGACAGCTGCATTGCTGTTTACCCACTGCTCTGCAAACTGCTTTTTTAAAAGCAATCCCAATTTTTTTTTTTTTTTTGTCCTGCTGAGGTACTGAGCGTGCATTTTTTCACACCATACAGCGGTGTACGCTCCTCACACAGTACCGTGTAACGGCTGTTATCACAGCCACAGTGAAGCTATCTGTGTCACTCAGTGAGAATAAGTCGAGGACATGTTCTGTTCTTACAGACCTGCACTCTAGGCAGATTCCTACTCTGCCCAATTCTACATACACCTTGTAGTTTGTGATACACTAGCCAATTTCTGCCTGTGACATAGCGCTGTGATATTCAGTGGGCCTCACACAATCCAAAAGTGTCCAGTGTCCACTAGTGTGAGCAGAAATTCAAAATCTCACTTATCCTCTAGTCACTTTGGTCACAGCTGTGCCATCGAGCCTGTGACATAGCGCTCAGATATTCAGTGGGCCTCACACAATCCAAAAGTGTCCAGTGTCCACTAGTGTGAGCAGAAATTCAAAATCTCACTTATCCTCTAGTCACTTTGGTCACAGCTGTGCCATCGAGCCTGTAACATAGTGCTCAAATATTCAGTGGGCCTCACACAATCCAAAAGTGTCCAGTGTCCACTAGTGTGAGCAGAAATTCAAAATCTCCCCTGTCCTATAGACACCTTGTACCTTGTTTTACATTACTATATAGTTTGTTGGATTTTGTCTACCAAAAATGAGGAAGGCTGGTGGAAGAGGCCGTGGAATTGGGCGGGGGTTGGCAGCTGGTAATGATGGTGTTGGTGGTGGATCTGATGGTAGTGGCAAGAGCAAAATAGGACCGAATGCAGGAGGTGTTGAGCCTGCGTCATCGTCTGGCTCCATAAGGCTTCGAAGGCTTAGTTTTCTAGGAGTTAGCAAACCGCTTTTAAAGCCAGAGCATCAGGAAAAAGTTTTGTCTTACATTGCTGACTCAGCCTCCAGCTCTATCGCCTCCTCTTCTGAAGTTGTAAAAAGTAAAAGCACTGAGTCGTCATTGGAGGCTCATGTTCATGAACCACACCTTTCCTTGTGTCCTTCACCCCAACCAAGATTGAAGGATGACGCAGGCCATACTACTGATTACTCCATGGAGCTGTTTTCACATACCATGCCTGGATTATCAAGTCAAATGGTGAATTACCCAGGCCAAGATGAATCTGACATGGAGTGCACTGATGCACAGCCGCTGATGGATGATTCTGCTGGTACATTCACTCAGAGCACTACATTGTCCTCGCAGTGTACAGAGCCAGATTCTGACCCTGATGAGACTCAGGTGCCCCTTCCCGCACACTATACCACCATACACGGTGACACAGAGGAAGGTGCACATGACATTGAAGAGGAGGTGATGGATGACCCAGTTGTTGACCCAGATTGGCATCCATTGGGGGAAGAGGGTGCTGCTTCCAATAGCTCAGATGAGGAGCATCCACAGCAGACATCGACATCGCAACAGCTGTTATCTGGCAGGCCCGGAGCACTCCAAAGACAGGTTCCAAAAATCAAAAGAGTTGCTGGACAGCTTGTCCAGAGGGTCAAAAGATCACAGCGTGCTAGGCCGCAAAATGTCTGCCAAAGTAGGAAGAGTGCAGTGTGGCACTTTTTTGAACAAAATCCTCATGATCAGGCCAAGGTTATCTGTAAGAAGTGCGCAAAGACCTTTAGCCGAGGGAAAAATCTGAAAATTTTGAATACCAGTTGCATGCTTAGACATTTAACCAGCATGCACTTGCAAGCGTGGACACAACACCAAACCTCAAGTGCCACATGTGCAACTGATCACAACGAAGGTAGTCAGCAACGCTACATTGTTTCCCCCACTGTAAGCCCACCGGTTAGCACAGCAGCAAATGTTGAGGTGTCGTTGCAAGGCCACAGCAGTCAGGGAATCCCACTGTTATATCAACGAAAGACTGATTCTAGGCCATCAGAAAGAACACCAACTCCATCACCATCCTCAACCCTCTCTCAGTCCGCCCTGTCCACCGCTACTTCCACCATATGCAGCTCTCAAGTCCAGCTCACCCTCCCAGACACTATGAGTAGGTCAAGAAAGTACTCAGTCTCTCATCCGCGTACACTGGGTTTGAACGCCCACATTGCCAAACTAATCTCGTTTGAGATGATGCCCTTTCGGTTGGTGGAAAGCGCAGCTTTCCGTGAACTCATGGCCTATGCAGTACCACGCTATGACCTACCCAGTCACCACTTCTTCTCTCGCAAAGCCATCCCAGCCCTCCACCATCATGTGAAAGACCGCATTGTCCATGCACTCAAGCAGTCAGTGAGCGGAAAGGTGCACCTCACAACTGATGCATGGTCCAGTCGGCATGGCCAGGGCCGTTACGTGTCCATCACTGCGCACTGGGTTAATGTGGTGGATGCAGGGTCCACAGGGGACAGCGGTGGTGGGACAGTGCTGCCTAGCCCACGGTATAGGAAACAGTTGGCTGTAGGCGTTCGACCCTCCTCCAGAAGCGAAAGCTCGTCCACAGAGCGCAGTCGTATGAGCACTCCATCTGCAGCTGCCACTGTTGCACACGAGGTGTCCCCCTATCGAGCAGCTAGTGGAAAGCGTCAGCAGGCTGTGTTGCAGATGATCTGTTTGGGCGACAGACACACCGCCGAGGTGCTGGCCGAGTACTTGAAGCGACAAACTGAGTCATGGCTGGGCAGTGTACATCTTGAGGCAGGCAAGGTAGTTAGTGATAACGGCCGTAATTTTGTGGCAGCCATAGCCCTTTCAAAACTCAGCCACATACCTTGCTTGGCTCACACCTTGAACCTGGTGGTGCAGTGCTTCCTCAAAAATTATCCGGAGTTAACAGCCCTGCTCCAGAAGGTGCGAAGACTGTGCGCGCACATCCGCCGGTCGCCTGTACACTCCGTTCGTATGCAGAAGCTGCAGCGATTGCTCCACCTTCCCAACCACCGCCTCATTATCGACATTGTAACAAGGTGGAACTCCACCCTGCACATGGTGGAGCGGCTGTGCGAGCAGAGGCAGGCCATAATGCATTTGTGGGAGGATACACGGCCAGGCACTTTGAGAGCAGACATGGAGTTGACAGGTGTGCAGTGGTCGAAGCTGAAAGACCTCTGTAAAGTCCTTCAGTGTTTTGAGGAATGCACACGGCTGGTAAGCGCAGACGACGCCATCCTAAGCATGAGCATCCCACTTATGCGTCTGCTCATGCAAACTTTGACGCACCTTAAGGAGCAGGCTTCTGCAGCCAATGTTGATGAGGAGGAAGAGGAGGAGGGAATCCTTGATGACATTCAGCCATTGTCTGCTCAGGGACCTCTCCTGGACGAGGTGGAGGAAGAAGAGGAGGAGGATGATGGGGATGATTACTTAGGGGAGGAGGATGCATCTCGTGGGGCAAGTGAAAATGTTGGCGTGGCAAGGTCTGGTACAGGGTTTGTGCGTGACTGGAGGGATGTGGATTTGCCAGAAAGTGCTCCTCCAACCAGCACTCGCAGTGCATCATTGACACCGGGAACATTGGCCCACATGTCAGATTATGCCTTGCAGATCCTAAAAAGGGACCCCCGCATTGCCAAAATGATTAACGATGACGACTACTGGTTGGCCAGCATCCTGGATCCACGCTATAAAGGCAAATTACAAAACATCATGCCACAGGAGAACCTTGACCTAATATTGGCTAATAAACAAGCAACTCTGGTAAATCGGTTGCTTGAGGCATTCCCAGCACACAGCAGCGGTGATGGTTCTCACACGAGCCGTACGGGCCGGGGGCAGCTTGGCAGAGGTGTTCGTGGTGCACACAGCAGAAGTGGCGTTGGAGACAGGGGTTTCATGACAATGTTGTGGACTGATTTTTCAAGTACCGCTCACACAACTGGTAATACTGCATCGATGGAAAGTGACAGGAGACAGCAGTTGTCAACTATGGTTACAAACTACTTTTCCTCCCATATCGATGTTCTCCCACACAGGTCATTCCCCTTTGACTATTGGGCCGCTAAACTGGACACCTGGCCTGAATTGGCACAATATGCCTTACAGGAGCTCGCTTGCCCAGCTGCAAGTGTGCTATCGGAAAGAGTCTTCAGTGCAGCTGGATCAATCCTGACAGAAAAAAGGACCCGTCTGTCAACCCAAAATGTGGATGATCTAACCTTCATTAAAATGAACCATGCATGGGTTTCCAAGGATTTTGTCCCACCTTCCCCTGATGACACATAGGGTGACAGAAAAATGGCTTGCTTTGGTCCACCTCTTCCTGGGACTTGACCTATTTCACCTTTTGCATCAGCTGAATGTCCAACATCAACATATGCCACTTTCTAAAACTCCCTAACTGTGCTGCCTCCCCCCCCCCCCCCCCATGGCCGGGGTCACCACCTAGCGCACGACACCGTGCGAGTGCCGTTGCCCTGGACAGGTGGGTAAGCCGACTCTTGGGCGCGGGCACTGGCACAGGGTCCCTCATAGTGCAATCAAGTGTCTCTGACGGTGGTGGTGCACACCCGCCGTCGGACACACCGCCGTACTATGAGGGGCCCAGTGCCAGTACCGACGCCCACGAGTGGGCCCCCCTTGCTTGGGCAGGGCCCCAGCATTTGCAATCTTTACCTCTCCCTGCTCCTCCGCTGTGTAGTCTGGGCCGTCAAATCCATACTGTGCCTGACACCGTTTGAGCCTGCCTCCTGATGTATAGACATATATTTTGAATGTGTACGCTATCCATACATGTTATCTGGGGATACGGTACCCTTTCTAACCTTTGTGCAATCCATACTGGGCCTAACACCGTCTGAGCCTGCCTCCTGATGTATAGACATATATTTTGAATGTGTACGCTATCCATACATGTTATCTGGGGATACGGTACCCTTTCTAACCTTTGTGCAATCACGTGCAATCCATACTGGGCCTAACACCGTCTGAGCCTGCCTCCTGATGTATAGACATATATTTTGAATGTGTACGCTATCCATACATGTTATCTGGGGATACGGTACCCTTTCTCACCTTTGTGCAATCACGTGTAATCCATACTGGGCGTGAGAACGGCTGGCGAGCTGTTAAGCAAGCTACAGCACCTGTGGTTTGCACACGTAAGTTTTTCAGGAATGACGGTTAGGCCTAATTCCGGAACTGCGGTTGACCTGCACTTACTGGGAAATCATTGTTCGCGGGTAATAATTGTAATCAGTGAACCCCATCACTAACGTTGTTCAGCGGGTTATCTGCACCTGTAAGCGACAAACGCTGGCCTTTTCAGTGTAGCGCACATGCAGCCACGGACATGTAAGGGCATGACACACCAGTTATTGGCCAATCTCATGTGCCAGAGCCTCACGTGTCCCTCTAGTAAGCCGGACTCGGACCGCGGGGCATGACGGAGTCTCGTTCGTTAACGGAATTAAGTTTGCAATGTGTGCATCTGTTCTGTAGCTGGCATGGTTGAGGTTTCCCAGGTGGAGTCGAATTTAACCGTAGGCTCCACTCCTGGTGGTGCCCTTCTGGACATTCCTTTTAAGGTTCAGCTTTGCAGCCATACTGCCCACGTAAAACAAACACTTTGCCTTCATGAACGCTGTTTGGAGGGTCATGACTCGTGGGAATAACGCCGCCCAATCAGTTAACCTGCTAGAGAGATCGTTCGTTGCTCCCAAGCATGACATCACACTCCCTAGGAAGAAGGTAATGCCACTGTGGCGACCGTACTCCTGGGGGCGACACAAGTGCACTGATGCCCAGCCACTGCTCGATGAATCTGCTGGTACATTGACCCAGACCACTACATTCCCCTCGCACGCTACACGGCCTGAATCTGACCCTGATGAAACTCAGGTTACCCTTCCCATATACAGTTCCATCTTACACGGTGACAAAGAGGAAGCTGCAGATGAAAGTGCAGGTTCGGCCCACCCGCCATCAGACACACCACCGTACTATCAGGGGCCCTGTGCCAGTGCCGTCGCCAACGAGTGGGTCCCCCCTGCTTGCTCAGGATCACAGCACTTGCAAAGTTGAAATACTGTGCAGTGAGATGGAAGATGGGGACGACGAGGAGTCCAGACAAGTACAGGGATTCCCTAGCGAGGAGACTTCTTTGATTGTTTTCAATGTTGGGACAGCAATTTTTGGGGAGCACTATACTCTGGAGAATGATAGATGGGGCCCACCATACACTGGAACATTCCAAAGGTGGACATCAGACACTGGAGCAGCATTTACAGGGCCCATTATACACTAGAGCATTAGAAATGGGGCCCATTATGTTTGGAGCATTATTTGGGCCCATAAGACAGTGGAGCTTCATCCATGGGGACCAACATATACTGTAGCATTATGTGGAGCTCATCATATACTGTTTCAAACATTATATGGGACCAATGATTCTGTATGGAGAAATAGATGGGCCTCGTCATGAGATGTAAAAAGTGAGGTATTTTTCATTGTACTATACCGCTATTTCTCTGCCGTATCGGAGCATGATGAGTTGTGGTATGTGTTAAAGGGGCGCTCTTTCGCCCAGGGCACATGAAAACCTGGAGCCAGCCCTCCCCCCCCCCCAACAGTCTGTAGCCAAATAACCCCCATTTTTCAGTGCGTAACTTGTATTATGAAGTTAATTAAGGTTGACAAGCTTAAGTAAGAAGAATTGATGCTTTTGGCATTCAAATGGGCACTGTTGGTGTGTTTCCTGTCCTCCTCTCACTGCCGACTTTTATTCCCCATTGACTTACATTGGGTTTCGTGTTTCGGGACGACCCCGACTTTTCCCTATAATCGGACGATCTTGCTCGACCCGACTTTTGGAAAAGTCGGGTTTCACGAAACGAAATGCGACCCTAAAAAACCAAAAGTCGCTCAACTCTAATATTGAGAAAAACATGCAGATGTGTCTTTTTATATAGTACTAGCTGAAGAGCCCGGCGCTGCCCGGGCATAGTAACTAACTACGGTGAGGTTAATATCCCACATCAGCCCATCAGCCAGAGCCACCGGACTACTACCACTAATATCCCACATCGTCCCATCAGCCAGAGCCACCGAACTACTACCACTAATATCTCACCATCATCCCTTAAGCCAGAGCCACCGGACTACTACCACTAATATCCCACATCATCCCGTCAGCCAGACCCACTGGGCTACTACTCCTAATATCCCACATCATCCCATCAGCCAGAGCCACCGGATAACTACCACTAATATCCCACATCATCCTGTCAGCCTGGAGTTGAACCAGAGCGTTGAGTGGATTTGCCCTGACTTCCATACCAATGATCCCTTTAATAGAAGCCTGGGGTAAGAATCAGAGCGCTGAGGGATTTACCCTAACTTCCATACTGGAGATCCCTTTAAGAGACCCTGGGGTCAGTACCAAAGCATTTGAAGGCAATTGCCCTCACTTCCATATCGGGGATCACTTTAAGAGAGGCCCGGGGTCAGAATTAAAGCACTGGATGGATTTGCCCTGACTTCCATACTGGAGATCCCTTTAAGAAAGGCCTGGGGTCAGTACCAAAGTGCAGAGTGGATTTTCCCTAAATTTCATACCAATGATCCCTTTAAGAGACCCTGGGGTCAGAACCAAAGCGCTGGATGGATTTGCTCTGACTTCCATACCAATGATCCCTTTAAGGCCTCTTTCACACATCAGGTTTTCGCCGTCAGGCGCGATCCGGCGCTTTTGACAAAAAACGGATCCGGCGAAATGCAATGCCGGATCCGGTTTCCCCCCCATTGACTTGCATTTGCGCCGGATGGCCATGCGTTTCATCCGGTTTTCGCCGGATCCGGCAATGTGTCGCAATCCGGTGTTTGGAAAAAACGGCTACTGTAACGTTTTTTTGTCTCCGGCGAAAAAGCCGGACACGCCGGATCCGGCGCGTCCGGCTTTTTCACACAATGAAAGCCTATGAGCGCCGCAATGCGCCGGATCCGGTTTTTTTGGTCGGAGGCATGCTCAGTAGCTCTGCCCACAAGACACATATATAAAAGCATGACAGTGGAACCCTCAGCCACACCCAACATGCCACCCAAGACAGCAACCAGGCGCAGGAGAAGGCAGGAGACCACTGCAGCAGCACCATCAGCACCACCACCACCCCAAATGGAGCAGCATGCTGAACAACGGGAGGGGAGTCCAGCAGCAGATGAGAGACGGTAATTATCAAATCCCACATTCCTCCAAACTAGGGCCATGGAATATCAAGATATTCATTGCCCCTTTGTTTCTCTTTATTCAACAGCCGCCCAAGAGATGCAGCAGCAGCAACAGTGGCAGCACTGGAAGCACTGGCAGCAGCAGTAACACCACCCACAGGCATGGAGTCTGGCCAGCAGGAAGACAGCACATCATCTTCTGGGAGCCCTCCCTCGCCTCGTCAGCGTTTGTCGGTAAGTTTTTATTTCCAAAATCCATCATCTCTGTAATATGTCTATTCATTGCCTTTTATTTCAAAACAGGAATCACAAGATGAAGAGGAGCTCCCAGAAGAAGAAGGAAGGGGTGGACAGACACCTGGAGTGGGCTCACAATTGGTAAGTTTTTTGCATCAAAAGCAGAAACACAACATCACACTACACACAACACATAGAAAACAATGTTCTGCAGACCACACACAGCAAACAAATGCCTACATCCAAAGACATAACATTTTTTGTTTTCTTCTCTAGTCTTCCCAATCTGGTGCTCGGCCAAGAGGTCCTCGCAGTGCCTCCCAGGGTCGTCGGCGACAGCAACGCAGCGGTCACCAGCGTGTAAGTATAAATATTTGTGTTTTGTTTTTTTGCACTTTTTATTTCATTTCTTTTGTGGAGGCTAATTATGTTATTTTTGTCTTTTTCTTTAACAGCCTTCACAGCGTGCTCCCGACTCTGACGGTGAGGATGGAGGGATTGATGTGGACCACCTCATCGATCTCGTCAGAGAAAGGGAGCCGCTATGGAATATGGCTGACCGCCGCCATGCTGACCTGATCGTTACCCGACGACTCTGGGAGGAAATCTGTTCGCTCCTTGTGGACCGCTGGGAGGACCTCGATGCTCGGGCCCAGATTAAAGAGCGTAAGTATATACAGTACCGGTTGCTTGATGTAAACCAGTGTTTCCCGAACTCCAGTCCTCGTGGTCCCCACGGATCATGTGTTCAGGATTTCCATTTACTATGGAAATCCTGAAAACATGACCCCTGGGGACCATGAGGACTGGAGTTTGGGAAACACTGATGTACACTAACCACTCCTTTCTCGTTTCAGGGGACAGAATTGTGAATCGGTGGCGGTCTGTGAGGGATCGTTTCAAGAAGGAGTTCAATAAAGAGATGCGGGCCCCGAGTGGATCTGGAGGACGCAGGAGCAAGTACAAGTACGCACAAGCCCTGTCGTTCCTCCGGGAAACAATGGTCACCAGAAGGTAAATATTACACAGCACATGTGAAAAAAAATGTTTCTATGTAACTTTTTTTTTTTTTCAGCCAGGGCCATACCATGTCAGTATTTTAATTGTTTTTTTTTTCTCTTTATTCCACAGCACGGTGAGCAGCACTCGGGAGCCTGCACGATTGGACCCTTCTGAGGCGATCCCTGAGGAGACCGGCACCGAGGGACACTTCGACCGCCCCGGTACATCTGCACCTTCCCAGCCTTCCCACACATTCGACCCATCTGTCCCATCCACCAGCACAGGAGCATCGTGGCCGCCTACATTACATGAAGCTGCTGGTGAGGAGATCGCTTTCCCTTTACCCCACCCTTCTGCCCCTGCCACCTCTAGTACACCTGCGGGTACTGGGCGGCAGCGGCAGAGGGGTCAGGAAAAGACTTATGCACCAGAGTTCTTGCATCTGAATGCATCTTTCCAGAACTGTCTAAAAGTCTTGTCAGAGCAAATCTCCGCAGGCTTTCAGCAGATCAACTCCAGCATTCTGGAGGTGAAGACACTTCTGCAAACCATGCATTCAGAAGCAAGATCTTCGCCAAACCACACCTTTTTCAGGTCTGTTGTGGAGCGCATGGAAACGCTCTCTCCTACCCAGCAGATGCATGTAATGCATTCGTGCCACGGTGCTCTACAGCAGGTTACCTCCCAACCTCCTCCTCCCACCCCAGTAGTTCCTCCACCTGCACCCCCTCCAGCCACTTTCCATCCTCCCCCTCCTATTACATACCATCCACCTCCCCAGTACCAGCAACCTCCCCAGTACCAGCAACCTCCCCAGTACCAGACATCTCCCCACTTCCAGCAACCTGCCCCGTACCAAACTCCTTCCACCTACCAAACTCCTTCCCCATACAACTTGCCATCAACATCATCTGCTCCTACAGTCCCTGCCCAACCCTCCACTCCACCGCCCACCACCTCTTCTGCCTCCCACATGTCCACCCATTCTGTAGCTTTTTCCACACCTTCACCTCTAACTGTTCCTTCCCCACCACGATCCCAGTCCTCTCTCCACACTCCCAGTGTCGAAGTGTCCCGCAGCCCCTCCAGCAGTATTTCCACCCCACACTACACAGATTTGTAATGTGTTTTTTAATAAAAATGCCTATTGTTTTTAAAACCTTTATTAAAAAAGTTTTTTGCACATTAAAAACATTTTACAAAAAAAAAATATTTTAAATAAAAGTTAAATTATCGTTTCACAATGGTTGTCTGTCATTTCTTTCTGCGGCGAAATATGTTTAAAAAAAAGGTTAAATACAGGGTATTTCAAAGGTAAAAAGGTACTCAAAACCAGGTATATAACTGTGGGTACATTTTACCTCAGTTGTGTTCCTGGTTGTGTTTGAAGCAAAGTATTTCACCTAAAAAGTTGTGTTTATTGTTGGTGATTTCCTAACAATGTACACAACTTTTGTTACAAGGTGAAATACTTTGCATAAAACACAACCAGGTACACACCTGTGGCCTAAAGGTAAAAATAGAGACCATGACAAGATAGCCAACTTTGGTTGGCAAAGGTATATACTGTTGGTACACAAGTTTGGTTAAGGGCACAAATCTTTCACACTCTGTCATCCTGCCAGTGTACTCTGCCTTGAGGTGACATAAAGTATAGTGCAAAATTGTCCCTCATTACTGAAACCGTCACAGAACTTCTAGTGGTAATGTCATGGTAATCTTGCAAGGTGGTTTCTTCAGAGGTGTCCTCAGTGGAAATGGGTTCCTTGCAGATAACAAAATTGTGGAGTACCACGCAAGCTTTGATCACCTCGTCCACAGTTTCTGTCTTGAGGTTGATCGCAGTCAATAGGACCCGCCATTTGGCTGTCAGAATACCAAAGGTACATTCAACCATTCTTCTTGCTCTTGTGAGGCGGTAATTAAAAATGTGTTTTGTTCTTGTCAATCCTCTGCTAGAGTACGGTTTCAAAAGGTGTTCTGACAGCTGGAAGGCTTCATCCCCTACACAGACAAATGGCATAGGTAGACCAGATGTTTGCGGCAGCGGTCTAGGGGGTGGGAACTGGAAGGTGTTTCCATACAGTTTACGCCCCATGGCAGACAGTTTGAAAACTTGAGAGTCATTGGAGCGGCCATAGGCCCCAATATCAACAGCAATAAATTTGTATTCCGCGTCAGCGATGGCCATGAGGACAATGGAAAAATATTTCTTGTAATTGAAATATTCCGATCCCGATCCGGCTGGCTTTACAATGCGGATATGTTTCCCGTCCACAGCGCCCAAGCAGTTGGGAAACTGACATATCTGTTGAAACTTTTCTGAAATTTCAATCCACCTCTCTGTTGTGGGCTCTGGTAAAAACTCTTCAGCTAAGGAGTCCCACAGTGCACAGCATGTGCACTTCGCTATTCCAGATATGGGGGAAATCCCGAGTCTGTACTGGAAATGCAGTGACGAAAGGGATTCTCCAGTTGCAAGAAATCTGTGGGGAATTAAAAAACAATCAATTAGTTTAAAATCACAGCATTACATACCAAAAGTCAGCTATAACACTTGGAGATACAAACTACCACCAACAAGATTGCAGTGAAAGTGTGCTCTGATGCGAGCATATCCAATAAATGTGGCTTACCTTAAAGTCACCATCAGACGCTCTGCGGGTGAAACAGAGAAGCGGCAATAGGTGTCCGCTTTTCTTATGAGGTGTGCAATGCGCTCCACCAAGTAATCAAAATTCTCCATTTTCATCCGAACATATCCAAAAAATTTATCCGGGTTTCGTCGAAGGTCCATGCAGAGTGTAGAATAGACCCCACGTGTCATTCTCTTGGCTGTGATGGGGTGGATCCACAAACGTCGTCTACGATGCCTGATGCGCTGCTGTCTCGCTCTCTCCTCCAGAACAATCACCCTCAAACGATTCGCCTCCGCTGTAAAATCCGCCAAATTCTTCAAAATATTTCCAATCACAACATCCATCTTCGCCAGTAACTTGCTCTTGACGGGTATATGGGCACGGGACTATGGGATGGCGGATATGTATGATGGGTATATGGGCACAGGACTATAGGATGGAGGATATGTATGATGGGTATATGGGCATGGGACTATGAGATGAAGGATGTGTGATGGGTATATGGGCACTCGACTGCGATGGCGAATATGTATGACGGGTATAAGGGCACGGGACTATGGGATGGCGGATATGTATGATGAGTATATGGGCACGGGACTATGGGATGGACGATATTATGATGGGTATATGGGCATGGGACTATGGGATGGAGGATGTGTGATGGGTATATGGGCAATCGACTATGGGATGGAGGATATGTATGATGGGTATATGGGCACGGGCTTATGGGATGGTGGATATGTATGATGGGTATATGGGAACGGGACTATGGGATGGAGGATAATTATAATTTGTTATAACTAACGACAGTTAGTTACTATGCCCGGGCAGCGCCGGGCTCTTCAGCTAGTTTTTATATATAGAGATATGGAAACTTCTGGTTTCAACTGTATGTACTGCACTGCTCATAGATGACATCAGTTTTATATATATATATATATATATATATATATATATATATATATATATATATATATATATATATATATATATATATATATATATTGCACTGCACTGATCATAGAGAACATCCAATGTCCGATTTGAAAAGAATTGCCATAGGAAGAAAGAAAAAAAAATCCACATCCCATCCAAAGTTTCCACAATTTTGTTCACATGCAGCAGAAAATTTCAATGTTGAGTACCACTGTGGAAAAAATGTGCGGCAAAATGAAATGGTGAGCCGCTTACTTCCCACATATCCCAGAGCTGAGAAATAGCCCCGTTTAATGTGAGGTCCTAGTGTGGATCCGCTGCAGGAATCAGAGATTTATACTGGAATTACAGAAAAGTATGGTGGATTAGAAGGTGATGTGTGAACAGCCCCTTAGGGTGTCCGTTCATACAGTGTATTGTGACCACATGGGAGCAAACAGGTGAATTGATATCAGGCTCTTAATGTTTTATTATATTGCTCCTTACAAGTTCTCCATTATTTCCGTGTTCTTATGTGAATGTTTTTGTCTCTTGCCAGGTGCCCCCCACTTCTCCTGTGCGATCATGGATGTCGCTGGTCCTCTCATCCATGTGGACTTCCCAGATGTGGCCAGCTCCCTCCTGGAGAGTCTGAACCAGCAGCGAGTAGAAGGGAAACTGTGCGACGTCTCCATCCATGCACAAGGCCGCGTGTTCCGTGCTCACCGTGCCGTGCTTGCCGCCTCTTCCCCGTACTTCCACGATCAGGTGCTGTTGAAGGGTATGAGCTGTGTGGCTTTGCCAGGTGTGGTCGACCCTGGAGCATTTGAAGCCGTTTTATGTGCTGCCTACACGGGCCGCTTGACTATGCTGGCAGATGAGATTGTCAATTACCTGACTGTGGGCAGCGTGCTTCAGATGTGGCACGTTGTGGACAAGTGCTCTGAACTTCTTAAGGAGTCTCGTGCCAACAGCAACACCGGCAGCATTGAAGGGGCCGGGAGCAGCCATGGACCCACCCCACAGAGACCTCACTCCGGCAGAGCCAGCGAGAACCAGTCCCCCAGCAGCAGCAACTACTTTAGTCCACGTGAGGCTCCACCAGAACCAGACAGGAGTAGAAGACGGAGCGATGTCACAAGCGAAGCAGCAGAAGAAGCCGGTATAGAAGAAGAACCATCCGGAGAGGAAACGTCGGTGGCTAGCTGCTCCAGTTACCGAAGACCCAGCATTGTCCCTCAGAGACACTGGGTGTTTGTCAAAAAGGAGCGGCCTCACCAGGGTCTGTTACTGACATGTGAAGGTGAAGAAGAGGAAGAGGACGAGGAAGAACTTGAGGAAGATGAAGAAGAGGAAAAACTGAGTATCAGCGATGTCCGCTCTCTCAATGCCCCAGAAGAACAGGTGAATTTCTGTGAGCCTTCAGATGGGATGCCGTATGAAGAATCTTCTGGCAATGGCCCCTGTTTCCCTCAGGGACCTCCTCTTTTGCCTCTAGACATGCAAGGAAACCAGTTGCTGTTGCTGCCTTCAGGACACGGTGCAGCCGGGCAAGGAGGGACCGGGACAAGCCAAGGAGAAGGTGGCAAAATATTCCTGTGCCACTGCGGAAAAGCATTCTCCCACAAGAGCATGCGTGATCGCCATGTCAATATGCATCTCAACCTACGACCGTTTGACTGCCCCGTCTGCGGGAAAAAGTTCAAGATGAAGCATCACCTGACTGAGCACATGAAGACACACACTGGAGTCAAACCGTACGAGTGTGAAGTGTGTGCCAAGAAGTTTATGTGGAGAGATAGCTTTATGAGACATCGCGGACACTGCGAGAGGCGGCATAGGGCCGGGGCAGGAGGAGGAGGAGCAGTGGGCGGAGGGGGAGCAGGGCAAGGGATTATTGAGACCCCATCTGTGTAACACTGGTGGGGGGCAGTGAGTGGAGGTAGAGTGGCAAGTGAAGGGGTAAGTAATAATGGAGACCTCCGTAGGACGAAGACTTAAAAAAAACAAAAAAAAAAACTAGAAATCTTCTGAGGCTTCAAAAAGAGAAGATTTACACTGGGGTCAGTGGAAGTGACTTGGGCCCTTATTATGGAGCCCTCTCGTTATTCTGGAGGACAGATTTGAGTGCGAATAGAGAAGTCTTACATGGATTTGCCTTCTGCACTTCCACCCAAAGTTCCTCCCTCCATAATGTAATCAGCAATATAAACTCCTTCCTGCACTGCCCGTCTTGTCTTCTTCTACCCCTCTCACCCACTCAAGCACAAGCTGCCCCTTCTCTACAAAGACTTCAACCCTTGATTGGTAACATTGCACCACAAATGACCGATGCACATGGTGTCCTTCAGTATTGTCCTACATGACAGTGCATCAACTTATATTGACATGACAGTAGTCCCTCGGTCTGACATCACTCCTCCCTTACTAGGAGAGGAGTGCGGTACATGCCGTTGTGAAGGAATCTCCATACTTGTACAGTATTTTTAAGCAAAATGAGCACGATGAGTTATGACTTTCAGTCCTCACTGTCTTTTTTCCTTTTGCACATTATTTATAGAGGGTGGAAATGTTAGGAAATCAGTATTGTCCTGTTCAGTCGGATCCCTTATGGAGATCTCAAATGAGATGTTGACCCTGAGATGAACCAACTTTATCATGGAGAACAAGGATCATGGTTACAGCTATGGTTCTGGTTTTGATCACAATTACCTGTAACCCCTTCTATGTGCTCATATATATGTCATATATGCTGAAGGAAGGGCCACTGAGGAAGAGAACTGATGGGGATCTAGTGGAGGAGGCATCTACTGGAGACACTTGAGGACCTCCTTTGGTTTGGGTTTTTAGGCTTCTCCAGATGACATTGAGTGGATGAAACGCCATCTTAGTGCTCTTATGGGGTGTTCTCCTTCTATCCTCCAATAGAATATAAGCTAATGTAGTGTAAAGAAGGGGGAACACTACAGTATTTGACGCTCAGACCCATCACCTGGATACTTTGAAAACTACCATTTTGTGGGCTAATGATCATATGGTTTGTGGAATGCCTAAGAACCAGCGTGGCCACCGAGGTGCTTTGTTTGACTGTCCTTCATGAGGTCGGATATACTGTATATTTATGTCACGCTGGTTTCTAGATAATTCATAGACTTCCTTCTTTATTAATAGAAATACAGCCCCACAACATGGCTGATTCCTCTGTGTTCGGATATCTGGTCTACTACACCTAGAATGGAAGCAGCCATTGAGTTGTTGATATGCAGTGGTCATTGATGAGGGAGATTTCGCTTCCTCTTGGACTTTGGTGTCACCCATTGTTTAAAATGAGTGTAACTCGGAATCCAGTGCATTGAACTTATGCTTCTGAAGGAATTCACGTAATGTCTGCTGAACAGAAACATGGACATTGTCTACATGTATCTAAGCTGAACACTACAGTTGTGGGAATACAAAATTGATGGATACATATACCGATAGAGAAATCGGAGACCCCGGCCTTCACTTACTATCTATACATATATTTGTGCAATAAGGCTACGTCATGGTTCTAGAAGACAGATACTAGTATGTGTACTCGCCTCATATGTCTCTACATATATTATACGTCCAACGCAAGACACACAGGTACATGGAGGTGGTGCACTGCTGGTGTCACTCTGTGAATCACGTCATCAATTGTTTTTTATTGCTCTGATTCGTTCAACATAGTAAATGAAGCCACTCGGTCTGATACATAGTTTTGTACAGGTGCTGTGTACGCTATAAGGTCAGGGTCAGACTTGCGAGAAACTCGGACGAGTCTGGCACGTCAATACCCGGAACTGCCGCCAGCACTCAGTTCGGAGCGTTCAGCTGCATGTATTTCTATGCAGCTGAACGCTCTGATCTGAGTGCCGGGTATTGACATGCGAGACTCGTCCGAGTTTCTCGCAAGTCTGACCCCGGCCTTAGGGACATTTGCTAAGATCAGAGATCTGGAATAAACTGCTCAAAGTAAATGCTCCCATTTGCATCTGATGTTAAGGCAGATATGAGCTTGCAGAAGCTTCCACTCTAATTTATTCCAATTTCTGGTGTAAACTATAGTAAATCCGCGGTCAGCACCGTGCCCTTCCTCTAGGCCGAACCTAGTTTTGTGGTGGAGTCAGTTTAAAAAAAGGGTAAAAACTTAGGACTTTTTGACCCCACAATTGGAGTGCATAATCCTTCTCATCACTCCTCACCTCCATGTGTAGTCTCCATTTGAAGGGGCAACACATCAACTAGTGGTCTCCAGTCTGTGGCTCTGCAGCTGTCAGGGCATCCTGGGAGTTGTAGTTTCGCAATAGCTGGAGAACCATATCTTGGGGACCATTGGGGTACTCCGGAGACTCTTGTTTCTTACTCACCAGTGATGAGGTTTCCTGAGAGTGACACTGGAGCGGTCAGACTCCTCCTGGACATACACACTGGTTCCTATGCGCACGGTGCACAGCAATATTACAGGGCCCCTATATGCAGGATCGTGCAAACATTTTAGGCAGGTGGGTAACAAATGCTGCAAACTAAGAATCTTTCAAAATAGAAGTGTTATTAGATTATTATTAACAAAATGCAAAGCGAATGAACAAAAGAGAAATCTAAATCTGGCGTGACCGCTCTTTAACTTCAAAAGAGCATTAAAGAGGTCGTCTACTACTTTAGCATTGATGACCTATTCTTAAGGCCCCATCACACACAGCGAGATCGCTAGCGAGATCGCTGATTTTGTGACGCATCAGCGATGTTGCCAGCGATATCGCTGGGTGTGGCACGCATCAGTGACTGGCCCCCCGCCGGGTATCGCTGATCATGCAGGAACGTCCTGGGCCATTTTTTGATCGTTGGTCTCCCGCAGGCCAGCACGCATCGCTGCGTGTGACAGCGAGAGACCAACGATCAGCGACGCTGGGAGCTGGTATCCAACGTAAACAGCGGGTATCTTGGAGCCGTGCAGCTCTTAGTTACCCTCTGTTTACCTTGGATACCAGCTTGCTCGCTGGTCCTGATGGCTGGTGAGTCTAACTATGTCCCAGCGATCCCATCCACGTCGGATCGTGGATGGGATTGCTGGGACATTGAAGCGTGTAACGGGGCCCTTAGGATAGGTCATCAGTGTCTGATCAGTCGGGGTCTGACACACGGGCTGTTATCGCCGGCCAAAAGTACTTACTTGCGGACCTAGTCGTGTTCTGCTAGTGGCCGAGATTTGGTACTACACATCTGACTCCTATTCAAATCAATAAGAGGTAGATATGTTGTACCCTGCGTCGGACACTATCAGAAGACGACCAGTTCCACAAGTGAGTACTTCCACCTGGCCGCCACCACCGAACCTATAATAGCTGCTCTGCGGGGTTGCTGAGTGTCAGACCCCGACCAATCAGACATTGATGACCTGTCCTAAAAAGGGGGTGGTGTTAAAGAAGTAAAGTGGTAGACAACCTCTTTTGTTCTAATAGGTACAATTGTACAAAATCGGGGGTTTTGTAGGACTATAGTCAGGTGTATGAAAGACCAATTATATCAGAAAGGTGATAATGAGCAAAGGTGAGGCTGTGGAAGACCGTATCATGTCACAGGTCATACACCATGAGAAGACTGAGCATAGCAACAAGGCACAAGATAGTTATACTACATCAGCAAGATCTCTCCCAGACAAAGATTTCAAGGCAAACTGTAGTTTCAAGATTTGCTGTTCAAGTCAAGTTCTTTCGAAGAAGCAAAAAGAAATGGGCGACATTGAAGACCGGTCGGCCAGGAAACTTAGTCAACAGATGAAAGACACGTCATGTTTATTTCCCTTCTGTGTCCCCCCCCCCACCCCTCAAAGGTCTGGAGAACGGCACAGTAATGAGGGTCTGCAGGAGCAGCGATGCACGGCGGAGGTTTCTGCAAGTTTGTGGCTGCATTATAGCAAAATGGAGTTGAGGATTTGGTCAGAATTAACAGTGTCCTCAATGCAGATAAATAGGTATCGGTCAGAATTTCTCGTGTGATATCATCAGGAGGCGTCTGATTAGCTCCAATTTATTCTGCAATTGGACAATGATCTCAAACATCCAACCAATGTCATTAAGAAGGAGGAGATCTGGAGGTGGTGATCTGGCCACACACAGCCCTGATCTCACATCGTCCAGTCTGTCCAGGAACACATGAAGAGACAGAAGGATCCGCACGAACCTCATACACAGAAGATCTGGGGTCAGTTCTCCAAGATGTTTGGAGCAACCTCCTGCTGAATTCCTTAAAAAATTGTGTGCAAGTGAGCTAAAAGTGAAAGGGCAGCCACCAAATAATGATGGGATTTAGATTTCTATTTTGCTCATTAACTTTACATTTTAATTGATAGTAGTTTATTTTTTTTAACACTTCTGCATTTTTAACCAATATTTCAGCATTTTTTTTTCCACACTTGCCTAAAACTTTTGAACAGCCCAGTATATATCCAATGATGGAACCTCAGATTACTTTATAAAATGTTTTTAAAAAATGAGTGTAGCACATGAACTCTTGAATGGTGTGTGTGCCCCATTATCAGAACGTACGCAGGTTGGAAGACTTCTACCTCTGCTGCTTTCTCTGATAGGAGTAATCGTATTGACATTGCTAATGATGGTGGCGCATCAAAGTCGGAGGAAAAGGTGGAGAGCGGGATGTAGCCACCATTCCAATAACCTTCCTTCTCCTCTGTCTTCATTAGGCTTGTCTTGCTCCATAGGGATCAGAGATCTCCCCCTGTCCAAAAGAAAAGGTACAAGAATAATGGAAAATTGCAGCCACCAGCCGCCGTTTATAATCTGTGTATCGTGATAGCACTAATCACAATCCAGCAGATCGTCAGGTCTTCAATCACAGGAGTAATATCCAGCGAGACGTCCGTTCCATTGTCACATACAGTATATCACTAAAGTGAGTACACCCCTCACATTTCTATAAATAGTTTATATCTTTTCATGGGATAGCACTGACGATCTGACTCTGTGATACAATGTACAGTACTTGGTGTGCGGCTTGTATAACAGTGTAAATTTGGTGCCCTCTAAGCAACTGAACACACAGTCATTAATACTTAAACCGCTGGAAGCAAAAGTGAATACACCTAAATGAAAATGGCCAAATTGTGCCCAAAGTGTCAATATTTTGTGTGACCACCATTATTTTCCATTACTGCCTTAACTCCCTTGGGCATGGAGGTCACTAGAGCTTCACCAGTGGCCACTAGAATCCTCCTTCACGATAATACCACAGAGCTGGTGGATGTTGGAGACCATGCGCTCCTCCACCTTCTGTTTGAGGAGGCCCCACAGATGCTCAGTAGGTCTGGAGATATGCTTGGCCAGTCCAGCAAACATTACCCTCAGTTTCTTTACAAAGACAGTGGTCGTCTTGGGGTGTTTGGGGTCATTATCATCTTGGAATACTGCTCTGCGACCCAGTTTCCAAAGGAAAAGGGACCATGATGACCTTCCATTGACCAGTGTGAGAGCGATAACACCACATTTACCACCCCTACTCCCCATTCACACCTGAGACCTTGTAACACTGAGTCACATGACATCGGGGAGGGAAAATGGCTAATTTGACACAGTTTGGCCATTTTCACTAAGGGGTGTACTCACTTTTGTTGCACGCAGTTTAGACATTATTGGCTGTGTGTTGAGTTAGAGGCACCACATTTACACTGTTATACAAGTCATACACTGACTACTGTACATTGTATCACAGCATCAGATCTTCAGTGTTATCCCATGAAAAGATAGAATAAAATAGATACAATAATGTGAGGGGTGTACTCATTTTAGTGATATGCTGTATATTCCATCCTCTATGTACATCCGTATACACTGCACGTAATGCCCGTGTATACACAATGCAGCTGCATATGGCTATAGTATGCTGAGGCCTAGAAGTAGGTGCGAGTAGATGTGTGTGACACTGTATATAGGGTCTCAATCACACACGTATGTATATAATACTGTGCCTCCTAGAGACACAAAACTATTTATGAGTGTAAGTAGACTGACATGCGGTACACAAAGATGACTGGAGGGTGTGTTGTCTTCTGATGTCATACATGTGCCTGTACCCACACATACATGTGCTGCATAGTGTCACGTGGCCCCCACCAGTGCTCAGCAGAAGCCTGTGTAGTGTGTGGCCCCCACCGGTGCTCAGCAGGAACCTGTGCAGTGTCGCGTGGCCCCCACCGGTGCTCAGCAGGAGCCTGCGTAGTGTCGCGTGGCCCCCACCGGTGCTCAGCAGGAGCCTGCGTAGTGTCGCGTGACCCCCACCGGTGCTCAGCAGGAGCCTGCGTAGTGTCGCGTGGCCCCCACCGGTGCTCAGCAGGAACCCGTGTAGTGTCGCGTGGCCCCCATCGGTGCTCAGCAGGAGCCTGCGTAGTGTCGCGTGGCCCCCACCGGTGCTCAGCAGGAGCCTGCGTAGTGTCGCGAGGCCCCCACCGGTGCTCAGCAGGAACCTGCGTAGTGTCGCGTGGCCCCCACCGGTGCTCAGCAGGAGCCTGCGTAGTGTCGCGTGGCCCCCACCGGTGCTCAGCAGGAGCCTGCGTAGTGTCGCGTGGCCCCCACCGGTGCTCAGCAGGAGCCTGCGTAGTGTCGCGTGGCCCCCACCGGTGCTCAGCAGGAGCCTGCGTAGTGTCGCGTGACCCCCACCGGTGCTCAGCAGGAGCCTGCGTAGTGTCGCGTGGCCCCCACCGGTGCTCAGCAGGAGCCTGCGTAGTGTCGCGTGGCCCCCACCGGTGCTCAGCAGGAGCCTGCGTAGTGTCGCGTGGCCCCCACCGGTGCGTAGCAGGCTTTAGGTGTACAGGAGTATACCTATAGACGATGTATATATAGATCCATCCCACCATTACTATCTGCAGCTCCAGAACACGACTGTGTATAGATGTATGAGTGAGCGTGCCTGTACTACATGTGCACTCCTCCCGTCTTTTCTATGCCATAATTTATTGTAGGGAGGGTCACTGCCCTCGTCTAAGGTGACTAATTACTGTTGGCTTGTAGAATAAAGTGCGTTTACCTGCAGCTCGTCTTGTGTTTTCTTTGCAATTGAAATAAAATTTAGATCAACGTCATTGTTTTGTTCCCATTCACACCCAAATTACAAATTGTGCGAGGTGCACTCCACTTTAGCTCCACCCCAGTGTAACACATGTGACCTAACAGTTTCACTCCCACAATGCACTGCTGCTAATTGTTTTAAAAAATATTTTTAAAGGGAATATGTTAGAAATTTCTACACCTTCACAAATGGCTAATGATGGCACCTGTCTAACCAGCGTTTAGTCTCAACTGCGGCTATTAACTGTTTAGATGCTGCTGTCAGTCTCTGACAGCAATATTTAAATGACATCACAGCCGTCGCGAGAGCACACCAGCTCCCATCGAAGCCCTGTGACATGATCATCATGGGGCACGAATGGGTTACTATGACAATTTGGGACTTGTTGAAGGCCCCCATTGTTGCCAGTTTGGTCCTCCTCTGAAACGCAAGTATACACTCACTGGCCACTTTATTAGGTACACCTGTCCAACTGTGTGTTAAGACTTAATTTCTAATCAGCCAATCACATGGCGGCAACTCAGTGCATTTAGGCATGTAGACATGGTCAAGACAATCTCCTGCAGTTCAAACCGAGCATCAGTATGGGGAAGAAAGGTGATTTGAGTGCCTTTGAACGTGGCATGATTGTTGGTGCCAGAAGGGCTGGTCTGAGTATTTCAGAAACTGCTGATCTACTGGGATTTTCACGCACAACCATCTCTAGGGTTTACAGAGAATGGTCCGAAAAAGAAAAAAAATCCAGTGAGCGGCAGTTCTGTGGCCGGAAATGCCTTGTTGATGCCAGAGGTCAGAGGAGAATGGGCATACTGGTTCGAGCTGATAGAAAGGCAACAGTGACTCAAATTGCCACCCGTTACAACCAAGGTAGGCAGAAGAGCATCTCTGAACGCACAGTGCGTCGAACTTTGAGGCAGATGGGCTACAGCAGCAGAAGACCACACTGGGTACCACTCCTCTCAGCTAAGAACAGGAAACTGAGGCTACAATTTGCACAAGCTCATCGAAATTGGACAGTAGAAGATTGGAAAAACGTTGCCTGGTCTGATGAGTCTCGATTTCTGCTGCGACATTCGGATGGTAGGGTCAGAATTTGGCGTAAACAACATGAAAGCATGGATCCATCCTGCCTTGTATCAACGGTTCAGGCTGGTGGTGGTGGTGTCATGGTGTGGGGAATTTTTTCTGGGCACTCTTTGGGCCCCTTGGTACCAATTGAGCATCGTTGCAACGCCACAGCCTACCTGAGTATTGTTGCTGACCATGTCCATCCCTTTATGACCACAATGTACCCAACATCTGATGGCTACTTTCAGCAGGATAATGCGCCATGTCATAAAGCTCGAATCATCTCAGATTGGTTTCTTGAACATGACAATGAGTTTACTGTACTCAAATGGCCTCCTCAGTCACCAGATCTCAATCCAATAGAGCATCTTTGGGATGTGGTGGAACGGGAGATTCGCATCAGGGATGTGCAGCCGACAAATCTGCGCCAACTGTGTGATGCCATCATGTCAATATGGTCCAAAATCTCTGAGGAATGCTTCCAGCAACTTGTTGAATCTCTGCCACGAAGAATTGAGGCAGTTCTGAAGGCAAAAGGGGGTCCAACCCGTTACTAGCATGGTGTACCTAATAAAGTGGCCAGTGAGTGTATAATGATCTTCAAACACCAGGATTTTCACTTTATACTGCAATACCATTGCATTGCACTATATAGTACAAGCAATTGGATGATCATAGATTCAAGTCCCCTAAGGGGACTAAGAAATAAAGTGAAAAGTCTTGAAAAAAGTTTTTTTAACCCCTTTCTGACATTGGACGTAATGATCCGTCCATGTGACCTGGCACAATTTGACCATGGATGGATCATTACATCTAAGCAATTGGCCGCGCTCACGAAGCAGGGTGTCTGCTGATTCTGACAGCTGACACCCGACATTAAGTGCCAGGAGCGGTCACAGACCGCTCCCGGGACTTAAACCCCCCCCCGAAATACTGCGAGCAAACAAGATTGCAGCATTCTGAAAGCCGGCACAGGGCTAACAGACCCTCTGCCTTTGGATCAGAGACCCCGCGACGAGATGCGGGGTCCTGATCGTTGCCATGGTGAGCGGATGTTGTCATGACGACATCCGACTCACCAGAGCTAGGAAACTTGCTGATCAAGGGCTGTCACATTGTAGAAGGATCATCTTTATTCTCATTTGCACAAGGAAAGACTAGAAGCAATGGGATGAAACTGAATGGGAGGAGACACAGATTAGATATTAGAAAAAACTTTTTCACAGAGTGATCAGTGAGTGGAACAGGCTGCCACGAAAGGTGGTGAGTTCTCCATCAATAGAAGTCTTCACACAGAGGCTGGACAGACACTTGTCTGGGATGATTTAGTGAATCCTGCTTTGAGCAGGGGGTTGGACCAGATGGCCCAGGAGGTGCCTTCCAACTCTACGATTCTATGAGTATGCAAGTGCTGCTGCATCTGCGTGCTATAGACGCAATCAGCCTGCAAACAATGATTGTCCCATAGTGGGACTAAGTAAAAAAAAAAATATGGAAAAAGTAAAAAAAAAAAAAAAAAGTAATTGTAAAAAAAAATATATAAAAAAATCAAAAATAATTAAAAAAATACAGCTCTGGCAAAAATTAAGAGACTGCTTTTAAATGTTTGTCTGATTTTTCTCTTTATAGGTATATTTTTAAGTAAAATATAAATTGTTCTTTTAGTCTATAAACTTCTGACATGTCTCCGAATTTCCAAACAATAAATTTTGTATTTTTTTCTGACAAAGAAAAATGGTCAAAATTAAAAAAACAAACAAACAGTGCTTTCAGACCTCAAATAATGCAAAGAAAACAAGTTAATCATTTAAAAGCAACAATACTAATGTTTTAAATCAGGAAGAGTTCAGAAATCAATATTTTGTGAAATAACCTTGATTGTTAATCACAGCTTTCATGCTTCTTGGCATGTTTTCCAACAGTCTTTCACACTGCTTCTGGCACATAAATGTAAGCAGTTCTTCTTTGATAGCTTGTGACTATCCATCATCCTCTTCTTTACATTCCAGAGGTTTTCAATGGGGTTCAGGTCTGGAGAATGGGCTGGCCATGACAGGGATTTGATGTGGTGGTCTCTTAATTTTTGCCAGAGCTGTATTCTATCAAATATTTGAATGAAAAAAAAATCTAAGCAAAGTACACATATTTAGTATAGCTGTGTCCATAACGACCCAACCTATAAAACTGTCCCACTAGTTATCCCCTGGGCAGTACGGTGGCTCAGTGGTTAGCACTGCAGCCTTGCAGCGCTGGGGTCCTGGGTTCAAATACAACCGAGGACAACATCTACAAGGAGTTTGTATGTTCTCCCTGTGTTGCGTGGGTTTCCTCCAGGTTCTCTTGTTTCCTCCCACATTCCAAACACATATGGACAGGGAATCTAGATTGCGAGCCCCATCGGGGACAGTGCCAATAATGTCTGGAAAGTGCTGTGGAATTAATGGCGCTATATAAATGAGTAAAAAGAAATAAACACCATACCGCCAAACAAATAGTGGAATAACACATGATCAAAAAGACGGATATAAATAAACATGGTACCGCTGAAAACGTAATCTTGTCCCGCAAAAAAACGAGCCGTCATCATCGAAAAAATAAAGTTGTAGCTCTCAGAATAAAGTGATGCAATAACAATTATTTTTTTCTATAAAATATTTTTTATTATATAAAAGTACAAAAACATAAAAAAATATAAATGAGGTATAGCTGTAATCGTACTGACCTGAAGACTAAAACTGCCTTATCAATATTACCACACGCGGAACAGTGTAAGTGCCCCCCCAAAGAAATTCATGAATTGCTGGTTTTTGATGATTTTGTCTTCCAAAAATTGGAATAGAAAGTAATCAAAAAATGTCATGTGTCCGAAAATTGTACCAATAAAGACCTCACATGACTCTGTGACTCTATTCTACTACTGGCATCCATATCCTCACTCCACGACACAGTGCCACTGCTTTCTAAAATGCCACTCTCGTATCAAGTATTGACATGGTCGCCCCTCTTGCTCATGGCAGAATGCGACGTACCAACAGACAACCCTGGCACAATAACCCCACTAAAAAGCTCCGGCAAGTGTCCCGCGCTGCAAAGCGGCGTTGGAAGAAAACAAATTTGCAAGATGACTTCACTGCATTCAAACTGGCAACACTCGCTTTCAAATCTGCCCTCACCTCTGCTAAACAGGCCTACTTCACAACCCTCGTATCTTCCCTATCTTACAACCCCCAAATAGCTATTCAAAATGTTTAACTCCCTCTTCCGCCCACCGCTTCCCCCTCCAACCTCCCTCATCTCTGCTGAGGACTTTGCCACACACTTCAAAAATAGGATCGACCAAACAAGGCAAGTCTTCATTGTTCAACCACCACAACCCCTTTGTATACCAGACCAATGCCCAAACCCCATAACCTTCCTCTCCAACATCACTGAAGGGGAGCTTAATTGTTTCCTCTCCAAATCGCACCTCACAACCTGTGCACTCGACCCCATCCCACCTTCTCCCCAACCTCACCACCACACTTATCCCATCCCTAACCCACCTCTTCAACCTATCACTAACTTCCGGTACCTTCCCTTCTGCTCTCAAACATGCCACAATCACGCATATCCTTAAAAAGCCAACCCTCGACTCAACTGCTATGTCCAGCTATCACCCAATATGACTGCTCCCATTCGCTTCCAAACTTCTGGAGCTGCACGTCCACACTGATCTTTCCTCCCACCTATCATCTAACTTGCTCTTTGATAATCTACAATCTGGTTTCCACCCCCATCACTCCAGTGAGACACCCCTGACTAAAATTACTAACGACCTACTTACAGCCAAAGCAAACGGACAATACTCTATACTCCTACTTCTAGACCTGTCCCCTGCTTTCGACACAGTTGACCACTGCCTCCTACTACAAATCCTCTCCTCCTTTGGCATCAAAGACCTCGCCCTATCCTGGATCTCCTCATATCTTTTCAACCACACATTAAGCGTCTCCCACTCCCACACTACCTCCTCATCCCACCCTCTCTCTGTTGGAGTCCCCCAAGGCTCTGTTCTAGGACCCTACTCTTCTCAATCTATACACTTGGCCTGGGGCAACTCAAAGTCCCACGGATTCCAGTACCACCTTTATGCTGATGACACTCAGATCTACCTTTTTGGCCCAGATGTCACCTCTCTGTTGTCCAGAATCCCGGAGTGTCTATCAGCCATATCCTCCTTTTCTCCTCTCGCTTCCTCAAGCTCAATGTGGACAAATCTGAACTCATCATTTTTCCTCCATCTCACAGATCTTCCTTACCTGACCTATCTATCACAATTAATGACATCACGCTTTCCCCCAAACCGGAAGTCCACTGCCTCGGAGTAACCTTTGACTCTGCCCTGTCCTTCAAACCGCACATCCAAGCTCTTTCTACCTCCTGTCGCCTCCAGCTCAAAAATATTTCCAGAGTCTATCCTTTCCTCATCCCTCAATCTACTAAAATGCTTGTGCATGCCATCATCATCTCCTGCCTTGACTACTGCAACATCCTTTTCTGTCGCCTCCCTGCTAACACCCTCGCACCTTTCCAGTCCATCCTTAACTCTGCTGCCCGACTAACTCATCTCTCTCCTCGCTACTCCTCTGCTTCTCCCCTCTGCAAATCTCTTCACAGGCTCCCATTCCCTCAGCGTATCCAGTTCAAATTACTAATACTGACCTACAAGGCCATCTATAACCTGTCTCTCCCATATGTCTCTGAACTAATCTCCCGATGCCTTCCCTCACGTAATCTCCAGTCCTCCCAAGACCACCTCTCCTCCACACTTATTCGCTCCTCACCAACCGCCTCCAAGACTTCTCCCGAATATCCCCCATCCTCTGGAATTCTTTGCCCCAACATGTCCGACTATCAACCACATTCGGATCCTTCAGACGGAACCTGAAAACTCACCTCTTCAAGAAAGCTTACAGCCTGCAATGACCCCGCTAACTCCTCACCACTACCGGAGATATCGCCTCAACCAACACCAGAACTGCTGCAAACCACCAACCTACTGTCTTTTCCCCCACCATCCTGTAGAATGTAAGCCCGAAAGGGCAGGGTCCTCTCCCCTTTGTATCAGTCTGTCATTGTAAGTTTGTTTACTGTAAGTGATATCTATAATTTGTATGTAACCCCTTCTCATGTACAGCACCATGGAATCAATGATGATATATAAATAAATAACTAATAATACTGACTCTGTGGGCCAAAATATGGAAAAATTATAGCTCTCAAAATGTGGGGATGCAAAAACTATTTTTTTGCAAAAAACGTCTTTTAGCGTGTGACAGCAGCCAAACCTAAAAACCCGCTATAAAGCCTCTTTCACACGTCCTGATATTTCCGGTACTGGAGATGTCCTTGTCGGTGTGTGTAATACGTGTGGCAACCGTGTGCCGCATCAGTACCACACGGACGGGCGCCAGGGAAGAAGCGCTCTCATCATTCTCCCCTATTCTTCCTGCGATCGGTGTGAGCAGGGGAGAATGATGAGTTATATTTAAGTGATAAAAGAGACAGCAGGTGGCGGCTGATGGGACTATTACTCCAATCAGCCTACCTCTGCTGCTGCTAATAACAGTGAAAGCAGGAGCCGCTTGCGCTATAAATAAATAAATTTTAAAAAACTGCATGCGTTCCCCTGTGTTTTCTATAACCAGCCAGACAAAACTCACAGCTGGGAGCTGCAATCCTCAGCTGTCAGCTTCAGCAAGGTTGGTTATCAGGAATAGAGGGGTCCTCACAATGTTTTTTTATTTATTTATTAATTATTTAAATAAATAATTTTAAAAAACGGCGTGCGGTCCCCCCTATTTTTGACAACCAGCCTTGCTAAAACAGCTGGGGGTTGGTATTCTCAGGCTGGTAAGGGAACATTGCTATAGCCCTCCCCCCAGCCTAAAAATAGCATCCCGCAGCTGCCCAGAAAAGGCACATCTATTAGAAACAAACAGTAGTTTTATACCACATATGTGGTATCAGCGTACTCAGGGAAAATTGGACAACAACTTTTAGGCTCCAATTTCTCCTGTTACCCTCTGGAAAATTAAAAATTGGGGACTAAAAGATCATTTTTGTGGGGCAAAAATATGATTTTTTTATTTTCACAGTCGGGCTTTGTAAACTTTAGTGAAACACCGGTGGGCTGGTTCAAAGTGCTGACCGCACTAAGTTTCTTGGGGGGGTCTAATTTCCAAAATGGGGTCACTTGTGGTGGTGGGGGGGGTTTCCACTGTTTAGGCACAGCTCTCCAAACGCGACATGATGCCCGCAGACCATTCCATCTAAGTCTGCATTCCAAAAAGTCACTACTTCCTTTCCGAGCCCCAAAGTGTGCCCAAACAGTAGTTTTATCCCACATATGGGATATCAGCGTACTCAGGACAAATTGGACAACAACTTTTGTTGTCGAATTTCTCCTGTTACCCTTGGTAAAATTAAAAATTGGGACTAAAAGATCATTTCTGTGGGAATTTTTTTTTTTTTCACAGCGTTATAAACTTTAGTGAAACACCTGGGGGTTCAAAGTACTCACCACACATTTAGATAAGTTCCTTTGGGGGTTTAGTTTCCAAAATGGGATTACTTGTGGGGGGTTTCCACTGTTTAGGCATATCAGGGGCTCTCCAAGCGCGACATGGCGTCCGATCTTAATTAAAGCCAATTTTGCGTTGAAAAAGTAAAACGACGCTCCTTTCCTTCCAAGCTGTGCCATGCACCCAAACAGTGGTTTATTCCCATATATTGGGTATCAGCGTACTCAGGACAAATTGCACAACAACTTTTGGGGTCCAATTTCTCCTGATACCCTTGGGAAAGTAAAAAAAAATTGGATCTGAAGTAAATTTGTGAAAAAAGTAAAATGTTCATTTTTTTTTTTTTAAACATTCCAAAAATTAATGTGAAGCACCTGAAGGGTTAAAACTTCTTGAATGTGGTTTTGAGCACCTTCAGTGGTGCAGTTTTTAGAATGGTGTTATGTTTGGGTATTAAAGTGACTTCAAATGTGATGTGGTCCCTAAAAAAACATTGTGTTGTAGAAGTGAGTAATCGCTGTTTAACTTTTAACCCTTATAACAAAAAAAAATGTTGGTTTCAAAATTGTGTTGATGTAAAGTAAACATGTGGGAAATGTTACTTGTTATGTATTTTATGTGACATATCTCTGTTATTAAAGGGCATGAAAATTCAAATTTTGGAAATTGCGAATTTTTCTAAATTTTTGCCGAATTTCCGTTTTTGTTCACAAATAAACGCAAGTCTATCAAAGAAATGTTAGCACTTTCATGAAGTACAATATGTCACGAGAAAACATTGTCACAATCACCGGGATCCATGGAAGCGTTCCAAAGTTATTACCTCATAAAGGGACAGTGGTCAAAATTCAAAAAATTGGTCTGGTTATTAATATGCAAACCATCATTGGAGGTAAAGGGGTTAAAAAATGTGAATCATTCCTCTTTTCCTTCATTAAGAAATACATAATAAAAAATATATACACAGTTATGGAAAAAAGTGTTGAAACCCTTGAAATTGTTTCAGAAAATGAAATATTTCTCCCATAAAGTTATTCCAATTACACATGTTTTGTTAAAGACCGGTTTATTTCTTTTGTGTGTATTGGAACGTCATAAAAAAAAAAACCCAGAAAAAAAAACACATAGACAAACAATGCAAATGTTGAGTCGACTTCTCCCCTTTTTATCTGGTTTCAGGCATGATTTTCATATTGCACACATCTGTTACTTGCCACAGGTGAGTTTGAACGAGCATCACATGCTTGAAAAAAAGTTGTTTGCGTAAAATTTAGGATAGGTGCCAACAATTTTTTGGGTTATGTGTGAAATTATGCCCAATTTGCTTTTTTTTGTCCCTCTGCTTTTTTTTGTGTTGTTCATGTAATACACACAAAGGAAGTAAACGTGTATAACGAAGTGTGCAACTTCAATAATTTTCTCGGAGATATACGGTACTTCCTTTTCTGTAACAATTTGTGCTAACACTTTTGACCATGACTATGTGTATATATATATATATATATATATATAAATATGTGTGTGAACATTTTATCGTCACATCCAAAAAAGCTCATGAAAATATAATATTGATCCGAATGACACCAGATTTGCAGTTATTCGGTCAGCACACTTTCCTAAGAAAAATACAATAAAAAAAACAATCAAATGTACCTCAAAATGGTATAAATGAAACACAAAAAAATCCCTCACACAGCTCGATTGAGAGAAAAGGAAAAATGACTTGGGTCTTGGAAAATAGTGGCACAAACCCAAATGTATGATTTTTGTTAAACTTCTGAATTTTTTTTCACCATTTATAAAAAATAATAATAATAAAAAAAAATAACAAGTTTAGTATCACCTTAATCGTATCGACCTAGAGAATTGGGTGTCCAGGTAATTTGTACCCCAAAATGAATACTGTGAAAACAAAATACTATGAACAATGTCCGAATTGCTTACGGTCATTTCGGCGGAAAAATATGTTATGACTTTTGGAAGAAAAGGAATTTTAAGATGAAAGCACAGAAACAAAAAAAAGTGTCCAATCCTGAAAGGATTAATTTAACATCCTGTCTGGAATTAAAAGAACTAAAAAATGGCTAAAGGATAAATCATTAACACTTGTGTTTTCGAAAACTTCTTACTTTGCAGAATTTGATTTGCCTAAAACGTTTATACGGTGCTGTGTATTCAGACAACATAATATCTTTTTTTATTAATCCCTTTTCCCCTTTGCTAACAGTGAAATGGAAGCAATGGGATGGCAAAATCCATTGCAGCGGTTAGAGGGTTAATGGCGATGCTTCAGGCTTATCTGCAGTAACACAGGCTGGATTCTGGAAAGTGAAAGTAAAAGTAGATTAAGATATAAAAGGCAGAGCAATGAGGAAAAGGGACACAAAGACAGTGAGAGAGGCAAGAAGTACACCCCTGTAACCAGGCCGTGGGGTGCAGACCAGTAACAGGGGCGCCAGATGAGCAGCTGCCGCACACAGGACCCCGCCACCATGATGTCGTCCACAATCTACAAGCTGTGCGTTATTCTTGTACACGGTGAGCATCATGAATGCGAGTTGTTTCACACCCCCATATCCCACCGGATTCCAAACTATTCTGCACCTATCACTCTTCTATTTAACCCTTCAGATTCTGTTCCCTTCCTAGATCTGCTATTCCACAGCGACGTATTTCTCCGCCATGACAATAGAAGATGTCTGGGACTTTCCAGCCTCTCTGCTTTCATTTTCCCTTGCATTGTGAGATTGTTCGATAAGCTACGGCCTACTGATTTTTCTTACTCCTAGCCTTTGTATAATGCTTTTATAATGTATATTTTAGTGAATATTATTTCTAGTACATGGGGTCTTGCGCTCTTTACTTGCGCATACACGCTCCTACTTTATTCAATACCATGGCGTGTGTATGTGAGGAAATGTCCGCAGTCCTGAGACCTGTTACCTTCATCACTTTTTATTAAAGGTGACCTAAAGATGCTGAGATGTGTGTGATGACCAGCAGATACAGGCCTGAGGCTGCACTACTGAAACGCTCTGATGGCATCATGTGCCCCTCTGATTCCTGTCAGGTGTCATGGAGACCTGGTGTGGAGTCAGATCACCTGCTACATCAATATCTACCTGAATGGCATCCATTATTGTCCACTTGTGGGGACATCCATGTATTTGATTATTTGGTTTCATGCAGTTTCCATGACAATGGAACTCAGATCTCAGAAATTGGCAGTTTTATCTGTCAGGCTTGGGGCCTGTAACTTCAGTGGATCACATGGGATATTAAGTAATTAGTGATGAATGTTCTTCTGTGAGGTCCCCTACATCCATAGCGGAAGGAGCCCATTAAGCTCTTCCTAAATTACCTAAATACATCAGTCCAGAGGCTTCATGTGACTATTTCCTATTGCTTTTTCTTTACTGCAGCCGGTGTGCTCATGGCCGTGCGCCCCAACTCTGGAGCCCAGTCTCTGTCCTGCTGGCTGGTGGAAGACATTCCGGCGACCGAGTCTAAACCACGCTCAATCCAGCAGACACCGGTACTGGTGCAGTTCACAGACGCCGCGGGGCTCACACATAGTTCGCCCATAGAAGCAGAACCTGGAACCTTATTCTTCTATGTTTTTGGTGAGGAAATTGAAGAGTTCAGTGAAGGGTTCTACTAAACCAGCATTGGTCCTGCAAGTACAATGGGTGCAGTGACTGATTCTACAAATCACAACATAAAACCCAAACGATAAAGGGTTATTCCCATCTTCATACATGGATATGTCGGATAAGGCCTCTAAAAACAGGAACTTTTGCAGTTTACTGCTTATTAAAATTTTTAACCATTCTCGAGATATTAACAATTTTCTTTTGTTTACAGCTCATTGCTTAGGAGACCGACCACCAGGGGCATAACTACAATAGGTGCATAGGTTGCAATCACTCCCAGGCCCTGGAGCTTAAGGGGACCAAAAAGTCTACTCTGGCCTTTATGAAAAAACCAATACCACTAACGATTTTCAATAATTTAGGACCCCATTGGACCATTTGCATTGGGACTCGTGAGATTCAAGTTACACCACTGCTGTCCATCTTGTAAGCACTGCGCTGAGGCTGGCTGGGATTAGGAGGTGACAACTTGGTCCAAAGATTGTGGCCAGCATCAAAGTAGTGCTCAGTAGAAAAGAGCTTGTAAGTCCTGTGCATGTTTGGCCAATGCAGCAAAACTCTAGTGGTGGTCGGTCTCCTAGGCAACAAGCTGTAAACAAAGAAAAGCGTTATCGTAAGTACCAATGACAGTTTTAACAAACAGCAAATGGCAAAAGTGCTTCTTCTACAAAACTATCCGATAATATCAATCTCTGAAGATAAGAATAACACTGTAAGGGCTCATACTCACTTGCGAGAGACTCACGGGACCGGAGCGTGCGGCTGCATAGAACTACATGTAGCCGCACGCTCCGGTCCGAGTGCCGGCGGCAGTGCCAGGTTTTCATGCGAGAATCGTGCGAGTCTCTCGCAAGTGAGTATGAGCCCTAATAGTCAGGGTGGCACAATTATCAAAACTGGGGCGAAGAATAAAGCTGAGCAGTTGTCCTTGACACCAATTTAAGATACTGTCTGTTCGCTATGAGCAGATACTACATTTTTCTATTGCAATGGGGGAGACTTTTTAACACTGGCACCACACAAGCGGTCCACCAATATCCGACCAACGGTGTGCACCGGATTCATCTACAGGACGCACTCCATGTGTAATAATGTGCCGCAGGTTTACCACAACGCCGGATCAGACCTGGTATTGTTTTCTGATGGTGTCTGGATCCATTTATTGTACAATCTATTCCAGAAAACTTACATAAATACATTAATAATTCTTATTCATCAGTAGAATTGCAAAATTGGCCCGATATAGAGTAAATACGAGTCCAGAGGAAATGGGGCAATAAATATAATCGGCGTCCTGATCCGAGTTTTCCTCTGTATCTAGATCCGTCTGGGAAGCTTTCTCCTGAGTTCACCTCCTGTGAGATAACTCGTCATTTGCCTCAGGAAGCCTCTTTGGACTGGGCACACTCTCTCACCGAGGAGAAATTCAGTTCACCAGCTCTTGGCAAGGACTGGTACACCGTGGCGGCCAGCAGTCATCTGGATGGAAGAGGACTGAGCCTTGTCCTAGGGCCTCTTGGTGACAAAAAAGATCATTTCTCAGGTACGTGTTCCTTAGAGGTGAAATCTCGATCAACAAAAGTTGTATACGTCCCCGATAATGATATTTCTCAATTGCTGGACACGTTCATGCACTGCAAACCAGTACTGTGATATTAGGTGTACTCTGTATTTGTTAATATTTTGGTACTTTATGTATCAAGTGCCTTAAAAGAGTTTTTCCATGGTAGACATTAATGGTGACTAAAAATGTCTTATCAATTGGGTCTAACCATTAAAGTGCTCCTGTCAGCAGGATTGTGCACAGTAACCTACAGACAGTGTCAGGTCGGCGCCATTATACTGATTACAATGATACCTGGTGATGAAATCCGTCTTAGGCCGGGGTCACACTTGCAAGAAACTTGCACGAGTCTCTCGTCTCAATACCCTGCATTGCCGCTGGCACTAGGGACCGGAGTGTGCGGCTGCTTGTATTTCTATGCAGCTGAGCGCTTCGGTCCCGAGTGCCGGCGGCAATGCAGGGTATTGAGACGCAAGACTCATGCAAGTTTCTCGCAAGTGTGACCCCGGCCTAAGACGGATTTCATCACCAGGTATCATTGCAATGAGTATAATGGCGCCGACCTGACACTGTCCGTAGGTTACTGTGCACAATCCTGTTGACAGGTTCCCTTTAAAGGGGTATTCCCATATCCAAGATCCTATACCAATATTTACGAGGTATAATAATATTATTATTATTATTATTATTATTATTATTAATAATATTAGCAAATACCTGATAGTATAGTTCTCCTGATCAGCTATGTCACTTACCCCATATGCAGGGTATTGCAGTAACTTAGGTATATAGTGAGGCTGTGTGCACACGCTGCGGATTTTGCTGCGGTTCCGCAGCGGTTTTGGCCGCTGCGGACCTGCAGCAGTTTCTCCTGCGGTGTACAGTACCATGATTCCCTATGGGAATCAAAAAACGCAGTGCAGACGGTGCGGAATTTTCCGCGCGGATTATCTGCGGTTTTCAATCCGCAGAAAGAATTGACATGTCAATTCTTTCTGCGGATTCCGCTGCGGTTTGCCATCTCCTCCATTGAGGAGATGAAAAACCGCAGGGCAAAACCGCAGAGCAATCCGCAGGTAAAACCGCAGGTCTTTTGACCTGCGGTTTCACCTGCGGATTTTACAAAATCCGCGCGGATGAATCCGCACCTAATCCGCAGAGTGTGCACACAGCCTGACAGTTGTTCGTGGTTGTAACCATGGATCTCTAAGCTAATGGAATGCACTGAACATGGGGTAAGCGACATAGTTAATTAGAAGAACTATGCTACATTTCTAATTGGAGGTATTTGGTAGTATTATTATTATTATTATTGCACCTACTACATATTGGGATAGGATCTTGGAGATGGTGATACCCCTTTAAGTCCCTCACCAAATCCTGGTAAAGCCATTGATATGTAGTCATACTATTTGTAGTGTAGAAACACTCTTGTGCGCTGATGATTATGATTATTACATATGTTGAAAAAAGACATGGATCCATCAAGATGCTGATACACCCGGCCATGTCTTCAGCTGATCTTTTCTTTCTCTCCAGCCTCTTTAGCTGTTTTCTCTGCCTCCACTATCCTCCATGCCCAGATGGATAAGCCCCTGTCTGTACCCTGCAGCATGTGGCGGGGGCATCAGCCGCGCTTTTCTGTGGAGTGGCGCCATCGTGCCTTGGGCGATGGAAGCCTCCTCTATGCGTATGATGGATGGAAGGACAAAGTTGAGGAGAATGTCCCAAACTGTCACCTGAATTTTTCGGCCTTACACAACGAAGGGGATGCATCCCTCCTGATTGACAATGTGGAAATTTCCCACCAAGGCATCTTGTTATGTACAGTCTACCTGCCCTACCTGAGGGCACAGAGGGAAATCCATCTGGTGGTCACCGGTAAGATACCATAGAGGGGCAATGGGAGCATGGTATCATACATGCTGGGATTTTTTTTACATTTTTTTTAGTTGTTTTTCATTTGGGGAATTTTCATTTTTCAGTGGACTTGTCTCCTGAGCAGACTCTTGGTGGACATGACTCATATCTTCTAGTTCTACTGGACCGACAGACTAGTGAAACTGTGATAAAATCTAGAATATTTTGGCCTGGTAGCCGTGATAGATGCCTGCCATATTAATTTATTAAAAAAACAGCTCCTCCGTAGAATTTAATTAATTTCCTTCTGTTTTTCGGTTCTTCGTTGCTCCTCCAGCCAAACCCCAGGTTACCCTGCAGCCTGCCCCACTCTTTGCCCGGCCGGGTGAGGAGGTGACGCTTACTTGTGACATTTCTCACTTTCACCCTCTGGAAATCTCTGTGGACTTCTTAGTTCAGCTTTCAGAGGAATCACATCCCACTTTGTTGTCTGGAAATTCCCTGTCTAATCACATCTCCAACTATGATGGTACCTACAGTATCTCTGCATACCAGCGCATCACCGCCAGCAGCGACCTCCACGGAGCGCGATACTTCTGCAGAGTCAACCATGTTAGTGCCGCAAAAGGCATCTCGAGCTCCCAGACACTGAAAGTTGCAGGTAATAAATTATATACAGTAATTGCACAATGAGGCTCAGAGAGCAGTTCTTGGATTATTTGTGTGTAAATCTTCATAGATCATTGTCTGTAGGACAGGGATACAGTGTGTGACTGCCGCTCTCCCTCTATATACAGGGATGTCGGCGCCGTCTCTGGAGGATATAATGTACCTCTTCCTGACTGCTCTGTTTCTCTACGGAACTCTAAGCTACCTACGCAGAAAAGGTAAAAATATAAAAAAAAACCCAAAGTTTGGGAAACCAAGAACAGATCTGATTTAAATGAAGACATTTTAAGACACAAGGAATAGTATCAGCACAATGACTGACGACTCTTCCATCTCTCTACTACAGCCGTGTCTCTCTTTGGAAGTCGTGAAGATTTGAAGGCTCAGAAGGTACAGTATAAATGAGAATGTAGTGGGGGTGTACAAACTTACGCTAGTTTCACATTAGCGTTTACGGCTGCAGCGTCGGGCTGCGCACGGCCACCGCTAAGCCCCGCCTCCGCCGGTAGCTTCGCCTACGGACGCATGACGCTGCATGCGTTCTGCGTCCCCTATCTTTAGCACTGGGGATGCAGGCCGTGCGCAGTATGCGTTTGGCGGCGCATGCGTCCTTTTGACGCTGCGCCAACCAGCGCCAAACGCAACAGGTTGCAATTTGATGTGCTCGGCGCAGCGTCAAAGGGACGCATGCGCCGCCAAACGCATACTGCGCACGGCCTGCGTCCCCAGTGCTAAAGATAGGGGACGCATGCAGCGTCATGCGTCCGTAGGCGGAGCTACCGGCGGAGGCGCAGCTTAGCGGTGGCCGTGCGCAGCCCGACGCTGCGGCCGTCAGCGCTAATGAGAAACTAGCCTTATACAATGGGGGATATCCCCTCTATGTGTGGCTGTGATGCAGAACTTGGATACATTTTGTGTATGTGAATTTCTAAAATTAAAAAATGCATCAGAGTGGTGAACGCTGCACAGAAGGACCTCAGAGAGATGAACCCTGCACAGAAGGACTTCAGAGCAGTGAACCCTGCACAGAAGGACCTCAGAGCAGTGAACCCTGCACAGAAGGTCCTAAGTCCTGCGAACGCTGCACGGGAGGACCTCAGAGCAGCGAACACTGCACAGGAGGACCTCAGATCGGCGAATGCTGCACACAAGGACCTCAAAGCGGTGAACCCAGCACAGAAGGATCTCAGAGATGTGAACCCAGCACAGAAGGACCTTATGTGGCAGCACGGTGGCTCAGTGGTTAGCACTGCAGCCTTGCAGCGCTGGAGTCCTGGGTTCGAATCCCACCAAGGACAACATCTGCAAGGAGTTTGTATGTTCTCCCCGTGTTTGCGTGGGTGTTCTCCGGCTTCCTCTCACATTCCAAAGACATACTGATAGGGAATTTAGATTGTGAGCCCCATCAGGGACAGTGATGATAATGTGTGCAAACTGTAAAGCGCTGCGGAATATGTTAGCGCTATATAAAAATAAAGATTATTATTATTATTAGAGCGGTGAACCCAGCAAAGAAGGACCTCAGAGCGGTGAACCCAGCACAGAAGGACCTCAGAGCGGTGAACCCTGCACAGAAAGATCTCAGAGCAGTGAACCCAGCACAGAAGACCCTCAGAGCGGTGAATTCACCACAGAAGGACCTCAGAGCCGTGAACCCAGTACTGAATGACCTCAGAGCGGTGAACCCAACACAGTAGGAACTCAGAGAGACGGTGAATTCACCACAGAAGGACCTCAGAGCCGTGAACCTAGCACAGAAGGACATCAGAGCGGTGAACTAGTACAAAAGACCCTCAAAGCGGTGAACACTGCACAAAAGGACCTCAGAGCGGTGAACCCAACACAGAGGGACCTCAGAGCGGTGACAGCTGTACAGAAGGAAAATTGTTATGGTTGTGTGGAATATGTGCATGTGTGATGTGCGGATGCTTAGGGTCGGTCTTGAGATCACAAAATGACTAAATGTTTTGGATTTTGTTTCCTACAGAATAAATCGGAATAGAGTAAGAGACGGCGAGAAATCAGGACCTGATCTAAACCGACGTTGATGTGTGTCCGGTACAAAGTTTAATGCACTTGATCTTTTATTTCCCTGGACAGAAGCCGCCACCTGAGGAGTCTGACAGCCGCCATCCCCCTCTGTGTGGAGCGGCCGAGTTATGTGTATGGCCCGCTTCAGGGTTTATTAACACGTGACATTTTTATTGTGGTTTCCATCATTTACTGCAGTTTTTGATCTTTTATATTATAATACAAATATTTCACTAGAAAAAACAAACAAAACAATTACTGCTAATACTATGACAGAAATGCCATGTGAATATAGCCCTGAGCTGCTCGTACTTTCGTGTCAGACTCTTTTATCCTGATTGATTTATCATTTACGGTTGATGTGTGAACATTTTTATTTTGGCCAAAACCTTCATCAGTTTATGGGGACAAATCGATAGCTGCCCGGACGATCCCTTGTGGTTTCGCTGCAGATCTGTCGACACAAATGATGTTCCAAGAACTGCACAAACAGCGACCAAAGCATCAGCATTGCAGATATGGTTTCCCCAGATTCGGGCACATACATCTGCCTTCTGTCGCTCTCGTTCATGTCGGGAAAAGTCGTTAAGGAAATTATCTAAATTGGGCTTTTCAGAGATCCCATGTCTGTGCTGCCCATCGTCGGGCCGGCCGCTGCCTCATTCATGTCTTTATTTTCTCCCATGTGTTAAAAGAAACTGTCCAGTTTTCTTAAGTGTTTTGGTCCTTGTGTCCTTTTATCCTCATCAGTGTTTCATTTATTTTTTCCAAATTTTTCTTTTGTTTTTTTTTTATCACTGTAATTGATTGGAATGACAATCCTGGACAGGACATGAAAAATAGACGTCCGAGTGAGGCTTTAGGGCGAGCTTTCACTTTACTGTCAAATGTGATTTTTGCAGCGATTTGTGGAAAATCGCAGCATAGTGGCATGGTTGTACTGCAATTTTATATAAATAATGATATAAAAAATTGTTAGGATGTGTGAACTGCCCCTTATTCTGCTGCTTCTAATTGCACTGTTCTGGGATTAAATCTAGGTTGTTGGATCCCAGGAAGCTGTATAACTAATAGGATATAATGAGTAGTTCCCTAAATGAGGGAAGAAACGCGTCGCTCTGTAATTCTAGTTTCTAAAATTGTCTGATATGTATCAAACGTGCTGTTTTCACACTGAAGCTCCTCGTACACATTACTGAGCTGTGAGAAAACAACCGATCTGCCAACAGTTGTCTCCCCAGAGCCCCCAATGCACAGGAAGTCTTGCCTGAGCCCCCTACAAGGGAGCCAATGCCAGACTCCTCTGCCCCCTCTAGACTCCTCTGTCCTCCTCCAGACTCCTCTGTCCTCCTCCAGACTTTTCTATCCCCCCAGACTTCTTTGACCACTTCTAGACTCCTCTATACCCCTAAAGACCCCTTTGCCCCCCTCCAGACTCTTCTGTCCCCCTCCAGACTCTTCTGTCCCCCTCCAGACTCCTCCGTCCTCCTCCAGACTCCTCTGACCACCTCCAGACTTCTCTATCCCCCCCCCAGACTTCTCTGACTACCTCTAGACTCCTCTATACCCCTCAATGTCCCCTCCAGGTTCCTCTGTTCTCTTGCAAACTCATCTGCTCTTTTCCAAACTCCACAGTCCCCTCCAGACTCTTCTTTCCCGCTCCAGACTCCTCAGTTCTCAGTACGCCTCTGTCCCCTTCCAAAATCTTCTGTTTCACCCCAGATTTCTCTGTCCCCAATCAGACTCCTCTGACAGCAGCTTTTCTCCTGAATAACAAAAGAATTTGAAATCTAAATTGCCGGAAGCCACCATACACGTCAGATTGTGGGCCAATCCCACCGATATCAGCAGATCTGTCCGTATTCAGTATAAAGGCCCCCCATACACATCAGAGTGACATGAGCTGAGTCCTCTGATATTGGCCAAAAGTCTAATTTGTATGGGGGCCCCAGGCTCTTCCCAGACAGAGAAGGAAGGATCCAGCATGTCTGGTATCTGACAGCTGATTCTTCTGTTCTCCAGGAGATTGTGTATGGGGGGGCCGACTGCTATCTATTATGTACGGGGGGGGGCGACTGCTATCTATTGTGTATGGGGGGGGCCGACTGCTGCCTCTTGTGTATGGGGAGCCGACTGCTATCTATTGTGTATGGGGGGGGGGGGGGCGACTGCTATCTATTGTGCATGGGAGCCGACTGCTACCTCTTGTGTATGGAGGGCAGACTGCTATCTATTGTGTATGGCGGGGCCGATTGCTATCTATTGTGTATGGCGGGGCCGATTGCTATCTATTGTGTATGGGGGGCGGACTGCTATCTATTGTGTACAAGAGGGTCGACTGCTGTCTATTGAGTATGAGGGCCGACTGCTATTTATTGTGTATGGAGGTCGACTGCTCTCTCTTGTGTATGGGGGAGCCGACTGCTATCTATTGTGTATGGGGGTCGACTGCTATCTGTTTTGTATGGGGGGCGGGGCTGACTGCTATCTATTGTATATGGGGGGCCTTGAGCTGCCATGATAAGAGGCAGATAACACGGGATCCACTTTTGATAATAAGCCTCCACTTTTCCTCCATCCTCTCTGCGCAGTGACCTCTGTACATTTCACAGAAGTCAGTAGGTAGCTTTCTGGGTTTATGTCAGCTCCTCCTGCCCCAATCATATAAAGAAATCGAAAAAATAAGTAAAAATTATGAAAATAAATGTCATATCAGGCTTTGTCTAGATTAATAAATAGTAATAATCCAATGATTCTACAGATCGCCTACCCACCATCATCCCCGTATCCTCACACTATAAGCCACAGCTTTGCGCAAATGTGCTGTCTTACCGCTATCGGGAGCCGAAATGTTTGTGGGGTGATCGGCGTATTTTTCCCTCAGTATTTGTGAGATTTATTTGTATATTTTGATTGTAGTCTTTTATAGGAGATTGTTTATTAGAATTTTGTTTTAATGTTGTTTTTATCATTTTCTGCTTTGAGATGATTTTCTTTTAATCCCGGATAACACCTATGGATTTGTGTGGTCCGGTACGATGTTCTGGTACGCTGCCAGGATTTATTGTACTAGATTACAGGCGCAGACTCGCTATCTCACTACAATAATGTGATTACTGTGTAATAAACATGATAATAAAACGACAACATGTTCCACCAGATACTGGGGCTAAAATAACAGTGGATTACAGGATCTGTCACACACAGCAAAGGAAATATCATCTGAGCTTTGCTTCACTTTCAGCCTTTCATTCCTTCTTTTTGCCTGTTTAGTGGTTTGGGATTTTTTGATAGTAATTTGAAAACACGTCCTTCTGATTAACTAATGGAACTCTCTGATCTAGACATAAAAGATGGTTTCTTATTAGGAAATTTTGAATTTTCAGTTGTCCTGTAGCTAGTGGGTGGTGACGAGCTGCTGTGATGTCTCCCATACACAACACACACAGACTTGAGCAGTGTAGCTGTGAATCCAGCACTTGGGTGAGATAAAACACTTACTAGAAAGCAGCAACATGGAGAACATCATACAGCAGTACTGAGCAGAGAAGCTGTGAGACAAATCACTTGCTTGAAGCTCCAGCAGCAATTTGCTTCTCTGGCTGTGTCAGTGCCTCTCCATGCATTTCCCTCTTCCTCCACCTTCACTCCTCCATAGGTTTTATTAGTAGCTGTAGCCTGTAACCTGATACTTCAGAGAGCTGTCAGGTCTTACTTTGACCAAGAGAGAGTTTAGAGTTCAGAAGGCAGGGATATGAAAAGAAGTGGCTCATAAGGGTAGAAAAAGCAGATTTCTCAAATTGCAGTCTCATTTGTAATATTGGTTTAGGACAGTGACCATCCAAATGTTCAGACCTTAGAGTCCAATTAAGTCAGTAGAGGGATTTTTAGTATGAAAAAAATAATATATTTTCTAGACTATAAATATATACAACGTAGTAATATTCTTGCACTAAAGGGATTGTCTGGGAGGAAATATAGGATCGGTGGAGATCTGACACCCAGTCCTCCCATCGATCGGCTGGAATCTGCTCTGACACATCTGCTCCATACAGAGCTGGGTGTTCCCCTCCTTGGATTGCTTATGGTTAGCCAGCCCCCATTACACACAGAATCAGGCACCAGCCGACGCCAAAACCTCTCTCCTGCGCTTAGCACAAGCCCGGGTTGGCGTCAGAATTGAGGGCGACAATCCTATCACATTTAGGCACTGTTCCCAATAGGAGAATATTAATAATTTGTATATGTTCAAAGTTTGTATATGTGGACAACCCCTTGAAGAACATGCAGAGGTTTTTCCCCAGAGTATATGGTTATATAGATTATGTACTGGTGGGAGGGGGCTTGATGTGCTGTGATATAAATGGGCGACCAGGATGATTCCTTTTTCTAATCAATAAAATTATGAACCAATATTAGCACTGTCGTCATTGCATCTCAATTCCTAATGAAACTAGAAAAATCCCACCAGGATCATTTACCGTGTTATACTTCAAAAACTGCAACCAAAGTGGAGTGATTCCACACTAGACCCAATGATGATTTAGGCCAATTCAGTTGACCCACCATCGGTGTAGACCTAGCGACTGTGATTAGGATGTGCCAGGGTTATGGCCATGGTAAATCAATATTAGACTATCGCACACAGACTAATCAGATCATCGTAACGTATCCAGTTCAAATAACTAACATTGACCTACAAGCCCGTCACAATCTGACTCCTCTGTGTATCTCTGATCTAATCTCCCGATATCTTCCCACACGTAACCTCTGGTCCTCCCAAGATCTCATTCTCTCCGCATTTATATGCTCCTCACCCAATTACCTCCAAGACTTCTCCCGAGTATCCACCATTCTACGGAATTCTGTGTCCCAACATGTCTGATTATCTACCACATTCAAAACTTTTAGACATAACCTGAAAACCCATCTAAAGACAGCTACAGCATGCAGTAACCCACCTCACCACCGCAGCTGCCACCCACCACCACCGCAGCTGCCACCTCACCACCATTGGAGCTCCCATCTCGCCACCACCGGAGCTCCCATCTCACCACTGCATCTGCCACCCACCACCACCGCAGCTGCCACCTCACCACCACTGGAGCTCCCATCTCCCCACCACTGGAGCTGCCACCTCGCCGCTATCGGAGCTCCTATCTCAACACCACCAGAGCTCCCATCTCAACACCACCAGAGCTCCCATCTCAGCACCACCGGAGCTCCCATCTCAACACCACTGGAGCTCCCATCTCACCTCCACTGGAGCACCCATCTCACCTCCACTGAAGCTCCCTTATCACCTCCACTGGAGCTTCCATCTCACCACCACCGGAGCTCTCATCTCACCACCACTAGAGCTCCCACCTCAACACTACCGGAGCTGCCACCTCATCACCACCGGAGATGTCACCTCATCACCACTGGAGATGTCACCTCACCATAACGGGAGCTGTCACCTCACTACCACCGGAATTGCTGCAACCCCTCAACCTGCTGTCTCCTTCCCCATAATCCTGCAGACTGTAAGCCTTCAAGGGCAGGTCCCTCTTTTGCACATAGGGGGCAGTATTATAGTAGTTATGTTCTGGTACATAAGGAGCAGTTTTATAGTAGTTATATTCTTGTACATAAAGGAGCAGTATTATAGTAGTTATATTCTTGTACATAGGGGCAGTATTATAGTAGTTATATTCTTGTACATAGGAGCAGTATTATAGTAGTTATATTCTTGTACATAGGGGCAGTATTATGGTAGTTATATTCTTGTACATAGGAGCAGTGTTATAGTAGTTATATTCTTATAAATAGGGGCAGTATTATAGTAGTTATATTCTTGTACATAGGGGCAGTATTATAGTAGTTATATTCTTGTACATAGGGGCAGTATTATAGTAGTTATATTCTTGTACATAGGGGCAGTATTATATTAATTATATTCTTGAATATAGGGGCAGTATTATAGTAGTTATATTCTTGTACATAGGAGCAGTATTATAGTAGTTATAGTCTTGTACATAGTGGCAGTATTATAGTAGTTATATTCTTGTACATAGAGGGCAGTATTATAGTAGTTATATTCTGGTACATAGGAGCAGTATTATAGTAGTTACATTCTTGTATAATAGGGGGCAGTATTATAGTAGTTATATTCTTGTACATAGGAGCAGTATTATAGTAGTTACATTCTTGTACATAGGGGGCAGTATTATAGTAGTTATATTCTTGTACATAGGGAGCAGTATTATAGTAGCTATATTCTTGTACATAGGAGCAGTATTATAGTAGTTATATTCTTGTACATAGAGAGCAGTATTATAGTAGTTATATTCTTGTACATAGGAGCAGTATTATAGTAGTTATATTCTTGTACATAGGAGCAGTATTATAGTAGTTATTTTCTTGTACATAGGGTCAGTATTATAGTAGTTATATTCTTGTACATAGGGGCAGTATTATAGTAGTTATATTCTTGTACATAGGGGCAGTATTATAGTAGTTATATTCTTGTACATAGGGGCAGTATTATAGTAGTTATATTCTTGTACATAGGGTCAGTATTATAGTAGTTATATTCTTGTACATAGGAGCAGTACTATAGTAGTTATATTCTTGTACATAGAGGGCAGTATTATAGTAGTTATATTCCTGTACATAGGAGCAGTATTATAGTAGTTATATTCTTGTACATAGGGTCAGTATTATAGTAGTTATATTCTTGTACATAGGAGCAGTACTATAGTAGTTATATTCTTGTACATAGGAGCAGTATTATAGTAGTTATATTCTTGTACATAGGGGGCAGTATTATAGTAGTTATATTCTTGTACATAGAGGGCAGTATTATAGTAGTTATATTCTTGTACATAGGGGCAGTATTATAGTAGTTATATTCTTGTACATAGGGTCAGTATTATAGTAGTTATATTCTTGTACATAGGAGCAGTATTATAGTAGTTACATTCTTGTACATAGGGAGCAGTATTATAGTAGTTATATTCTTGTACATAGAGGGCAGTATTATAGTAGTTATATTCCTGTTCATAGGAGCAGTATTATAGTAGTTATATTCTTGTACATGGGGTCAGTATTATAGTAGTTATATTCTTGTACATAGGGGCAGTATTATAGTAGCTATATTCTTGTACATAGGAGCAGTATTATAGTAGTTATATTCTTGTACATAGGGGCAGTATTATAGTAGTTATATTCTTGTTTATAGAGGCAGTATTATAGTATAGTTATATTTTTATAGATAGGAGGCAGTATTCTACTAATTATATTTTTGCATGTAGAGGACAAATGAATGGTCATAGGTTGCAGAGATTGGGAAAAAACTTCAGAGCAGCAGTGACTTCCACTTTTAGTTACAGTTTCTGGAAAATACATGAGTTGGCGGGTGGCACCACTGAATACGGAGGAATGCTGTTCCTGGCTGCAGAGAACATGAGAGCACTGTATCCTTAGGCACGAGCAGACAACATTCAGAAAGACAAGGTATGTGCAGAATGTTTTTCTTTGTGAGATCTTAGTAATGGTTACTGTAACTCTGTTTATAGAGATAAGCAGTAGAGCTAAACAAGGACGCACTTATGGGTTATTGCATATTACGGGGATATCGGGCCTTTAAAATTTTTATGTGGAAATTGTGGAAATTTGCAATGTGTTAGTTCATTTTAGAATGAGGAAGTCATAGATATATATACTATAAATTTACACAATGCTCAGTCCTGAAAGCAGAAGAGCAATAATCGCACGGCACGTCCAGCCTGGTAACATCGTGGTGCCGGGGATCACCGCTCTAGTGTAAGGCTGTGGACATAATGCTTTGTCTACACCGGGGCACGGGGTACTTTGTCGATGCAGGAAACGCTCTCTTGCAGATTTCCTGATTCTCTTCCTGCGCCCGAGGATGTGACGCAAGTCTTAGGACAAGGTGAGGCTGAGCATTTCTTAGAAGATACCTATAGCCGCCTTAAGACGACCCACAACTACCAACTTCTTAGCGCTACCGGACATTGGGGAAACACGAGAGACAAATCACTTTTCTTTTGTGGTTAGACACCTGCATTTTAAGGTGACATCTGGGAACCAGAAGAGGATCTGATGTGTGCGTGACCCCTGCTCCCCGTCAGTGTGATATGCGGTGTCAGTGTGACACGGTGACGTTGGCTTCCTGAGCACTGGTGAGTGTAATCCCCACGCACACAACTATCACTTATGTCACTAGTGTCTCCCATCACCATTTTCCTTGCAGTTTTTTTTAGCAAAATGGAGTGCGCTCTAGGTTCTGCCTGCTTCCTCGACCGGTCACCATGTTGTCACTTTTTTACTTTTAGTATGCGGTTACACACATGATCCTGCGCACATTAAAGACGGCGCTGGAGGAGGAGAGACGAGGACCCCGACCAAGACTAGAGTCCAAAGATGAGCATGGCGAGGTAAGCAAGAAGGCAAGTCCATTAGTAATGTTTTACGACATTGACTGATTGTGGCCCCCGCCTTACAACCTGGGTCGACAAACATAGAAGTAGATATGTAAAACGTAACTCATGATTGGCACAAAGCGCCACATTGTCCTTCATGATGGTAGGATTCCTTATACATGTGTTGTGATTCTTTGGGCGCAGTCAGAAGGCCTTATGACATGGACGACGATCACATCACACGGACTGGCCGTCGGCTCTCCTCACTAGAGCATGACAGCTGCATAGAAATACATGCTGTCACACTCTGGTCAGGAGAGCCGCCGGCCAGTCCGAGCATTGTGATGCAATTGTCCGTGTCATACGGCCGTCTGACTGCGCCCTTACGAGCAGTACAAGGTGTCCTCTATATCTATTGTACGCTCAGTTGTTTTGCTTTAGGTTGTGATACAGGATGTAGCTGACTGTCCACCACATTATCTCCCATGGGACAGTTCACCTGGCCACCAAAGAGTCAATAAAAAGAGAAACCTTCCTGTCCCCCCGCACCTCACTCTGCAGAGAAGTACGTGATTGCGTCTATGGATATACAGTATGAAACATGACACAAAGGATTGTCACACCTCACCTTGTTCATAACCTTAAAGGTTACAAGTCTATTTTTACATATTGAAGGTAATTCTGTCTGGTCTCTTATCTGAGGGAAGCTTAAGGCCCCGTCTCAAATAACGAGATCGCCAGCGATCCTGCTACGTGTGACACATAGCGGCGACTGTCCCCCCCCCGCTGGATATCGCTGATCGTGCTTGAATGTCCTGGGCCATTTTTTGATCGCTGGTGTCCCTCTGGCCAGCGTGCATTGCTGTGTTTCACGCCGACAAGCGACCTCGTTGGCGACGCACAACTCAGGGACGCAGGCGTGAGTCGTCTGAATAGCTGCTGTGTGACAAGGTCCCAACGACTGCCGAGGTCGTTATACGGATCGCTGGATCGTTGCTGCATTGTTGAAGAGATCTTCCTGTTTGACAGCTTACTAGTGACCATTTAGCGACACACCAGCGATCCTGACCAGGTCGGATCGTTGTCGGGATTGCTGGTGCGTCGCTGTAACGGTACCCTTAGGATAAGGGGGAGAGTCAGAGGGCAATGATATATAGAGTTCTCAGATTTTGTTCTGTTGTTTTCCATGTAAAAAGCTGCTTAAAGCCTGTTAGAACTCATAGACAAAGGCTGTGAGTTCTGCTTCGTCCAACCATCCATAGAGATAGTCTGGGAGTCCTGATTCCCCAATTCACTCACAAAGTATGGGAGCCCTACTTCCTCCTCCCCCTCATAGGGAAAGTCTGTGAGTCCTGCTTCCTCCGCCCCCTCATAGGGAAAGTCTGTGAGTCCTGCTTCCTCCGCCCCCTCATAGGGAAAGTCTGTGAGTCCTGCTTCCTCCGCCCCCTCATAGGTAAAGTCTGTGAGCCCTGCTTCCTCCGCCCCCTCATAGGGAAAGCCTGTGAGCCCTGCTTCCTCCTCACCTTCATAGAGAAAGTCTGGGAGCCCTACTTCCTCCTCCCCCTCATAGGGAAAGTCTGTGAGTCCTGCTTTCTCCGCCCCCTCATAGAGAAAGTCTGTGAGTCCTGCTTCCTCCTCACCTTCATAGAGAAAGTCTGTGAGCCCTGCTTCCTCCTCACCTTCATAGAGAAAGTCTGTGAGCCCTGCTTCCTCCGCCATAGTGAAGTGAAAGCCTGTGAGCCCTGCTTCCTCGACCATAGGTAAAGTTTGTGAGCCCTGCTTCCTCTGCTCCCACATCGGGAAAGTCTGTGAGCCCTGCTTTCTCCGCCCCCTCATAGAGAAAGTCTGAGAGCCCAACTTCCTCCTCCCCCTCATAGGGAAAGCCTGTGAGCCCTGCTTCCTCCTCACCTTCATAGAGAAAGTCTGAGAGCCCTACTTCCTCCTCCCCCTCATAGGGAAAGCCTGTGAGCCCTGCTTCCTCGACCATAGGTAAAGTTTGTGAGCCCTGCTTCCTCTGCTCCCACATAGGGAAAGTCTGTGAGCCCTGCTTTCTCCGCCTCCTCATAATCTTTCTCTATGAGCCCTGCTTCACCAACTCATTCATAGGGAAAGCCTGTGAGTCCTGCTTCCCAATTCCACACATAAAATATTTGTAGCATGAGCTGCCAATCACTGAGTAAAATAAGATAGGAAGAGGCTGCACTGTGTTCGGATGCTGTAAATATTCTTCAGAGTACGGTATACACATTGCTCCAAAGCTCCTTTTCTGCAGCTGTTGTGTGAGTGTGTATAAATATATATATATATATATATATATATATACACACACACACACACACAGTACAGCATGTATGTGTATATAACATATACCGTAGACCAGAGTATGCCTGTGTGTTTAATATGTAACATAGAGCAGGGGTCCCCAACCTGTAGCTCTGGAGCCCCATGTGGCTCGCAGTCCCATGAATTGTGGCTCGCGGCTGTCTGCCAGCTTGGTGCATAAGCTCCAGTTCTAACAAACAGGTATGAAGTGCAAATCTCAAAATGGTTAATTTTTTGGGTAGCCCAGCACAGAAGAGCAGATCTGGATGCACATATACTGGTCTTAGGGTCTTAGAGATAATTTAATTAAGGTACACTGGAGACAGGATGATACCACCTGTGCGATGAGGTGGTTGAAGCTGAATGCAACAGTGTGTTGGAAGTGGTTGATGGGAGAAAACTGGATGGGGGTATTTTGGGGACCTCTGGATCTTGGTATGCTGCTTCAGGGTGAATTCTGTGGAAAAGCTCTGGTTATCATTATACCCGTAATGGGGGCTCTGGTTGCCACTACTGTGAGGGGGGAGGGAACTGGATGTGGCTCACAACCCTCAGAGCTGAATGTGGCTATCTAGGTCAGAAAGGTTGAAGACCACTGATCTAGAGCATGCATGTCTGTGTAATGTACCGGCCTCAATTCCACAAAACTTGGGTCACTATTCAAAATATAAAGAAAACCAGAATGCAATGATTAGGAAATCTCTAACCGCCATATCTTATTACACAGCAGAACACAGAACAGATCAGAACTTCAACATTTTTCATTTCATTGGAAAAAAGTAACTAATTTATAAATTGATGGCAACGATACATCTAAAAGAAAAAAAAAAAAAAGCTTGTGCCCAGCTGTGTCCACCATTGTGCAGCGTCCCCTCTTTTTACATCAGTCTGCATATGTCGAGGAAGTGGGGAGGCAATTGCTGGAGTTTTGGGAAAGGAGCGTAGTCCCCTTTTTGTCTGATGTCGGATTCTCGATGCTCCATAGTTTGGGTCTTGCATGTATTTTTTTTTATTCATAATGCACTTGTCTCGATCTGACAGATGAGTGACCTGGTACCGAGGGCTCCTTTCCTGGCCCTAACACTAGGGGGAGCTCTAGCTCGCCCTGTTCCCAAGGATGCTTGAGATGGCGAAGATGCCGGGGCCTCCGCCCTTGCCTTATCTCCTAGATCAGCCCTTCGTATGTCCCCTTCCCCCACCCAGGGAAGAGAGGCGCTACTGTGCACCGTAGTACCCCAACCCGACAGACAGGGTAATGAAGACAAAGGTAAACTGAAAACTACACACACAAAATATACACTCACATATAATAGAGGTATTCACCAGGGTCTGTAGGGAGGGGGAAGAAAGCAAAACAGAGAAGGATAAGGAATTTCCAAGCATACAAACCAGACAACTCTCCTTCTCAAAACTAACTTCTCCCACTCCAATATCATGCAGCAATACTAACTCTGACGATGACTTTTTAATCAAGCCCAGATTTTATAGGGAAAAGGAGTGGCTAACCGAGCACAGCTGAATGTAGGAGTTTTCCAATATGGCCGATTAACCCCTGTTCTGCTGGAAGAAATGAACACTGGAGAAGTGCTTCTTGGCGTAGTAGGAGCAACCAGACGCTGCGATCTTCTGGCTCAGTTCCGTTGCGGTAACTCCATGACAGCACCAAATTAATCAAAGAATGTTAGAGATGGAATGGACCTCGAGGGTCATCGTGTCCATCCCCCTGCTCAATATAGGATTCGCTAAACCAAATGTTTTCTATGGCTGAAAAGTCTGGACTACATGTGACTGCTTCATCCCCCGATCTCATTGATGGCGCCTTTCATGTGCGCACTGCCCCTGCCATAGGCACTAATGCCCCCCGTATATAAGAGATGCAGAACTGTATAACAAGCTGAAGGGTTCCTCTTATCGATAACAAGCTGGAAGGTCCGTCACCCCCTGATCCTGTAAGACACATGCATGGTTTCCATAAAAAATGCCCCATTTTGATTACTTCGACCACAGAACCATTTTCTACTTTGCTTTCGTCCATTATAAATAATCTTTGGCCCACAGAAGAGGGCAGTGTTTCTGGGTTGTGCTGATATATGGCTTCTTCTTTACATGATGTTGCTTTATCTTACACTTGTGGGTTGCACGTCGACCTGTGATCACAGTTGATTGTTTCTGGAAGTATTCCTTGGCCCATGTAGTGTTCTGCACTTTCGATTCATACTTGTGTCCATTGATTTCTCCACAATCTTTTCTGATTATATTATGTAGAGGGAGGATATATATATATTTTAATTCGTTTTTATTGAAAATATTGTGATACAACATTAGCACAAATGTGCAACACAGGTCAAAGTAACAAATGCATAATTATGCAACCATTGCAGTGTAAACAAAGAGCGGAGGATATTGAAAAGTCTGTGAAAATTTTGTGAAATTGTTCCACAATTTTCAGATGCAGTTGTTCATTCATTGGTGACCTCTGACCAACTTTGCTCCTGAGAGACTCTGCCTCTCTAACATGCTCTTTTATACAGGCATCTAACTCCATTGAAAATTGACCCTCCATCTGTTTTTCATTAGCGCCGCTTTCTTTTCCAGACTTTTGTTAACCCTGTACCAACTTATTTTGAGATGCGTTGTGGCCATCAATTTCTAAATTAATCAATTTTTTCAAATGAAATGGAAAATTGTCCAGTGTTCAGCGCCTGATCTGTGAGCTATGTTCTGTGGGAATAAAATAAAGGGATGAGATTTACAAATCATTGCATTCTTTTTTTCTTTTTACACAGCACTCTAACTTTTTAGGAATTGGGGTTGTATATTGTAAAGCATGCAAGTGTGTGTAATGTAAAATGAAGAGCAGGTGTGTATGTATGTAATGTATAGAGTACGTATGTGTGTAATGTATAGAGTATGTATGTGTATATGTGTAATGTATAGAGTATGTATATATAATGTATAGAGTATGTATGTGTATATGTGTGTCATGTGTAATGTATAGAGTATGTATGTGTATATGTGTGTCATGTGTAATATATAGAGTATGTATGTGTGTAATGTATAGAGTATGTATGTGTTATGTGTCATGTATATAGTATGTGTGTAATGTCTAATGTATAGAGTATGTATGTTTGTAATGTATACTGTAGAGCATGTATGTATAATGTATAGTGTATGCATGTGTAATGTATATTGTATAGAATATGTATGTGTGTAATTTATAATGTATAGCATATGTATATGTGTAATGCATTGTATAGTGTTGAGCGTAGCAGTGAATGACCATGAGTGACAGGACGTAACAGATTATATCTGTTGTGAACTCATTTTCTGGTTTACCTCTGGCTTCTGGTGAGGGTGGTGGAGCTGGCTGTGTTGAAAGAGGAGTCGTGAGTTCTCCATGCGGGCTCCCTCTAGTGGTGACAGTAGGTAATGAAGCTGATCTAAATGGCAGATACCTGCCACCTGAGGAGGAGGACTGTGAGTGGACATCAGGAGTCTCTGACTGGATTTAAGACAGCCGACTCCCTAATTTTGTGCTGGTGATTTTTTTCCTGCCCTGAGGTTCTGGTTTCCAGTTCTGCTCCTGCCTTCTCAAGCTAAGTGTGCTCTGCTATTTTTTCACATGATATTTGGTCTGGTTTACTCAGTTTTTGTGGTCAGCCAGCCCCTGCTGGGGCTGTGCTGAATTTCGATTCTTATGTCTCTGTTTATGCCAGTTTGCTTTTTGTCCCTGATCTGATTGGTCTCTTTTTGCTCTATCAGATCAGGGACAAAAAGCAAACTGGCATAAACAGAGACATAAGAATCGAAATTCAGCACAGCCCCAGCAGGGGCTGGCTGACCACAAAAACTGAGTAAACCAGACCAAATATCATGTGAAAAAATAGCAGAGCACACTTAGCTTGAGAAGGCAGGAACAGAACTGGAAACCAGAACCTCAGGGCAGGAAAAAATCACCAGCACAAAATTAGGGAGTCGGCTGTCTTAAATCCAGTCAGAGACTCCTGATGTCCACTCACAGTCCTCCTCCTCAGGTGGCAGGTCTCTGCCATTTAGATCAGCTTCATTACCTACTGTCACCACTAGAGGGAGCCCGGATGGACAACTCACGACTCCTCTGTCAACACAGCCAGCTCCACCACCCTCACCAGAAGCCAGAGGTAAACCAGAAAATGAGTTCACAACAATATCAGTATAAACAGTAAATGACAGATCCTGCAAGTTTTCTGGAAACATTTCATATTGTGCATATTCTACACTTTCTGGATTTACCTTGGGGCCCTAGACAAGTTTGGGGCCACAAATAATAAGGGGGATGAGGTCTCGATTGGGAGATTCAGATAAAAATATGTCACTATTAAATTAACCACGTCTGACCAGGTTCTCTTCACCAGGTGATTTGAGAGTAAATATCGAGAATTATACGGATTAATATCGATGTAGCATCAGTCAGAGCCCCGGGGCTGGTGTAAATACGTCTTTTGTCCCTTTGTCCGAAATCACAGCCACAAAGCATTTCTTGCAACCGGCAGCCTTCTTTGCAGTCCTCCTCTTTGTATTTCCCCATCTTGCTTGCACAGCTCCTCTACAGATATTCCTTATTCTGTATGTACAACACATTGGAAACTAACGTACAGTGATGGCCGTGAGAACATGTTTTGAAAAGCCATCCGGGGACCATAGGGAGAGACGGTACTAATCTGAGTCTGATCCCTGACTGGCTTCTCCCGCTCTGCTCTCTTTGATTGACAGGTCTCTCCCTGCATGTGTGTACCTATGGAGAGACCTGGTAATCACAGGATGGGGAGTTGTCACCTGGGGCTAGCTTTGGACTAGTCACCGAGGACACATAGCCCCTGGACCAACTTTTCACACTTTTTACACTGCAGCATTTCAGAGGAAAACATATCTGGCTTCAGTCGCGCAGCCAGTGCCTGTGGTTCAGACAGCATGAATCTGATCACAGGTTTCTTTTAAAGCAAATAGGTTATTAAATTTTAGAATATAAACTGTATACATTATTAAATAAATCTTGGACCTGATGAGGCTGGTGTACTTACTGTAACAGTCACACTGGCTGTGTAGCGCTATTTGAATCTTTATCTTCTTCCTCCACCCACCTAGTCAATTGACAGCCCCTCAGTGTCCCTCCTCCCTGCTGAGATCTCACTCTGCTCAGTACAAACTGTAGCTGTCAGTCAGGCTGGGGGAGTGGAGATTGAGAACACTTGAACTCATTCTATTCAATAAGCGTATGCGTGTAGATAAAATCCTCAGGACATGTAAAGGCGTGTGTCGTGGAGAATGAGGGTCCTCATCATTGTGCAGCATTTGTGACCTGAGGTCACCACCTACTGTCCAAACTGAACCCAGTGGAACCAAAGGATGGGAGAAGTGTTTCAGGAAGGATGGATCAAAAGAGAGCACCAGGTAAGCTGAGACATGTGGTGCAGTTACCCAATATAAAAAGCCAGAATGATGAGGCAGGAAGTCAACCAGTGAACACAAGTGTACGCAGAAGGGCACCACGGCCGAGTCACCAGGACACACTTGGAGAATGAGACAGGTGAGACATCGTGAGCCAGATCCGGACGACACCAATCAAGACCTGGGATCCAGTCAAGTTTGGAAGTCCAACCCTTATCCGTCACAGCCCGATAGTCCACCGTCTCAGGTCAAGCACCGAAGATCAAGTGCAGGCTGCCATCCAGAAGTGGACATTCGCTGTGGTGATCTGGAGGCAAGAGTGAACAGAGACGTTACTTCTCATGCTGCACGGTGGCTCAGTGGTTAGCACTGTTGCTTTGCAGAGCTGGGGTCCTGGGTTCAAATTCCATCAAAGACAACATCTGCAAGGAGTTTGTATGTTCTCCCCGTGTTTGCATGGGTTTCTTCCAGGTTCTCCGGTTTCCTCCCACACGCCAAAGACATACTGATAGATAGGGAATCTAGATTGTGAGCCCCATTGGGGACAGCGATGATAATGTGTGCAAACTAAAGCGCTGCGGAATGTACGGTACAGGGTTTGGTCCGGGACTGTGCCGCAGACGGGACGGGGACCGGCCAGTGTGAGGAGGGCCAGAGATCATTACTTGACTTTGTCAGGAGGACTTGTGGCCTGCGGGAAATACCGGTGACCCCAGTTAGTGCCTGTAACCTAAGTGGAACGTGGTGAAGAGACATCCTCATGTGGCCTTGTAGTTGTGAGCGCTGTCCGTGGACGGACATTAGTGTCGCTCCTTTTGGGAAATAGTCGGATACGATGGAGAATCCGTACTGCGACGGTTATACGGTGTTTATTGTCATTAATGCTAATATTGTTAATCAATATCCTGTAATTGAACAATTGACTCCTTACAGAGTTAACCCTTTCATCTCTGTGTTAAGATATTAGTCTGAGAGGTTTGGGGTGCCGAGCATCGCCCACTACTTGCTGCTTCATTGGGCGCTTCCTGTAATGTAACGTCAGAGCCGTGATTAGCCCCGAGCTCCGGACATCAGCATTATCGGCCTCATCACAAGCCAGCAACATGAAAATCTACATCAAGGATCCGGTCAGGGTCATCGCCGAGCATCCAGGATCATTCCAAGGAAATGACGTATTTCGCTCCCAGACCTGTCACCATGACACGATATCAGACCTTGGACTTGATAAGAGAAGCATCTCTTGATTTCTGAAAAGAACGGTCATTAAATCACCGAAAGGAAATAATTGTCTAATTTCTACCTTCCTGTCGCCATAGATCAGATGGTTGTTGTTGGGGGGGGGGGTGAGCCAATACACTGTGCCCCCAACAATTAGCTGCAGCTGGTAGAAGTCCATAGTGTGCAGATTGGGACAGCACAGCGCCACACAGTATGCAGTGGCCATGCTCAGGTACTGCAGTTCTGCTCCTATTCACTTCCCTAAGACCAGAGCTGGAGAAACTGAGAACGGCCACTACATAATGTATGGAGGCTTACATGGGGAAACATGCACTACATGAATAAAAGTATGTGCCCCCTACACTTTCACCTCCAGGAGCTCTGACCTCCCATTCTGCATCCGTAAACATTAATATGGAGTTGGTCCTTTTGCAGATACAACAGCTTCTACTTTTTTTGTGAAGGCTTTGGTGATGTCTGTTGGAGTCAGAAAAGGGTCTTCCCCAAACTGTTCCCACAAAGCGGAAGCTACAATTGTCCACAATGTCTTGTGTTGAAGGTTAAGATCTTCCATCACTGGGCCTAAGGGGCCGAGGCCGCCCCCGATAACAACCCATAGCGTTATCCTCCTCCACCATCTGTGCAGCAGGCACAATGCAGTCAGGAGGGTAACGTCCTCCTGGATTCACCAAACCCAGACTCCTCCATCAGAAGCAGATAGAGATGCGATCCATCACTGCACAGAACACATCTCCTCCAGAATCCAGTAGTGGCGGCTTTACACCACTCCATCCGATACTCGGCATTGTGCTTGGTGATGTATGACTGCATGCAGCTGCTCAGCCATGAAGCTCCCGACGGTAACTCAGTGTTTGTGCTGATATTATACTAGAGAAGGTCTGGAGATCTGGATGTTATACACAGGGGGGAGTGAGGGGCTGGATGTTATACACTGGGGGTTGAGGGGCCTGATGTGATACACTGGGGGTTGAGGGTCCGGATGTTATACACTGGGGGGAGTGAGGGTCCGGATGTTATACACTGGGGGGAGTGAGGGTCCGGATGTTATACACTGGGGGCAGTGAGGGTCCGGATGTTATACACTGGGGGTTGAGGGGCCTGATGTGATACACCGGGGGGGAGTGAGGGGCCGGATGTTATACACTGGGTTATGAGGGGCCAGATGTTATATACTGGGGGATGAGGGGCCGGATGTTATATACTGGGGGTTGAGGGGCCAGATGTTATATACTGGGGGTTGAGGGGCCAGATGTCATACACTGGGGGTTGAGGGGCCAAATGTCATACACTGGGGGTTGAGGGGCCAAATGTTATACACCCGGGGGACTCGGGGGGAGTGAGGGTCCGGATGTTATACACTGGGGATTGAGGGGCTGGATGTTATACACCGGGGGGAGTGAGGGTCTGGATGTAATACACTGAAGGTTGAGGGAATGGTTGTCATACACTAGGGGGGGGGGGGAGTGAAGGGCCAAATGTTATACACTGGGGGTTTAGGGGCCGGATGTTATACACTGTGGGTTGAGGGGCTGGATGTTATACACCGGGTAGTGTGAGGGTCTGGATGTTATATGTTGGGGGAGTGAGGGGCCAGATGTTATATACCTGGGGGGAGTGAAGGGCCGGATGCTATACACTGTGGGTTGAGGGGCTGGATGTTTTATACAGGGTAGAGTGAGGGGCTGGATGTTGTACATTGGGGGGAGTGAGGGCCCGGATGTTATACACTGGGGGTTGAGGGGCCAGATGCTATACACCGGGGGGGAGTGAGGGTCTGGATGTTATACACTGGGGGTTGAGTGGCTGGATGTCATACACTGGGGGGGGAGAGAGAAAGGACCGCATGTAATACACTGGGGGAAGTGAAGGACTGGATGTTATATGCTGGGGGGAGTGAGGGGCTGGATGTTATACAATGGGGGGAGCGAGTGGCTGTATGTTATACACCGGGTGGTGAGGGGCTGAACTCACTGACCAGAGTCCCAGTAGCTCTCTCCATATAGTGCAGCTGTGCACGAATCTGTATACACAAAACCCGGAATGTGGGGGATCCATAAGAAATACTGGCTGCAGTGTTGGACATACCGCTAACAGCCTATGTGCCCACGTATGCAGAAAATTTCTGCATGAAAACCGGACTCCTTCCCAGAAAACGCGTTTTTTTTCCGCGCGTCCCCAGTCTCATAGAAAATAGCTAAAAACGCAGACTTTTCCGCAAAATTAATGAGCATGCTGTGTTTTTTACCGCGATGCGTTTTTTTCGCGGAAAAAAACGCATCGATATGCACAAAAAGTTCAGAATGCATTAAAATGAATTGGATGATTCTTGTAAGCATTTTTTAAGCGTTTTTGCAAGTAAAAATGCTTAAAAAACGCTTACGTGGGCACACACAGCCTAATATAACCGATTAAAGCATTTAGTTATAGTGTAAAAATAATTTCTTGCTCTGTAGGATCATATTGTAAACTGAACAAATAATCTCAATTTTGAAAACTGCATTGATCATCACCGCTTATTATTATAATATAATGTGAAAAAAAGGTGCATTTGTCCCGTTAACAGTCTGACAATGGGAACCGAACCTTCTCAGCAAGATGTAGACACATGGAGTAAATATACATCCCGAAATCACGTCTGCCCCGTCCGGAGAACGCGAGAGTAATCGGGGAGTACGGGAGGATTCACACTGTGCGGCAATTCCCGACCAAACGTCGCAGCAGAGACCAGATCTGCAGGATTCCCACTCTGGGTGAATGGCAGCTATAAGAACCTCCAGCTGTAAATCAGGACAGGATCCGTGAAGGAAAGTGCCTCAGCTGGGTGTGGGCTGTAATTGGGAGATAGGAGGAGGGCCCCTGTACCACCCAGCAGTGTGGGAGCCAGGCCACAGGGCCCCTCTGCCATCAGTGCTGCACCAAGACACGATGAGCCGAGCATACAAGGTATTCATGATCGCTCTAAAGATCACAGCAGGTTTCTACTTTTTAAAAAAATGTATACTAACTTTTATTTCTTATTGGAATTTTCTCCGATTTGTGACTTTGTCTTTTTTTTTGATAAATCTCCTTTTCCATTGGCCGCACCGTCGCACGTATTGGCGTGACCTGTGCCCTGGCGGTACACTGTACGTGCGGACACTGTGTGCCTATGAATATTCACAGCAGGAACCGGTTCTGTAGGGCGTAGCGGCCACACACTGTATTTACCTGTAGGAACACGTGTCTTCTTCCGGAAGTGCAGACACCTGGGATACACAAATTATTTTTGCAGCCAAATTTTTCAGCTGGCATTAACCCTTTTGCTTTTGTCCCCTGTTCTTTTCTGGTTTGACTTTTTGCCTATATCTTTAACCCCTATGTCCCCCGTGCGCCCCTCCAGCCTCCTCCCGCTCCGTGCTGCTCGTCCTTCGTTCCCACAGCAGCTGGTTTCCTTTCTATGAATGTGGCCCTGAGCTGCCTGTCACGGGGAGGTCCCTGTGTCGCCTCTAAAACGACGTGGTACCTTCTGCCTGGCAAGGTGAGGTGTCGGCATCCGCTGGTGCCGGGGCTTGTGATGCATGATGCGATGGCTGCAGGTTGGTGCATTGGGCTCCTGGCTGGCTTTCACTCCTGTCCTCATTGTGATTTATGTTGTGTTTCTTCCAGATCTGGCAGCATGAGGGAGACGAGGAGCGGGACGGTGTTATATACAGTGTATATCTGCGCAGTGCCGGCTCCCAGCAGGTAACGCACCATCTCCTGTGTCACTAACCTACCGGGTGAGGAGCCGTCATTATGAGACTCCTATAGATAATGGGAAGATTATGGCCGTCAGGGGTTAATTGTCCCCATCTCAGGAGTCTGCTGCTCCGGGCAGTAATGTAGGATCGTGCCCTGAAAAAGGTGAAATCCAAATAATGTCCCGGGTGCACAGTCATCGGCTCCTTATCAGATGAGCCCCATTACACCATCATCCCTTAATGGCGGATCTCTGGTTCAATAATTTATAGTTTTGTATTTTCCTGATATATGCTAGCTGTCAGTGAATAAGACCTCTGACCGTACCTGGCTGTGTGCGTGCTGTCACTGAATAAGACCTCTGACCGTACCTGGCTGTGTGCTTGCTGTCAGTGAATTAGATCTCTGGCATCTTTTGCTGATAAGTTGTTAGAATTGTATCCAGTTTGGACAATGCTTTGTGAATTCTGGAATCATACATTGTAGCAAACTACCAGCGCGCTGTGTGCAGGTGATTACTCATGGGCTCACAGAGCATTATCTGTGCTGTGGACAGGATGTCTCATCGCCTCCTTCCCAGATGATGGTGATGCTGCAGTTTTGGCCCCGGGCCCCATAGAGGCTTCTATCTTATATAATGTGCTGGTATCTCTCAGAGGTGGCACCCAGAACAGGACACCTCGCTGCTTACATGCAAATCTTCGTGCCTTGTTGTTATAGGTACACGGCTATTTATGGCCTGCGCCGCCTTATGGCAAAGTATAAGGTGTCGCTGACACCCGGTGATTTATCGTTGTCTCCTTCTCTACCCAGACTCCCGTTAGAGTGTTAGCTCTTCGTGCCGGCACTCTCCCCAGACTTGTCCTCCATCTGCTTGAAGCCCGGGTTCTGGGGGACACCACCTACATCCCAGCCTTCCTGGCCACGTATCGCACCTTCACCAACACTCGGAAAGTGCTGAGAACGCTGCTGGACAGGTGGGAATATTACCCGACATGATGCTATAGATCAGAACGCCATTTCACGGTCTATTTTACTCCTTCCCTTCACATATTGCTCCCGTCTCCTCTGCTGCCCCCTTCTATGCTGTGAATAATTGTGTCGGTGGTTGCAGGTTGGAGGACGATGATTACATACAAGCAACTGGCAACTCCTATGGAGGAAAGGATGATGAGTGAGTAGCACATATGCCTCCATGTACGGTGGCTTTTTCTTAGCGGTTGTCATTATATTTTTGGAGTTTGGTGCTTTTTAGTCTGATTTTTCTAATCTGGTGGATATTTTATAATTTAAGGCTTTGTGCACACATTCAGGGTTTCTAGCAGAAAAACCTGGTACAAATACTGACGTGTTGGTAGCAGAAAATACTTGTGTTTTGTTTTTTTTTTTTTTACACATTTTCCCCACTCATTTGTGTGAGTGAAATCTGCAGAAAAAACTCTGACAAAAATTGACAAGCTGCAGATCTGCAAGGAAAAAATAAGCTCCAAGTGCCGGAGACTCCAGGGATCTCCTTCACTTTTCTACTACTAGGAAATCAATGCAAGTTTTGGGACAAAAAAACGCAAGGTGTGCACGAACGTTCACTGATGGGATCACACCGGGCCCTTAGGATTCATTCACAATGAATATTTGGTGAGGGTTTGATGTTGTAGATTTTCTGTTCCTATGATCAGGTTACTTGAGGTTTTTTCACTTTTTTTGTGCATCCTTTTATTCTACGTGAGTTTTTATCGTGGTTTTGGTCGTCATGTTTTAAAACAAACCTGCCTTATATTTTTTTTTTTTTCATACTTCCCAGTATTTCGCCTTCACAAACCTTTATGGACACAGTTGTAGTCTTTACGCCCATTTAGTGTGTTTCCACATATGTGTTTTTTTTTGCTTGTGGATTTTCTGCATCCAACACATTTCTACGGGGAAAGTCTGCACATAAAACTCTATGTACCTGCGAGAAAACGACATGGTGCAGATTTGTCTCAGGTCAGTTAGTGCAGCAGCGGCCATGAGATCTCTATAAATCCCGTCCACTTTGCTGTAAGACAATCATGGAAACTAATCTGTATGTATAATGCTGGTAGAGCACTAGTGATTAGCTCAAGTTTAGTCATATACAGGGGAAATATATAGAATACATTTATTAGCCTAAGACAAAATGGAGGCTGCACATAGTGGGTTGAGTGTCCTTACAGGCCATGTATGAGGTGCACACTTTAGGTATATGGTGCCGTTCATGGCCATTTTCTATTCCTTTATCTTTAATATTGTTTTTGTTTGAATTATGGACATAATTACTGTTAGACAATGGGCTCACACATGGGGCCTTAAAAGACGGCATCAACCAAAACAACATGAAGAAAAGACCATGTACTGCACATTATAATTGTAGTCAATATTTCTGCCCTGAGATACAAATACTTGATGTTACAGGCCCAAAGTCTGAGGCTGCACCACTGAGAAACTCGGACAACATGCCCTGGTTTCCATGGGGCGCAGACTTGTCATGGAGACTATGTGGATTCTAGTCACCAAATACACTGAGGTGTAAACACAGAGCCAGGAAGGATGTAGGTGGTGATCTGAATCCACTCTGGTCTCCATGACGACATGGGGGAAGACATTGACCCATAATATACCCTGATAAATCATTGTCTCTGCACCCCCGTATACAGCGACCCTCTTATCAGTGATGGGGGACATCATTGTCTGGGCAACCCCTGTATACATTGCCCCTCTTCTCAGTGGTAGGGGGACATCATTGGGTCTGCACCCTCGTATACAGCGCCCCTCTTGTCAGTGATGGGGGGGCATCATTGTTTGGGTACCCCTGTATACAGCACCCCTCTTCTCAGTGGTAGGGGGACATTATTGTCTGCACCCCCGTATACAGCATTTTTTCTTCTCAGTAGTAGGGGAGATCATGGTCTCTGCACCCTTGTATACAGTGCCCCTCTTCTCAGTAGTAGGGAAGATCATTGTCTCTGCACCCTCTTATACAGTGCCCCTCTTCTCAGTGGTACTGGAGATCTTTGTCTCTGCACCCCCGTATACAGCGCCTGTCTTCTCAGTGGTAGGGTACAGTGCACTTTGTCCAGCAGTCGCCATCTTGTGCCATGTAATCTGTCTCTGTCCTCAGTATCAGCGGTCTATTCTGCGGCTGGATGTCTCAGTATCCTGAGGACTTTGTATTACTGGACCCAGACCTGAGGGAAGAACTGTCTCGCTGCTTCGTAAGACTGAAGAAGGCAAATTTGGTCACCAAACTACAGGAGGTGACTGGCGGGGAGCGGCCAGTGACGGCGGCCGGTGCCTTGTTGGACGAGGACGACCACTACGACCCCTTAGATGTCCTGACGTTCCAGGCCGGATATGTGGCCGAGCAGCTGACCTGCCTGGAGGCGGTGAGGACTTCTCTCTACTCTCTTTCTTAAAGATCTACACAGTATAAATCCTAGAGTACAAGATGGTGTCTAATTATTAGGTTGAGACTTTGACAAATCTTGGGGTAATGCAAAGTTACGTCAACCTCATCCCTATTCTGTTACAACAGCATGGGAGACCCCAATGATCGGATTATGGGGGAACTACATTATGACCCAGTATTGGGTTAGCATCATAGGTTTAGGGCAAAGGATGGAAAAACTGATACATGGAAAAATTATCGACTATTCTGGACTATCACGTGTGATTAAAAAATAAAGAAAAAAATAAACATAGAAATCTTTGGAAATGTTATCAGAAATTCTGCCATTTATTTATAATTCTTTCTCCATGATCCTGAAAAATTCCAGTTCTTTATTTCCATTCTGTTCAGATTATCAGACTTTCTGGATTATTGGAATAAATGGATATCACTGTTGTAGGAAAATTGAGCATTTTGTTATCATAACTCTCGCTCCAGGTCTCGTCTTATTTTATTTATTTTTCTTGCAGTCTCTCTTCCTAAGAGTCGTCCCACACGAGTGCCTGGGATCTGTGTGGTCTCGAAGAGACAGGGGAGGAGACCACTATGACCGGTGCTACTCTGTCAGAGAGACCGTCCGCCACTTTAACCGCCTGTCGGGGGCTGTGACATCTTCATGTGTTCAAGACCCTCAGCTGAAGCCTCAGCAGCGGGCGCGGGTGATTGAGAAGTGGGTGAGAGTGGCTGAGGTGAGTGGAAATCTCCCTAATATGTGGCAGTGGTGGCTTCTCAATGATCAAATATTTTGGACTATCGGAAGGTCATGAACACATTTATAAAACTCGCTTATGAGGTTGAAGGAAGCCCAAATAATTCTACAGTCATGGAAAATGTCATGCCATAGGTTGTAGTAATGTAAGTCTGTGGGATATCGGAGTCCGGACCCCATGTAACGCGTTATTGCCCCTTCATATTGGAATTTGTTGACCGTTGTAGTGCACAGACCCCACCGGCATGAGCGTTTTGAATATTTTTTTTTTTTATGTGGATATTTCTTATAAGTGACACTTTATTTTAGGAATGCTGGAACCTCCGGAACTTCTCCTCGGTCTACGCCATCCTCTCGGCCCTGCAGAGTACGTCTGTGCATCGGCTGAAGAGAGTGTGGGCCGAGACCTCCAGGTGAGGCCGCCCATCTAATTCCTATTGTTCTGCGTACCCCCATTGTTGTAAACTTGAGAAATGAAAATGTATTGTGTTCTGATGTCACTCAGGGAAATCCAGCGCAGTTACCAGGAGATGAACGAGGTGTTTTCTGAGAAGGACAATTACGCCCGGATGAGGGAGCTGCTCTTCCAGGTGAGCCGTCGCCTCTAGTCCATGCGTCATGTCCATGCGTCCTCTGCCAGAATAACTCCTCATATAACGCAACCTTCTGTTCAGTCTCAGGACACGTCTGATGTAACCTCCAAAAAACACTCCCCGCGCTCCAGGGACCCACGGGCCTCGGTAAGACACGTTGCGTCTGTACTGTAGGGCTGGGAGGCCATACGCCGTCCTAAACATCACCGTGCCGCACGCAGTCACTGACTTTACATGGCGTGAGGTCTCTGGAAATGTTCTCATCATTGTGATCCTTCCCTTTTTCTCAAACTTCTGTGGGTAGAAGAGGAAGCGCTGACTGTGGGTGTGAGATCTCTGTAAATGGCCGGCGTACAGTCACGTTATAGGTATATATGTTGCCACAAACGGCAATAACGAAGAGTTAATTAAGAATATGGCAACCCCCCCCCCCCAATCCTCACAAATAAGCCATATTTATGGGGTCTCAATAGTCGTGCTATACAGTGAACACTCAATGCCCGATTTATCAAGACCAGTGACAATCACGCCTGTCCTGATCATGGACGCTCCCGATTCATTAAGGGGCGTGTGTGAATCCTGAGCGTCTGAACACTGACACGTGCCGCACAAGTCTTATTCCAGTACGATTTGTAGAGTAAAGAGCGCTGCCGCTCATCATGCCCCGGTCTGCCAAGTCTGTTAGAGATAGGATGAAAACGACATGAGAAGAGAACACCAAAAATTGCAACATGTTCGCATGGTCTCGTGTTGCGCCAACATTTTGAGACTTTTTTCAAAACTTTTTTTACATCAGAATTTTGGTGTAAAAGCTTTGATGTATCAGGCCTGTATCGTGCAAATATAATCAAAGTATACCAATCCTAAATGTTATCCCTGCAGGCGCCATGATGTAAGTTTGCACCCCGGTGGGGGTTAGGATGATGGTGGGCGTCTCCATCACTAGTAACTTCTCATTCTCCTTGGCACAGGGGGTCATCCCGTACCTCGGAGTCTTCCTCACTGACCTTGTTATGCTGGACTCAGCCATCCGGGACCAGCTGGAGGTGCGTCTTCTTTATTGAGCTGCCATATGTCTCATATTGTACGATCAGGCATTATGGTCGTTGGTTGTGGTTTCTTGGACAATGCGGGACTTGTGGTTGACGATAGGATGACAATTTATGATTTTCTATTTGTCGATTTCAGAATGGATACCTGAACTTTGAGAAGCGCAGGAAGGTGAGTGCAAACACTTCTATGTGGAGACCTATACATAGCATTAAAGGGGGTCTCCAGCTAAATGGATACCGTGTGCTATAGGGGATTTCAGCTTGGCATAAATGTCCTAATTTTGGTGATGTTGGTGATGTGGCTATGTGGCTTTCCTACGGAGGGTGATCACATTATTGTGCTGGTGCAGAGTATTGGCTGTTGCTCTCTAGTTGGCTGATGGGTTTGTATGAAAAAAACAAAACAAACAAAAACAGGTGTCAGATTTACAACAAGCAGAAAAATGAGCAGATGGTAGAGCAGAAGCACGGCCTGTGATGGATGATTAGATTTCATCTCCATATCTGAGCAAATGTGAACAATATTGGAGATATAATTTCTTGCCAATCTCTTTCGTATCGTATATGACATGGGATTATAAAACCTCAATCAGTGTGCAGCTAGCTCTGCAGGGGGGGGTCAAGCCTCAAAGGCTATGAGTGACAGATCTCGCACCTTGAGTTGGCTCAGAGCAGAACAAAAGGCTTGCTTGTCATGTGGATCCAAACCTTCTGCTCTAAACTGCTTTGTTGAGTCAGCTATAATTTAATAAGGAGAATATGGACTTGCCGTATGTCCTGGCCACACATTGGTTATATTACTGAGATCCCTACAACATGGCAAGTGCCCGGCTGGGTCTCGACCGGTTCTAGGGGATATAGGCTAGTATATTTGCAATATGATCCCTCTTTCTGTGATGCATGCGGTCCATTTCAGAAGTGGGGGGCCACATCAAGTAACGTGCTGTAAAGGACCTAGGAGCCAGCTGGCAGCCCAACGCACCCATGATCTAACATTACTTGGTAATTGACATTTATTCCACTTACAGTGGGTACGGAAAGTATTCAGACCCCTTTAAATTTTTCACTCTTTGTTTCATTGTAGCCATTTAGTAAATTCAAAAAAGTTTCATTTTGTTCTCATTAATGTGCACTCTGCATACTATCTTGACTGAGAAAAAAAAAACAGAAATGTAGAAATTTTTGCAAATTTCTTAAAAAAGAAAAACTGAAATCACATGGTCATAAGTATTCAGACACTCATAAGTCACATGCTGTCCATTTCCTTGAGATTGTTCTACTCCTTCATTGGAGTCCAGCTGTGTTTAATTGAACTGATTTGACTTGATTTGTAAAAGCGCACACACCTGTCTATATAAGACCTTACATTGCATGCCAGACCAAATGGGAATCATGAGGTCAAAGGAACGGGCCAAGGAGCTCAGAGAGAGAACTGTGGCAAGGCATAGATCTGGCCAAGGTTACCAAAGAATTTCTGCAGTACTCAAGGTTCCTAAAAGCACAGTGGCCTCCATAATCCTCAAATGGAAGACGTTTGGGACCACCAGAAGTTCTCCTAGACCCGGCCGTCCAGCCAAACTGAACAATCATGGGAAAAGAGCCTTGGTGAGAGAGGTAAAGAAGAACCCCAAGATCACTGTGGCTGAGCTCCACAGATGCAGTAGGGAGATGGGAGAAAGTTCCACAAAGTCAACTATCACTGCAGCCTTCCACCAGTCGGACGTTTATGGCAAAGTGGCCCAACGGAAGCCTCTCCTCAGTGCAAGACATATGAAAGCCCGCATAGAGTTTGCTAAAAAACACATGAAGGGCTCCCAGACTATGAGAAATAAGATTCTCTGGTCTGATCATACAAAGATAGAACTTTTTGGTGATAATTCTAAGCGGTGTGTGTGTGTGGAGAAAACCAGGCACTGCTCATCACCTGCCCAATACATTCCCAACAGTGAAACACGGTGGTGGCAGCAGCATTATGCTATGGTGGTATTTTTCAGCTGCAGAGACAGGACAACTGGTTGCAATTGAAGGAAACATGAATGCGGCCAAGTACAGCGATATCCTGGATGAAAACTTCTTCCAGAGTGCTCTGGACCTCAGACTTGGCCGAAGGTTCACCTTCCAACAAGACAAAGACCCTAAGCACACAGCTAAAATAACAAAGGGATGGCTTCAGAACAACATTCTTGATTGGCCTAGCCAGAGCCCTGACCTAAACACCTAAACCCAATTGAGCATCTCTGGAAAGACCAGAAAACCAACGTTCACCATCCAATCTGACGGAACTGGAGAGGATCTGCAAGGAAGAATGGCAGAGGATCCCCAAATCCAGGGGTGAAAAACTTGTTGCATAATTCCCAAGAAGACTCATAGCTGTACTAGCTCAAAAGGGTGCTTCTACTCAATACTGAGCAAAGGGGCTGAATACTTACTGTATGACCATGTGATATTTCAGTTTTTCTTTTTTAATAAATAAGCAAAAATGTCCACTTTTTTTTTTTTTTTTCAGTCAAGATGGGGGTGCAGAGTGTACATTAACCCCTTTCTGACATATGACGTACTATCCCATCCATGTGCCCTGGGACTTAATTCCCAAGGACAGGATAGTACGTCATAGCGATCAGCGGCGCCCCCCCCCGGGGGGAGCGCCGCTGATCGCAGCCGGGTGTCAGCTGATTATCACAGCTGACACTGTGTCAGGGGCAGTCACGGACCGCCCCCCCCACATTAACCCCTGGCACACTGCGATCAAGCATGGCGTCGCTCCGAGGGTCTCCTCTCTGCAGGCCCCTGGATCCTATATAGCCGCGGGGGCCTGCAGAGAGGCAGCTTCCACAGTGCCTGCAGAGAGCAGGCACTAGGAAGCCTGCAGCAACGCCTGTCAGATGGCTGATCTGGCACAGCGCTGTGTGAAGTATCAGGTCAGCGATCTGACACCTTATAGTGATGTCCCCACCTGGGAAAATATAGTAAAGGAAAAAAAAAAAGTGTAATAAATTTATGAAAAATCCCCAAATTAAAATAAAAAAAAAAAAGCTTCCCAATTTTTTTTTTTTTTTTTGTAAATAAAAAAAAAACGATAAAAATGCACATATTTAGTATCGCCGCATCCCTAACGACCCGCCCTATAAAACTGTCCCACTAGTTAACTCCTTTAGTTAACCCCTTCAAAAAAAGAAGCTAAAAACAATGCTTTACCATCATACCGCCAAACAAAAAGTGCAATAACGCGCGATCAAAAAGACGAATATAAATATCCATGGTACCGCTGAAAACTTCATCTTGTCCCGCAAAAAAACGAGCCGCCATACAGCATCATCAGCGAAAAAGTAAAAAAGTTATAGCTCGCAAAATAAAGCGATACGAAAATTATTTTTTATATAAAATTGTTTTCATTGCATAAAAGCGCCAAAACATAAAAAAAAAGACATAAATGAGGTATCGCTGTAATCGTACTGACCCGAAGAATAAAACCGCCTTATCAATTTTACCACACGCGGAACAGTGTAAGCGCACCCCCCAAAAGAAATTCATGAAATGCTGGTTTTTGTTCATTCTGCGTCCCAGAAATCGGAATAAAAAGCAATCAAAAAATGTCACGTGCCCGAAAATGGTACCAATAAAAACGTCAACTCGTCCCGCAAAAAATAAGACCTCATATGACTCGGTGGGTCAAAATATGGAAAAATTATAGCTCTCAAAATATGGTGATGCAAAATCAATTATTTACAATAAAAAGCGTCTTTTAGCGTGTGACAGCTGCCAAACAAAAAAAACCGCCATAAATATAGTAAATCAAACCCCCCGTTATCACCCCCTTAGTTAGGGAAAAATAATAAATTTTAAAAAAATGTATTTATTTCCATTTTCCCGTTAGGGCTAGGGTAAGGCTGTGTGCACACAAAGCGGATTCTGCTGCGGATTTTTCCCCGCAGATTTGGCTAAATCCGCAGGTCAAATGACCTGCATTTGACCTGCGGATTTAGTGCGGATTAGCCTGCGGTTTTCCCCTGCGTTTTGACACCTGGTAATGGAGCAGGTGTCAAACCGCTGCGGATTCCACACAAAGAAGTGACATACTGTGGATTTAAAACCGCAGCAAATCCGCGCGGAGAAATCCGTAGTATGTGCACTGTGTTTTTCATTTGCCATTGAATGTAAAGATACTGTACAACGCAACAGAAACTGCTGAGGATCCGCAGGGCCAAATCTGCTGTGGATCAGCAGCAGAATCTGCAATGTGTGCACACACCCTTAGGGTTAGGGCTAGGATTAGGGCTGAGATTAGGGTTAGGGGTGTGTTTGGGTTAGAATTGAAGTTAGAATTGGGGGGTTTCCACTGTTTGGGCACATCAGGTGCTCTCCAAACGCAACATGGCATCCGATCTCAATTCCAGCCATAAAAGCCAAATGGCTCTGCTTCCCTTCCGAGCTCTGCCATGCGCCCAGTTGTTTACCCCCACATATGGGGTATCAGCGTACTCAGGACAAATTGCACAATAACTTTTGGGGTCCTGTTACCCTTGGGGAAAATAAAAATTTGGGGTGAAAAGATCATTTTGGTGGAAAAAAATGATTTTTTTTTTGTTTTTAATTGTACGGCTGTACGTTATAAACTTCTGTGAAGCCCTTGTGGGTTCGAAGTTCTCACCACATATCTAGATAAGTTCCTTGGGGGGGGTCTAGCTTCCAAAATGGGGTCACTTGTGTTTTTTTTTCCACAGTTTAGGCACATCAGGGGCTCTCCAAACGTGATATGGCGTCTGATCTGAGTTCCAGCCAATTTTGCGTTGAAAAAGTCAAACGGCGCTCCTTCCCTTCTGAGCTCTGCCATTGTATTGCCAACTGTTTAGCAATAAGGTTCGGATATGGCTACTACTTGGATATAACACAATTTTATTATACAATGATTATAAAACACCAAATTAATGGAATGGCAGATATAATAGTACCCTGTCTTGTTTACATAGAGAAATAAGCATCAATACATTACCAGGTAGCATTGCAACATCACTTCTCCACTGGAAGGACCCCACAGTGTCAGTGAGAAGGAAAATCTTGTCATCACAGAAACCGTGCACCCACGATAGCTTCTGGAAAATGTCCCTCCCTCACTGACACAGGTCCACCTTTTTATACACAAAATTCCCACATTCCCTCTGTGTAGTATGCTGAGTCATCAGAATCTTGAAACTGCACAAGACTTCAAGGTCTGTTTGCTATAGCCTCTTAGTGTGTTTGCACCAACCAGAGATTTGTTTGCCAATAGTATGTCAACCTAGACTCTGTTTGCCTCTGGTCAACTTGTCAAAGTTGTCTATTACTGTTCAAAGTTCAACATATGTTGCTTGTTACAAAGTTAACTCTTCATGCTTATAGCATAATGCTCTAAGATGGTGGCATGACTTCCATAATCACCTATTCTGAAAACTGGATACCTATGTAACTCAGACACACACTCAGACATGTCAAGATATGTATCACAATTGTTCCTCGATTATGGATGTCATGCACGACCCAATATTGACTATTATTGAGCACAAGACTTCCTTGTTCAAGCAGCATAAATATTCATTATGTATACAGTTGTTATTCCTATTGTCCTAGCTTATATGTAAGAATATACCACACAACTCTTATATTAGAATACCACACAGAATTAGTTGGAAAGCTTCTTTCCATCAACCACCCCCAAGTGAAGGTATTCACTCAAAGCAAATATCACTTGTGTGCAAATCAGGATAAGGAATCTTTGAAACACAGAGCTTCAAAGACCACAGTGCAATTCCTTGTCTTACGGTATTGACACAGAGCAAACGCTTTGTGTCTCAGTATCAAAGTCCAGATTACACCCTAGTATTGCAATATAGTGTTTGGATTCAAACAACCATATTTCATATTTGCAATACTTTCTACCCTTGGTCTAATGACCACACTATATCAAAGCATATAAACAATATATTACAATATGTAGGCTATAAGATATCCATATTTTTATTAGCACCACAATCCACCCTTGGATATCTTATAGCCACACATTATTTATCCAACAACAAACCAATGCTTGCATAATACAAATTACTCCTTCAAGTTAACCTAGAGCTAACACCTGACCCACTAGTTACATTAGTTGGAATATAACGAAAAGTGATATTTTCTGTAAATGATGGAGCGATCACTATTGCTCACCCTCATACTTTTACACTTTTTATCTGAACTGGAGCCACATATAATGGCCCTCTCCCCATCCCCAGTCTGATTCAACATATTTCATGTTTATCACAAGTCCACTGACAGCATGGATCAGCTGGCATAATTCTTGGAGTCCTTCTGTTAATCATTTCTCCCATTAGAAATTTTCTTCAGTACAGTTCACATCTTGGGTCACATCTTCTTTGTCTTTGCCCTTCAAAAATGGCTAGTGTTCATCTGTTCATCCACTGAGCCAAGTAGATCTATAGATTCTGTTTGGTTTTCAGAAATCCACACTTTCCATAGCTGGCATTTGTCTGAAGATTGCTTGGCTCTTGAAAGCAGTCTCACAAGATGAAAGCAATAATGCAACACTTACAGATCAGATTTTGATCTAAAGGGAAAACAAAAGCATTATTATCTGAGATCATTGATGGCTACTTCAGAAATGACTTGAGCAGATTCTGGACACCTAATTGATTCCACCAAATTTTAGAAATCCACTGGCTGAGCTATTCTAGCTTCTCTCTGTATTATTGACATGTCACTTCACTCAATATTCATACATTTCTCCTGGATAAATCAAATCTATCACATTACCTCTATTCATTGAAATATCAAACATAACTGTTCAATATACAACTTTCAAATGGATTTTACAAACCTATTATGTTCCTAATTGAAAATAAAGATTAAAAACATACATAAAACTAAACCACAACTTTTAGCTAAATACAGTCCGATTCATCACAATGGGACGATTACTTATTTAATTGTTTGCAAACAATTATTTTAACCTTTACCTTTGAGCTCATTAGTCTACCCCCATGTCTTATATATAGCTAAATACATTGAATCCGATTCCTCTGAAAAACTGGTTTGTCCAGTCTGAAAGAAAAAAACACAGAAAGGTTAGAACACAGTCTTAAAAGGATAACACAGGAATAGTAGCACCGTCTTTTTGGGGTCTACAATATGACAAGTTCTGCTCTTTCCCAGTCTCACTCTTATCCACTGTTGGGATCTGCATTTCTTGCGACTTTTGTGCAGTTGTAGCAATGTCGGCTTTTTTACAGGAGTCTGTAAATTCAGTATCGTAGATGGCAATGTCTTCCTTATTCTCCATGCCATCAATATTCTGGTGCAATGAATGGCTCTCTGGTCTGGGATTACAATAACGTTTAATGTGGCCCATCTTCCCACATTTAAAGCAATACCTAGGCCTGTAAACAGCAGACACCTTATCGGATACTTCATCCTGCTCTTTTGACTTAAGGCACCACTCAGTTAATAGTTTTACAAATCTTTCATATGAACTGGTATTTCTTAGAGACACTCTTGTGGCATAATCTACATTACAATGATTTGCCATTGAAAATAGAAAACTAGGATCATTGTGAGACATATCTGGATGATTGCAAACATTTCTGTACAATGCCAAATAATTACTACAGAACAACATGGGATCATCAGATCGCCTGAATCTGAACATTGCCGGGGCCTTGCCACCCCTAGTATTTCTTCTACTTAAAGGGAAGGTGCCATCCAAAAAAAATTTTTTCAGCAATTGAAAAAATGTAAAGAATTAATGTTTACATTTTCTTAAAAAATATTATCGTTTGTTTTTAATTTTGCAAAATATGAAAAATAATTTTAAAAAGTTTGGCATTTCCACTTGTTAACACTAGGGGGAGCAGCTACTGAAATCTGGCACAAAAACCGCTATGACATCTATAGACACAGTGAGCAGCCATTTTGATGGGGCTTGCAAAGTTACTGACTGTCTTTGCATGTAAAGTCTGGATCAGAACAGGCCATCAATCAGCAGACATGTTTCCTGGATTTCTGTGGAGCAGACAAGCAGACGGTCCATCCATGTGTATAAAACACAGCGCTCTATGTACAATCCCTGGCACCGAACAGGGCGCCCCCCACAGACCAGCACACTGCTCTCCTGAAATACTCTGTGCTGCTGTCGCCCTGCTCCTTCCACCATACATCAGGCCCCTGTCCCCTCGGTTTCACACATCGCCAGGACGGGATCTGAGGAGAGGAATGGGGTCTTCGGTCACCGAGGATGGCAGGCAGCAAGGATTCTGGGAGCAGGGTGACAGCAGCACATAGTATTTCAGGAGAGCAGTATCACACGGGATAGGATTAGATACACGGCTCAGCAGGCAGCATCACACTGGAGAGGATTAGATACACGGCTCAGAATACAGTATCACACAGGATAGGATTAGATACACGGCTCAGCAGTCAGTATCACACAGGATAGGATTACATACACGGCTCAGCAGTCAGTATCACACAGGAGAGGATTAGATACACAGCTCAGCAGGCAGTATCACACAGAAGAGGATTAGATGCACGGCTCAGCAGGCAGTATCACACAGAAGAGGATTAGATGCACGGCTCAGCAGGCAGTATCACACAGGAGAGGATTAGATACACGGCTCAGCAGAAAGTATCACACAGGAGAGGATTAGATACCCGGCTCAGAATACAGTATCACACAGGATAGGATTAGATACACAGCTCAGCAGACAGTATCACACAGGAGAGGATTAGATACACGGCTCAGCAGACAGTATCACACAGGAGAGGATTAGATACCCAGCTCAGAATACAGTATCACACAGGATAGGATTAGATACACGGCTCAGCAGTCAGTATCACACAGGATAGGATTAGATACACGGCTCAGCAGTCAGTATCACACAGGAGAGGATTAGATACACGGCTCAGCAGTCAGTATCACACAGGAGAGGGTTAGATACACGGCTCAGCAGGCAGTATCACACAGGATAGGGTTAGATACACGGCTCAGCAGTCAGTATCACACAGGAGAGGATTAGATACACGGCTCAGCAGGCAGTATCACACAGGAGAGGATTAGATACACGGCTCAGCAGGCAGTATCACACAGGAGAGGATTAGATACACGGCTCAGCAGGCAGTATCACACAGGAGAGGATTAGATGCACGGCTCAGCAGGCAGTATCACACAGGAGAGGCTTAGATGCACGGCCCAGCAGACAGTATTACAGATATGCCCACACTGGTGAAACTTCCAGCCCCCCCCAATTATACACAAGACTATGGGCTGTATAAGTCACTGTCCTCCTCAGACAGCCATAAAAGCAAAGGTGTCAGATTACCGGAGATCACTGGGGCTGTGTGTGAGGAGGCGGAGACAGAGCAGGAGGACGCTGGAGCAGGAAGCACAGGGCCGAGCCTGGAGTAAGCAGTACAGAGGAGCATAGATGAAAGTCACCCGCACTCACCACTCTCCATCCTCCGGCTCCAGTGAGCGCTTCTTTCCTCTGCTGACCACCTTCTCCTTTTCTTCAGCCTCTCCTCACAACACAGGACCCGTTATGCCACAAGTGGTCCTGTGATAGAGGGAAAGTGGAGCTCAGCAGATAGCACTGGGCTACAGTAAAATGGCGCCCAGCCACACCTACAGCAGTGAATGGTGCAGCCCACAGGGGCGTGCCCAGTTCTCTGCTACTGAGGCTGCATGGTGGGGTCGGGAGCCGACCGCAGTCTCCTATGTCCAGGGACGGCCATATTTGCAGACTGTATGAGTCCTCCACAGATCTGCAAATCAAGATGGCAGCGCCCAGTGGCTACATGAAAACATTATTACAAACAAACCATATATCCTGGTTAGTACAACATTTGCTGAAACAACATGTTTTGTAACTTACTATTTTTTTGCAAATTATATAAAATTGCGGCACCTTCCCTTTAAGGTAGATTGCAACTCAGATCTATTAGACACCCTGCAATCTTCTACCTCATTCTGGTTTTGCTTCCCTGTAGCTGTCTCTACAACCTGGATCTGGCAAATATGATGAGCTTTTAATGGGTTAAGAAGAGGATCCATTTCCATCTCCCCACCAAAATGATCATCCCCCTGTTCTTGGCTGGTGACAGTTTCGGAGTCAGTTGATTCATGTGCATCACTATCCCACAAATCTGGGTTCCTCTCCATCTCTGCTCTGGCTATGGCCAAAGCTTTCGTCCTTTTCACCTTCCCGCTCTTCTTTCTGCACTTATACTGTTTTACACATACATACAGCAATCTGTTCTGCATCATGCTGAGTTCCAACACATTTGTCCATTACTAACTTATTCTGACCCTGTGCTGCCACCAATGCATTCTGGGCCTCACATAGCTGTATTTCCAAATCCTGCACTTTAGTTAACATTCTTTGCTTTTCCTCATGCTGTTTTCTATATGCAGATAGCAGGATCCAGCCACACTTACCAAGAGCACATAATTCTTTCCCTTTTTCTACTTTTACTTCCTGCAAGCATTCTGCTACCTCAGCAGGCTCTGCATCTTGCCCATATCTGTCCCAATGTTCACTTGAACCAACACTGTGCGACCACATAGTCGCCAACATATCATATGGGGTTTGGGTTTCCTCCCACCCTGGAGTCTCAACAGACTCACTTACAACCTCTTTTTGTTCCATTTCTGACAACTTTCTTTGCATATGGGTGTTTTGCTCATGCATATCTCGGTATACACTGAGTAAAATCCACATACGCCGTCCTAAAGACTCTACATCACCCCTGAGTACTTCAACAACATCAGGGATTAACTGCATCACCTGCCTTTGCAGGGAAAGCCTCGAGTAACTAAACAACATCGAGGGGTTAACTGCATCACCTGCCTTAGCAGGGATCCCCATGAGTACTTCAATATCATGGGGCTCTGAGCCCTTGAGCTTATTCTGCCAGGGTTCTGCCAATCCACAACAACGCATTTCCTGCGCCAAAAACCCAAACATTTTGGCCTAGTGCCGACAAATTACTATCCTATAAAATAAGTTAGGACGTGAGGATTATTTCTTATCCCAACAAAGAAAAAAAAACTTCTGAGCCTTCTGCATATCCTGCCGACTACGCCAATTTATGTATTCCCAACTGTTTAGCAATAAGGTTCGGATACGGCTTTAAAGAAGGCTACTACTTGGATATAACACAATTTTATTATACAATGATTATAAAACACCAAATTAATGGAATGGCAGATATAATATTACCCTGTCTTGTTTACATAGAGAAATAAGCATCAATACATTACCAGGTAGCATTGCAACATCACTTCTCCACTGGAGGGACCCCACAGTGTCAGTGAGAAGGAAAATCTTGTCATCACAGAAACCATGCACCCACGATAGCTTCTGGAAAATGTCCCTCCCTCACTGACACAGGTCCACCTTTTTATACACAAAATTCCCACATTCCCTCTGTGCAGTATGCTGAGTCATCAGAATCTTGAAACTGCACAAGACTTCAAGGTCTGTTTGCTATAGCCTCTTAGTGTGTTTGCACCAACCAGAGATTTGTTTGCCAATAGTATGTCAACCTAGACTCTGTTTGCCTCTGGTCAACTTGTCAAAGTTGTCTATTACTGTTCAAAGTTCAACATATGTTGCTTGTTACAAAGTTAACTCTTCATGCTCATAGCATAATGCTCTAAGATGGTGGCATGACTTCCATAATCACCTATTCTGAAAACTGGATACCTATGTAACTCAGACACACACTCAGACATGTCAAGATATGTATCACAATTGTTCCTCGACTATGGATGTCATGCATGACCCAATATTGACTATTACTGAGCACAAGACTTCCTTGTTCAAGCAGCATAAATATTCATTATCTATACAGTTGTTATTCCTATTGTCCTAGCTTATATGTAAGAATATACCACACAACTCTTATATTAGAATACCACACAGAATTAGTTGGAAAGCTTCTTTCCATCAACCACCCCCAAGTGAAGGTATTCACTCAAAGCAAATATCACTTGTGTGCAAATCAGGATAAGGAATCTTTGAAACACAGAGCTTCAAAGACCACAGTGCAATTCCTTGTCTTACGGTATTGACACAGAGCAAAAGCTTTGTGTCTCAGTATCAAAGTCCAGATTACACCCTAGTATTGCAATATAGTGTTTGGATTCAAACAACCATATTTCATATTTGCAATACTTTCTACCCTTGGTCTAATGACCACACTATATCAAAGCATATAAACAATATATTACAATATGTAGGCTATAAGATATTCATATTTTTATTAGCACCACAGCCATGCATCAAAACAGTGGTTTCCCCCCACGTATCAGGTATCAGTGTACTCAGGACAAATTGCACAATAACTTTTCCAGTCCAATTTCTCCTGTTACCCTTGGTAAAGTAAAAAAAAAAATGGACCTGAATTTTTTTTTTTTTTTTTTTTAAACATTCAAAAAATTCCTGTGAAGCATCTGAAGGGTTAATAGACTACTTGAATGTGGTTTTGAGCACCTTGAGGGGTGCAGTTTTTAGAATGGTGTCACTTTTGGGTATTTTCTATCATATAGACCCCCCCTCAAAGTCTCTTCCAATGTGATGTGGTCCCTAAAAATTCAATGGTGTTGTAAAAATGAGAAATTGCTGGTCAACTTTTAACCCTTATGCTTTCTAACAAAATAAAAATTTGGTTCCCAAATTGTGCTGATGTAAAGTAAACATGTGGGAAATGTTATTTATTAAGTTTTTTTGTGTGCCATATCTCTGTGATTTAAGGGTATAAAAATTCAAAGTTGGAAAATTGCGATATTTTCAAAATTTTCGCCAAATTTCCGTTTTTCACAAACGCTTGTTATATGAATTAAATTTTACCACTAACATGAAGTACAATATGTCACGAGAAAACAATGTCAGAATCACCGGGATCCATGGAAGTGTTCCAGAGCTAATACCTCATAAAGGGATAGTGGTCAGAATTGTAAAACTTGGCCCGGTCATTAAAGTGCAAACCACCCTTGGGGGTTAATGAGAAAAAAAATGAACTTCTTCAAATTTACTAAATGGCTGCTCGAGAGTGAAAAATTTAAAGGGGTCTCAATACTTTCCGTACCCACTGTATATCTTTTGACCTACCACTATCTGGATTTACATATCTGACCATTATATATGTGTAACCATCGTGTATATAGAATATTGTATAGTGTGCCGTTAAAAGCGATTAATATATAATTTAACCTTGGGCTGCTCTTTTATCCTGATCCATGAATCCTCACGTCTGTTTCTCGGTTTAACTTCCTATGCTACCGGGACTGGTTTCTGGCCCAATATAAGCCCGATCTATTAACAGGATTATATCTAACGAGGAACTGCTGGCAGTCTTACCAGGCTGGCAGTGCTCCGTTTCACTGGGGCTAGGGAAAGGGGCCTCTCAGGGTTATGAGCGAGTGTGGTGACTGCGTGAGCCACATCCTGACTCCCTGTTCCTGTGTGGACAAAGGGTGTCTGTAAAACTCTATCAAGTTGACCCAGGGGGGTGGTGGGTTTGACATGGGGGGGGGGGGGGGGGGGTGGCATCGGAGGGTTTCTGTGTGATCTCTCCGGTGTCATCCTTGACAGCAACTATATGACGAAAAAAACAATCCACATTGCATTACATGGACTGCACCTGTTTATGCCCATTTTATTAGACTTGGCCACCTCTGGACCTGGAGTCCTCCAGTAATGTGCAATTTTCAGTTTATTTTTTTGCTTGATCTACAGGAGTTTGAGTCGCTTTCTCAGATCCGTATTCTGCAGACTGTCTGCCTGGGATATCGCTTCACTTCAGATCCGCACTTTGCTGGCTGGTTCCAGAAACTGCGTCTTATCAGCGAGGATGAAAGGTAAATAATAGAAGGAATATTGTGGGCAGAGAGCCAAAATATAGTATTTCATAGCCTGACAGCATAGTCCTAAGCCTGAATTTTGTTAAAAGGCAAGCAGCAGGGGTGTTTTGATGATCGGGATCCTACACATTACACCTGGGGGTGGATATGTCTGATTACAGGGCATTTGTCATCTTTTGCAGTTACCGACTCTCATGTGACATTGAGTCAAATCAAGATGCAACTGTTACACCGCCCAACACGGTGAAGCCGACTGTGATCATCACACACTGCACCGAGTGAGCAGAAATCCAGCAAATTCACTCCAATGTTAATGCTCACTTTACGCTGACCACTGTCTGCTTCTCTTTATCAGGCTTTTGGCCTCCATTGCTGCACCTTTTGGCCCCGGCATGCACTTGGTGTCCTGGGATACACCCTGTGAGCGGCTGATGACACCAGGCCTCAGTGCGGTATGGAGACTTTTCCATTATTTTCCTTTGGGATTAATAACATGTTATGGGATGGGAGTTTTACACTTGTATTACATAGTTATTCATAAAGGCCTATTCCCATTATCTATCCACTCATAGCAGCAGAAGAGCCCTTCAGTTCCAGCACTGGACACACAAAGCTCTCCAAAACCAGCGCACAAAAGCTTCCTGACCCCAGCGGTCACAGTGCGGACACACAGGCGCTCTGCATCTTGTGGCAGTCCTTTAAATATTGCAATGCAGCACAGCACCTCTTCTGAGAGCATCACTGAGCAAGGAAAATTCCCTGATTCCACTGCAGATTTCCGCATCATCCGAGCGCGTGTGGAGCCGGCGGAGGAGAACAGCGTGTACAAGAGTGTGCGGGTGAGGAGACACTGATGAGGTGCAGGGGCTTCTATCATACCCATCATGTATACTGGGTGCGGGGTCTTCTAGAACGCTATAGTCGGCTCCGCGCACCGTGTTTTCTACAGCATTAGCTATAATCGATTTGATCTTGAGTTTCAGATCAGCAGTCAGGAGAAAGCTCCCACAGTGATTGACCGGATCATCCGAAAACATCATGGGATCCTCCAGGGTCCACAGGAACTTGTTCAGCTGTTGCCAGGGAATAAAGGTGAGATCCTACAAGTCTGATGCTGATGTCTAATATAGAGCTGTATCCTGGCCCTAGCCACCCAGTGACATCACACTCCGTGGTGGTATAACATGTAATATGGACACATTTTACAAGATCTGTACAGTTGTGGCCAAAAGTATTGACACCCCTGCAATTCTGTCAGATGATACTCAGTTTCTTCCTGAAAATGATTGCAAACACATTCTTTGGTATTATCTTCATTTAATTTGTCTTACAGTGGCATGCAAAAATTTAGGCACCCCTGGTCAAAAGTACTGTTATTGTGAACAGTTAAGCAAGTTGAAGATAAAATGATCTCTAAAAGGCCTAAAGTTAAAGATGACACATTTGTTTTGTATTTTAGGCTAAAAAGTAATACACTGATTTTTTTTTTTTTTTTTTCACATTTTAAAAATTACAAAAAGAAAAATGATCCGCTGCTAAAGTTTGGGCAGATTTGTGTGCTCAGATAACTTTGACCAAGGTTTCAGACCTTAATTAGCCTGTAAGGGATATGGCTTGTTCACCCTCAATGTTAGGAAAGGCCAGCTGATGCAGATTCCACAGGTTTAGAAACACACAGCCTCCTCTAACCTTGTGCGAAAAAACAGCCACCATGGGTTCTTTTAAGCAGCTGCCTAGCACTCTGAAAATGGTGGAGGCCCACAAAGCAGGAGAAGGCTATAAGAAGATGGCAAAGTGTTTTCAAGTTGTCCTTTCCTCAGTTCAATATGTAATTCAGAAATGGCAGTTTACAGGAACAGTAGAGGTCAAGATAAGGTCTGGAAGGCCAAGCAAAATTTCAGAGAGCGCTGCTTGTAGGATTGCTAGAAAGGCATATCAGAACCCCCACTTGACTGCAAAAGACCTTCAGAAAGATTTAGCAGATTCTGGAGTTGTGGTAATTGTTCTACTGTTCAGAGACACCTTATCAAATATGGCCTTCATGGAAGAGTCATCAGAAGAAAACCTCTCCTGCACCCTCACCATAAAATTCAGCATCAGAGGTATGCAAAAGAACATCTAAACAAGCCCAATGCATTTTAGAAACAAGTCCTGTGAATCGTTGAAGTTAAAATAAAACTCTTTGGTCGCAATGATCAAAGGTATGTGCAGAGAAAAAACTGCATAGAATTTCCGGAAAAGAACATCTCTCCAACCATTAAGCATGGGAATGGATCAATCATGCTTTGGAGTTGTGTTGCAGACAATGGCACAGGGAACATTTCACAGGTAGAGGGAAGAATGGATTCAATGAAATTTCAACAAATTCTTGATGCAAACATAACACCATGTGTAAAAAAAAAAAGCTGAATTTGAACACAGGATGGCTTCTACAAATGGATAATAATCACACACATCAAAATCCACAATAGACTACCTCAAAAGGCGATAGCTAAAGGTTTTTCAATGGCCCTCACAGTCCCCCGATTCGATCATCACTGAAAATCTGTGGCTAGTCCTCAAAATAGCAGTGCATGCAAGACGACCCAGGAATCTCACAGAAATGGAAGAATTTTCCAAGGAAGAATGGATGAAAATCCATCCAACAAGAATTGAAAGACTCTTGGCTTGCTACTAAAAGCGTTTACAAGCTGTGATATTTTTAAAAGGGAGTGCTACTAGGTACTAACTATGCAGGGTGCCCAAACTTTTTTGCATTGGCCTATTTTCCTTATTGTAATTTTTAAATTGACAATATATAATTTTTTTTGGCCTAAAATACAGAGAAAATGTGTCATCTTTAACTTTAGCCCTTTTAGAGATCATTCCATCTTCAACTTGCTTAACTGGTCACAATAACAGTAATTTTGACCAGGGGTTCCCAAACTTTTACATGCCACTGTAAACGAAAAAACACAAAAAGAATTGTCCTAAAGCCAAATTGGATAAAATTCCACACCAAACATAAAGAGGGTGGACAAAAGTTTTGGCACTGTTTGAAAAATCATGTGATGCTTCTCTAATTTGTGTAATTAACAGCACCTGTAACTTACCTGTGGCACCTAAGGCCCGTTTCACACTTCCGTTTTTTCAAATCCGTCAAAATCCGTTGTTTTCCGTAAAAAAACGGATCCGCCATTTTTTGCAGGATCCGTTTTTTTTGTCCCATAGACTTCCATTACGGTTACCGCGGATCCGTCAAAAAAACGGATCCGTTTTTAAAAAAACGGATCCGTTGGCATCAGTTTCCGTCAAAAAAACGGAAACGGATCCGTTTGGCGGACACAAAAACGGAAGTGTGAAACAGGCCTAACAGGTGTTGGCAATAGCTAAATCACACTTGCAGCCAGTTGACATGGATTAAAGTTGACTCAACCTCTGTACTGTGTCCTTGTGTGTACCACATTGAGCATGGAGAAAAGAAAGAAGACCAAAGAACTGTCTGAGGACTTGAGAAACCAAATTGTGAGGAAGCATGAGCAATCTCAAGGCTACAAGTCCATCTCCAAAGACCAGAATGTTCCTGTGTCTACCGTGCGCAGTGTCATCAAGAAGTTTAAAGCCCATGGCACTGTGGCTAACCTCCCTAGATGTGGACGGAAAAGAAAAATTGACAAGAGATTTCAACGCAAGATTGTGCGGCTGTTGGATAAAGAACCTCGACTAACATCCAAACAAGTTCAAGCTGCCCTGCAGTCCGAGGGTACAACAGTGAGTGTCAACCCGTACTATCCGTCGGCGTCTGAATGGAAAGGGACTGTATGGTAGGAGACCCAAGAAGACCCCACTTCTTACCCCGAGACATAAAAAAGCCAGGCTGGAGTTTGCCAAAACTTACCTGAAAAAGCCTAAAACGTTTTGGAAGAATGTTCTCTGGTCAGATGAGACAAAAGTAGAGCTTTTTGGGCAAAGGCATCAACATAGAGTTTACAGGAGAAAAAAGAGACATTCAAAGAAAAGAACACGGTCCGTACAGTCAAACATGGCGGAGGTTCCCTGATGTTTTGGGGTTGCTTTGCTGCCTCTGGCACTGGACTGCTTGACTGTGCGCATGGCATTATGAAGTCTGAAGACTACCAACAAATTTTGCAGCATAATGTAGGGCCCAGTGTGAGAAAGCTGGGTCTTCCTCAGAGGTCATGGGTCTTCCAGCAGGACAAGGACCCAAAACACACTTCAAAAAGCACTAGAAAATGGTTTGAGAGAAAGCACTGGAGACTTCTAAGGTGGCCAGCAATCCAGACCTGAATCCCATAGAACACCTGTGGAGAGATCTAAAAATGGCAGTTTGGAGAAGGCACCCTTCTAATATCAGGGACCTGGAGCAGTTTTCCAAAGAAGAATGGTCTAAAATTCCAGCAGAGCATTGTAAGAAACTCATTGATGGTTACCGGAAGCGGTGGGTCGCAGTTATTTTGGCTAAAGGTTGTGCAACCAAGTATTAGGCTGAGGGTGCCAATACTTTTGTCTGGCCCATTTTTGGAGTTTTGTGTGAAATGATCAATGTTTTTTCATTTAAGACAAATTAAATGAAGATAATACCAAAGAATGTGTTTGCAATCATTTTCAGGAAGAAACTGAGTATTATCTGACAGAATTGCAGGGGTGTCAATACTTTTGGCCACAACTGTATATACTTTAAGAAAAAAGACTGTTCTGATGTGAACTATAGACCTACAGAGCCACATGGCTGCCACATCAGAAAAGACTGGAAGTCGTAGACTCCTTTTCTCAGCATGGGTGTGGGGTTTGTTCCAACGTAATGAGTCATTCTCCTGAGGTCTTATTTGCTAACACAATTGTGGAGAAATACGTTGTACATGTTTGGCTTCACTAACCCCTGTAATGTCTGATCCTACAGAGCTGCTCATCCCAGCGACTGCCAATGTCTTCTACGCCATGAGCGCGGCTAGCTTGGATTTCCTGGTCCGTCCACATCTTCCCGCCGTGGCCCCTCAACCTGAAGCGCGGCACCATCTGAAGGCACAAGTCCATGCCACCTATCCCAAAATCAAGGCCAAAGCTGGAGACTTTGCCAAATCCCTCTTCTAGTATATACTTTTAGGACTAAAGCTACATAAGGACATTTTTTCCATCCCCATGGGGGCTACTGGTTTGTTATTTGGGGGCCGTGGCCCTCTGGCCACATCTGCATGTGGTTTTATTCCGATGTTGCAAAACCAAAGACTTTCTTTTAGCTGATGAGAAATGAAGCTGTAAGAACTGGGGCAATCTACAGTCAGGTGCTGACACCGCTCTGCATGGAAAGTGCTGCTCAACCCTCCATACACTATCATGAAACACTATGTACTGTTACTACGAGGCCATATCTGTTTGTATTTCTATGTTATGTTTTATCTGAGATTATATTTAAAAAAAAAAAAATTGAAACGACAAGTCTCAGCATGCTCTACTAGCTCTGCATGGTTACAGTGTTTATAGTTTCAAAACATTCAGTAGCCAGCACACAATATGGCAGCCTGTGAAAGTTTAATAAGTCATCTTCAAGATACAGCAACGTTCCCTTCACCCGGTGAAAAGTGGTAAAATAAAGTGTGAGCCCATGTGACCAGGGAAACATTACAGGCCCCGTCCTCCAGTCTATAAATAATGATAAAGGAAGAGCAGCTCTCAGGCCTTCACTGCCCCCTTGCCCTGTGCCCTCTGGTACTCCTGCTGCAGCTTCGTCAGAGACGTCCGTTGTTGTTCTGATCGCTGCTCCAGGTCTTTCAGCAAAGTTTCATATCTCTTTCTGTGAAATGGAAGAAGAGGGAACATGATGATTAATACACTTGCAGGACAGTGAAAGAGAAGGCAGGTGCTGCAGACAGAAAAGGGATTTCACCAACCAGAGAAGTCCTGAACTGTACAGGATGATATCTGATGAATGACTGTCAGAATTCAACACAGATGAATCTGCACATTCTGACCGTATTCAATGTCTGTCCCCATCGAGGATAAAGAAACTAAAGCAAGAAATGAGCAGAGCATGACGACCCAGGGCATGAGAAGCCGTGGACGAGGAAAGAGGTGTAATGTTCTCTACATTATACTCCCAACTGAATGGTACATATGTGATACACACTGTGTAGATATACTCACATCTCTCCATTTATATACTGCAGTCTCTTGTCAACCGTGGACTTTGCCTCCTCCAGGTCTTGCTTCACCAGCACTGGCCCGATGAGCTTATACACTGTGTTACTGTCATCCAGCAGTGCCAGCTCCTAAAATACAATGTAATTGTATAAAATAAAAGACTTCTATAACCTCCTCACCCTCCATAGTAAAACAATACTGAAACTAATCGGAACATTAATTACTCTGGTTACAACAGGAGTTCAGATGGGGCGGAATAATTTTATCTGGCTTGTACAAGGTCAATTACAAAAACAAACACTGGGATTTTGTAAAATGTAGAAAAAAAATAAGAATGGAATAGATATCTGACGATCAACCTTGAAACACATGCACACTCATACTGGTTGGGTGTACATGGGTCCTCAATTGCATGAAGGGAACAGTCCGCTGACAGTCACCTCTGGTGGCCAGAATCCAACATATAGAAATTCCACAACTTTTACCCGACAATTATGAGAAGAGAACCAGAAGCTCATACAGAACAGATCAGTGACTTCTATCACACATTTATTGTACCAGATAAGAAGGAAAACAAAAAAGCTTCATGTTATTGCCTGTTGGACGCTGCGTCCCTGCCCTGTGTCTGGCATTTACTCAAGTGAATGGAGCGAAGCTGCGATACCCGATGGCTCATGGGCACGATTCTGGATAAATATAAAACCTGCGCCTCGTACCCGCTATAACAACGAGTATGAAAAATAACTAATATATTTCCTATCACTTTAAAATGCCACACATGAAATGTCATTGTGGCGCTGCTCGCCATCCACAGAGGAAATCCCTGATTACAGGAAGAAAAAGCAGGAAACCAGCAGTGGTAATAACTAAATACGGAAGTGCCCTGCATCCGCCAGATGTCCATGTGCCACATGATAAAGAACAAGTTATAGGCAGAGATAAACCTTAACTGCAGGAGGAGGCAACAGCCCTTGTGCTGCCTGGGAGGAGAAGGCAGACTTTGCGCTGCTCAGGAGGAGAAGGAGGCGGCAGATTCGGCCCGTTTACTGCCCGGAAGGAGAAGGAAGAGGTGGCGGCCCGTGAGCTGCCTGGGAGGAGGAGACTGCGGCCCGTGTGCTGCCTGGGACGAGGAGGAGGAGGTGGCCCGTGTGCTGCCTGGGACGAGGAGGAGGAGGTGGCCCGTGTGCTGCCTGGGACGAGGAGGAGGAGGTGGCCCGTGTGCTGCCTGGGACGAGGAGGAGGAGGTGGCCCGTGTGCTGCCTGGGACGAGGAGGAGGAGGTGGCCCGTGTGCTGCCTGGGACGAGGAGGAGGAGGTGGCCCGTGTGCTGCCTGGGACGAGGAGGAGGAGGTGGCCCGTGTGCTGCCTGGGACGAGGAGGAGGAGGTGGCCCGTGTGCTGCCTGGGACGAGGAGGAGGAGGTGGCCCGTGTGCTGCCTGGGACGAGGAGGAGGAGGTGGCCCGTGTGCTGCCTGGGACGAGGAGGAGGAGGTGGCCCGTGTGCTGCCTGGGACGAGGAGGAGGAGGTGGCCCGTGTGCTGCCTGGGACGAAGAGGAGGAGGTGGCCCGTGTGCTGCCTGGGACGAAGAGGAGGAGGTGGCCCGTGTGCTGCCTGGGACGAGGAGGCGGCGGTGGCCCGTGTGCTGCCTGAGAGGAGGAGGCGGCGGCCCGTGTGCTGACTGGGAAGAAGAGGCGGCGGCCCGTGTGCTGCCCGAAAGGAGGAGGCAGCGGTGGCCCGTGTGCTGCTCAGGAGGATGCAACCCATGTGCTGCCTGGGAAGAGAAGGTGGTGGCCCGTGTGCTGCCCGAGAGGAGGAGGTGGCAGCCTGCGTGCTGCCTGAGAGGAGGAGGCAGCCCATGAACTGCCTGGGAAGAGGAGAAGGTGGTGGCCTGCATGCTGCCCGAGAGGAGTAAAAGGCGGCGGCCCAGGAGAAAGCACTGATGGCAATTTTCAATTCCAATAAAGTGCTAAACTTGCAGACATTTGGGCACATGACTTTCTTTAACAAAGGCCATCACATAGGAAAACCAATATCATATACTTTACTAAACAAACCTCAGATAACAGGAGCGAGGAACACCATTTTACATGTAACTACAGAGAGGACCTATCAAGTCTGCACTACATGGACAGCCCAATGATTCCAGTGAGGTGTGCAATACCTCAGATCACCAGTGGAGGTGCTGTAAGAAAACTTAACACTTGCTGATATATTTCTCCACAGATGAGCACTTGGCGTGACAGAACCAGGACATCCCCCAGCGATCAGATCATTATCGGGAGGAGGGGCTTTTATGAAAATTCACCACTATGGGACTACGCTGCAATACCTAGATAAATCGCTATTTTTTCCATTTTGCTATATTTATTAAATGTGTGTTCCCGTATTTGTGACTGGTGAGTGTCAGAACTCTGTTAACCCCACTGATACTGTGAATAGAGGGGCGCACAATCAGTGTTGTGACTCCTTTACTGTTCGCTCCTGGTCACCTGGCTGTGCAGTTAGCTACTTCTACAATAGAGGTGAGTGCTGGAGCACAGGAAAGCAGCAGTACTGGATTGCTGCAGATAGTTGTGTATGAAGCTCTTCTCTCACACTACATGTTTTTCCTGCTGTTTCCAATTACAACTCACTGGTAACAGCCCATTACATCATCACCACCAGTGATCTGTACACAGCAATACACAGAGAAGTCACAGGCTGCGTGTATACCAGGTGTCTCTGCATAAGGAATCCCTCTGATGTCATTACTGATGTCTAGGGGATGGGAACCACAGCAATCAGACACTGAAGACATGAGATCCTGCACTTGTGACCAGGGTACAGATGAGCGCATCGATGACAGCACATAAATTACTGGCCTTCTTCCACACGGATCTGTGACTTATGTGTGGAGGGTGGGAAGGGGTTAAGCATTATTTCTACTTTTATCTCTGCCCCGTCGGCCCCTGAAGATTCAGAGACCCCCGTGTGGGAGGAGACACATCATGTCACTCACATCTTTCACTATGTTGTTCTCGGTGAGCTGAACCTCGAGCTTCTGTCGGACAGACATGTTGCTGCTGATATCTGCAGAGAGAGGATGGTTCCGATCTGAGTACAATCTCTAGGATGAAATGATTTGCTCACCTTTATGACCAAACAAAGAAATAAAATATGTAGCAAACATTGCAAAATCTTGAATAAAAATTATCCCACCATTTGATGTACACAGCTCCAATGCAGGCTTATGTATCGTCATGGTTACAGACTAAAACCAATCCTCTGTTGTCTGATGGTCGTCCTTTTTCCATCTGACAGTTCGTTGCTTAAATTCAGAAGATAAGAGGAGTAACACAACAGCAGACCCCACCTACATATATGTAGTCTGTTACCATGGAGACATGTTTTTATAGGAGCTGAAGTCAGAAGATAATGACGTTCCCTTATACTCATTAGATACCTGTCCTTGTAAAATGATGACAGTGAGCGTCACCCTCTGCCCCTTTACACGACCGTGGTCGCCCCATTTACCTTTCTGCACCTGCTGGTATTTGGTGACCTCGGCCTGCAGCTTCTCCTGTAACTGCGCAGCCATCTGGGAGCAGAGAGAACAGGATCAGCCGTCATCACACGCGACAGATATAAACACAGATCAATCCTGAGCATCCTACGGGACCATCGGGGCTGAGAGTGACGTGACAGCACAGATTGTTAGTGCGGAGTCAACCAAAATACGTCAGTATTTGTGAGCAAAAACCAGGAGTGGGTGATAAGTACAGAAGTGGTGACATGTTTCTATTATACTTTTCTTCTGACTGTTCCTCTTCTGGTTTTGGCTACAAATACTGATGTAAACTACTGCTATTGAGAACGTGGCCTAATGTACACGGGGCTGGAAACATCACGTGAGGAGGACGCTGCAGACTGTGAGGAGATCGGCCATGGCTGGTCACATCACAAGACTCAGAGGGTAGGACCCCACCCATCATGTCTGCAGCCCCCGTCATCCCCAGCTAGGATCACATCCTGATACTGTGGGTCTCCACCCAGAGAGGGAAGCTGCTGTGGTTGTCACTACTATGGGGGAGGGGAGCCCCAGTTGTCGCTGTTATAGAGGGGAGCTCTGGTTGTCACTGTTATGGGGGGCAGGTTGTCGTTACTATGAGTGGAGGGGAGCCCCAGTTGTTGCTGTTATGGGGGAGAGGAGCCCCGGTTGTCGCTGATATGGGTAGAGGGGAGCCCCTTTTGTCACTGTTATGGGGGAGGGGAGCCCCTGTTGTCGATGATATGGGGGGAGAGCCCCTGTTGTCGCTACTATAGGTGGAGGGGAGCCCTTGTTGTCACTGTTATGGGGGGAGGGGAGCCCTTGTTGTCACTGTTATGGGGGGAGGGGAGCCCCTGTGGTCGCTGATATGGGTAGAGGGGAGCCCCTTTTGTCACTGTTATGGGGGAGGGGAGCTCCTGTTGTCGATGATATGGGGGGAGAGCCCCTGTTGTCGCTACTGTAGGTGGAGGGGAGCCCCTGTTGTCGCTGATATGGGGGGAGAGCCCCTGTTGTCCCTACTATGGGTGGAGGGGAGCTCCTGTGGTCGCTGATATGGGTGGAGGGGAGCCCCTGTTGTCGCTGATATGGGTGGAGGGGAGCCCCTGTTGTCGCTAATATGGGTGGAGGGGAGCCCCTGTTGTCACTGATATGGGGGAGGTGAGCCCCTGTTGTCGCTGTTATGGGGAGGGGCAGGTTGACACTACTATGGGAGGAGGGGATCCCCGGTTGTCAGTGATATGGGGGAGCCCCAGTTGTTGCTACCAAGGGAGGAGGGGAGCCCTTGTTGTCATTGTTATGGGGGGAGGATCTCCAGCTGTCGCTGTAATGGGGAGGGGAGCCCCGGTTGCTCCTGTTATGGGAAGGGGAGCCCCGGTTGCCCCTGTTATGGGGAAAGGGGAGGCCTTGTTGTCACTGTTATAGAGAGGAGCACTGGCTGTCGCTGTTATGGGGGGGAGCCCCTGTTGTCACTGTTATGGGGAGGGGCAGGTTGTCGCTACTATGGGAGGAGGGGATCCCCTGTTGTCAGTGATATGGGGGAGCCCCGGTTGTTGCTACCAAGGGAGGAGGGGATCCCCTGTTGTCATTGTTATCGGGGGAGGGTCTCCAGCTGTCGCTGTAATGGGAGGGGAGCCCTGGTTGCCCCTGTTATGGGGTAAGGGGAGTGTTATAGAGAGGAGCACTGGCTGTCGCTGTTATGGGGGGAGCCCCTGTTGTCACTGTTATGGGGAGGGGCAGGTTGTCCCTACTATGGGAGGAGGGGATCCCCTGTTGTCAGTGATATGGGGGAGCCCCGGTTGTTGCTACCAAGGGAGGAGGGAATCCCCTGTTGTCATTGTTATCGGGGGAGGGTCTCCAGCTGTCGCTGTAATGGGGAGGGGAGCCCTGGTTGCCCCTGTTATGGGGTAAGGGGAGTGTTATAGAGTGGAGCACTGGCTGTTGCCGTTATGGGGGGGAGCCCCTGTTGTCACTGTTATGGGGAGGGGCAGGTTGTCCCTACTATGGGAGGAGGGGATCCCCTGTTGTCAGTGATATGGGGGAGCCCCGGTTGTTGCTACCAAGGGAGGAGGGGATCCCCTGTTGTCATTGTTATCGGGGGAGGGTCTCCAGCTGTCGCTGTAATGGGGAGGGGAGCCCTGGTTGCCCCTGTTATGGGGTAAGGGGAGTGTTATAGAGTGGAGCACTGGCTGTTGCCATTATGGGAGGAGCCCCTGTTGTCACTGTTATGGGGAGGGGCAGGTTGTCGCTACTGGGGGAGGAGGGGAGCCCCGGTTGCCTCTGATATGGGGGAGAGGAGCCCTGGTTGCCCCTGTTATGGGGGGAGGGGAGCCCTGGTTGCCCCTGTTATGGGGGGAGGGGAGCCCTGGTTGCCCCTGTTATGGGGGGAGGGGAGCCCCAGTTGTCGCTGTTATGGGGGGGAGGGGAGCCCCAGTTGTCGCTGTTATGGGGGGAGGGGAGCCCTGGTTGTCGCTGTTATGGGGGGAGGGGAGCCCCGGTTGTCGCTGTTATGGGGGGGAGAGGAGCCCTGGTTGCCCCTGTTATGGGGGGAGGGGACCCCCGGTTGTCGCTGTTATGGGGGGAGGGGAGCCCTGGTTGTCGCTGTTATGGGGGGGAGGGGAGCCCCAGTTGTCGCTGTTATGGGGGGGAGGGGAGCCCCAGTTGTCGCTGTTATGGGGGGGAGGGGAGCCCCAGTTGTCGCTGTTATGGGGGGGAGGGGAGCCCCAGTTGTCGCTGTTATGGGGGGGAGGGGAGCCCCGGTTGTCGCTGTTATGGGGGGGAGGGGAGCCCCGGTTGTCGCTGTTATGGGGGGAGGGGAGCCCCGGTTGTCACTGTTATGGGGGGAGGGGAGCCCTGGTTGTCGCTGTTATGGGGGGAGGGGAGCCCCGGTTGTCGCTGTTATGGGGGGAGGGGAGCCCCGGTTGCCCCTGTGGGGTGAGCTGCTGAAAATATCATATACACAAATAACGTGTGTTGTGCTGGCATCTGTAGTTCTCCACCACCCACGCATTCACACCTCCACTTGCGGTAATGACGCGTTATTTTACCGTTTCTCCGTCCTGCAGCGTGCCGTGCAGTTCTCAACTGTCACCCGGAAATAGCTCCCCACTTCCGCCCTCTGCGGTCACCATGGAGACAGCCCCACCCACATAACTCAGCGCAACTTTATTGTGCTGAACAGAAAAATCAATGGACAGAGCGAGGATTGCGGAGAGGAGCGGGGAGGAAGGTGAGACCTGGCGCGGCCGTGCGACCCCCGGAGCGACACCCCACACTACGTGCTGCTCATTATTCTGTCTTATATGGGGGGTCTATGGGTCTTGTAAATGAATGAATTTATTCATTGTAATGAAAAAATATAAAAATCCAGAAAATCTCGCTCCGGTGTGGCGGTGACCGGTGCCCCCCGGCTGCAGATCGCTGCTGTCCCACCAATATGGCCACGTCCTCCGCGCTTCTGGGATGTCTACATGATTTTGTCTGTGGGATTTTTCCCCTTCATCCAGAAGAGCGTTTGTGGGGTCAGACCCTGATATTGGGGGGACACAATCTCCATTTATAGGGGGGCTGAGGTCCGGGCTCTGTCTGTACGGACCCTGGACACGATCACAGGAGCAGGAAAGAGGCATCAGCCGCAGATAGAGAAGTGCGATCATCACTGCACAGAACACGTCTCCTCCAGGGTCCAGTGCTGGCGACTTTACACCGCTCCATCCGACGCTCGGCATTGTGCTTGGTGATGTATGGCTGCATGTGACGCCCCCAGAGGCCGTGGGGTACTCGGTGCCGGGCCCGTTGATTTCTATGGGAGATGTCACAGCGGCAGTGACCCGGCCCGTGGCCTCAGGTGGTCAATGTAAAAGGGGTAGAGTGATGGGGATAAAGTTGTTGAGATGATTCGTGACGCCACCTGTGGTTTCTGGTCAGTTTGACCAGCGCTGCAGGATTGCTTCTCTGGGACAGATGGTGTGGTGCAGCAATGATGTTGAAGCCCTCCACAGGTGGAGCTGTAGTCCCAGGGCAGTGTAGGTGAGGGGTAGATGGTGAGGTGGATGTAGCAGAGCAAGAATAAGTGAAGGACACAAGGGCTTGTAGTTCCAAAGGCTTTACTCACAGTCTGTCTGCAGTACAGGTGCCCGCTTCGGTGCCGAGTCCTCCAGATAAGGGGTCCAGATAACTTCCAGATAAGATGGCGTGCACCTTTCCAGCCTTCCCTGTCAGTGTGTTCCTTTCCTGGCCGTCTCCAAAGTATACGCTGCTTAAACTCCTTCTTCCACTCCAGCGCTTCACAATTAGCGTTCCGGGCCAGCAGCTGCGAATCCTGTTCGGGCAACGACTCACCGTTCCCGTGACTATATAGCCGCCTTTCCGGTCGGACTAACTGTGGAAGGGGCGATGGTCCATAAAGCAACCAAAGCTGTCGGCTTGCTAGTGGCACCCAGAGGAATGTGATCTAGGCTAGGGGCGTTCCCTTTGCGACCAGTCTGGTTCCTTCCTCCACCTGACAGCCATCAGCGTGGAACGGGACCCACAGGATGACTTTCCAACCGTGTCCCTGGAAGAACCAATCTTCCTTGCGGACAATCTGCTGTTTCTTTAGTCCAATCCGTCTGGCACTCCCCATGCAGTTGGGAGCTGCTCAGGCTACGTCCTTCTCCTTCCCTCCCTCTCAGGGGATCTCTATCTAACTTCAGCCTAGACCTGTGTGTGTGTGGGGTGTGGGAATCTGGTTGGGTGCATCCATCCTACCTGGTCGTGGGTTACCACACCTCTGGTTGAGGTGCAGTACCTCTGTGGCGTCTGGACCCGCAGGGGCGCCACACATGCAGCTGCTCGGCCATGAAGCTCCCGGCGGGGGATCAGTGTTTATGCTGATGTTATACCAGAGGAGGACTGGACTCTGCAGTTATGGGGTCAGCAGAGTGGTGGTGACTTTTATGCCCTTTGCTCCTCAGCACTTGGTCCTCTGCTCGGTAACGTTACGGGGTCTCCACATTGTGGCTGAGTTGCTGCGATTTCTTCCACTTCTCAGTAATATCACTCACAGGTGATGGGGGAAGATTCAGGAGGAAGAAATGTCATGGATAAACTTGTTGCCCTGGTGGCTCCTATTACAGGACTGCGCTGTTATCAGGGAGCTCCGCACCACAGGCTGATCTGTCATGTGGTAGTTAAGGCAGACGGCATGGGGGTCCAGATGGTAAATACCAGGGGGGCTGGAGTCTATGCACCGAGGTGGGGGTCAAAGGGCTGGATATTATACAGAGGGGGTCAAAGGGCTGGATGTTATACACAGGGGGGTGAGGGGCTGGATATTATACACGGGGGGGCGAGGGGCTGGATATTATACACGGGGGGGCGAGGGGCTGGGTATTATACACGGGGGGGCGAGGGGCTGGGTATTATACACGGGGGGAGGGGCTGGGTATTATACACGGGGGGGGAGGGGCTGGGTATTATACACGGGGGGGAGGGGCTGGGTATTATACACGGGGGGGGAGGGGCTGGGTATTATACAGAGGGGGGCGAGGGGCTGGGTATTATACAGAGGGGGGCGAGGGGCTGGGTATTATACAGAGGGGGGCGAGGGGCTGGGTATTATACAGAGGGGGGCGAGGGGCTGGGTATTATACAGAGGGGGGCGAGGGGCTGGGTATTATACAGAGAGGGGCGGGGGGCTGGGTATTATACAGAGGGGGGCGAGGGGCTGGGTATTATACACGGGGGGGGCGAGGGGCTGGATGTTATACAGAGGGGGGCGAGGGGCTGGGTATTATACACGGGGGGGGCGAGGGGCTGGATGTTATACAGAGGGGGGCGAGGGGCTGGGTATTATACAGAGGGGGGGCGAGGGGCTGGGTATTATACAGAGGGGGGCGAGGGGCTGGATATTATACACGGGGGGGCGAGGGGCTGGATGTTATATAGAGGGGAGTGAGGGGCTGGATGTTATACAGAGGGGGGCGAGGGGCTAGGTATTATGCACAGGGGTCGAGGGGCTGGATGTTATACAGAGGGGGGGGGCGAGGGGCTGGGTGTTATACACAGGGGGGTGAAGGGTTGGGTGTTATACACAGGGGGGTGAGGGGTTGGGTGTTATACAGAGGTGGGCGAGGGGCTGGGTATTATACACGGGGGGGCGAGGGGCTGGGTATTATACAGAGGGGGGCGAGGGGCTGGGTATTATACACGGGGGGGCGAGGGGCTGGATGTTATACAGAGGGGGGCGAGGGGCTGGATGTTATACAGAGGGGGGGCGAGGGGCTAGGTATTATGCACAGGGGGCGAGGGGCTGGATGTTATACAGAGGGGGGGCGAGGGGCTGGATGTTATACAGAGGGGGGCGAGGGGCTGGGTGTTATACACAGGGGGGTGAGGGGTTGGGTGTTATACAGAGGTGGGCGAGGGGCTGGGTATTATACACGGGGGAGCGAGGGGCTGGGTATTATACAGAGGGGGGCGAGGGGCTGGGTATTATACACGGGGGGGCGAGGGGCTGGATGTTATATAGAGGGGGGTGAGGGGCTGGATGTTATACAGAGGGGGGCGAGGGGCTAGGTATTATGCACAGGGGTCGAGGGGCTGGATGTTATACAGAGGGTTGGCGAGGGGCTGGGTGTTATACACAGGGGGGTGAGGGGTTGGGTGTTATACACAGGGGGGTGAAGGGTTGGGTGTTATACACAGGGGGTGAGGGGTTGGGTGTTATACAGAGGTGGGCGAGGGGCTGGGTATTATACACGGGGGGGGCGAGGGGCTGGGTATTATACAGAGGGGGGCGAGGGGCTGGGTATTATACACGAGGGGGCGAGGGGCTGGATGTTATATAGAGGGGGGTGAGGGGCTGGATGTTATACAGAGGGGGGCGAGGGGCTAGGTATTATGCACAGGGGTCGAGGGGCTGGATGTTATACAGAGGGGGGGCGAGGGGCTGGGTGTTATACACAGGGGGGTGAGGGGTTGGGTGTTATACAGAGGTGGGCGAGGGGCTGGGTATTATACACGGGGGGGCGAGGGGCTGGGTATTATACAGAGGGGGGCGAGGGGCTGGGTATTATACACGGGGGGGCGAGGGGCTGGATGTTATACAGAGGGGGGCGAGGGGCTGGATGTTATACAGAGGGGGGGCGAGGGGCTAGGTATTATGCACAGGGGGCGAGGGGCTGGATGTTATACAGAGGGGGGGCGAGGGGCTGGGTTTTATACACAGGGGGGTGAGGGGTTGGGTGTTATACAGAGGTGGGCGAGGGGCTGGGTATTATACACGGGGGGGCGAGGGGCTGGGTATTATACAGAGGGGGGCGAGGGGCTGGGTATTATACACGGGGGGGCGAGGGGCTGGATGTTATACAGAGGGGGGCGAGGGGCTGGATGTTATACAGAGGGGGGCGAGGGGCTGGATGTTATACAGAGGGGGGGCGAGGGGCTAGGTATTATGCACAGGGGGCGAGGGGCTGGATGTTATACAGAGGGGGGGCGAGGGGCTGGGTGTTATACACAGGGGGGTGAGGGGTTGGGTGTTATACACAGGGGGGTGAGGGGTTGGGTGTTATACAGAGGGGGGCAAGGGGCTAGGTATTATGCACGGGGGGGTGAGGGGCTAGGTATTATGCACAGGGGGGCGAGGGGCTGGATGTTATACAGAGGGGGGCGAGGGGCTAGGTATTATGCACAGGGGGGTGAGGGGCTGGATGTTATACAGAGGGGGGGCGAGGGGCTAGGTATTATGCACAGGGGGGCGAGGGGCTGGATGTTATACAGAGGGGGGGCGAGGGGCTAGGTATTATGCACAGGGGGGCGAGGGGCTGGATGTTATACAGAGGAGGGGCTAGGTATTATGCACAGGGGGCGAGGGGCTGGATGTTATACAGAGGGGGGGCGAGGGGCTAGGTATTATGCACAGAGGGGCTGGGTGTTATACAGAGGGGGGTGAGGGGCTGGATGTTATACAGAGGGGGGGCGAGGGGCTAGGTATTATGCACAGGGGGGCGAGGGGCTGGATGTTATACAGAGGGGGGCGAGGGGCTAGGTATTATGCACAGGGGGCGAGGGGCTGGATTTTATACAGAGGGGGGGCGAGGGGCTAGGTATTATGCACAGAGGGGCTGGGTGTTATACAGAGGGGGGCGAGGGGCTGGGTGTTATACACAGGGGGGTGAGGGGTTGGGTGTTATACACGGGGGTGAGGGGTTGGATGTTATACAGAGGGGGGGGCGAGGGGCTAGGTATTATGCACAGAGGGGCTGGGTGTTATACACAGGGGGGTGAGGGGTTGGGTGTTATACAGAGAGAACCAGAGAGACAGTGGGACTGATAGAAAATTGTAGTTTCTCAATGTCTCATATCTCCACATATTATAAGGCAGCGTTCTGCAGCTGTTACCATGTCCTGACTGCTGTTGTGCTGGGCCTTGTAGTTCCACAAGAATTAAAGCCTTTCCTGTAGTGTATAGTGAGAGGAGATCAGAAAGTCCTGGCACCGTCTGTACACAGGCATCATACTGACTGCATAGATTTCCTCCATCGTTCATGTCTGCTTGTGACATCAGCATCCATTTCTTTATCCTGTTGCTGGATTTGTCCCGTTTCTTCAGCATTCCTGATTTGTTCGCACGGCCGCAGGTTATCAGAAGTCGCGTTCTGCCTCCATCAGACTTGGGTATTGTCCCGGCCGTGGAGTTTATTGCCAGACACGTAATTATCACGAGAGTTTCCGTGTAATTGCAGGTTGTTCGTCTTCATTAGCTTGTGTCACTCATTAAGTGAACATATAATCCCTATAAAAGCGACTTTAATTGCATATAAAAATAAAACCACCCATTCCCAGTGAAAAAATGGCAAATGCCACAATATAGACCTAAACTAAGATGCTGCAAGGCCCTACAATAAACTCAACTGATACCTTCCTGTCCGTGGAGGTTGGCACCCTAGGAATCCCGATTATTTGGCGCCCCCACTCAGCGAGGACTGTCCCTCACTGCCCTGTCAATAACATAGGTATGAAAACAATGGTTGATAGTATAGAGATGAACAATAAGAGTGCCCTAGAGCTTATGCAGACGTCCCAGACAAATAAGACAAAAAATTACCACATCATGACAACAAGGTCCACCATATTCCAAGACAGTGCCTTATAAGATGAGGCATAAATAGAAGTAAAGAGTCGTGGCCACTTGTCATTTGAGGTACTGTCTTGGAATATGGTGGACCTTGTTGTCATGATGTGGTAATTTTTTGTCTTATTTGTCTGGGACGTCTGCATAAGCTCTAGGGCACTCTTATTGTTCATCTCTATACTATCAACCATTGTTTTCATACCTATGTTATTGACAGGGCAGTGAGGGACAGTCCTCGCTGAGTGGGGGCGCCAAATAATCGGGATCCCTAGGGTGCCAACCTCCACGGACAGGAAGGTATCAGTTGAGTTTATTGTAGGGCCTTGCAGCATCTTAGTTTAGGTCTATATTGTGGCATTTGCCATTTTTTCACTGGGAAAGGGTGGTTTTATTTTTATATGCAATTAAAGTCGCTTTTATAGGGATTATATGTTCACTTTTCGTTATTGATAATTCCTGAAATATTGAACTTTTGCAACAAACTTGTGTCACTCATTGTAAGATCTCCGCTTGTTGTAGGTGGCGACATTCACTGTTTGCCCTTTAGATTTAGAATAGTCGTTGGGATCTTGTCACAGCTGAGGGTTTGTTACACTTCCAGGAGACAATCCTGCGTGGGCTCCTGGCTGGGACCTTTTACCTGCACTGATACATAAACCGCATTCTGTGTGGACCGTATGGTTACGTTCACTTGTTGTAATCGCATCTGGTGTTTTGCCAGAATATGTCTGAGAAATATCCGCACAATTTTGTGAGAATCGCAGTAAGTGTCAGATGTTAATCATCGGTTTAGTTCACTCACAGCTGGATATTATTCTGAGCAAGACGTTAGGCTCAATATAAATAAGGTCTGCACTGACAGCAAGCGCAGGTCTTCAGTATAGAGAGGGGCAAGCTACTCGGCAGCGCAGAGTATTTCAGGAGACTCTTCTGTTCATTTTTTCCTGTGGATGACTGGTCTTCTTCTTGAGTTTCTGTGTCTTAAGCTGGGGTCACACTGCGTTATGGCAGTCCGTTAACGCTGCCATTCAGCCCCATTATGTGGCGCATCGCGACCCATGCCGTAAAGCGGCATGTGTTCACTATGTGCCGTTATTCACTGACGGAGCCTAGGACGCAGGCTGCAGCGTCTGAGGCTCCGTCACCGCTAGCGCTGATGAATCATCAGCACTAGCGCGGTATAGCATAACGCTATGCGTTGAATGGGCTGTGTTAACGCTATGTGAACCTGGCCATAGGCCTCCTTCACACGTCGTAGTGATTCCTGTATAGGAAAAAAACAGTACTGGTGACATCCGTGTGCCACGAACCGGCGCCGGGGAAAAAGTGATAGTTTGCGCTGATCCTAGGCATCGGTGGCTGAAGGTAGCTCTCATTGTTGTCGCCTGGCCTCCCCAAGATCGTGACCAGATGACCATAATGGGAGTTGTACTCAGCAGCAGCTGTGTACATCCTGTGTAAAATAAATGGCATGGGCTCCAGTGTAATTTTCATAACCAGCAGAGGGAAATATGACAGCTGGGGGCTGATGTTAATAATCTGGGACAAGGGACAATACCTTTTGGGTATTGTTCTACCAACATCAGCACTCGTCAACCCCAGAAATGGCACATCGATAAAATGCACCAATTCCGGTGCTTTGTCCTGCTCTTCCCACTTGCCACCACTACAGGCTTGATGTCATCGTTGTACTGTCAGTTGACATCAAGCCCACGGCTTAGTAATGGACAGGCGTCGATAAGACCCTCCATTACTAACACCATAGTCATATTGTAAATACAGTCATATGTAAAAGTTTGGGCACCCCTATTAATGTTAACCTTTTTTCTTTATAACAATTTTGTTTTTTGCAACAGGTATTTCAGTTTCATATGTCTAATAACTGATGGACTCAGTTATATTTCTGGATTCAAATGAGGTTTCTTGTACTAACAGAAAATGTGCAATCTGCATTTAAACAAAATTTGACCGGTGCAAAAGTATGGGCACCCTTATCATTTTCTTGATTTGAACACTCCTAACTACTTTTTACGGACTTCCTGAAGCACTAAATTGGTTTTGTAACCTCATTGAGCTTTGAACTTCATAGCCAGGTGTATCAAATCATGAGAAAAGGTATTTAAAGAGGCCACTTGCAAGTAGTTCTCCTATTTGATTCTCCTATGAAGAGTGGCATCATGGGCTCCTCAAAACAACTCTCAAATGATCTGAAAACCAAGATTATTCAACATAGCTTTTCAGGGGAAGGATACAAAAAGTTGTCTCAGAGATTTAACCAGTCAGTTTCCACTGTGAGGAACATGGTAAGGAAATGGAAGAACACAGGTACAGTTCTTAAGCCCAGAAGTGGCAGGCCAAGAAAAATATCAGAAAGGCAGAGAAGAAGAATGGTGAGAACAGTCAAGGACAATCCACAGACCACCTCCAAAGACCTGCAGCATCATCTTGCTGCAGATGGTGTCACTGTGCATCGGTCAACAATACAGCGCATGCATAACGCCTTTTTGTATGACCAAACAACTCAATCTTTGTTTCATCAGTTCACAGGACCTTCTTCCAAAATGTAACTGGCTTGTCCAAATGTGCTTTTGCATACCTCAGGCGACTCTGTTTGTGGCGTGCTTGCAGAAACTGCTTCTTTCGCATCACTGTCCCATACAGCTTCTCCTTGTGCAAAGTGCGCTGTATTGTTGACCGATGCACAGTGACACCATCTGCAGCAAGATGATGCTGCAGGTCTTTGGAGGTGGTCTGTGGATTGTCCTTGACTGTTCTCACCATTCTTCTTCTCTGCCTTTCTGATATTTTTCTTGGCCTGCCACTTCTGGGCTTAACAAGAACTGTACCTGTGTTCTTCCATTTCCTTACTATGTTCCTCACAGTGGAAACTGACTGGTTAAATCTCTGAGACAACTTTTTGTATCCTTCCCCTGAAAAGCTATGTTGAATAATCTTGGTTTTCAGATCATTTGAGAGTTGTTTTGAGGAGCCCATGATGCCACTCTTCATAGGAGAATCAAATAGGAGAACTACTTGCAAGTGGCCACTTTAAATACCTTTTCTCATGATTTGATACACCTGGCTATGAAGTTCAAAGCTCAATGAGGTTACAAAACCAATTTAGTGCTTCAGGAAGTCAGTAAAAAGTAGTTAGGAGTGTTCAAATCAAGAAAATAAGGGTGCCCATACTTTTGCACCGGTCAAATTTTGTTTAAATGCAGATTGCACATTTTCTGTTAGTACAATAAACCTCATTTGAATCCAGAAATATAACTGAGTCCATCAGTTATTAGACATATGAAACTGAAATACCTGTTGCAAAAAACAAAATTGTTATAAAGAAAAAAGGTTAACATTAATAGGGGTGCCCAAACTTTTACATATGACTGTAAATACACAAGAATAAGGGTCCCGTTTCACATAGCGACGCACCAGCGATCCCAACAACGACACGACCTGGTAGGAATCGCTAGTGTGTCGCTACATGGTCGCTAGTAAGGCCTCTTTCACACTTCAGTTTTTTTGCATCAGTTATAATCCGCCAAAAAGGCGGACAAGCGGATCCGTTCTCAACTGATGTGAACGGATGGCACAGGATCCGTTTTCAGATGGATCCTGAAAATGACGAAATTTAAAGGAATCGCTGGCTGGGAAGGAGAATGAGAGAGAGAGAGAATGAGAGAGAGAATTTTTTTCTTCTCCGGCACCCAGACAGAATTTGGGGTTAATCAGTGTCTGGAGGATCCGCCGGAGAAAAAAACGTTGCAAGCTCCGTTTGGAAATCTTTGAGGATGTTGACGGACACTAGCATCGTGGCGGATCCTCAAAAAAACGGATGCAACGGACGGCAATCAGTCAGGATCCGCCAGTAATGAAAGTCAATGGGGAAAAAAACGGATCCGCAAAGAAAAATGGCGGATCCGTTTTTTTTCAAAATTGGCGGATCTTGACTGATTGTCAAAAACGGAAGTGTGAAAGAGGCCTAAGCTGCCAAACAGGCAGATCTGTTCAACGACGCAACAGCGATCCCGACAACGATACGACCTGGTAGGGATCGCTGGTACGGTGTCACACAGCAGCTATTCTGAACGATTCCAGCCTGCGTCCCTGAGTTCTGCATCGCCAATGAGGTCGCTCATCGGCGTCAAACAGCGATGCATGCTGGCCAGCGGGACGTCAACGATGAAAAAATGGCCCAGGACATTCGAGCATGATCATCGATATCCAGCGGAAGGGCGGTCGTTGCTATGTGTCACATGTAGCGAGATCACTGGCGAGGTGGCTGTTGCGTCACAAAATCGGTGCCGCATCAGCAATCTCGCTATGTGAGACGGGGCCTTAAAGTCCTTTATTTGAAATAATACAAAACATCTTGTTTAACACATTTATGGAAAAATAAAAAAGCACAGTTATACTCTCTTTGCTACCATTTCATTGCAGCCCTTGTCGCCTGTAAAAAATAGAAATAATAAACCACCATATCCCTCACATGTCCGACATACTGTCCCACACCGTAATCTATCTCAGCGATAACTGCTTTACAACCAGGACTGTGCCATGATGCGACCGTCCAGGCTGAAGAGCAGTATACAATGAGGTGCTGCGAGCGCAGTGGCAGTGACGAGTGGTGACACCATAGAGTTCACCGCTGGTCAATGTAGTTGCATTCCCACACTTCACTGTGAGCGACATGATGAACTGCAGTGAACTGCATACGGACACAAAAGGACATGCGAAGAAGGCGTTATGTGCGGTCACTAACTCTGTTTCTGTGTTTTTCAGCGGAGCTCAGCGCAATTCTCTATGTGCGACCCTCAGGACTGATCACATGAGGTTGAGGATGTCTCCGTTATCACTAGATGAGGACCTCTCCTGGGCTCCGCTATCACTAGATGAGGATTTATCTGGGCTCCGCTATCTATGGCTGAGGACATATCCTGGGCTTTGCCATCACTAGATGGGAAACATCTCTTGGGCCCCACGAACACTAGATAAAGACTTCTCTTGGCTCCACTATCACTGGCTGAAGACGTCTCCTGTGCTCTATCACTACATGAGGACATTTCCTGGGCTCACCTATCACTAGTTGAAGATATCTCCTGGGCTCTGCTATCACTACATGAAGACGTCTCCTGGGCTCCGCTATCACTAGATGAGGACGTCTTCTGGGCTCTGCTCTTGCAGGGTGATGACCTCGGCTGCACCATGTGGCAGTAATAATTATTCCACATTTGATCTGTGATATCTGAGAAGACTCCATCATGTTACCGTGTAATGTCGCCTTCCTTCGCTTGCTGTTCATCCACCGCCGGCACCACCGTTGGCCGCTTATTTTTTTTGTACTCTCTCTGATCTTTTTCCTCAGTGTCTCAGGATATCTGGAAGAGTTACTCTCTTGGTTTCTTTCCATCTTTTACTCCACACCTTTTCATGTGTCTGCTCCTCGAGTTTTGAACGTTCCCATTCCCCCATTCTTACTTTCTCCTGCCAGTGCCTGCTCCTCACCTCCATTTCTACTGATCTTGGTGTCCAGTGCACCCTCCCATAGAGACCGAAGGGATGCGATCCGTCAGACGTGGGGGAGCCTCACTTCTTCCACCGCCTCTTCTTCCCTCACGCTCTTCGTCCTGGCCATACCCAAGTCACTGGATGAAAGGGCAGCTTTGATACATGAGGCGGTGACGCACAGAGACATCATCCAAGCCAACTTCACAGACTCCTACCGGAACCTGACGCTAAAAACCATCACAGGGCTTACGTGGGGACTGGAGAAATGCCACGGCACCAAGTACCTACTCAAGACCGACGACGACGTTTTTGTCAACACATTGCTTCTGACTCAGTTCTTAAGAAGGGCGAGTGGTCTCCAGTACATGGGGCGGCTGCACTGGCACGTGAGCCCATACCGGGACCCCGACAGTCGGCATTACGTGTCGGAAGAATTGTATGGAGGTAACTATTTCCCTCCTTACTGCAGTGGCACCGGCTACATCTTGTCTTACAAAACCGCTGCTCTCCTCCTGGAGCAGGTCAGGAGTGGCCCGTGGCTGGCAGTGGAGGATGTGTATGTTGGAATCTTGGCCTATGCGGCTGGAATCGCTCCCAGACATGTTGCAAAAATGTCAGGATCCATGTCCGTGCCACACAGCACTTGCTGCTATCGAACCATGTTCAACTCTCATGGGATGACGCCGAAGGGCATGCAGGAGGCATGGAATATGCTGAAGGGGGCAGAGAGCCACTGGTGCCCCTCGCTGGCATTGCTGTACTGCCGATTATTTGGGCAGCTTGTGGAGCAGGGAGGAGATGGGGTTCACTGAGGACGGACCCTTATCTGGAGGGAGCAGAATTCTTGATCATGCTTCATTGGATTTGATGTTATAGTTAATTTTCAGGATACCTCAGTAGTACGGTGGCACACGGAGTGAATTTACCTCTGCTAAGGCTGGCTCCTGGACCTCCGGTCACCATATCTACATGTAATACTGATTAGCTGCGTTCACAACTATTTTTATCAACTTCTCAAAGCACTGATAATGTAACTCTGGATTTACACACTGTCACTTTATGCCATGGACAAATCGGCCACAAAATCCACATCTTACCCACAGACTTGGATCTAGATTTGTAACTGATTTATTGCAGCGCAAAGGGTGAGATCCCCCTAAGAAACTCATCTAAATGTGCATGTGGGTTCATCAATGGATTGTCTGTGACATATACATTACGGCCCCCTCCTGAAACTATAGCTGAGGTTCTTGACGTGTGGTACATGTATCCGGGTGCACACGCCGGCAGGTACTCGCACTGAGTAATTGTACATTTAGGGATACATTGATGTACTGGCAGAGATCAGTGGATTATATAGAGGCTGTGTTCACACACAGCAGATTTACTCCAGAAAGCCACACTCTGCCACCAAATTCACCCATCAGTTACAGAAACATTTGCAACAAATCTGTGGTTTGTGAATATTGAGTGATGCATGGGGGTAAAACAGTAATAACAGAAAGGCAGCGAGCATCAGAACAAAATATGAGTCCAGAGGTTCGAAGGGACAAAAACCTATACTGCACAGCACCTCCAAACAGAAAAAGCAAATGTGAACAAGTGCCACCCGCTGTGCCTGTAATCTGTGCAAACCAGAGAGCGCAGCAGCCACCATGAGCTGTCTGCGTTCATCGGATGTGAGAAATATAACCTGCATTATTGCTGTTGATTATACTTATTCAGTCATGGTCAAAAGTGTTGACACCCTTGAAATTGTCCCAGAAAATGAAGTATTTCTCCCAGAAAATTATTGTAGTTACACGTTTTCTTTATACATGTTTATTTCCTTTGTGTGTATTGGAACATAACAGTGAAAACAAAAGGCAAATCGGACATAATTCCACACAAAACCTCCAAAATGGGTCGAACAAAATTTTTGGCACCTTTCCAAAATTTTGGGTAAACAACTTTTTCAAGCATGTGATGCTCATTCAAACTCACCTGTGGCAAGCAACAGGTGAGGGCAATATGAAAATCACGCTTGAAACCAGATAAAAAGGGGAGAAGTTGACTCAATCTTTGCATTATGTGCCTGTGTGTGCAACACTAAGCATGGAGAACAGAAAGAGGAAAAGAGAACTGTCTGAAGACTTGAGAAACCAAATTGTTGGAAAATATGAACACTCAAGATTACAAGTTCATCTCCAGAGATCTTGAGGTTTCTTTGTCTATGGTCCGCAACAGAAAAATTGATGAATGGTTGCAAAGCAGGATGTTCTGGATGGTGGATAAGCCCCAATCAAGCGCCAAAGAAATTCAAACTGTCCTGTAGGCTTAGGGGGCATCAGTGTCAGAGTAAACTATCCGTCCACATGTGAATTAAATGAAATGCTTTGGCAGGAGACCCAGGAGGACCCCGCTGCTGACAGAGACATAAAAATGTGTGCGAGTAAGCTAAACTTCAGGGAAAGCGTCTTGTGGACACATGAAAGAGAGCTTTTTGATAATGCACATCAATCTCTTGTTTACAAAAAGCGGAATGAGGCCTACATAGAAAAGAACACAGCACCTACAGTCAAATATGGTGGAGGTTCAAAGATGTTTTGAGTTTTTGCTGCTGCAGGTGCTGGATGCCTTGACTGTGCAGTGTCAGAAAGCTGGGTTTACATCTTAGTTTATTGGTTTACCAGCTGGACAATGACCCCAAACATGCATCAAGAAGTCCCCAGAAATGGATGGAAACAAAGCGCTGGAGAGTTCTGAAGTGGCGTCAGTGAGTTCGGGTCTAAACCCCATTGAACACCTGGGGAGAGATCATAAAATTGCTGTTGGGAGAAGGCACCTTCATGAGACACCTGGAGCATTTTGCAAATGAAGAGTGGTCCAAAATTCCAGCTGAGAGGTGTAAAAAGCTTGTGGAAGTTATAGGAAGTGATTGCAGTTTTTCCCATCTGCATGACAGCACCATATGAGAGAGAGGATCCTCCCTCAAGGACAGGAAATCTACAGATTTTAAAGGCAGAACCTCCCTTCCCGCTGTCCTTGGAGGGAGACCTACAGTCCCTGGGGATTCTGGATACTAACTTCTCCCTGGGGCATAGATGTTAAATCCCCTGTGCAGCAGGTCTGGAGCGTGCCCTTTAAGTTCCCCTCTCACCTGTTTTGCACACAGGAGGCTGAAGCAGTCGCAAGTGTTCCCAGTGGATTGTCCAGTGGTGAGGGGGGAACTGACCACCTGCAAGCAGAGCGGCTTAGGGTGTGGAACCAGATAATAAGTACAGGGTGCCAACAATTTTATCTGGCCCATTTTTGGGTGTGAAATTACATCCAATTTCCTTTTTTTTTTGTTCCAATATACACACAGGAAATAAACGCGTGTAATTGCAATAATTTTCTAGGAAAATACTAAATTTTGTGGAACAATTTCAAGGGTGCCAACATTTTTGGCTATGACTATGTTGGTGCACACAGCTGCTGCTGCACTGTTTGGTACACAGACACTTGAAGGGAAAAGGGACCGCTGGAGATAGTCAAGCGGCTGGTCTTCAGCACTTCCATAACCATGGTGCACACGATCGACGACCGCTCCATTCACCCAAGGCTCTTTACAGCCCCGATTCTAGGGATTTGTGGCGTTCCCAGAGATCGGAACGAAGGGACTGGATGCCTTTCTAGAAAAGTATAATGTTACAGGTTATATATACTAGATTCCTTGATAGGGGGGTTGATCCAGGGAACTAGTCTGATTGCCATATATGGAGTCAAGAATTTTTTTTTCCCTCAATTTGGAGCTTAGTGTTTGTCGCATGGGTTTTTTGCCTTCCTCTGGATCAACATGTTAGGCTATGGGTTGAACTAGATGGACGTAAAGTCTTCCTTCAACCTTAAATGTTACCTTTCAAACTTGAGAATACCTCTTTAGTATGTGTGCCCACCATGTTTTATAGTCCCCCCCATTTGCTGTCAGGGCACATGATGACTGTCACATCACACTGTTTTCCAATACAAGATTTCCACTTGTTATGGAGCCATGTGAACAAATCTTCAGCTATTGTCTGGTGATAATGGAGGATTTCTCTCCTCCCTGTGATCTGTGGACGTCTTATGCGGGTCTGTATAGTGCTGATATTGTGCCGTACAGAATCATTCTGCTTTTATTATGATATATGATATTGGGTCTGAACATATCAATGAGGTCACAATTTTTACAAAGAGCGTCTGTTTAATTTCAGCAATGTTATTCTGTGGGGTCTGGAGTGACCACCACATGGACAGTAACTCATTGGATTTGGACACAATTTTTAACAATCGCCAAATTCATCAAACCTGTCGCATGTTCAGAGTAATGTATTAATGATCAGCCCCAGTGACTCGAAGCATTGGGTACTGCTACCAGTTTACTACAAAATTATGTATATGTTTTGCAATGGGACAAAAAAAAAAAATCTATAAAAACTCTTATGTGCATTTAATGTGCTTATAAAAATATGTAGAGATTTCAGAGGTGAAGGAATAACACCCCACGATCAGTGCATTATCCACATGGCAGCCGCTCCTCTTGCTGTCGGGTTATATTCTCCTACTTTTGTGTTCTGCACTGATGAAAATATATCGTTTCTTTCGTCCAGGCTTTGGGAGGTGTACACACCCCTTGTGTGGTTGGTACAAAGTTAGTAAGGTTTCTACTATTTCTCATAGAGTTGCTTTGAGGTTTGGGAGGGTTAAATTATTCCACGTGGGGTCTGTGTGGGATCAGTAAGGTTTCTATTACTTCACGCGGGGTCTGTGGGATCAGTAAGGTTTCTATTATTTCACGCGGGGTCTGTGTGGGATCAGTAAGGTTTCTATTATTTCACGCGGGGTCTGTGTGGGATCAGTAAGGTTTCTATTATTTCACGCGGGGTCTGTGTGGGATCAGTAAGGTTTCTATTACTTCACGCGGGGTCTGTGTGGGGATCAGTAAGGTTTCTTTTAGTCCACAAGGGGTCAATACAGCATCAATAAGATTTCTATTATTGCATGTGGGGTTGGTATGATATTTGGGAGGTTTATATTACTCCCTACAGGGTCATTCCAGTTTGGTAAGGTTTATTTTATTTCACATGAGGTCAATATGGGATCAGTAAAGTTTCTTGTTATTGCTCATGGGATAGGTATGATATTTAAATTACCGTACTTCCTGTGTGGGGTCGATACAGGATCAGTATGGTTTCCATTATTCCACATGGGGTTGGAAAGAGAAATGAAAGGTTGATATTATTACTCCCTGTGGTGTCGTTCCAGGTCTGATAAGGTTTCTATTATTCCACGTGGGGTTTGTATGGGATCAGTAAGGTTTCTATTATTCCACATGATGTTGGTATGAGATTTGAGAGGTTGCCATCACTCCCTGTGGGGTCATTCTGGGTCCAGCAAGGTTTCTATTATTTCACGTGAGATCGATCAGGGATCAGTAAGGTTTCTTATACACCAGGTACTGTCTTACATTAATCATGGTCTCTGTATCTTGTGTTTTGTCATGTATTTATTACCTAGGTACTACTGTCTTACATTAATCATGGTCTCTGTATCTTGTGCTGTATCTTGTCATGTATTTATTACCTATCTAATTAAACATTTTTCCATATTCTTTTTGTCCCCAAATTTCTGTGCAGCCCAGAATGATGAATATCAAATATATATACAGAGGGGATAGTGAAACTTCATCTATTAGATCTTCTCACAGAGTCTCTGAACAGTAAAGTCATAATTAGTTCTTTGGGGGAATGACCACATTCCCACCTAACCCCAGACAGTAAGGCATCCTCAGCAGACATGGGGGGAGGGCGGCCGTTACTTCTTGAATCTGTCCAGGGTGGACCTCGGCCCATGCTGGACTTCTGTCGCATCGCTGTTGCTTTTTGCCGTCTCTCGTTCCTCTATACTCTTTTTGATCTCGGCCTGTGAAGACAGAACAACAGGAAAGTTACCAGATGGAGATGAAAAATTTGCAAGCAAAGTTTTTTTTTTCCTCTGCAATGATTGAGAAATAATATATAGAAAAATAAATTGTATTATATAAGCGGGCACCCAGCTGCTGGAAACAGTAGTAATGGACAGTCAGGAGCAGCCGTATCCTATGTGTACGAGAGGCCAGGACTGATCGTCCAGAGCAGCTTCTGGCTCATAGGAGACAAAGCATAGGACCCCAGTGACTTCTCAGCGGGACATCGGGGGTTGCTCCATAGAATGATGCTGGAGGAGTCCATGATGTATGAAGGCAGCAAATAAGCGGAGCCTGTGGCCGATACATACAATGCTGCCAGACAGCAACACTCACCCTCTTCTCCTGGATCGCCACTTTCTTCTTTCGCTTCAGCACATTCCCCGTTGAACTCCGACCTTTTAGTTTACGGCGAGGAGCAAAGCGAGTCTTCTCATAAGGATCAAAGCCCTGAGGAAAGAAATGATGTAAGACAGGTGTGCAGGAGAATAGACGCCGTCCAAGTGTTGTATGAAGAGGGGTAGATGGAGGATATCGGGGGTCATGTTCCATCATCTGCAATTAGAGGCCATTACCTGTATACACAATATAGTCTGTATAAGTAGAGGGAAACAAGGCTGAAGACCATGGAAACGGGGGGTTAATGCTATGTGGCCGCATGTTACGTAACGTGTCTACAATGGAGAAGGCCTTGAGGGGATAAAGCGGAGTCTTACCATGCGTTCCACTTGTTCCTTGCGCTTCTGCTCCATAGTGATGTTATCGACCTCTCCAAGCTGAGTGGGATCCAAAGTGATGAGCTCAGGTTGAATCTGAAGGATAAGGAGGGATGTAATGAAAGCTTGTCAGTAAGGGGCTCGCTAAGACCATGGATGTACGAAGGCAATGTGACCCTAATCCTCACAGAAGGAGGTTCTTCCACGCTCCCAGGGCGTTACCTTTTCCAGCAGAGCCTTGACCTCCCATTCCTGTCGCTGCTTCTTGGTTTCATATGGGTTACACTCCAGACCATCAAAGTTTGCTTCTCCCGCACCTGTAAGAAATTAGTGGAAGATTCTTAGGATGCAAGAGATATAGTGCGAAGTCAAAAGACTGAGATGAAGAGAGGACTCTGACCTGGCACAATCATGCTGGTGAAGCCTCCTCCATGTCCGATACCCAGGACATCTTCATAGGGGCAGAACTGCAGCCCATGGATCGGAGCCTTCACCGAGAGACACATGTACGGGGAGCGCGGAGCAGAGAGGTGCGTGTCCTTATAAACCTGAGGAAAATCAGATTATAATCAGTCACAACACAAGTCACACTGACGCCTGAGAAGCAGAACATTTTTTACTTTTTTTCTCTGCAAAATGTTTTTACAATATACAACCAATAAAATAACAGGGAAAAAATAAGAAAGGACTGGTGGCAATGTGACCGGGGTGCCAGGAACCAGGGATTAGGATGGCAAGCTGCATGGATATCTTATGGATGAACGATGAGAAGACCCAACTCATTGGAAAAGAGGTTCCGAAGCTGCCAGGCAGGCTCCTGGGGATAAACCATATCTGTGACAACGTAGGAGCACCCCTTTAAGATTCATTAACTTACCTGCACCACATTACCAATTCCCGCAGCCAGCAGTCCTCTCTGACTATGGCACAGAGACCCTGCACCAAGGGGTAGGAGACACGACTGCAGAGGACGGTAGGTTCGGAGGTCATAGATTGTCATTTTCCTGTCTGTGCCTGAAGATGCCATATACCTGTCCGAGAAAAAAGGAAATTGTCGTATTAAGCAGCACAAGGTGGGAGGGTTGTCAGGAAAACGGGTAGCTTCCACCTACATCCCAGTCTTGTCGATGCTCAGGGCTCGGACGGCTCCATTATGACACAACATCTTCACTAGAGGCTCCTTAATAGTCGGGCTCCAGAGTGAGGCGGTCCCTGTTATGGAGAGTACAATGCAACCAGATTGCAAATTATTTCTAGCCCAAAATAAATGCATATAAGGCTAGTTTCACACTAGCGTTTATTCCACGCAGTGCACGGCGCCGCTAAGCCCCGCCCCCTGCCGGCTCCCTGCCCGCCCCATCCGGTCATCGCCGCCTACTATCGCACATGGACGCTTGCGCGTGTGCGCCGAACGCAGCATGTTGCATTTCGGCGCACCTTCAAAAGTGCGCAGCGCACGCCAAAATCCTACTAGCGCACGATCTGCGCACCCTATGCTAAGGCCGGTTTCACATTTGCGCTAAAGGCCGCAGCATCGGCCTGCGCACGACCGCCACTAAGCCCCGCCCCCTGCCGTGCATCCGCCGGTAGCTCCGCCTCCGGGCGCATGACGCTGCATGCGTCCCCTATCTTTATTACTGAGGACGCAGGCCTAAAGATAGGGTGCGCAGATCGCAAGCGTCCATGTGCGATAGTAGGCGGCGATGACCGGATGGGGCGGGCAGGGAGCCGGCAGGGGGCGGGGCTTAGCGGCGCCGTGCGCTGCGTGGAATAAACACTAGTGTGAAACTAGCCTAAGAAGAAATGCCTCAGTAGGTAGATGAGCAGGTCCCAATTCATTGCCAGGCAGCAAAGATCTCTCTGCGTCAGTAAAGATAAATACATCAGAAAGTTTCATTACACTCAAAGTGATTGGGCACAGGGGTGATACAATACCGTTGTGATGGCCGAGGTGGATGACGGCGTTGTACGGGTTCTGGCACATGACGTTCAGTCTTCCGGCTTTCACACAAGTGGCTGCGATTTCTTTTCCGACGGAGACGTCCAAATACTGAAGGAATCCTGTGGAGCTCTGGAATAAAAATCACACCGGGATCTAGATATAATAGGAATAATCTACGAGGATGTGCAGGAATACTGCAGAAACTGAGGGTTATGCAGAGGGAACAGGGAAAACACGGAGAGAAAATGCGTATCATATGATGGCGAATTACATAGGTCTGTCACTACCGCATAAAGTGAAAATACACGTAGATCGCATGAATATAAATGGATTACGCCCCCGTTACACTAAACAATGTCCCAGCGATCCCACCACATAGACAGCCCCAGCGATCAGGACCAGCGACGCTGGACGCTGGTTTCCAATGTAACTGACTCCTGGATACCCGCTGTTTACCTTGGAAACCGGCGTACACGCTGGTTTCCAAGGTAAACAGCGGGTATCCAGGAGCCGTGATGCTCCTGGATACCCGATGTTTACATTAGTAACCAGTGTCCAGCGTCGCTGATCGCTGGTCGCTCGCTGTCACACGCAGCGATTTGCGCTGGGCAGCGGGAGACCAGCGATCGAAAAACGGCCCAGGCCGCTCGAGCACGATCAGCGATAACCGGCAGGGGGGCCAGTCGCTGATCCCCGTCACACACAGTGATCTCGCTGGCATGTCACAAAATCAGCGATCTTGCTAGAGAGATCGCTGTGTGTGACGGGACCCTTACACCTAACCGGGAGAACATACCAAACAACTAAAGAAATAAAAAAGGTCATTGGCGAAAAAAACCCAAAAATCTTATTAAATATACAAGTAGGTATGTGGTAGCTGAAAGGAGACAGGCACACAATGTTAAAAAAATATATGTAAACATAAAATGAATAGTAAAAAAATACATGTGGAAGCTTCAAAGTAAAAAGTATTTGTATGTATAATGCCTATAATAGAAAAATCCTATAATAAAGTGCTAAATGCAAATCACCTGATGTAAATATTCATTGTGTGCTATAATGGCAGCATTGTAAATGTCTGCACCAAAGTGAGATGTTTAGGATGAAGGCAGATTGTCCTCTCTCTAGTACAATTAAATTAGATGGTCAGATCACACAATGTACACAGCAGTGCAAACATGCACCCCAGACTGGTGTATAGGGAATGGTATACATCTATACAGACGGAATGAAAATACATGCAGACAACGGAACTGAAGATAGAGTCGACTCACAAATACTGAGACTGTATAAAGATACAAAAAATAAAATAAAACCCTAATATAGGAAGTGTGAGGACAATGGAATTGGAAAAATAGTTGACTCACAAATGATGTTACTATATTGACTGGTGAAGACGTAGATGAAAAAGGAGAACTTGTGCAACAACATTAATGGTGCTGAGGGCGATACAATAAAGTAGTGGCCTCACAATGGACCATCTAACAAAACACTATCCCAATGACATAGAAGATGTATAAGTGTATCTAATAGGGATAGATTGTATGTATAGTGAACCTGCCAGAACAACTGCTCATAATAGACCGTTATCGCATGTAATAAACATGGTGTAGCACACATAAACCAAGTGTATAAAGGATATCAATATACCTTCATAGGTTCAATCAGATAGTGTGGTGTCCACCCCGACTCATGTTTCGGTTTATACCTTCGTCAGAGGGAAGTTTCATACCGGAGACGGGGGGGGGGGGGGGGGGGGTTTAAAAACATCAGCAGCCAATCATTGGAGACCTGGTAAATGATGACGCATCCAGATGTACGAGTACCCGGAGGTCAGCAGGGACTCCACGTCATGTGGCCCGACCTCTCACACACACACACACACACAAACATTAGAGATATTTTTAACATTCTGTGTGCGCCAGTCTATTTTCAGCCACCACATACCCACTTGTATATTAATAAAGTTTTTTTATATTTTCACCATATTTTGAACTTTTGACTTTTTTTTTTTTTTAGAAACTGGGGGTTGTAGTCTTACAGGTGTCCGTCACTACTACAGATAAGTGTGTACAGAGCTCAGCTCTTCTCTCATGTTGGCACAAGAAAAGACCGGGCAGCTTTAGGGTAAAAAAAAAACAAAAAACAAAACTCTTATTCCTACATTATAGGGAAAGTCAAACCATAGACCTTTTCAGGATAATTCCTCCAAGTATGTGATATCACTAGACAGTTTTCCGTGTACAGGGCTCATTCTACATCTTTTTATTGTACTTTTTTCCGAATCTCTCTTATTGCTGTCAGTGAATGGCCACTGTTTACATTCAGAGGTCAAAAAATGCTCCTATTGACGCTCAGAGCTCTTTCCTTTAAGCAGCCGAATATGGACGGACTGTATCCTAAGGGCATGTCGCACTAAGAGATATTGCTAGCAATATCGCTATAACTAGTGATGTTATAGCGATATTGCTAGCGATATCGCTGTGTCTGATACTTACCTACGACTGGCTCCCCCGATGGTTATCGCTGATCGCGCGAGAACGTCCAGGACCGCTTCTCGTCGTCAGCTTCCTGCTGTGAAGGCGAGCGACGCGAGGAGCCGGGCGGGAGGACGCAGGATCGCCTAGTGTGACAGGTAAGTAGCGACCCCCGTCCCCAGCGATGTCGCTGGTGAAATCTGCCTGTGTGGCAGCTCACTAGCGACCACTCAGCGATGCACCAGCGATCCTGACCGCGTCATATCGCTGGTCGGGATCGCTGGTACATCGCTAAGTGTGACAGTACCTTTAGTCTCTGAATATAGACAATAACTGTCTTCATTCAATGACAGCAAGAAAACATTGAAAACAAAGTGATAACAAAAATAAAAATAATCTACAGATAATTGCATCAAACACCCTAAAGTGTAAAGAACATAAAGGATGAAGTGAAGGAAAGTCTTATACTGACACAAGTCGCCAGCAGGAAGTGATACGGGAGGAACTCCATACGTAAGACGTCATTGAACTTCTTGATGCAGTGCAGCTCCACGCCGAGGTTGTCGTAGATGTACAGCCACTTCTTCTGAGCCACGGCAAACATGGTGTGAGAGTGCAGCCACCTGAGAGGAGCAGACACAAAACTAAGGAAAGGACAAGCCAAACCCGAGGGGACCGCCAACCAGCACCAGGGGAGACAATCACCGGGGGTTTATAGAGACATATGACTGGGGTACGCTATAACCTAATTATTGGGGGCCACCATCAATCATCTACCACAGATAAAGACTCCACATCCAGTGCTTCTGCCATAGATCTTTATGGGTCACCATTCGCACAATGCCGCAGTTTCGCTGAGTGTTTTGTGCACTGTAATATATATTGGTGAAGGCTCATAATCCATGTATGTCTGATTTATGGGGGTCTTACTGCTGGGATCCCACTAATCACTAAAAATGGAGGGTATAACACTCATTTCTGTTGGGATGGGACATGTGCAATGGTCACAGAATTTCTTGCAGTGTATTTTTCACTAGAGAACTGAAGTCCCTCCTATGTTTTTCTTGCAATTCCTGCGTTGCTGCCCATCACCATACTGTCTGTAATGGTGGCAAAATGACACAGGCTCCAGACCCGGAGGAATCACCTGACGTCGTTGACCGTTTCCATTACATTCATCTCACAGAGGAGTTTCTTGGTATGCCAATCCATGGAGGCGACGTGACCCCGCTGCCCAGCCAGGAGGAGATGCCTGAGGGATGGAGGACAGGAGTAATGACAGAACATACAGGAACCGATGTAGGAGAATGAGAGTCGTAGTCAGTAGCCGCTCACCTTCCGTTCCGGGAGTAGTTCACTCTGTAAGGACCAAATTGATTCAGGCTGAGGGTGAAATGCTGCAAATGAAAAAGAGGAATATGTGAGAAGGGGGTGCAATAAACCACTAAGAGGCAGCAGCAGCGGTGATGCGGGTCGGATCCTCACCTTCGACGCACTCGTTATGTCCACCACATCTGCTATGTCCTGCTGGGTGATCGTGCTCGTGTCCTCTCCTTCATCACCTTCCAGAAATCTGAGAATTGGCAATAACCAGCATTACAAGACAAGGAGCTGACTACAGACGCCATGATGATCCTGAACAGAGGAGTCCGGCAGCAGATTGTCTCCCATAACAAGATACCTCCGTGCATCCAGCCGACAGTCACATCCTATAAAAATGTCCTGTAGTTGAATCCCATTAGTCTCCTACAATGTAGTTGTGTCATGTGACCACTGCAGTTAGTCACAGGTGGTAGGCACATCACAAGTACAAAAATGGAGCGGGAACTACAGAAACAATCCCATAGAAGCACGAGGGCCGGGGAGTATAGTGACATCCACAAGCAAATCTGCACAGAATCTGCATAATCTGATGATGTGAGATCTAGCAATATTGCTGCAAAAACGGTCTGCTGTAATGCTGCTATGTGGAGACAAAGCTCACATTCAGTGAACATACCAGCATGTTGCTGACTCCAGAGCAAGCACCAGAATCATTATACTGAGCAATGAGTAGATCAGGAAAAAAATAATCAAGACAGCGCAAAAATAAAAGCCTCTGCAGACACAATCCGGTCAGCTGTCAGCCACAAATACTGGACAGAAACATTAGTAACTTGAAGTCTGTGTCTCACCCGGCCTCTTCCGGCAGTAACAGGTCGTGTTTCGCCGCCTGGCTCAGCGCATTCTGCACCTTGTTCTCTTCTTTCCTCAAATGCCTATGTACACTTTTGAAAGTATGCATCTCCTGGAGCACACAGGGTTAATAGTGAGGACAAATCAGAGTACAATGCACCAATGTGTAATACCGTAGGCAGAGAGCCGTGATCGCCACAAGCGGGGGTTACTGATACAGAAACACATTCCTGCTCAGTTTCCCAAATTTCCAGCCCTTGTGACGGCAGGAGCTCTCCTCCTCCTCTCCACAATCACCCACCTCCTCGGCTTTCCTCGCTCTTTCATATTTTGATAATTGGTCTTCTGGCACAGGGGGGAGACCGGGAAAGGGATCCTCTGCCTGAAATAGTAGAAAAAGGTTATGAGAAGTAAAGCGAGAAAGAGTTACAGTGTGCCTCTAACTTTAGAAAACTTCTCACGTCACGAGCTTGGACTTGTGAGGGTCCAGGTACTGAGACCCCCCCCTGACTACTTGAATATTGTCCCCCTTCAGTTACATTACACTGATCATCAGTGGGCCGAGCAGAGTATGGGTTATGTACTTTATAGGTCCGGACACCTTTAAACCTGCCTGTATGTGGCAGCTGAGCAGAGGCAAACACAGAAGCAACTAGTGGCAGCCCCAGCACCCAGACCCCCTTATCTGACATGGAAGGGCAACTTCAGACACAGACAATTACCTAAAATGTAAACACACCTGCTGTTTTTTTCTTTTTTTTTTGTAAATCTCCAGTGAATATTACTATATGAAACACTGTAATATGGCTTACTAGGGGGAGGAAGGAGAGAAGTGCCATCGTTCTCGCCTTGTCAGTGACCGTTGTCCCCCCTCTCTGCCGGCACATACATACACATATATATATATATATATATATATATATAGGTCACCAAAAAAAATCCCTGGTGTGTCTGTGCAGCATTGTGGCAGCTGCACTCAGAATGGTTGTTTTCTCTCTGGTATCACCCATTGCACACTGCTGACTAATCACATTTCTCATCATTTCCAGGTTGAGGCCACTTTATCCATTTTCTATCTGTACGTCATCAGTTTTCTATAATTACAGCACAAATGCCTTTTAACGAAAACGCCGTCTAATAATGTGAGATGTAGGGAGACAGCGTAATAATGTCAGGTCATATTGGTGCCGGACTCAGACAGGTCAGCTGTAGATACTCGCCCCTGAGATGAAGTCTTTCTTCTGCTGATACTTCTTCTTCCATGGCTCTCGCCTCGTTCTCTCGTTCACCACCTTCCTGTCCTCTTTCTTCTTCTGTTCTCGTGACGGCTTCTTCTCTCCTTCTTGCTCGTAATACCGCTGTATTTTCTGTAAAAAGGCAGACAGGTCAGAGGTTTATACCTCAGTATTCGAGCTGTATCTCACTGACTTTAGGGCAGGTAGATTGCTGGGCTTTTATAGTTCCACACTAATTATACACAAATAATCTGTACTATATTAGAGATAATCAATAAGATTCTCGACAGTGAACCAGTGGTCACATCAGTAGTATGTGGCTACCAGAACCCTGCAGTGACATCATGTCAGTAGTGACCCCGGGCTGTCTGTCTGCGGGGGAAGCTGGCCGTCTGCAGAACTTCGCTCTAGGTGGTCATGTGCTACTAACATGGCGGATGGACTGCGGTTCTGCAAATCTTTTTAATCACCTTTAATAACAAATATATTTCTGAGTATTTTTTTTGCAGATTTATAATATTCTGTACAGTTGAGATTGCATTTTTTTCTCCACTAATGATAACTGGATGGTTCATACATTTCCAGGAGGAACAGAGGGACGCAGAGCTGCTCACATGATCAGCAAATTATTTGAATGGATTATTACACAGAGCTTTCAGATTCAGGGCGATCAGTGATTAATAGTGCGGTTTGCTTTTGAGAACTGGTTTCCAGTAGGAATCACCCAATTAACCATTCAATGACTGGCAGGGAAATAAACATAATACTCTAAGGTACGCCAGGTGCTCAGATAAGATCCCACTCCCCCATAATCTATGTAGAGAAAATCCAGCTCTAATCTTCAAAAAAAAAATCAGAATTTATTGTATATAGTGCAGTCCAAAGTGCAAAATGTGCTGTGAAAGATAATGTGACATAAGATGAGCAGAATAAATACTCAAATGTATGTGCATGACATATAATTACACACACGTATAAACATATACCTCAGCATGAAATACATGGAATGAACAGACAACTTAAAGGGGTTTGCACACGAACAAAGTTAATTTTAATCAATAGATCTTGGAATAATAATAATTTCCAGGGTTTGATGTGTGTAAATAAAATGTTCCTTGCTCGAAACCTATAACTCTGCCCTTCATCTGGCCAAACAATCTTTCTTGACCACCCTCATCACCTCACTATCCAACAACCCAAAACGACTTTTTGAAACCTTAAACTCCCTCCTGAATCCTAAAGTACAGGCCCCCACCACCAACCTCAGCGGTGAGGATCTGGTCACTTATTTCCTAGAAAAAATCAACCACATCCATCAGGATATCTCAGCCCTATCTCCTCAGTGCCTGGATCCCCTTCCCTGCCGCACCTCAAGCTCACTAGACATCTTTGAGCCTGTTTCAGAAGAAGAAGTTTCCAAGCTCCTCGCTTCTGCTCGGCCTACAACCTGCAACAGTGACCCTATTCCTTCACAGCTCCTGCAGTCTCTCTCACCAGTGGTCACCACTCACCTGACTAAAATATTTAACCTCTCTCTCTCTTCAGGTATATTTCCCTCCTCATTTAAACATGCCATCATAACCCCTTTACTTAAAAAGCCATCCCTGGACCAGAACTGCACTGCTAACTACAGACCTGTCTCTAACCTTTCCTTCATCTCTAAACTCTTGGAACGCTTGGTCCACTCCCATCTAATCCGCTATCTCTCGGATAACTCTCTCCTCGACCCCTTACAATCTGGTTTCCGCTATTTACACTCTACTGAAACTGCCCTCACTAAAGTCTCTAATGATCTAATAACAGCTAAATCGAAACGTCATTGCTCCTTGCTGATTCTCCTGGATCTCTCTGCAGCATTCGACACTGTGGATCACCAGCTCCTCCTCACTATGCTCCGCTCTATAGGCCTCAAGGAAACAGCCCTCTCCTGGTTCTCCTCCTACCTCTCTGACTGCTCCTTCACTGTATCTTTTGCTGGCTCCTCTTCCTCTCCTCGTCCCCTTACTATCGGGGTCCCGCAGGGCTCAGTCCTAGGCTCCCTCCTCTTCTCTCTATACACTGCCCCTATTGGGCAAACAATCAGCAGATTTGGGTTCCAGTATCATCTCTATGCTGATGACACCCAATTATACACTTCCTTCCCCTGACATCACCCCTACCCTAATTCAAAATACCAAGGATTGTCTGTCTGCTGTCTCTAACATCATGTCCTCCCACTATCTGAAACTAAATCCCTCCAAAACTGAACTTCTTGTGTTTCTCCCCTCTACTAAACTCACTCTACCGAACATCGAAATAACCCTGGAGGGTTCAACCATAACTCCCAAGCAGCATGCCCGCTGTCTTGGGGTCATATTCGATACAGAACTTTCCTTTACTCCCTATATCCGATCATTCACTCGCTCTTGTCTCCTGCATCTTAAAAACATCTCCAGAATCCGACCTTTTCTCACCTTTGAAACTGCTAAGACTCTTACTGTCGCTCGTATTCATTCTCGTCTGGACTACTGCAACTCTCTTCTGATCGGTCTCCCTCTTACCAAACTTTCTCCTCTCCAGTCCATCTTGAATGCGGCAGCCAGGGTCATGTTTCTGTCCAGCCGCTTCACCGATGCCTCCATCTTGTGCCAGTCATTACACTGGCTACCTATTCGCTACAGGGTCCAGTATAAACTCATCTCTCTCACCCACAAAGCTCTCCATAGCCTTATATCTCCTCTCTCATCTCTGTCTATCGCCCTACACGTGCCCTCCGTTCTACAAATGACCAAAGACTAACATCCCCCTTAATCCGAACCTCGCACCTCCGTCTCCAAGACTTCTCTCGTGCTGCGCCAGTTCTCTGGAATGCACTTCCCCAGACGATCAGACTGATGCCTAGCCCCGACCTAACAAAAGCGCGCTTTGAAAATCCATCTCTTCAAACAAGCCTACCACACATCAACTACTCAGTAAACTAACTTTGCCCTGTTCCCTCCTCCCAAATATTATTCTGAATCTGCACCCTAGTATTCATCTGTCTCCACCCTCCATGCACACGATAACTGCACTTAATACTTGACTATTGCACTTAAACACACGGGCTGATGACCAGATCATGCAGCTTTATATGAAAATCCATATATATATATATATTTTTTTACCTTAAATTGTCTGTCATCCACTTCCGTCTGGATGTCCCCGAATCCCACCGTGCCGACCACCATATTGAAATACCCCCAGTGATGGGTATTCCAATATGGCACCCACTGGTGGTACCAGGACCACCAGCGGGACACCGCTGGGACCCCCCCCCGCCGCCGATGGACCCCCCTCGTCACTGCCTGCCTACCCACCTCCGTCACAGCCGGCAGGAAAGACCGCGGCTTGCTGGCTGCCACCAGGATCCCCCCACAGCTACCCTCCCACCCACCTCCGTTACAGCCGGCAGGAAAGACCGCGGCTTGCGGCCTGTGCACAGGCCGCAAGCCGCGGTCTTTCCTGCCAGCTGACTGCCGCCAGGACCCCCCGCCGCTGCCCTCCCACCCACCTCCGTCACAGCTGGCAGGAAAGACCGCGGCCTGTGCACAGGCTGCAAGCCGCGGTCTTTCCTTCCGACTGGCCGCTGCCAGGACCCCCCCACCGCCTCTACTCACATACACACGTATACTCATACATACTCACATACACACGTACTCACACTTCCCTCCCGATGCGATAACATCGGGCACACCTCTAGTTTATTATAATTGCCAGACCTGAAATAACAAGCACTTTTCACCTACTGTGTCCCCCCCATTTCCTTGTAGATTGTAAGAAGGGACCTCAGTCCTAATGTCTCTGTTTAAATTGCCTTAACTTGTATTGAATTTGTCTGTACATGTCCCCGCTTAATTGTAAAGTTCTGCGGAATATGTTGGCGCTATATAAATAAAAATTATTATTATTATTATTCCTTTGCTGAGATAATCTTATAAATGTGCCCCTGCTGTGTAATGGCCATGTCTGACCGTACAGGACCATGGTCTGATCATACCACATCTCCTGGGCAGCGGAGGAAGCAAAAGAGAGAATACAGACAGGACAGCATAGGGTCACACCTGATTCTTTCAAGTAAAACATTGTTTAACCCCTTCCTGACATCCGACGTACTATCCCGTCCACGGTACCCGGGCCCGTATGACCGTGGACGGGATAGTACGTCTACCGCGATCAGCGGCGCCCACGTGGTGAGCGCCGCTGATCGCGGCCGGGTGTCAGCTGATTATCACAGCTGACACCCGGCACTATGTGTCAGGGGCGGTCACGGACCGCCCCCGATACATTAACCCCTTGCACACCGCGATCAAACATGATCGCGGTGTACCGGGAGTTAAAGGGAAGCATCGGCAGGGAGGGGGCTCCCTCCGTGCTTCCCTGAGCCCCCCACGGCAGCGCAATGTGCAGCGCTGCTGCGGGGGGCTCCTATCCTCCAGGCCCCCGAATCCAAGATGGCGACGGGGGCCTTCGGGGACCTGAGGAAGTTGGCTTCCTCAGTGCCTGCAAAGCGCAGGCAAGAGGAAGTAATAATAATAATAATAATAATCTTTATTTATATAGCGCCAACATATTCCGCAGCGCTTTACAGTTGAACAGTTTCAAACACAACAGTCATAAGTAACAACGTTAACAATACAATAATTAAAGCGAAATAAGACGACCCTGCTTGTGGAGCTTACAATCTACAATGAGGTGGGGGAGATACAAAGCATAGGTTTGTATTTAGAATGATGTATTTACAATGACGGTCCAGCCATCTTCAGGGGGTGGGGGTTAGATGGAGATAGTGAATGGGCTACACACACACAAACATAACATGACTTTGATTACTGAATGTGATAGGCCGCTCTGAACAAATGCGTTTTGAGCGAGCGCCTAAAACTATGCAAATTGTGGATGATCCTAATATCTTGGGGTAGAGCATTCCAGAGGATTGGCGCAGCACGGGAGAAGTCTTGGAGTCGGGAGTGGGAGGTACGGATTAGGGCAGAGGTTAGTCGAAAGTCATTTGCAGAGCGCAGCGGTCGGTTAGGCCGATAGACAGAAATGAGGGAGGAGATGTAAGGGGGTGCCGCACTGTGGAGAGCTTTGTGGGTCTTCTTCAATGCCTGTGACAGATTGCTGATCTGTCACAGTGATCTGTGATGTGACAGATCAGCGATGTCCCACCTGGGACTATGTAATAAAGTAAAAAAAAAATTAAAAAAAATGTAAAAATAAATTAAAAAAAAATTCCCTCAATAAATCCATTTTTTGGAAATAATAAAAAAAAACAATAAAAGTACACATATTAGGTATCGCCGCGTCCGTAATGACCCACCCTATAAAACTGTCCCATTAGTTAACCCTTTTAGCGAACCCCTTAAAAAATAAAAATAAAAAACGAAGCAAAAAATAATGATTTATTTTCATACCGCCAAACAAAAAGTGTAATAACGCGCGATCAAAAAGACGCATATAAATATCCATGGTACCGCTGAAAACGTCATCTTGTCCCGCAAAAAACGAGCCGCCACACAGCATCATCAGCGAAAAAATAAAAAAGTTATAGCTCACAGAATAAAGCGATGCAAAAATAATTATTTTTTATATAAAATAGTTTTCATTGCATAAAACCGACAAAAACATAAAAAAACTACCTAAATGAGGTATCGCTGTAACCGTACTGACCCGAAGAATAAAACCGCTTTATCAATTTTACCGCACGCGGAACGGTGTAAACGCACCCCCCCAAAAGAAATTCATGAAACGCTGGTTTTTGTTCATTCTGCGTCCCAAAAATAGGAATAAAAAGCGATCAAAAAATGTCACGTGCCCGAAAATGGTACCAATAAAAACGTCAACTCGTCCCTCAAAAAATAAGACCTCACATGACTCAGTGGGTCAAAATACGGAAAAATTATAGCTCTCAAAATGTGGTGATGCAAAAACTATTTTACAATAAAAAGCGTCTTTTAGCGTGTGACAGCCGCCAAACATAAAAACCGCCATAAATAGTAAGTCAAACCCCCCGTTATCACCCCCTTAGTTAGGGAAAAATAATAAAACTAAAAAAAAAGTATTTATCTCCATTTTCCCGTTAGGGTAAGGCTGTGTGCACACGCTGCGGATTAGGTGCGGATTCATCCGCGCGGATTTTGTAAAATCCGCAGGTGAAACCGCAGGTCAAAAGACCTGCGGTTTTACTTGCGGATTGCTCTGCGGTTTTGTCCTGCGGTTTTTCATCTCCTCAATTAAGGAGATGGCAAACCGCAGGAGAATCCGCAGAAAGAATTGACATGTCAATTCTTTCTGCGGATTGAAAACCGCAGATAATCCGCGCGGAAAATTCCGCACCATCTGCACTGCGGTTTTTGATTCCCATAGGGAATCATGGTACTGTACACCGCAGCAGAAGCTGCTGCGGGTCCGCAGCAGCCAAAACCGCTGCGGAACCGCAGCAAAATCCGCAGCATGTGCACACAGCCTTAGGGTTAGGGTTAGGGCTAGGGCTAGGGTTAGGGCTCATATTAGGGTTAGGGGTGTGTTGGGGTTAGGGTTGGAGTTATAATTGGGGGTTTCCACTGTTTGGGCACATCAGGGGCTCTCCAAATGCAACATGGCGTCTGATCTCAATTCCAGCCAATTCTGAGTTGAAAAAGTCAAATGGTGCTCCTTCCCTTCCAAGCTCTGCCATGCGCCCAAACAGTGTTTTACCCCCACATGTAGGGTATCAGCCTACTCAGGACAAATTGCAAAACAATTTTTGGGGTCCAATATCTCCTGTTACCCTTAGGAAAATAAAAAATTGGGGGCAAAAATATCATTTTTGTGGAAAAAAATGATTTTTTTATTTTCACGTCCGAGTGTTATAAACTTCTGTGAAACACTTGGGGGTTCAAAGTGCTCACCACACATCTAGATAAGTTCCGTGGGGGGTCTAATGTCCAAAATGGGGTCACTTGTGGGGAGTTTCAATAGTTTAGGTACATCAGTGGCTCTCCAAACGCACATGACACCCGCAGACCATTCCATCAAAGTCTGCATTCCAAAACGTCACTGCTTCCCTTCTGAGCCCCGACGTGTGTCCATACAGTGTTTTTTTCCCACATATGGGGTGTCAGCGTACTCAGGCCAAATTGGACAACAACTTTTGGGGTCCAATTTCTCCTGTTACCCTTGGGAAAATGAAAAAATTGGGGACTAATTGATCATGTTTCTGGAAAAAATACGATTTTTTTATTTTCATGCCCTGGCATTATAAACTTCAGTGAAGCCCTTGGGGGTTCAAAGTGCTCACCTCACATCTAGATAAGTTCCTTAGTGGGTCCAGTTTTCAAAATGGGGTCATTTGTGGGGGGTTTCCACTGTTTAGGTACATTAGGGGCTCTCCAAAGGCAACATGACACCCGCAGACCATTCCATCAAAGTCTGCATTCCAAAACGTCACTACTTCCCTTCCGAGCCCCGACGTGTGCCCATACAGTAGTTTTCTCCCACATATGGGGTATCAGCATACTCAGGACAAATTGGACAACAACTTTTGGGGTCCAATTTCTCCTGGTACCCTTGGGAAAATAAAAAAATGGTGACTAAAAGATCATGTTTGTGGAAAAAATACGAATTATTTATTTTCACGCCCGGGCATTATAAACTTCTGTGAAGCACTGGGGGGGTCAAAGTGCTCACCACACATCTAGATAAGTTCCTTAGGGGGTCTAGTTTCCAAAATGGTGTCATTTGTGGGGGGTTTGCACTGTTTTGGTACATCAGGAGTTTTCCAAACGCGACATGGTGTCCGATCTCAATTCCAGCCAAAAACGTCAAATGGCGCTGCTTCCCTTCCGAGCTCTGCCATGCGCCCAAATAGTGGTTTACCCCCACATGTGGGGTATCAGCGTACTCAGAACAAATTGCACAATAACTTTTACGGTCCTGTTACCCTTGGAAAAATAAGAATTGAGGGTGAAAAGATCATTTTTGTGGAAAAAATATGATTTTTTTAATTGTATGGCTTTATGTTATAAACTTCTGTGAAGCCCATGGGGGTTCAAAGTTCTCACCACACATCTAGATAAGTTCCTTAGGGGGTCTAGTTTCCAAAATGGTGTCATTTGTGGGGGATTTCCACTGTTTTGGTACATCAGGGGTTTTCCAAACGCGACATGGTGTCCGATCTCAATTCCAGCCAAAAACGTCAAATGGCGCTGCTTCCCTTCCGAGCTCTGCCATGCGCCCAAATAGTGGTTTACCCCCACATGTGGGGTATCAGCGTACTCAGGACAAATTGCACAATAACTTTTAGGGTCCTGTTACCCTTGGAAAAATAAGAATTGAGGGTGAAAAGATCATTTTTGTGGAAAAAATATGATTTTTTAATTGTATGGCTTTATGTTATAAACTTCTGTGAAGTCCATGGGGGTTCAAAGTTCTCACCACACATCTAGATAAGTTCCTTAGGGGGTCTAGTTTCCAAAATGGGTCACTTGTAGGGGGTTTCCACTGTTTAGGTACATCAGGGACTCTCCAAACGTGACATGGTGTCCGATCTGAATTCCAGCCAATTTTGCATTGAAAAAGTCAAACAGCGCTCCTTCCATTCTGAGCTCTGCCATGCGCCGAAACAGTTGTTCCCCCCCACGAATCAGGTATCAGCGTACTCAGGACAAATTGCACAATAACTTTTGCAGTCCAATTTCTCCTGTTACCCTTGGTAAAATAAAAAAATTGAACCTGAAGTATTTTTTTTGTGAAAAAAAGTTAGATGTTCATTTCTTTTTAAATATTCAAAAAAATTCCTGTGACGCACCTAATGGGTTAATAAACTTCTTGAATGTGGTTTTGAGCACCTTAAGGGGTGCAGTTTTTAGAATGGTGTCACTTTTGGGTATTTTCTATCATATAGACCCCTCAAAGTGGCTTCAAATGTGATGTGGTCCTAAAAATAAAATGGTGTTGTAAAAATGAGAAATCGCTGGTCAACTTTTAACCCTTATAACTTCCTAACAAAAAAAAATTTTGGTTCCAAAATTGTGCTGATGTAAAGTAAACATGTGGGAAATGTTAGTTACCAAGTTTTTTGTGTGCCGTATCTCTGTGATTTAAGGGCATAAAAATTCAAAGTTGGAAAATTGCGAAATTTTCAAAATTTTTGCCAAATTTCCATTTTTTTCACAAATAAACGCAAGTTATTTGAATGAAATTTTACCACTAACATGAAGTACAATTTGTCACGAGAAAACAATGTCAGAATCACCGGGATCCATGGAAGCGTTCCAGAGTTATTACCTCATAAAAGGACAGTGGTCAGAATTGTAAAAATTGTCCCGGTCATGAACGTGCAAACCACCCTTGGGGGTGAAGGGGTTAAAAACAGGCAGAGAAATGTTCTACCTCACGGAATTAATCGGCTGTATACTCTCTTGTACTATTGGGAAATCTGATCTCTGACCGGTGAGAGGTTTATGGCTTTTCTTTCTGTCCTGTCTGAAGACGCCATCGCTGGCCGCTCCGCCAGCCGCCCGCATTGTCATTTCCCTATGATGCGCTGTCATTACCGCTGCACATTAGTGGAGTCGTGCTCAGCGATGCTGCTGGCATCTCTAGTACTAGAGGCACATGATAAACTCCAAGGGCCACTTGATATTCACACTGTGGCCCCGTCCTGTCCTCTGTGTGTGACCCCTATCATACCCGCACTGTACAGGCTGCTCAGCTGCAGGACCACCACTCCCAGGGTGCTCAGGCAATGCTGGGAGCAGTAGTTCATAGGAGCAGCCTCTGTGAGGTGCAGCACTGGGGACACTACAAGTCCCAGCATCCCAGGTCACGCAGGAGCTGATCCCCACGAGTCCCGGGAGCGTCACAGCCCCAATACCGGTAATGTCTACATGTGGGTCTCACCCGCTTCGGAGGCTTGGAGGTCGCCATGCTGGAATCTTGTTACCGGAAGTGAACAATAAAGTTATAAAAAAAAAAAATATACATGTGGTCTACTTGTATGGAACAATAAAGTTTTGTTTATAAGCTCCTGGCAGCGGTGAGTCGGCGCCATCTTTAGTGTGGGCGCGCTCTGCAGCCCCCAGTCATTTCTTTTATCACTAGGAGACAAGTTTCTGTTTTCTGTTATTTCTCAGACTCTGAAATGAAATAATCACAAAATGACAATTACACAGAAAAAGAGCAACATATACATGTAATATGTCATTGTCTCTTGTGTCCCACACTCCTCAGGGCCCAGTCCAGGCAGCCCCCATATTGTCCAGTCCAGGACTGATATTCTCAGAATCAGAAGTTATCGCACCCCCATCCATATTCAGATTTCTGGGACCCCAGAGATCCCGAGGACATAGAGTAGGAGCCGAGCTTAGCGCTGCCCTCCACTATCGCCGGGGTCCCATAGACGAAGGGTGCAGAGGCTGAGCATGTGCAGCCCCCGTGACATTGAGTCCTGTGCTCAGGATCTCTAGGGGTCCCAGTGGTCAATCATCACTGATCGATTGTCAAAGAAATAGGGGACAACTTTCATTTTTGGGGAAACCCCTTTAAGGGGCCGTATTATCAGACAAGGCCAGAGGGACCCCAATAAGGCCCCTCTATACAAGCTGTTGCTGTTCTGGCAGATGTAGCCGTCCACATATTACATAATATTCTGGGGGGTTGCCATATAATGGCTTTGGCTAATTCCAAGAAACCGCGGTCCAGCTGCAGCTTCCCCCAGAATAATCAGATAACTGCAGGCGATGTTGGGGCCGCTCAAGACTTTTATCCCAGAAAGCGTTGGTCCTATTCCAAGTGATCCACCATCCTATGGCTTCTCCTTATAGGACCCGGTGATTACAGACCAGACTGGAGGAGGAGTCCCTACTCTCGGGTTATTACATTCTGCTTCTTTTTTTGTGATCAGACCCCGGTCGCTCCGGCTCCACAACAGATCCATAGAAGTGATGACACAGATTGCAGAGCCTTAGTCGTCAGGGCGTGTGCAGACAGGTTTCTGTACTCTGCATAATGATCATGGCTACAGCTTCTGATGCCTCAAATGGATTTAAAAAGAAAAAAAAGTTTTTTTTGGGTGACACTGTTTCTGGTACTGCAGCTCTGTCCTAAGCTTAGGCCCTCAGTATATTCCTGATTACACATAAAACAAAGTAACTATGTAGGAGATAAAACCAGCCCCCTGAGGAAGCCCACATGCGAAACACGCGTTGGGGATGACAGCATTTGGTCCCAGGTGCATACAATGGGTAAGAACAAAATCTAGCCTTATTTCTGCAGTTTTCGCTCCCTTAGGGCTCATACTCATTTGCGAGAAATTTGGACGAGTGCAATCCGATAAAAAATCAGATTGCGCTCTGACCAATGATATTCAATGGGTTACATCTCATCTGCGATTTTTTTTTCTCAGCTGAAATTGGATTGAGAAAAAAATCACAGCATGCTCTGATTTGCTGCGAATCTCGGACTAGACTAGCCAATGCAAGTCATTGGGTGCGAGAAAAAATTGCACAGCACTCGCACCATGTGTATGCCGTCCGATGTTTATGCACCAGTGTCCTTTGAAAAGCCAGCAATTCATGTGCGGTATACAGTAAAATCACACTGACAGCTCAGAACAGAATAGATATATACACATAGAATACATATATACATACATGTCAGTGACACACGCACACATATATACAGTATATGTAATAATAATAATAAATTTTATTTCTATAGCGTCAACATATTCCGCAGCACTTTACATTTCGGAGGGGATTTGTACAGACAATAGACATTACAGCATAACAATAATCACATAGATCATAACAGATACCAAGAGGAATGAGGGCCCTGCTCGCAAGCTTACAGTCTATGAGGAAAAAGGGAGACACGAAAGGTGGGTGGTAACAGTTGCCCTGATTGTATGGACCAGCCATAATGTTAAGTGTGTATCAGTACAGACACAGAGGGCTAATGGATGCATAAAGCATGTGGGAACATGATGCGGGGAATCTGGTTATGGTTAAAACTTTTGGCTGTGCCACACAGGGATAGATTAGGTTAATGTGTTGAGGCGATAGGCCAGTCTGAATAAATGCGTTTTCAGGCCACGCTATATGTATTTATATTACACTAGCTGAAGAGCCCGGCGGTGCCTGGGCATAGTAACTAACTATGGTTAGTTATAACAAATTATGATTATATCTATATATATATATATATATATATATATATATATATATATATATATATATAAAGCTGAGTGTATAGCCACGCCCACTCCGCATAGCCACATTCACTATAATATCCCACATCATCCTGTCAGCCAGAGCTACTGGACTACTACCCTAATATCCTACATCATCCCGTCAGCCAGAGCTACCGGACTATTACCCCTAATATCCCACATCGTCCCGTCAGCCAGAGCCACCGGACTACTACCCCTAATATCCCACATCATCCCGTCAGCCAGAGCTACCGGACTACTCCCCTAATATCCCACATCATCCTGTCAGCCAGAGCCACCGGACTACTACCCCTAATATCCCACATCATCCCGTCAGCCAGAGCTACCGGACTACTCCCCTAATATCCCACATCATCCTGTCAGTCAGAGCTACCGGACTATTACCCCTAATATCCCACATCGTCCCGTCAGCCAGAGCCACCGGACTATTACCCCTAATATTCCACATCATCCCGTCAGCCAGAGCCACCGGACTACTCTCCCTAATATCCCACATCATCCCATCAGCCAGGGCCACCGGACTACTACCCCTAATATCCCACATCGTCCCGTCAGCCAGAGCCACCGGACAACTACCACTATTATCCCACATCATCCCGTCACAGCCGCCGGACTACTACCCCTAATATTCCACATCATCCCGTCAAAGCCACCGGACTACTACCCCTAATATTCCACATCATCCCGTCAGCCAGAGCCACTGGACAACTACCACTATTATCCCACATCATCCCGTCACAGCCGCCGGACTACTACCACTAATATTCCACATCATCCCGTCAGAGCCACCGGACTACTACCCCTAATATCCCACATCATTCCGTCAGAGCCACCGGACTACTACCCCTAATATCCCACATCATCCCGTCATAGCCGCCGGACTACTACCCTTAATATCCCACATCATCCCTTTAGAGCTGCCAGACTACTACCCCTAATATCCCACATCATCCCATCAGCCAGAGCCACCGGACTACTACCCCTAATATCCCACATCATCCCGTCAGCCAGAGCCACCGGACAACTACCACTAATATCCCACATCATCCCGTCAGCCAGAGCCACCGGACTACTACCACTAATATCCCACATCATCCCATCAGCCTGGGGTCAGAACCAGTGCGCTGAGTGGAAAGGTCCTAACTTCCATACCGGGGATCCCTTTAAGAGAGGCCTGGCATCAGAACCAGAGCACTGAGTGGATTTGCCCTGACTTGCATACCAATGTTCCCTTTAATAGAATCCTGGCCTCAGAACCACAGCGCTGAGTGGAATGGCCCCAACTTCCATACCGGGGATCCCTTTAAGAGAACCTGGAGTCAGTACCAGAGCATTTGAAGGCAATTGCCCTGACTTCCATACCTGGATCCCTTTAAGAGGTAAGATGTGCCTGTAGAATGGAGGATGTGTGATGGATATATGGGCACGGGAGTGGGGGATTCATTTCTGTCGTGTGCTTTCTGCTCCTTTCTGAGGGGCAGACAATGCTTGGAGCTTATGTTCCCGGGGATGCTAGATTTTTCCCACCATGTCAGTGTCTGCTGAGGTGTTTTCTGGTGTGGGAAAGCCTGGGGGTTCACACTGAGCACATGTGACAGACGTGACGGAGTCTGGAGATGCCGTGGAGAGCGATCTGCTGCCTACATCCTTCAGCATGACCGTTTTGGCAGTGGGTCAGTAATGGTGTGTGGTGGCATTTCTTTGGAAGGCCCCACATTGTTGGGCTGTGAGCACAACCCCCATCTGCACAACAGCATGTGAAATTGATTGTCAATCAGTGTTGCTTCCTAAGTGGACAGTTTGCTTTCACAGAAGTTTGATTTACTTGGGAGTTATATTCAGTTCTTTAAGTGATCCCTTTATTTTTTTGAGCAGTGTATATAATATATACTTGAGCAAGTGGTAAATCTAAATTTAATGTCAACATATTTACTTGGTGAATCCTTATGCCGAAAGGAACAAATTTGAGGGGTAAGACGTACCAATTTGCAAAGTTCATTTTTCCTTGGCACGCCAATATATATGTATATATATATATATATATGTACACTCACTGGCCACTTTATTAGGTACACCATGCTAGTAACGGGTTGGACCCCCTTTTGCCTTCAGAACTGCCTCAATTCTTCGTGGCAGAGATTCAACAAGGTGCTGGAAGCATTCCTCAGAGATTTTGGACCATATTGACATGATGGCATCACACAGTTGGCGCAGATTTGTCGGCTGCACATCCCTGATGCGAATCTCCCGTTCCACCACATCCCAAAGATGCTCTATTGGATTGAGATCTGGTGACTGAGGAGGCCATTTGAGTACAGTGAACTCATTGTCATGTTCAAGAAACCAATCTGAGATGATTCGAGCTTTATGACATGGCGCATTATCCTGCTGAAAGTAGCCATCAGATGTTGGGTACATTGTGGTCATAAAGGGATGGACATGGTCAGCAACAATACTCAGGTAGGCTGTGGCGTTGCAACGATGCTCAATTGGTACCAAGGGGCCCAAATAGTGCCAAGAAAAAATTCCCCACACCATGACACCACCACCACCAGCCTGAACCGTTGATACAAGGCAGGATGGATCCATGCTTTCATGTTGTTTACGACAAATTCTGACCCTACCATCCGAATGTCGCAGCAGAAATCGAGACTCATCAGACCAGGCTACGTTTTTCCAATCTTCTACTGTCCAATTTCGATGAGCTTGTGCAAATTGTAGCCTCAGTTTCCTGTTCTTAGCTGAGAGGAGTGGTACCCGGTGTGGTCTTCTGCTGCTGTAGCCCTTCTGCCTCAAAGTTCGACGCACTGTGCGTTCAGAGATGCTCTTCTGCCTACCTTGGTTGTAACGGGTGGCAATTTGAGTCACTGTTGCCTTTCTATCAGCTCGAACCAGTCTGCCCATTCTCCTCTGACCTCTGGCATCAACAAGGCATTTCCGGCCACAGAACTGCCGCTCACTGGATTTTTTTTTCTTTTTCGGACCATTCTCTGTAAACCCTAGAGATGGTTGTGCGTGAAAATCCCAGTAGATCAGCAGTTTCTGAAATACTCAGACCAGCCCTTCTGGCACCAACAATCATGCCACGTTCAAAGGCACTCAAATCACCTTTCTTCCCCATACTGATGCTCGGTTTGAACTGCAGGAGATTGTCTTGACCATGTCTACATGCCTAAATGCACTGAGTTGCCGCCATGTGATTGGCTGATTAGAAATTAAGTCTTAACACACAGTTGGACAGGTGTACCTAATAAAGTGGCCAGTGAGTGTATATATATATATATATACACACTGCTCAAACAGAAAATGAGGGGACAACCAAATAACACATCCTAAATCTAAATGAATGAAATATTCTCATTGAATACTTTGTTCTGTACAAAGTTGAATGTGCTGTCAAAATAATCACACAAAAATCATCAATGGAAATCAAATTTTTGAACCAATGGATGCCTGGATTTGGAGAGACCCCCAAAATGAAAGTGGAAACAAGTCAAAATGAAAATCAAAACCAGACAAAATTAAAGTGGGAACAAGTCAAAATGAGGCTCAGTAGTGTGTGTGGCATCCACGTGCCTGTATGACCTCCCTACAACGCCTGGGCATGCTCCTGATGAGGTTGCGGATGTTCTCCTGATGGATCTCCTCCCAGACTTGGACTAAAGCATCCGCCAACTCCTGGACAGTCTGTGGTGCAACGTGACGTTGGTGGATGGAGCGAGATATGTTGTCCCAGATGTGCTCAATCGGATTCAGGTCTGGGGAACGGGCAGGCCAGTCCATAGCTTCAATGCCTTCATCTTGCTGGAACTGCTGACACACTCCAGCCACATGAGATCTTGCATTGTCCTGTATTAGCACAACAAGAAAACACAAAATGACAAATTTGCAAAAATATGACAATAATCAGCAAGTGCTGGATAACAAATACAGTGTATTTAGTTGATACGTTTTTAGCAAAAAATGTATGCCAAGCTGCTCCACCTCGTCACGGTAACCCTTTATGGAGCAGTCCCTATCTAATGTATTTAAAACTTGAACATGTGAACAGTGTCTAAATGGACAGGATACAAACAGGCGCCTTCTAGTATGGGCTTGTGGTGTCAGATAGCTCATTTATGTGCATGTCACACAAGAGAGGGGTGGGGTCTCCCAAACCATGCTAAGCAAGGAAATAACGGATTAAAAACATATGTGACATGCACAAATGTGAACAAGTCAGTCGGACAGTTTTTTCCTTGCTTAGCATGGTTTGGGAGACCCCACCCCTTTCTTCTGTGACATGCATATAAATGAGCTGTCTTACACCACAAGCCCATACTAGGAGGCGCCTGTCTGTATCCTGCCCATTTAGACACTGTTCACATGTTCAGGTTTTAAATACATTAGATAGGGACTGCTCCGTGAAGCGTTACCGTGACACGGTGTAGCAGCTTGGCATGCATTTTTTGCAAAAAACGTATCTACTAAATACCCTGTATTTGTTATCCAGCACTTGCTGATTATTGTCATTATTTTTACTGCAGAGTATTTTTGCAAATTTGTCATTTTGGGTTTTCTTGTTGTGTTTCAGCCATTGGGTGGTGTGCGCACTGTCCGACCGACTTGTTCACATTTGTGCATGTCACATATGTTTTTATTGTCCTGCATTAGGAGGAACACAGGGCCAACCGCACCAGCGTATAGTCTCACAAGGGGTCTGAGGATCTCATCTCGGTACCTAATGGCAGTCAGTCTACCTCTGGCGAGCACATGGAAGGCTGTGTGGCCCTCCAAAGAATTGCCACACCATTACTGACCCACTGCCAAACCGGTCATGTTGAAGGATGTTGCAGGCAGCAGATCATTCTCCGCGGCATCTCCAGACTCTGTCACGTCTGTCACATGTGCTGTATGTGAACCTGCTGCCTGCAACATCCTTCAGCATGACTAGTTTGGCAGTGGGTCAGTAATGGTGTGGGGTGGCATTTCTTTGGAGGGCCACACAGCCCTCCATGTACTCGCCAGAGGTAGACTGACTGCCATTAGGTACCGAGATGCGATCCTCCGACCCCTTGTGAGACCATATGCTGGTGCGGTTAGCCCTGGGTTCCTCGTAATGCAGGACAATGCCAGACCTCATGTGGCTTGAATGTGTCAGCAGTTCCTACAAGATGAAGGCATTGAAGCTATGGACTGGCCTGCCCGTTCCCCAGACCTAAATCCAATTGAGCACATCTGGGACAGCATGTCTCACTCCATCCACCAACGTCACGTTGCACCACAGACTGTCCAGGAGTTGACGGATGCTTTAGTCCAGGTCTGGGAGGACATCCCTCAGGAGAACATCTGCAATCTCTTCAGGAGCATGCCCAGGCATTATAGGGAGGACATACAGGCACGTGGAGGCCACACACAATACTGAGCATCATTTTGACTTGTTTCCACTTTATTTTTGCCTGGTTTTGATTTTCATTTTGACTTGTTTCCACTTTCATTTTGGGGGTCTCTCCAAATCCAGGCCTCCATTGGTTCAAAAATGTGACTTCCATTGATGATTTTTGTGTGATTATGTTGACAGCACATTCAACTTTGCACAGAACAAAGTATTCAATGAGAATATTTCATTCATTTAGATCTAGGATGTGTTATTTGAGTGTTCCCTTTATTTTTTTGAGCAGTGTATATTTATATTGCAGAGAGAGATATATAGAAGAAAAGCTGGTAATACATTTGCCGGCTTCTGTAAAAACACTGTAGGAGCCGACAGGATAGGAGAGATGGATTACATACAGTAAATCCATATAGACTAGATATATATGTATATTTCAGTGACATACAATTGGTATTGTGTGTGTGCAAAATACTTTATATGTATTTAATTAATAAAAGATTATTTTACTGAAGAAAATGGCATGGGGTCCCCCTATAATAGCCAGCAATGGCTATGCAGACAGCTGAGGGCTGATCTTAATAGCCTAGGAAGGGACCATGGATACTGCCCCCCCCCCCCCCCCACTGACTAAAAACATCAGCTCTCAGCCGCCCCAGAAAAGGCGCATCTCTAAGATGCGCCAATTCTGGCACTTAGCCTCCGCTCTTCCCACTTGCCCTGTAGCGGTGTCAAGTGGGGTAATAGTTGGGGGGTTGATGTCACCTGAAAGGTGACATCAAGCCCCAAGGTTAGTAATTGAGACGCGTCAATAAGACGCCCCTATTACTAACCCCATAGTCAAATTGTAAAGAAAACACAGACAACCATTAAAAAATCCTTTAATTGAAATAAAGACAGACTCCTTCATTATTCTTAATTAAACCATACTTACAACCACACCTAATCCATGCAAAGCACTCGATCTCCAGTAATCAATATAAAAAAAACGCAACAATATACCATACCTGTCCATCGTTGTGTCCCACGCCGTAATCGAAATCTGGGGGATATACATTTTTCAACCTGGATGGTGCTAAGATGCAACCATCCCAGCTGAAAAACACTGGTGAATGAGGAGATGCTGCCAGTGCAGCCTCAGTGACCGGGGTTGACGTCACTGAGTCTGCGCTCCCTCACAGCCTGACCCGCGCTGAACTCTGGAGCGTGTGAAAATGCCAGTTCATTTTCCCACTCTCCAGACTTCAGCGCAGGTCAGGCTGTGAGGGAGCACAGCATCAGCGACATCACCGCTATTCACTGAAGCTGTTCTCGCAGCCGGGCTGAACTGCTGTGACCTCAGGACCGTAGGAAAATGCCAGTGATGAGGTCACGGCAGTTCAAGCTCAGTGTCTTAATAGCAGATCATCGTGAGAATTTCTCACAGTGATCAGCTGTGAATACACTGAGCATTCTATGTGTATATATCTATTCTAACCTGTCACTCTGTGATTATACTGTACGTGACAAATCATTTGCCGGCTTTTAATCTATCTATATAAGATATATGTGTGTGTGTGTTTTGAAGAATATTTTGTTTTAAAACGATGTATAAAGGACAGAGAACTGCTGTATGTAAAAGCTCATGCTAAAGTCGCATTGCATACGGATTGCATACGCATGTCATACGGATGTTCAGTTTAAAAATTGCACAGAAATAGCATGACACTCGTCCGTTTTTTCGGTCCAGAAATCTGTTTTTTTTTTTTCTCGCATATGGGTATGTACCCTTAAAGCAATATACACCTCAGTATTTAAGTAGTGACACACCTCTTTCTTAGGGCCCCGTCACACATAGCGACGCACCAGCGATCCTGACGATATGACCTTGTCAGGATCGCTGATGTGTCGCTACATGATCGCTGGTGAGCTGCCAAACAGGCAGATCTCAGCAGCGATCAGGACAGCGATGACGCGGGTAACAAGCGCGCACGTCGCTTAGTTACCCGCTGTGTACCTTAGATACCAGCGTGCTGGTGCAGGGAGCTAGTAACCAAGGTAAACAGCGGGTTTCTAAGCGCTGCACGGCGCTTAGAAACCCGCTGTTTACCTTAGATACCAGCTCCCTGCATCAGTGCGCTGGTATCTAAGGTACACAGCGGGTAACTAAGTGATGCGCACCCTTAGCTACCCGCGGTTTACATTGGAAACCAGCGTCCAGCTCGCTGGAATCCCACCTGCCACACACAGCGATGCGTGCTGGCCAGCAGGAGACCAACAATAAAAAAAGGCCAGGGCATTCGAGCACGATCAGCGATACCCGGCGGGAGGTCCGGTCGCTGATACCTGTCACACACAGCGATCTCGCTGGCGAGATCGCTGTTGCGTCACAAAACTTGTGACTCAGCAGCGATCTCGTGGTGTGACAGGTGCTTTACAGTATATATTTTTTAGTGCGTGCAGTTTAAGACTTGGTAGTTTTTTTTCGCATGGGAGTAACAACTGCAAGGGCACTGGCACTTTATGAGATTTGCTGCTATTGTTTGGTCTCTCCCATCCACTATACTAGTTAGGAGACCATGTCTTTTACCTCTGTGTTTATCAACTATCCACTTTGTCTTTTTATGTGATTTTTGTAATTCTTTTTTTGCATTGTAATATCTTTTGAATAAACTTTATTTTATGGGACAATTTTTGCTCCTTTTCTTGTTTTTCATCAAAGGAGAAGGTAACGATCCTGCTGCTGGGTTGCTGCCCTCCTATTGTGCTGGCCTGTCTCCTGGAATCTGCTCCACGCTGTGGACACTGTGTTGACAGACACAGCTACCCTTCTTGCCACAGTTCGCATTGATGTGCCATCATAGAAGAGCTGCGCTACCGGAGGAACTTCTGCCTCATTCTACTGAATCTCTAAGGGTGAGCACAATGACGATATGCAAAAGTGACCAAAACAACAGCCAAAAAGGGGTGAGAACACAGAAATGGTCTGTGGTCACCCCCGCAGAACCTTTTCTCTGTTCCATTTGCACAACAGCAGGAGAAATTGATTCATAATCAGTGTTGCTTCATAACTGGACAGTTTGCTTTCACAGAAGTGATTGACCTGGAGTTACATTGTGTTGTTTAGCTCCCTTTTATTTTTTTGAGCAGCGTATATTGCAAATGGCTTCATTTTATATGTGCAAGACGAAGATAAACTTGTTTGCGCCTTGCTGTCAATACAACCAATCAACCTTTCTCCATTTATCAGAGGTCACTATGTGGGTTTGTGTTTTTCAGTAAAATTTTGAACTGAAGGGAACAAGGTTTACATTATTAGGAGTCAGACATTGCTGATACAAGCTTTTTCTGGGCCTGGAGATCAGTCACACACTCATTCATGAATCCATTACAAGACCCCTATGATGCTCCATACAGCATCTCCCAGAATCTGCAGCACCACTGACATTTCCACATTAAGGATTTGTGCATTAAAAAGGGTTTAACAAAGATTTATATATTTAAAAAAACAAAACATTGATTCAAGAGTTCTTGGGAGGAAAAAATAATTCTATATAAAACTTCATGACCAGAAACCATCCTTTTCTTCATCCGGCTTCTTATATCGTGTGGTCACTGGGCTTTGAATTTGTTTCTAACCAGTTTATCCACCAGCGGCTTCTCCTGGGCCGAGCATGCAAATATCAGACTTTTTTTTTTGATGGAGAGCGCATAGATCAGTCACAGATGCCAAGAAGCCAGCAGAGATCTTTTAGCCGGGAATCAGACCCAGGGCCAAGCAGGTCAGCGACTATTGTAAGCAGCGCTCAGGTCTACATTCCAGGTCATATGATGTAGGCACACAGCCATAATCTATACATGGGGTTAGACAAGATCAGGTGAACAAGCCAACAGTGACAGACTGGTACGGAGGCCAAGGACCCTGCCCATGTGGGCTTACAGTCTACAGGATAATAGAGGAGGCAGTAGGTTAGGTGTTCTGGCAGCTCCAGTGGAGGCGACAGTGGGGTTACTGCGGGCTGTACAGTAGCTTTCTTGAACAGATGGGTTTTCAAGTTCCATCTGAAAGTTCTGAAGATGGTGGATAATCAGACATGTTGGGGCACAGAGTTCCAGAGGATGGGGGAGGTACTTGGAAAAATGTTTGAAGCGAGTGAGAAGTGTATAATTGTGGAGGACAAATAGGTTGTGTCGAATATTAGGTCAGAGATGGATGTGGGATAGATTTTGGATGGCTTTGTAGGTGTTAGGAGCTTGAAGTTGATATGTTGGGGAATTGGGAGTCAAGCGAGTGGGAAGAGGTGGAGCAGTTGACTCAAAGGAAGGTGACAGGTCAAGGATTATAGACTTGTCCGTTAGCTTTGGCAGCAAGTTGTTCGTCAGTTTGCTCAGGGTAGTTCCAGTGGAGAGGGAAGCCAGATTGTAGGTTGGCAAAAAGTTAGATGAGAGACAGTGTTCAGCGTGGAAATGCTGTTCGTGTACTGAGATGGGGGCAATAAATGAACATATAGGTTGGGTCAAGATATGAGTGATTGTGACGTTTGAAAGCAGAAGGGAGACGTATTAGAGGTTAATGATAGGTTGACGAGATGGGTTAGGGCTGTGATAAGCATGGTAGTGAAGTTGGGATGGGTACCAAGTTGGCACTCTTGGCTATGGTATATACAGCTGCATAGTAAAACATGGTGTGTCTCAGAGGAACACTGCTTAGTGGTCACTAGGCTGCTTGGTCCGAGGTCTGACAGTCGGATATGGGAACGATGCTGTCCGCATGGGTCTATGTTACGCATTTGCCACCCGATTACAGATATCATCAGCCCATGCTCATACACAGCAGATAACCAGTGATCAGGCTGCATGGACATCACCTCTAATCAAGTGTATTTGAGAAGTGCATTGTTTTACATGATTTCTTGTATTTTTTACTGTGGTAAAGCCCCCATTACCTGATATTGTGTGTGGGGATAATTGTGTCTCATTGACAGGAGTCACAGATCAGGGCATTTGTTTTGTGCAACGCACCCTCTTTTGCACCTTTATGGCATACCCTATGGACATCGGAATAACCAGGTACGTTCTACATCAGATGTAATCCCGGCCTGTAGCAGTGTGCAGACCCCAGTAATATTCTATAGATTTGACTCAGAGCCCCCCCCCCCCACCCATGTTTAGATAAAGAACAGTAAGAAGATGCGCTGCATATGTTTTATACAGAACTTTATTGACAATAACACAGGGAGCGGTTACTTCTTCTTGGACACACCAACTGTGCGTCCACGACGGCCAGTGGTCTTTGTGTGCTGTCCTCTCACACGTAGACTGTAGGGGGGGGGGAGAGAGAGAGAAGAAATCATGTGTTACTGAGGAACATTACCAGAATTGAGGAAAGTCGCTACTAACACTAATTACCAGGCATTACAGATACAATGTCTGGCAAAAGTCACTGCTGAAATGCTGGCAGCTACAACCATACACCAAGAGTTCGACCTTCTGAGAAACAATGAATCTTGATTTACAGAAGTTTACTATAGCTCAGGCATCGCTGTAAACCGTCCCAAGGATTGCTCTCCTCGGCATATTGGTTTAAAGGGAATCTGTCACGCTTTTTTGAGATATCATATAATGATATCATTCAATTATGTGTCACATAAGGATTCTCCTAGTACTTTTGCTTCCCCCTGACCCCGCACCTTTCATACATAAATACCTTTTTTATATCGGTTCAGATGTATGTAAACTGCCACGGTCCGGTCCGATGGGCAGGGCTTATTCATCTGCTCCCTCCCTGTCTTGCTCTATGCATTTCTTGTGTAGAGCAAGACAGGGAGGGGAGGAGCAGGTGAATAAGCCCCGCCCAGCAGCAGTTTACATACATCTGAACCGATATAAAAAAGGTATGTAAACTGCTGCTGTCCGGTCCGCTGGGTGGGGCTTATTCACCTGCTCCTCCCCTCCCTGTCTTGCTCTACACAAGAAGAAATGCATAGAGCAAGACAGGGAGGGAGCAGATGAATAAGCCCCGCCCATTGGACCGGAACGTGGCAGTTTACATACATCTGAACCGATATAAAAAAGGTATTTATGTATGAAAGGTGCGGGGTCAGGGGGAAGCAAAAGTACTAAGAGAATCCTTATGTGACACACAATTGAATGATATCATTATATGATATCTCAAAAAAGGGGTGACAGATTCCCTTTAAGGAATAAGAAAGGTGGTGGGAGCGTCTTGTGGTCTGTGATTTCCGGCCAGACCTAAGAGATCACTTGAGATTAGATTGGACTTTTCTAAAGCCCCCTCAATACACTTTAGATAGCCGGTGACCAAACAATGGATCAGCCAGGCAGCAAGCCTCTTCCCCCATATATAGCACACCTGTGTGATGAGAGCCAATCATCTCAGAACAAGCAGAAATGAGACTGCATGACCCTTATCTCCTGTGACATCTGTTATGTGACCACATGCAGAACAGAGCAGTGTTTTACACTCCAGTCCTCAGCAGCTCATAAGTTTAGGTTTTTATATTTTTTTTGTATTGCCAAGATAATGTGTTTGCCTGCATCAGATTACTAAAGCGTCTCACCTGAGCAATACTGAGGAGGTCCTTAAAACATGATCTGTCTGGGGCCGTAAGGACTGGAGTTTGGGAAATATTGCAGTAGACTGCTGGCCAAACCAGTCGATATCACCAGCGTCAGCCAATATTAGTCTAAAGTGTATGGGGGGTGGGGCTTACAGCTACAAAAGGTCCTGAGAACCCCCTCAGTGCTCAAGACGTTAATGGAACAGTTTTGTAAACTTTACATCTGACTTTGATAAAGGGGTTTTTCGGTCTTCTGTAAAGTCTGCAGACATTCTATGTGACTGCAGACTTCTGATTCCTTACAGCGAGTGCACCATACACTGTCAGGATTATGCAGTGTCGGTCATGAGACTACACACAGTTACACTGACTAGATGACCCTGACTGCGTAGGGCATGTGCTGTAAGGAATCATAACGCCTGCTGACTTATCAGAAGACCAGACAGCCCTTTTAAAGCAGCGTTCACATCTGCAATTTTATTATTTTACCGGGCCATTACAGAAAGAAAAAATGTGCAATATCACTACACCAATAGCCTCAGACAGACCCTGCTAACAGTGTCTCCCATTATTGTGATAACAGAGCCTAGCCAAATACTGAAGCTTTTGGCAACTTAGCCCCTATAAATCCCATAATGCTTTACATATTATGCTTCATAACCCAGTGGATTCCTATAATAACTCCAGTCAAAGACAAGATCTGCTGGTCAAAAATCAAGAGTCAGGAGCCGCTGAGTATTCATTAGTCTTCAGTCCCTTGGACACCCCTCACCCTGTGACAAATCTGCAAGGATAGAGGAAAGGGCATGTCACACTAAGATATCGCTAGCAATATCGCTATAACTAGTGACGTTATAGCGATATTGCTAGCGATATCACTGTGTCTGATACTTACCAATGACCCGCTCCCCCGCTGGTTATCGCTGATCGCGCGAGAACAGGCTGGACTGTTTCTCGTCGTCTGCTTCCTGCTGTGGCGACGAGCGACGCGTGGAGCCGGGCAGGAGGACGCAGGATCGCCTGGTGTGACAGGTAAGTAGTGAACCCCGTCCCCAGCGATGTCGCTGGTGAGATCTGCCTGTATGGCAGATCACCTAGCGATGCACCAGCGATCCTGACCGCGTCATATCGCTGGTACATCGCTAAGTGTGACAGTACCCGAAGACTAAAGCCAGAACTCCTCAGCACGCAGGGTACGCAGTATTGGGGGCCATCACCTGACAAGATTTTAGTATGCACCTTGCATTACAAGCTGCAAAGATTAACCAATTAGCCCCTGTCTAGCTAGCAAATTTTAGAGCAGGCTGAAAACCGTAGATGTGGAATAGCCACAACCTGGAGACCACTGGCATAGACAACTAGGAAAAATTAGTAGAGGCCACTGGATCAAAGAAAAGAACTAAACCTTCTAACCAGAAGACAGCACAGACCCTGTCCACATCATTAGGTCATTGAGCTATTGCTAATGTTAGGGCTACAGGTTATACAACATTCCATGCGACGCTACCCATAGTACCTGACAACTTCTGTATGTTGTATCAGACATCTTGCCTATATGAGTGGCTCCATACCAATGCATAGATGCCCCACTGTCAGTACTGTGTCATTATGGCGTGCAGAGGTATACGCTTATTCAGCTCAATGCACAATGGGTGGGGAGCAGAAATAGATTTGGATAACAATGGCAACACATTCACAGAAGGCAAAGACGAGCAGAAAAACCAAGTGTTGTCAGGACCCCAGCCAGTCACATTACAGCTCTCATCTGGAACCTGTGTTACTGCGACATTTCAGATATCAATCGGGGCATCACCAGCATGGAGGCGGCAGCCCTGAAAAAACAACTTCACCAAGTTGAAAGAAACCTAAAGATCTGGTAATCTGGCACATTAAAGTCTGTTATATGGTGTAATCAGGCGCAGAAGCCAGAAACCTGATTAGCGCCTTAATCAAGTGTTGTATCCTCGCCCTCTCCCCCAGCAGCTGGAATTGACTCCAGTCGCTTCATGGAAATATAGTGCTGGTTGTCAGACCCCCGATCTGATATTGCCGACATATCCTAACAATAGGTCACCTATATAGAAAGCGCACAACACTGCAGACTACCGCTTCACAACCAGAAGCACCCGCTACTCACCCCCAGAAGTGACGCAGGCCTCTGTGTGCCTTGATCTTCTTGAGCCTTTCCAGATCTTCACGGAGTTTGTTATCAAGTCCGTTAGCCAGAACCTAACAAAAAAAAAAAAAACAGGACAGTCAGTACCGAACCGGGGTATCACCACCTAAGCTATGAAGGTGGTCAGCAACTTTGGTGTTTGTACTGCTAGGTCGGCTAGAAGTGGCCACAGACAAGTTATCGTTAGCCAGGGCTGATACAAATGCCAATATTAGGGCTGGAGGGATAGACTGCTACGGACCACTGCAGGTGCTTACTGCTTCATAGGTCTATAGGAGGCCCCTGTACTGCAGTCTGTATACGGACAGTAAACAGCAGTCTGCCAACGGACTGAAGGGGGGCATCCTCCCAGAAACCTACCTGGCTGTATTTCCCATCCTTAATGTCTTTTTGTCTGTTCAAAAACCAATCTGGGATTTTGTACTGACGAGGATTCTGCATAATTGTCACCACTCGCTCAACCTGGGAGGAGAGGAAGAGGTTAAGTCACAGAACAAGAACTTCACCGAGACTGCAGGACCATCGCTCGAACTACTACCCACCTCATCTTCAGTCAGTTCTCCTGCACGCTTTGTGAGGTCAATGTCTGCTTTACGAAGAACCACGTGAGCGTAACGACGTCCGACACCCTGCCAGACAAAACATTCCCAAAATCACTGCATGTAGCTGTGGAGGAACGACAAGTCCCAGCGTATGAGAAGTTCCAGAGTCCCAGGACTCACCTTAATGGCGGTGATGGCAAAGGCGATCTTCCTTCGTCCATCAATGTTGGTGTTCAGGACACGCAGAATGTGCTGGAACTTCTCTGGGATTACGAGCGACTAAAACAAAACAAAACAAAAATGATACCAGAAAGTGCTTCTTCCAAGGTCTTCGGGTGACCTTGTTCGTATTCTACGGCCAATGGGAGATGATTCGCAGGACCTGGTCCAGAGTCTGTAGTCCACGGCCGCTAGACGGGAACCCTGCAAGCCGCTTCCTACGGTTTATAGGCCCAGAGCAGCGACATTGAGGCAAGAAGTCTAAAAGTCAGGAGACCCCAGAGGATGCAGCAGGCAGGAGGGCCCCCGGGGGCCAGCATACACTACTGAGGTCCCGTATAAGACTGTCCTCAGTCACCGACAGCAGAGACTTTACACAGTGATCACTGAATGCAGGGAGTTATATGGGGCATTACACCATTACTGCCATGGTAGGAGCACTGGCCCCTCACACCCGGGGGCTCCGCACGTACAGTGCAGGGGCCACCATGCCTCACACCGAACATCACTCGTCCCCTCCACACAGCAGATGCCCACAGGCGGCACATAGAAGCCGTGTAGCCACCACTAGCGCCCACACCCCGGGGCTTGCTTCACAATAACTACATAAAAGCCTCCCCGAGACCCACACAAACACCGATCAACCACAACCACAGCCCCCCGAGCCCTCCCGGGGTCAGATGGAGCTGGATTGCCGGGATCCCCCTTCTCTGCGCCTCTGTAACACTCACCATGGCGGCGACCGCAGGGAAAGAGAGGAAAAGGAAGTGACGCGCCTCTTCTTTTATACGGAGCCAACCCCTCTACGTCACTTCCGGTGAGTATTCTCTCAGGGGGTTGTGGGGATTGTAGTCCTGGACCCGGAAGCAGAGCCGGAAGAGTGGAACTGGTGCTGTGTTGTGGAGAATCCAGAAATGGCTGCGGTGAGATGATGAGGGTGGTTGTCCTGTGTGTCTGCTCTGATGGGGGGGGGGCTTCGTACCGTCCTCCTGATGGCCTGTCAGCAGGGACCAGTCACCATCGTATACAGGAGATGACACGTTATCGCTATCAGCACAGAACTGGTGTCTGTCACAGCTGAAGGTTTGTTGCAATTGTATCCACACTGGACAATCCCGGACTGATACATTGTAACAACTGATCTGCTCCTGTGTCCACAAGGTGGAGGCAGAGACCACGAAAAGCTGGGCCGGACCTCTCTGTCTAGCCAGTCGCGTGCGGGAGCTGTCACATGCCTGACCTGTCCTATGCCGGACCCCGTATCCAAGCAGTTGCTTGCTGGACCCCGTATCTGAGTTGACACATGCCACAACTCGTGTCTGGGGCTGTCGCGTGCCGGTCCCCCCGGTCTGGGGCTGTCGCGTGCCGGTCCCCCCGGTCTGGGGCTGTCGCGTGCCGGTCCCCCCGGTCTGGGGCTGTCGCGTGCCGGTCCCCCCGGTCTGGGGCTGTCGCGTGCCGGTCCCCCCGGTCTGGGGCTGTCGCGTGCCGGTCCCCCCGGTCTGGGGCTGTCGCGTGCCGGTCCCCCCGGTCTGGGGCTGTCGCGTGCCGGTCCCCCCGGTCTGGGGCTGTCGCGTGCCGGTCCCCCCGGTCTGGGGCTGTCGCGTGCCGGTCCCCCCGGTCTGGGGCTGTCGCGTGCCGGTCCCCCCGGTCTGGGGCTGTCGCGTGCCGGTCCCCCCGGTCTGGGGCTGTCGCGTGCCACATTCTCGGTCTGGGGCTGTCGCGTGCCTCACCCCCGGTCTGGGCTGTCGCGTGCCTCACCCCCGGTCTTGGGCTATCGCGTGCTGCACCCCGGTCTTGGGCTGTCGCGTGCCGCATTCCGGTCTGGGGATGTCGCGTGCCGCATTCCTGGTCTGGGGATGTCGCGTGCCTCACCCCTGGTCTGGGCTATCGCGTGCCGCACCCCCAGTCTGGGCTATCGCGTGCCGCATTCCTGGTCTGGGGCTGTCGCGTGCCTCACCCCTGGTCTGGGCTATCGCGTGCCGCATTCCTGGTCTGGGCTGTCACTTGTTAGACCCTATATCCGAGCTGTCTGCCAGAACTCAAGTCTGAACTATTGTTGTCAGCGGTGGCTGCTGGCCAGAACTTCCCAATTGCTGAGCTGCTCAGTCTTCTGATAGTGGCTGCAGCCGGGTACTGCATATCCACCTATTTAAATCAATAGGAGGTAGGAGGCGGATGTCCAGTACCCGGCCGCAGCCACTATCAGAAAACTGAGCAGCTCTGGCTGGCTTTCGCCGAGAACAGGTGATCGATGGGAGTGCTGGGTGTCAGACCCCGATTGATCAGACATTGATAACCTATCCTAAGGATAGGTCATCAATGATAAAGTAGTGGACAACCTCATTTTATCCCCACCCCCGTACTCTGGTGCTGCTGCTTCGGTGGGATCGGACGTGATCACTTCCTGACCATTGATGTTCCATTTGTCTGGCATCCAGCAAGTAATGAGCAGCGGTCGCACTAATTAGACTAGGTCCCCACATGGCTCGTTATCTTGCCACTTACTCCCCGTGTGCAGTTATGCCTCTGCCTATTGTTTATCGAGACATATTGCACCATGTGAGGCCCCTCTCATACATTTGTGTTGCTTTGGTTAGTTAGTAGTTTCCTGCCCCCCATGACATTACATCTGCTGGCGTTGTGCGGCGTTACCTGGGCTGCGGCCATTGTACCCCTGTTCTGACCTTTGCTCTTCTCCTTCCAGATGGAGGAATTGACCCTGAACCTCGGAGATCTGGACCTGACCTCTGATGACCTGACTCTGGACACGGTGAGCAGTGAGTATCTCCTGTCCCATCATCCCTTCATCTCTGTATTTTTCTTCTTCTTCCGGATCTTGATGAAGATGAGGGACGCCGACCTCCCTGCCAAATATGAGGACTTCACTATAAATGGAAGCCAGCGGCGGGGGAGAGGTGGTATGGAGGACACTGTAGATAAAAGGCGACTTTATCAGCCTGTCTCCCCACTTCTGTCATGTGGGGGGTCCTCTTTGAGAGGCCTGGTGGTGGTTTGCGTCTCTTCCTCTTTCTCTGCTTATATGTCCATTTCTCCACTCAGTCCACATTCAGGAGAACCTGGAGGACGCCCTCGTGCAGGAGGCCTTGAAGACGGTGAGTGTTGTACAGATGATGTCATGGTCAGCGGTTTTCTGATGTCTGGTTTTTGTCACTTTCCGCTTGCTGTCAGTGAATGTATATCATATATTTCTTGTTGCAGTGTATCGGGGGGTATTTCTGCCCTATGGTGTGGAGTTGAACCGTTACTGCTCTGTGGGTTCCTGCAGTTGTATTTCTATTTATTTCTGTTGCTATTCAGCCGAGGTGCAGAAATACTGCAGTCATACCTCAGTGTGTGAATACCCCCTGTCTTCAGTGTCCAGACCTGAGAGGAGGAAAGTTCTGTATGTGATTTCCATAAATAATTGTTTCTCTTTCTGTTTTCTTCACATTTGTGCTGGTGAATTTGTCCTCTGGCCGCTGTCAGGGTGTGGACCTCAGACAGTACTCTAAACAGGTGGAGCTTGAGCTGCAGCAGATAGAACATATGTCCATCAAAGACTGTATCCTTGCCCAGACATGGAACAGCCTGATCATCCCGTCCTCCCCACCGTCCTGTCCTCCTGTCTTGTGTCTTTCTCTTAGCTTCGTGTCCGTTTTCCTCAGCTTGTTTGTAGATATTGAGCAAAGTCAGAACATCGCCTCCCTGCACAACCAGATCATCGCCTGTGACACCATCCTGGAGGTGAGAGTGTCTACAGTTACAGCACTACTGTATCCACGTGCTTAGATATGAGTATAGTGTCCTGTGTTGTCACCTCCTTATATTGTTAGTGTGGGTGATGACTGCAGCCTCTTCATGGGTCCGTGTCTGCCATGATGTCTTCTCCTTTATCTTAATATTATGTTTTTCATCGACTCTATGTGTTGGTTTCCCAGAGGATGGGCCTCATGCTGGGCGGCTTCCAGTCTGACCTTAGCTCCATCAGCTCTGAGATCCAGTCCTTACAGGAAATGTCCCTCGCTATGAATATAAAGCTGAAAAACAGCCAGACTGTGAGGAGTGAACTGAGTGAGCTGGTGGATGAGCTGATCATCCCCAACACCATGATAAGGTAAGTGCACCATGTACAGGGGAAGGTGATGGGAGACTGCGCGTACAGAGGGGACCCCTTGTGCAGGTGCACAAAGACAGGGACCTCTGGTGATAGTGTCCTTGCACATGGACTCCCAGCGACTGTGAGCATGCAAACGGCCCCCTTGTGACGGTGTGCATGCACATGGACCTCTGGTGATGTGAGCACGCACATAGACCTCTGGTGATGGTGAGCACGCATATGGACCTCTGGTGATGGTGAGCACGCACATAGACCTGTTATGGTGAGCACGCACACGGACCTCTGTGATGGTGAGGACGCACAGGGACCTCGGGTGATGGTGAGCACGCACAGGGACCTCGGGTGATGGGGTGAGCACGCACAGGGACCTCTGGTGATGGTGAGCACGCACAGGGATCTCTGGTGATGGTGAGCACGCACAGGGACCTCTTGTGTTGGTGAGCACGCAAAGGGACCTCTGGTGATGGTGAGCACGCACAGGGACCTCTGGTTATGGTGAGCACGCACAGGGACCTCTGGTGATGGTGAGCACGCATAGGGATCTCTGGTGATGGTGAGCACGCACAGGGACCTCTGGTGATGGTGAGCACGCACAGGGACCTCTGGTGATGGTGAGCACGCACAGGGACCTCTGGTGATGGTGAGCACGCACAGGGACCTCTGGTGATGGTGAGCACGCACAGGGACCTCTGGTTATGGTGAGCACGCACAGGGATCTCTGGTGATGGTGAGCACGCAAAGGGACCTCTGGTTATGGTGTGCACGCACAAGAACTTCTGGTGATGGTGAGCATGCACACAGACCCCTGGTGACTGTAGACACGCACATGGACCCCTGGTAATGGTGAGCATGCTCACGGACTCTTGTGACGGTGTGCGCGCACACGGACCCTTGGTGAGTGAAAGCATGCACACGGACCCCTGGTGCCTGTGATCACGCACACATAGAGACCCCTGATGTTTACGTGAACGCACAGGGATACCCGGCGAGGGCGTGCATGTTCAATGATCATGCAGATGCCACAGACATTCACTGACAGATTGCCCACCCGGTGGAGGCTCAGACACCCACATTTCTCTCGGTTGCAGTGTGATCCTGGACGTCCCAGTCACAGAGCAGCAGTTTGTGGAGCAGCTACAGGAGCTTAACAATAAGATAAATTATGTGAAGGAGCAGGCGTTCAGGGACACTCAGGCCTGCGGGGACGTACAGGACACGCTGCAGAAGCTGAAGATAAAGGTCAGTGTCACCCTCTCTCACAATCTGGTTATGCCATTTTTTGGACTTCATCTATTGGCGTCTAGCCTGCACAGAAATGTTGTCTGTGTCCGTCCTGAGCCCCTGCCATGTACAGGTTGCTGCTGTGTGTCCTTATTTCTGTCACTTTGTAAAATTATCTTGGTTATTGATCTTCGATTCTGGATTTCAGGCCGTTGCTAAAGTTCGTGAGTTCATTCTGCAGAAGATCTACTCCTTCCGGAAACCGATGACGAATTACCAGATCCCACAGAATGCATTGCTTAAATACCGGTGAGTCCGGGGTTAAAATTTATTTGTCACAATAATTTACCCTGCAAGTAGCAATAAGGTATTCTCCACCCAAAAGTGATAGCGCGTCTGTCCTCCTGGAGCTCGGACATATTGGCCCTCAATGCGATCCTCTTATCCCTCCTTAGCTTCCTGGCAGTCAGTCAGCGGAAAGATTCTCCCAAAAGGAAAGGTAAGATGGGGGATCACTATTAAACCAAAGCAGCGGTGATATTGTCCGCCCACATAAGACCACTAGTAATGTCCCACAATGTGCAGCATCTGGAGCCCTAAGCCGCTCTATTCCATGATGGTTGGTTCGGACTCCCAGGTTGTTACTAGTCAATATTAAATGCTTGATATCATTGCACCCCTCTGTTACTTATTACAGCTCAGTCCTTGTATCTCCCAGCATTCACTTCTCCTAAAGGGGTGTCTGGGACTTTTATATTGATGACCCACCTTTCTGTAGGCCATCAGTAGTAGATTGGTGGGGGCTCCTGGCTCCGCTACCGAACAGCTGAGTTGTGAACGCTGCACGGCGTCACGTTTATTATAATGGTCGATCCTGGTAAATGAGGCCGACACGTAACAACCGACATAACTGTCACAGTACAGTATGGTGCCCAGTACAGTATGACGCCCGGTAGAATGTGGTGCCCAGTACAGTATGGCACTCTGTACATTGTGGTGCCCGGCACAGTGTGGTGCCTAGCACCGTATGGCTCCTTGTGCAGTATGGCACCCTGTGCAGCATGGTGCAGAGTACCTTGTGGCGCCCTGTGCAGTATGGTGCCCCACCCAGTACAATATGGTGCCATACAGCGTGTCTTCTTCTCTCATACTTTCAACGCTATAATGCGACATCTATTGTTGGAAAGATCCGCCACGCTTTGTATCCAGATTATTACTTGTCTGCAGGTTCTTCTATCAATTCCTCCTGGGGAACGAGAGATCTGTGGCTCAGGAGATCCAGGACGAGTATATGGAGACCATGAGCAAAGTCTACTTGTCCTACTTCAAATCTTACACCAGCCGCCTGATGAAAGTGCAGGTGAGAAAAGAGCAATGGGGGAAATGACAGATGAGCAGCAGTAGAAAGGAGCAATGGGGGCAATGACAGATGAGCAGCGGCAGAGAAGATGAGGGAACTAATATACAACCCTTATTCCCAAAAAGTTGGGACGCTGTGTAAAATTTAAAGAGAAGAAGAATGCAATAATTTGGAAAATCTCTCGCCTTATGTTATTCAAATTGGAACATACAGGGTGGGCCATTTATATGGATACACCTAAATAAAATGGGAATGGTTGGTGATATCAACTTCCTGTTTGTGGCACATTAGTATATGGGAGGGGGAAAACTTTTCAAGATGGGTGGTGACCATGGTGGCCATTTTGAAGTCGGCCATTTTGAATCAAACTTTATAAATGGCCCATCCAGGTGTATCCATATATCTCCCCACCCTGTAGAACAGATCAGACAAGGAACTTTGGACATTTTCCATTTTATTTGAAAACGTTAACTCCTTTAGAAGTTGATGGCAGTGGCACATCTTGGAAAATGAAAAGAAAAAAAAATACTAGCAAAAAGTCAGAGATGCTTACCTGCCCAGGCCTCCAAACAGGATGCAGTAGACCCATGTAGTTAAGATGGCGGCAACACAGGTCAGAAATACTGATGAGATGACCAATCCCAACCGAGAGGGTGACTGCTTGGTATATTACTGCACAAAAAAGACTTGTATGTGGCGCTGTTCACACAATGGAAATGCACAGCATCCAGGTTAACCTATTCGTGACGCCCTTCTATTAGATCAGGTGGGGGCTGCCCAGAGCTAGGGTTAAGAAGAGTCCGGAAAAGTAAATGGTTCTCATGAAAATCAGCCGACGCGTCAATTTTCAGCAGTCACATGACAGTATATAAAAAGAGCATGTGAGAAAGGCAGAGTCTCCCAGAAGTCAGAGGTCACTAATCTGAGAACAACTGCAGTTAAAAATGGTGGAACAATTTCATAAAAATATTCCTCATCATAAAATTGCAAAGACTTTGTATATCCACAATGTACAGGGCATAATACTATTAGAAGATTGTGGTAAAATCCATGTCAATAAGGGACAAGACCGATGCTCAGTATTGGATGCTCGTGATCTCCGGGCCATCAGGTTGCACTGCATTACAAATGGTTATGGTTCCATCATGCAAACCACTGCATGGGCTCAGGAATACTTCCAGAATTAATCATCTGTGATCACAGGTCACCGTGCAATCCCCAAATGTAAGTTAAAGCTCTATTGTGTAAAGAAGAAGTCAAAATATCAGCACAATCCAGAAACACTGCCGTCTTCTCTGAGTCAAAGCTTGTTTATAATGGACGGAGGCAAAATGAAAAATTGTGTGGTCAGATGAATCAAATATGAAATTCTTTATGGAAACATCTAATTCTATATCCTATGGACTCAGGAGGAGAAGGACCATCCAGCATGTTATCAAGCAGAGAGACCATCCAGCTTGTTATCATCAAGCAGAGAGACCATCCAGCTTGTTATCGAGGTGAGGGACCATCCAGCTTGTTATTGAGCAGAGAGATCATCCAGCTTGTTATCGAGGAGAGGGACCATCCAGCTTGTTATTGAGCAGAGAGATCATCCAGCTAGTTATCAAGGTGAGGGACCATACAGCTTGTTATCGAGGAGAGGGACCATACAGTTTATCGAGAAAAGGGACCATCCAGCTTATCATCAAGCAGAGAGACCATCCAGCTTGTTATCGAGGAGAGGGACCATCCAGCTTGTTATTGAGCAGAGAGATCATCCAGCTAGTTATCAAGGAGAGGGACCATACAGCTTGTTATCGAGGAGAGGGACCATACAGTTTAATGAGAAAAGGGACCATCCAGCTTGTTATTGAGCAGAGAGACCAGCTTGTTATTGAGCAGACAGACCATCCAGCTTGTTATTGAGCAGAGAGACCAACCAACCTGTTATTGAGCAGACAGACCATCCAGCTTGTTATTGAGCAGACAGACCAACCAACTTGTTATTGAGCACAGAGATCATCCAGCTTGCTAGTTCCTATGCAAAGGAGCATGTTAAGCGGAAGAGTGCCATCAATGCTGAGCGTTATATAGAGTTTATAGAACAGCATCTGCGCCATCCAGACAATTTCTATTTCAGGAAAGGTCTTGAGTATTTATATATCAAAGCAGCATGGCTGTGCAGGAGAAGAGTTTGGGGGATGAATCGACCGCCTGCAGTCCATACCTTTCAACCTTAGAAAATACTTGGTGCATTATGAAATGAATAATCCGGCATAGACCCCTTACTGTGGAGCAGTGAGAATCCGACATCAGAAAGAAAGGGACAACTTTTCTCTCCCAAAGCTGCGGCAACTGTCTCCTGAATTCCCGACATTTACAGACTGTTGTAAGGAGAAGAGAGGATGCTGCACAACGGTGGACACAGCACAGACACAGCTGCTCTGAGATGTTACTCCGCCATCAATTACTAAATAAGTTTTTTTTTTTTTTTTAAATGGAATGGAAAAATGTCTGACATTCACCTTCTGATCTGTTCTGTGTGATAAAATATTGAGACCAGAGATTTCCTCCTCTTGTTCTCGTTTTCTGCACATTTTACACAGTGGCCCAACTTTTTTGGAATTGGGGTTGTATAATAATGTGTCACAGTATTGACCTTATAACATTGGCTGAAGCAGCCTCCAGTATGGAGGGGTATAGAGCCCGATCAGCCCTGGGCAACGCATCCATAGGTCTAAACATGGCATCATAGCCCCCAGATATCATGTGACCCTGGTTATATTAGGACACATGTGCGGAGGTGACCCACAGGACGGACCCATGGGCTGAATCATGTCCCCCAGCACGTTCTCTACCCCTGCAGTCACTGGAGACATGGGGGATGTGGCCTCCGCCATGTTCAGCCCCTTACCACTATGTAATGGGTGCAGCACACAGGACTGATCGTGGGTCATGCACCACTATAACATAGATGTGTGAGTAGTGTATGACATGGATGTTATTGCAGCTCTGGGGTATGATAAGGACATTATTCTGCTCCTCTAATCGTGTCTGCTCTTCTTTCTTTTTCGCTGTATTTCAGTATGAGGAAGTCGCAGAGAAAGACGACCTGATGGGCATTGAAGACACGGCCAAAAAAGATATCCTGTCCCTGGGCCGGTCCCACCTCATGTCTCTCATCTGCGTCCTCCCGTAGGGGCTTTATTCTGCTGCAATGTAAAACATCATTGGCTGCACTCGGCTCTGCATGCAGAAGTCAGAGGCCAATCTTGGTTTTCCTGCACCTGGGGCTAAAATTCAGTGTCGGGCCCCCTCCTTAAGCGCTATGTGTCCGCACATACGTGATTTTCACACTTTCACTGTCTTGCCAACAAGCTGCTCTCCCTAATTCTATCAATGCTCAATAAAAATGTACGGCCCCGGCGTCACTGGAATGTGGGGAGAGAAGTTCAATGGCACGTGACTGTGAGTCTGAAATGGCATGAATGGTCATGTGAAAATCTGCAGAAGCGTGGAAAAACCCTTTAAAACCCCAAAGGGTGTGTGCACACGCTACGGATTCTGCTGCGGTGTACAGTACCATAATATCCTATGGGAAATGGAAACCGCTGTGCAGACGCTGCAGATTTTTCTGCACGGATTTGCTGCAGTTTCTAATCCGCAGAAAGAATTGACATGTCAATTCTTGCTGCGGTTTACCATCTCCTCCATTGTAGAGGTGATAAACTGAAGGGCAAACTGCAGCCTAATCCGCAGATAAACTGCAGGTCTTTTGACCTTGGGATTTACCTGCGGATTTTGTAAAATGCGCGCGGATCAATCCGCAGCGTGTACACACACCCAAACTCTGCAGTATTACAGTGCCCCATTTGTGCTGATCCTGCTCTCCTCCTCGCACCCCCATAATGGCGGCTTATCTTATATCGGCCACGTTCTCTCACGTCGACTCGTCATTCGGCTTTTGTTCCCCTTAACTCTGAGACACGCTTCTTCTCCAAACCGGCATTACGGAACAAGAACACAGTGTTTACTGTTGGGAACAGGGCAGCCATCATCAATCCGACGGAGCTGGAGGGTCCGATCATCGTGCCGCACACTGCTCAGAGGAGCGACGTCAGAGTAAGTGACAGACCAGGGCAAGGCCTGTGAGAGAAGGGTGGGGGTATAGCGAGGACTGAAGCCCCATTTATCAGTTGTTGCGGGGTCTCTGATGATGTCCTTTTCCCCGTCCTCTCTCCAGTACCCGTTTGAGTCCCTGTTTCGCAGTCAGCACTACGCCCTCCTGGACAACAGCTGCAGGGAATTCCTCTTCCTCTCGGACTTCTTCCTAGTGAGCGGAGTGGCCGCTCTGGAGCTCTTCAATACGGTGATGGGCCGGAGTTTATCCATGTTCCTGGTGAGATCATCCCCAACATTACTCATGTGGAAAAGTGGTTGCAATTCACTCCAATCAGGGCCCTGCTTTCATAATCCAAAAGTGCTGCAGGAAATGATAGCTGGGCTGTGATTGGCCACTGTCCCATTTGCACCTCATTCATTCTCATCCTCCATCTACAGAAGCACATTGACTCCTACGTGTCGGACTGCTACGACAGCATCGCTATCTTTCTCTGTATACACATTGTGCTGCGGTTCAAGGGCATCGCGCAGAGGAGGGACATCCCCGCCATAGACAAGTGAGACATGCTGCCACTATAATCATAAGACCTATAGTTAGAGGCTTCTACAAGTTTGCAGACATTTTATTGCACGATTGCATCAAGAATGTACAAAAATAAGCCTTTGCAATTGGTCGTTGCTGTTTTGTGTATGCAGCTCATAGGCAGAGCTATGTGTTACCAAGCTAACCGAGGACAAACAGACCCCATGTGGCCTGATCTGCAGTCGTGTTACTGCTCTGGTCTCATAGAAGTGAATGGAGTTCTGGTGATTGTGGATTTACTGGGGCTGCTGGTAATTTCTGTTCTCCTCGCCTGTGACAGGTACTGGGACGCCCTGCTGGACATGTTGTGGCCCCGCTTCCAATATATCCTGGAGCTGAACATACAGAGTATACGGAACACGGACCCTCAGAGACTGGGGACTCTGGATACGAGACCCCACTATGTAAGGGATTACATATTTGTGTGATGTGGGGGATTACATACTACACCAGCAGAATAGTGATGGCAGCTCTGGAGTGTAATACAGAATCCGTACAGGATCAGTAATGTATGTACACACTGACTGCACCAGCAGAATAGTGAGTGCAGCTCTGCTGTGGAGTATAATGCAGGATGTAACTCAGGATCAGTAATGTAATGTATGTACACAGTGACTGCACCAGCAGAATACTGAGTGCCGCTCTGCTGTGGAGTATAATGCAGGATGTAACTCAGGATCAGTAATGTAATGTATGTACACAGTGACTGCACCAGCAGAATAGTGAGTGCCGCTCTGGGGTATAATACAGGATATAACTCAGGATCAGTAATATAATGTATGTACACAGTGACTCCACCAGCAGAATAGTGAGTGCAGCTCTGGGGTATAATAGAGGATGTAACTCAGGATCAGTAATGTACTGTATGTACACAGTGACTGCACCAGCAGAATAGTGAGTGCCGCTCTGGGGTATAATACAGGATATAACTCAGGATCAGTAATGTAATGTTTGTACACAGTGACTGCACCAGCAGAATACTGAGTGCCGCTCTGCTGTGGAGTTTAATACAGGAGGTAACTCAGGATCAGTAATGTAATGTATGTACACAGTGACTGCACCAGCAGAATAGTGAGTGCAGCTCTGGAGTATAATACAGGATGTAACTCAGGATCAGTAATGTAATTTGTGTACACAGTGACTGCACCAGCAGAATAGTGAGTGCAGCTCTGGAGTATAATACAGGATGTAACTCAGGATCAGTAATGTAATTTGTGTACACAGAGATTGCACCAGCAGAATAGTGAGTACAGCTCTGGAATATAATACAGGATGTAACACAGGATCAGTACAGGATTAGTAATGTAATGTATGTGCACAGTGACTGCACCAGCAGAATAGTGAGTGCAGCTCTGGAGTATAATACAGGAGGTAACTCGGGATCAGTAATGTATGTACACAGTGACTGCACCAGCAGAATAGTGAGTGCAGCTCTGGAGTAATAATACAGGATGTAACTCAGGATCAGTAATGTATGTACACAGTGACTGCACCAGCAGAATAGTGTGTGCAGCTCTGGAGTGTAATACAGGATGTCACTCAGGATCAGTACAGGATCAGTAATGTATGTACTCTACACAGTGACTCCAGCAGCAGAATAGTGAGTGCAGCTCTGGAGTATAATACAGGAAGTAACTCAGGATCAGTACAGGATCAGTAATGTATGTACTCTACACAGTGACTCCAGCAGCAGAATAGTGAGTGCAGCTCTGGAGTATAATACAGGATGTAACTCAGGATCAGTAATGTATGTACAAAGTGACTGCACCAGCAGAATAGTGAGTTCAGCTGTGGAGTATAATACAGGATGTAACTCAGGATCAGTAATGTAATGTATGTACACAGTGACCGCACCAGCAGAATAGTGAGTGCAGCTCTGGAGTATAATACAGGATGTAACTCAGGATTAGTACAGGATCAGTAATGTACTGTATGTACACATTGACTGCACCAGCAGAATAGTGAGTGCAGCTCTGGAATATAATACAGGGGGTACAATACCAGATAAGTTATGTGCATGTTCTCGTCCTTCTCGCAGATAACCAGACGTTATGCTGAGTTCTCTTCAGCCATTGTTAGCATAAATCAGACATTTCCAAATGAGAAGACGAACGTCCTCCTGGGGCAGCTGCAGGTACTGATATATAGTGTGGTATCGGTGGTAAAGGCCTGGGATCGGGGAATCGCCTTCTCCTGTTTCTCGTCTTCGTTTACACTGTAGTTTTCTTATTTCAGGTGGAGGTGGAGAACTTTGTCCTGAGAATGGCAGCGGAGTTCTCGTCCAGGAAGGAGCAGCTCATCTTCCTGATTAATAACTACGACATGATGCTGAGCGTGCTCATGGTGAGTTCTGGACTCCCCCGTTACAACACGTCTCTGTATAGGACCCCCATCCTTTATTCATCTTCTCATTCTTTATTTAAAGGAACGAGCGTCGTCTGAGAGTAAAGAGGTGGAAAGTTTCCAGCAGCTTCTGACTGCGCGGACTCAGGTCAGTGGCTGCTGCAGCAGCTCTTTACTGCACTTTATGGCATTGGGCTGATGTCACATCTCTCCATCAGGAGTTTATAGAAGAGATCCTGTCTCCATCCTTTGGGGGAATGATCGCCTTTGTAAAAGAATCTGAAGCTCTTATTGAAAAGGGGCAGCAGGACCGGCTCCGGAGTGAGGAAGGTGGGTGACATCATGATGCCGACCACGCGCAGTCAGTCACTGGCTTCACTCCTGATCCATTCACTTCTTCCAGCTCGTGTCGCTTTGCTCGTCCGAGGCTTCTCTTCTACGTGGAAACAGGCAGTAGAGACGCTCAGCCATGACGTGATGAGGTCGTTTACCAACTTCAAAAATGGCACCAGCATAATACAGGTAACGTGGATCTGACGAGGACGGGACAATATCCACTATGTGTAAATGTGCAGGCAGCAATGTCAGGAATCACCGTAAATGTGCAATGACATGCTGAATAGTACAGCTAATACTGCAGAATCTTATCATGTATCTCTGTATACAGGGAGCTCCCCCTAGTGGTGGCTGCAGACAGGATCTTATGTATCTCTGTATACAGGTACCTCCCCCTAGTGGTTACTGCAGACAGAACCTTATCATGTATTTCTATATACAGGAAGCTCTCTCTAGTGGTGACTGCATACAGGATCTTATCATGTATCTCTGTATACAGGGATCCCCCCCTAGTGGTGGCTGCAGACAGAACCTTATCATGTATCTCCATATACAGGGATCTCCCCCTAGTGGTGGCTGCAGACAGGAACTTATCATGTATCTCTGTATACAGGGAGCTCCCCATAGTGATGGCTGCAGCCATGATCTTATGTATCTCTGTATACAGGGAGCTCCCCCTAGTGGTGGTTACAGAAAAAATCGTATCATGTATCTCTGTATGTGGAGCTCCCCCTAGTGGTGGCTGTAGCCAGTTATAATTTAGCATTTCACACCACAGGGGATTCAGAGCTCTCACCTCTATAACATTAATACAAAATAAATGTGGATAAAAGTTTTAACTTTTTCGAGATCTGCTGTCATAATACCTCATCGCCCATTTGTCTCCATTCTCCTCTGAACACTATGACATTGATCCTCTATATTCTGTAATTCCATCTAGAAATTCATACAAGCCTTGATTGGAGTTTTTGTGTTCTGCAGGGGGCGCTCACCCAGCTGATTCAGTATTATCATCGTTTCCATAAGATCCTGTCCCAACCCCCGCTCAGGAATCTCCCGGTTTGCTCAGAATTAATCAATCTCCATCATCTGATGGTTGAGCTGAAGAAGCACAAACCAAACTTCTGAGAGGTCTGCACTTCTGGACTGTAAAATACTGTACGATAGACTCTGCATAAATGTCTCCTGGCCGCTCCGCGTCTTGTAAAGTTCTTAAATTATGTGATAAACCCATCCCTAATAAAGTAACGTCTCCAGTCTCAGACTTCGTCATTGGATGATTAAAGGGAACCTGTCACCAGTTTTTTAGTATCCAAACAAATGTCACCACCTTTGGCTCCTGTTCTGCATTTCAGACTATTAAATTGCCACCTGACTCCCACGTACACCTCAAAAATATCATTTCATTTGGTCCCGCGCTGCAATTAGATGAGGCTGCTCCGGTCCAATGGGCGTCCTGCTTGCGGCGTTTGTTCCTCCTCTCTGCTGGTAAAAGCTGTCCTCCAGCACTGATTGAGGACGACGTGTCCTGAGTCATCAGCATAGCTGAGAGACGTCTCATGCCAGCGCAGAAGCATCTTCGGCCGCGCAGGCTCACTTTGCACTGCCCTATTGCGGACATGCACATTGATCTCCTTTGCTCCACTCTACTGTGGGTAAAACAAAGTGCGCCTGCACGGCCGGTGATGCTTTTGCGCAGGCGCAAGACTTCATTCAGCTGTGGATGTCTCTGGACACATCATCCACATCAATCTGAGCCGGAGGATGCCTTTTACCAGACGAGAGAAGGAACACACGCCGCAAGGATGACGCCCATTGGACCGGACCAGTCTCATTTAAATACAACGCAGGCCCAAATGAAATTGTATTTTTAAGGTGTGGGGGAGGCAGTGTAATCATGTGTGAAATGCAGAACAGCAGTCAGAGGTGGTGACATTTGTTGGTATACTAAAAAGCTGGAGAAAAGTTCCTTTTAAGTGGAAAGTTTAATTATAATTTGATGTGGAACAGAAGAATAAAACCCCAGAGACTCTGTTCACTTCGGCATTTATATAGGGGTTCAATGAGGTTTCTTCCACAGCAATGGCAGCAGAGCACGGCCCTGGGCTGCGAGATCTCACCATACGGCGATGGCGGCCGAGCACGGCCCCGGGCTGCGACATCTCACCATGTGGCGGTATACCTACTGCACGCTCCTTACAGGAAGTGACCATCCAATGAAACAAAAATATAATCTGCAAAGACGCTGAGAGTTCTTCAGAACTCAACTTTGCAGATATACAAAAGGTAAGGCAGGTTTCCAACTGTTGCAAAACTACAACTACAGAATCTTATACCTGTATACAGGGAGCTCCCCTTAGTGGTGACTGCAGACAGAATCCTATCATGTATCTCTGTATATAGAGAGGTCCCCCTAGTAGTGGCTGCAGACAGGATTTTATCAGGTATCTCTGTATACAGGGAGCTCCCCCTAGTGGTGGCTGCAGACAGGATTTTATCATGTATCTCTGTATACAGGGAGCTCCCCCTAGTGGTGGCTGCAGACAGGATTTTATCATGTATCTCTGTATATAGAGAGCTCCCCCTAGTAGTGGCTGCAGACAGGATTTTATCATGTATCTCTGTATACAGGGAGCTCCCCCTAGTGGTGGCTGCAGACAGAATCCTATCATGTATCTCTGTATATAGAGAGCTCCCCCTAGTAGTGGCTGCAGACAGGATTTTATCATGTATCTCTGTAGAGAGCTCCCCCTAGTAGTGGCTGCAGACAGGATTTTATCATGTATCTCTGTAGAGAGCTCCCCCTAGTAGTGGCTGCAGACAGGATTTTATCATGTATCTCTGTAGAGAGCTCCCCCTAGTAGTGGCTGCAGACAGGATTTTATCATGTATCTCTGTATACAGGGAACTCCCCCTAGTAGTGGCTGCAGACAGGATTTTATCATGTATCTCTGTATACAGGGAGCTCCCCCTAGTGGTGGCTGCAGACAGGATTTTATCATGTATCTCTGTATATAGAGAGCTCCCCCTAGTAGTGGCTGCAGACAGGATTTTATCATGTATCTCTGTAGAGAGCTCCCCCTAGTAGTGGCTGCAGACAGGATTTTATCATGTATCTCTGTATACAGGGAACTCCCCCTAGTAGTGGCTGCAGACAGGATTTTATCATGTATCTCTGTATACAGGGAACTCCCCCTAGTGGTGGCTGCAGACCTGATCTTATATATCTGTGTATACAGGGAGCTCCCCCTAGTGGTGGCTGCATGCAGGATCTTATCATGTATCTCTGTATACAGGGAGCTCCCCCTAGTGGTGGCTGCAGACCCTTATGTATCTCTGTATACAGGGAGCTGCCCCTAGTGGTGGCTGCAGACAGAACCTTATCATGTATTTCTGTATACAGGAAGCTCCCACTAGCGGTGGCTGCAGACAGGATCTTATGTATCTCTGTATACAGGGAGCTCCCCTAGTGGTGGCTGCAGACAGGATCTTAGCATGTATTTCTGTATACATGGAGCTCCCCCTAGTGGTGGCTGCAGACAGGGTTTTATCATTTATCTCTGTATACAGGGAGCTCCCCCTAGTGGTGGCTTAAGACAGAATCTTATCATGTATCTCTGTATACAGGGAGCTCCCCCTAGTGGTGGCTTAAGACAGAATCTTATCATGTATCTCTGTATACAGGGAGCTCCCCCTAGTAGTGGCTGCAGACAGAATCTTATCCGGTGCCTCTGTATACAGGAAGCTCCCACTAGTGGTGGCTGCAGACAGAATCTTATCATGTATCTCTGTATACAGAAAGCTCCCCCTAGTGGTGGCTGCAGACAGAATATTATCATGTATCTCTGTATGCAGGGAGCTCCCCCTAATGGAAGCTTAAGAGAGAATCTTATCCTGTGTCTCTGTATACAGGAAGCTCCCCCTAGTGGTGGCTGCAGACAGAATATTATCATGTATCTCTGTATGCAGGGAGCTCCCCCTAGTGGTGACTGCAGACAGGATCTTATGTATCTTTGTATGCAGGGATCTCTCCCTAGTGGTGGCTGCAGACAGGATCTTATGTATCTCTGTATATAGGAAGCTCCCCTTAGTGGTGGCTGCAGACAGGATCTTATGTATCTCTGTATATAGGAAGCTCCCCTTAGTGGTGACTGCAGACAGGATCTTATGTATCTCTGTATACATGGAGCTCCCCCTAGTGGTGACTGCAAACAGAATTCAGTTCAGTATCTGCTACAGAATACTTTTTGTATGAAAATGGACACTTTTTTAAAATCCATGCAGACAACAAATCTACATGCTGCAGAAATTAAAATCTCAACAACTGGCCAGGCAATGCATTTTGCTCTAGATTCCCAGGGCACCAGCAAGAAATCTGCATCACATCTGAACAAGTTCTAGATGAAATACGGACACCCGGTGCCAGGCAGGGCTTTACTCTACCCCCTGTTCATTGAGGAACAGAACAGATCCTGGAATATATTCACTTTTACTACATAAAATCAGACCACATTTAGACTCCGTATAGAAAGTATATATTGCTGCTGTCATAAATTTTCCTAGACACAAAAAAAAGCAAAGAAAATTCTAAAAAGTAAATGATCTAGTATAAAAAAAACCTATTACATTCTTAGGAAAATCCCAGCAGAATATAGTATATGTCATATAAATTAATGAGATCCCACACGAAAACAAGGAGCACAATGGATGACGACGACATGTGATGTGCAGTGAAGGCTGGGGCGCAGCGCGGTGCTGACACTTATGATGCAGACTGGGGAAGCAAAGCTGCTGCAGAGAAGGATCCCACTCTCCATGGTGGGGTCCGTCATGTCTTTATTGTGCTCCTTCGCCGGGAGTTGTAACACCTGCACCAGTTGCTCCCTCATCTGTATAAGCATCACTGCGGGTGAGGGTGGTGTCACAATGTTGGCGTTTCTACCATAGGTCTCTCGGTTTGCTGCGCACCCCCTCTGCTGTCATCACACAACAGAAACAGTCTAGATTTATTTTTGTTTTGTTTTTTCAGTCCATCTTTTCATATGGTTCAGGAGTCAGAGTTACTTCTGCTCCTTGGTTGGGGCGTAGTACAACTCCAGGGGTTTGCTCACCTTCCAATATTTCTCATTAACCAGCTCTAGCGTTAATGAACCGTTCAGAGTCTGAGGATGGAAAGAAAAAAAAAAGAGAATTAAAGTTTTACTTTTACCCTCTTGCATATAACGAGGTTCAGACCCACTGTAAACCAAGGCATCATTACACCAGATACATCTTCACACACTTACTCATCTTGCCCTTTAGACTCCAGTGACATCCAGAGCTGAATTTATAATTCTACTATACCTCAAGTGCATTATAGTTTAAAAGGGTCAATGGACAAGAAAATCTGCAAAATACAGTAAGTTTAGTGGCATAAACTAATGAACAGAAGAGGTGATGTAAAGAAAAGTGTCTGATTGCCGCTATTACAATAGGTGCATCTGTAGTATAACCCATGAAGCTTTTAATGTCTGATCATTAACCCCTTTCTGACATGAGACGTCCTATCCCTTCCACGGTACCCAAGCCCCTATGACTGAAGACGGGATAGTACGTCTAAGCGATCAGCGGTGCTTCGGGGGGTTCGCCGGGTGTCAGCTGATTATCAGAGCTGACATCCGGCACTATGTGTCGGGCGGTCACAGACCGCTCCTGGCACGTTAACCTTTGGCACGTTAACCTTTGGCACACTGCGATCACACATGATCGCAGTGTACAGGGGTATTAGGGAAGCATCAGCAGGGAGGGGGCTCCCTCCGTGCTTCCTTGAGATTCCCCGAGTAGCACGATGTGCTGTGCTGCTTGGAAGGTCTCCTTCCAATATGGCCGCGGGGGCCTGCAGGAAGCCTGTGCAGTGCTTGTCAGATCGCTGTCCAAACTGTCCGATTAGCGATCTGACACATTATTATATTGTCCCGGGGGGACATTACTGTAAAAAAAAGAAAAAGAAAGAAGGTGTAAAAATAATTTTAAAAAAATCCCTAAAATTTAAAAAAAAAAAATTCCTTAAAATTCATTTTTTTGGAAATACAAAAACAAAATAAAAGTACACATTTAGTATTGCCGCGTCCGTAACGACCCGCCCTATAAAACTGTCCCACTAGTTAACCCCTTTAGCGAACCCCTTAAAAAATAAAAAAAGCAAAAAACAATGCTTCATCATCATACCGCCGAACAAAAAGTGCAATAACGCGAATAAAAAGACGGATATAAATAACCATGGTACCGCCGAAAACGTTATCTGGTCCCGAAAAAATGAGCCAGCACACAGCGTCATCAGCGAAAAAATAAAAAAGCTAAAAAGCGATCAAAAAATGTCACGTGCCCGAAAATGGTACCAATAAAAACATCAACTCGTCCTGCAAAAAATAAGACCTCACATGACTGTGGGTCAAAATATGGAAAAACTATAGCTCTCAAAATGTGGTGATGCAAAAACTATTTTACAATAAAAAGCTTCTTTTAGCGTATGACAGCTGCCAAACATAAAAACCTGCCATAAATAGTAAGCCAAACCCCTCTTTATCACCCCCTTAGTTAGGGAAAAATAATAATAAAAAAAAAAAGTATTTATTTCCATTTTCCCATTAGGGCTATGGGTGTGTTGGGGTTAGGGTTGGAGTTAGAATTGGGGGGTTTCCACAGTTTAGGCACATCAGGTGCTCTCCAAACGCAACATGGCGTCTGATCTCAATTCCAGCCAATTCTGCATTGAAAAAGTCAAACGGTGCTCCTTCCCTTCCAAGCTCTGACATACGCCCAAACAGTGTTTTACCCCTACATGTAGGGTATCAGCCTACTCAGGACAAATTGCAAAACAACTTTTGGAGTCCAATTTCTCCTGTTACCCTTGGGAAAATAAAAAATTGGAGGCAAAAATATCATTTTCTCGTTCGCCTTATTGGGGGACACAGAGACCATGGGTGTATGCTGCTGCCACTAGGAGGCTGCCACTATGCACAAAAAAAGGTTAGCTCCTCCTCCGCAGTGTACACCCCACCGACCGGCAGGAAATTCCTCAGTTTAGCTTAGTGTCAGTAGGAGGTGGACACGGGTCTTTCATTAGACCCATATCTACCTCGATGTGCGTCGTTCCTTTTCAGGTTTCGCTGGAGGGATACAGGGTGAATAGTCACCTCTGTAGTCCCACGAAGAGGCTGCGAGTACGGTGCGTACTGCTGCCCCGTATCCTCGCAGCTCTCTGCACCAGGACCAGCAGCCTTCCGGGTGGACGCCAACATGCATACGTGTCGGCCTTTCTGAGAGTCCTGGTCGTCCGTCTCCCACCCACTCGCCTGCCAGAGCCTGTCGGTCGGATGAGACGCAGACAAGCTTCACAGAAGGTACCTTATTTTCAGGAGTTTGGGCCCGGGACAGGGTGAGTATTAGATCCCCACTCGGGACTTGGTCAGGAGAGATGGTAGCACTGCGGGTCTCCGTGGCCATCCCGCGCCTCCAGGCACCCTTTTTTTGCGGTCAGCCGCTGTCCCTATCCCAGACAGGGGTCTTTTCCCCGGCAGCGCTCATGTTGCGGTTCCTCCGCGCCGCCCCTGTGCTGACAGGCGGCCGCCGCGATTAATTTAGGCCCCGGCTTCAGTTCGGGCCTACTCCTGTATCGCGGCCACGCCCCCTCCCCTTTCTACTAAGCGGGCTTCTCTCCCGCCCGTTCCAGGCCCTCCCACCGCTCTTCTCAGCCTGTTCCTGGCCAGGGGCGGTGCCGTTTTCAGCAGGCGGTTAACCCCGCCTTCCTTCCCCTGGGAGCGCGTTTTTCCCTGATTCTTCTCAGGCGGTCGCCATCTTGCAGCCGCACAGCTGGACGCCCCTGTCAGCCGGATATAGCTCCCTGGGCCTGTCAGTCGGATATCGCTCTGACCTGCAGCTGCAGAGAGGTGGATACCTTCGTCGCTGGGGTCACCGGACCGTGAGTAGCTCTGCATCTGCAGGCTGACACCCTTCTCTGCACCCTGTCCCCCAACCTTCCGGCACTACCTCAGGTTTCACTATGTCTAACTCCAAATCTGACCGTAACCGCCCTGCGGCTCCCTCCTGCACTCTCGTCAAGTTCTTTGCATGCTCTTCTTGCAATCGCAAACGTCCCTCAGGTCAGTCCACTTCCCTCTGCCTGGATTGTAGCAATCCTATTCAACCTGATGCCGCCCAGGAGCCATCTAGGGCCCCAGGCGAGAGTGAACCCCCCATGCCTGGCTGGGCCTCGTCTCTATCACAGTCAGTGGCAGACCTCACCAGGGTGTCTCAGTCCCTAGTAGCCGTCCTGGATAAATTGCCCCTGGACACCTCTACAGGGTCCAGCAGGCCTCAAGAGGTTCCATCTGAGTCGGCCAGCGTTAGTCGCAAAACACCCAGGCAGTATCCCCAGCCAGAATCCTCTCCTCGCCCCATGTCACCACATAGTCCTTCTCGGCAGCCTCCCTCCCGGGCCTCCTCTCCCGAGTCAGGTGAAGCACTCTCGGACAGGTCAGCTGAGGGGATCTTAGAGCTGGATTCGGACCAGGATGCGAACATGAGGGTTACTGTGCAGAACCTCATTGCAGCGATCCATCAGACCTTTGACATTGCTGACCCTCCTGCGAAATCCTCAGATCAGGAGGTTTCGTTCAGACGGGAGGAAACACCCTCCAGGGTATTCCCTTTACATTCCGAGTTTGGAAAGATTTTTACCAGGGATTTTTCTCCCCTCTCCCGCTCTCTGACCACAATCTTCTTTCATTCTCTATAAAGAACTGCCAGGCTGCTCAGGTCACCCCCACTGTCCAGACTTATAGAAACATACAGGCCATTAACACCCAGAAACTTCTGAAGAACTTGCAGTCTTCATTGGCCCCTATCTCCTCCCTCTCATGTCCTGATTCTGCATTGAAGCATTACAATGAAACACTTCAAAGTGCCCTGGATGAATTTGCACCCCCTATAAATAGAACACCACAACACAGACGGCGACAACCCTGGCACACGGTGCAAACACGTTTCCTGCAGCGGTGATCCAGGTGCGCCGAACGTCTGTGGAGAAAATCCAATCTACACGAAGATTTCATCCATTTTAAGTTTATGCTTAGAACATACAACACTGCCCTTCACCTCTCCAAACAAACCTATTTCAACACCCTCATCACCTCACTGTCCAACAACCCGAAACGTCTCTTTGACACTTTTCATTCTCTACTCAATCCAAGAGTACAGGCCCCAACCACGGAGCTCCGAGCTGACGATCTGGCCAATTACTTCAAAGAAAAAATTGACCAGATCCGACAGGAAATTATCTCCAAATCCCCTCATACCATGCACTGTCCTCCCTCCCCCACTGCATCTAACTCACTCTCTGATTTTGAACCAGTCACAGAAGAAGTAAGCAGGCTCCTTGCATCTTCTCGCCCAACTACTTGCACCAGTGACCCATTTCCGTCACATCTCCTCCAGTCCCTTTCCCCTGCTGTCACCCCTCACCTAACTAAAATATTTAACCTCTCTCTCTCTTCTGGTATTTTTCCCTCCTCATTTAAGCATGCCATCATACATCCACTACTTAAAAAACCATCCCTCGACCAAAACTGTGCCGCTAACTATAGACCTGTCTCTAATCTTCCCTTCATCTCTAAACTCCTGGAACGCCTGGTCCACTCCCGTCTTATCCGCTATCTCTCAGAAAACTCTGTTCTCGACCCTCTCCAATCCGGTTTCCACTCTTTACACTCCACCGAAACTGCCCTCACTAAAGTCTCTAATGATATGCTAACAGCTAAATCAAATGGTCATTACTCCATGCTAATTCTCTTGGATCTCTCTGCAGCATTCGACACTGTGGATCATCAGCTCCTCCTCACTATGCTCCATTCCATTGGCCTCAAGGACACCGTTCTCTCCTGGTTCTCCTCCTATCTCTCCGACCGCTCCTTTACTGTTTCTTTTGCCGGTTCCTCCTCCTCTCACCTTCCCCTTACTGTTGGGGTTCCTCAAGGATCGGTTCTAGGCCCCCTCCTCTTCTCCTTGTACACTGCCCCTATTGGTCAAACCATCAGTAGATTTGGTTTCCAGTACCATCTCTATGCTGATGACACCCAATTATACGCTTCTTCTCCTGACATCACGCCAGCCTTTCTAGAAAACACTGGCGATTGTCTAAACGCTGTGTCTAATATCATGTCCTCACTATATCTGAAACTGAACCTGTCAAAGACTGAACTCCTGGTGTTTCCTCCCGCTACTAATGTACCTATACCCGACATTGCTATTTCTGTGTGTGGTTCCACTATTACTCCCCAGCAACATGCCCGCTGTCTTGGGGTCATACTTGATTCCGAGCTTTCCTTTGCCCCCCACATTCGATCACTGGCTCGCTCTTGTCATCTGCACCTCAAAAACATTTCTAGAATTCGACCTTTTCTTACTTTTGACTCTGCAAAAACTCTTACTGTTTCTCTTATTCATTCTCGTCTCGACTATTGTAACTCTCTTCTAATCGGTCTCCCTCTTACCAAACTCTCCCCTCTCCAATCTGTCTTGAATGCTGCAGCCAGGATCATATTCCTCACCAATCGTTACACCGATGCCTCTACCTTGTGCCAGTCATTACACTGGCTACCCATCCACTCCAGAATTCAGTATAAACTTATTACCCTCACCCACAAAGCCCTCCATGGCTCAGCACCACCCTACATCTCCTCCCTTGTTTCAGTATACCACCCTACCCGCGCCCTCCGTTCTGCTGATGACCTGAGGTTAGTATCCTCAATAGTCAGAACCTCCCACTCCCGTCTCCAAGACTTTACACGTGTCGCGCCAATTCTTTGGAATGCACTTCCCAGGTCAATACGATTAGTCCCCAATCCCCACAATTTTAAGCGTGTCCTGAAAACGCATTTATTCAGACTGGCCTATCGCCTCAACACATTAACCTAACCTATCCCTGTGTGGCAGAGCCAAAAGTTTTACCATAACCAGGTTCCCAGCATCATGTTCCCACATGCTTTATGCATCCATTAGCCCTCTGTGTCTGTACTGTTACACACTTAACATTATGGCTGGTCCATACAATCAGAGCAACTGTTACCACCCACCTTTCGTGTCTACCTCTTTCCTCATAGACTGTAAGCTTGCGAGCAGGGCCCTCACTCCTCTTGTTATTTGTTATAATCTACTGTATGTGATTATTGTTATGCTGTAATGTCTATTGTCTGTACAAATCCCCTCTGAAATATAAAGTGCTGCGGAATATGTCGGCGCTATAAAAATAAAATTTATTATTATTATTTACCAGGGAAAGAGGGGATCCGACCAGACGCTTTCAACGAGGGAAGCGTCTCGGCGTTCTGTACCCGTTTGCTTAAGAACTCACGGACAACTGGTCTGCCTCTCCCTCGGTCGATCCGCCAGTGTCCAGGCTTTCTAATAACACGGTTCTCCCGCTTTCAGGCGTGGCGTCTCTAAAGGATTCTAATGATAGGATCATAGAATCCCTAGCAAAGTCTGCCTTCGAAGCGGCTTCGACGGCGGTATGCCCAATTTTTGCTTCATCTTGGGCAGCAAAAGCCATAGCCACTTGGGCAGAGGATCTTCGTCAGGGCATCCTAGAGAAAGCACAACCAGATCGATTGGCCAATCTTGCCAATCAGATTTCCCATGCGGGGGATTATCTGCTTTCTGCTTCTTTGGATGCCGCATCCTGCGCAGTTCAGGCGTCAAGTAACGTTGTGGCAATCCAACGTACAATTTGGCTCAAGGCCTGGCAGGCGGACCTGTCTTCTAAAAAGTCTCTTACTAATCTGCCTTTTCAGGGAGGGCGCCTCTTTGGATCCCAATTGGACCAAATTATTAAGGACGCCACAGGTGGCACGAGTTCTCTCCTGCCTCAGTCCAAGCCTCGCAGACCCCCACTGAGGCGTCACTGCTTACCGCCATTTCAATACGGCGGAGACCTCCTCCAACCAACAAAGACCGCAGGCACGCCAAGATAGGAAGAAGGTTTTCTTCAGACCCACTCCCCCCTGGCGCTCCCACTCTTCGCAGGGCAGACCACCCAGATCCGGATCTGGACGGCCCACATCAGCATGACTATCCTCGGACTCCCCAGGGTCCCTTCCAATTGGGAGGTCGACTCCTGTTCTTCAAGGACGTCTGGCTGGCCTCAGTAGAGGACACTTGGGTCAGGGAGGTTGTATCGTCAGGATACAAGATAGAGTTCGTCTCTCTTCCACGGGATCGTTTCTTCGAATCCCGTCCTCCAAAAGATCCAGCTTTGATCCCGGGGTTCTTTACGGCCATCGACACTCTCCTCAGTTCCGGGGTGATTGTGCCCGTGCCAGAATCGGAGCGGTTTACAGGGTTTTATTCAAACCTGTTTGTCGTGCCGAAAAAAGACAGGGCGGTCCGACCCATCTTGGATCTCAAGCTGCTCAACAAGAGAGTCCGTCTTCGCCACTTACGGATGGAGTCGGTTCGTTTGGTAATCGCTTCCATGGAGGAGCAGGAATTCATGCGTTCAATAGACATCCAAGATGCCTATCTACATGTTCCCATATTCTCCGGACATCAGAAGTTCCTGCGTTTTGCGGTTCTCCAGGAACATTACCAGTTCGTCGCGCTGCCCTTCGGTCTCACCACCGCTCCCAGAGTCTTCACGAAGATCATGGCTGCGTTGATGGCCTTGTTGAGGATCAGAGGTCTCGTTCTTTTTCCGTACCTCGACGATATGCTGATCAAAGCTTCCTCTTTCCAACAGGCACGCCTAAGTTTGACGATCGTCCTGGACACTCTTTCCGATTTCGGGTGGTTCGTCAACAGGAAAAAGTCCTGTCTGGTCCCTTCTCAACGTCTTGTGTTTCTGGGCCTACTGTTCGACACTCGTCGGTCAAGGGTCTTTCTCCCACAAGAGAAGATTCTCTCCCTGCAGCAGGCTGTACGATCGCTGCACACCACACGATTTCCGTCCCTCCGAACAGCTATGAGGGTCCTGGGAAAGATGGTGGCGGCGATAGAGGCAGTTCCCTTTGCCCAATTTCACGCCAGACCTCTCCAACACGCCATTCTGTCGAGGTGGAACAGGTCGCCTCTGTCCCTGGATCGCCCTGTTCGTCTTTCATGCCGGATCAAGCGGTCACTCAACTGGTGGTTGACGTCTCCTCTCATCCTCTTGGGGCGGTCTTTTCTTCCTGTTCACTGGCAGATTGTAACAACGGATGCCAGCCTCCTCGGTTGGGGTGCAGTGTTCCGCAATCACACTGTTCAGGGTCGTTGGTCGACTCAAGAATCTGCTCTGCCGATCAACGTCCTAGAGATACGAGCGATCCATCTGGCTCTCGTCCACTGGGAGAGGCTCCTCAGGGGCCTGCCTGTCCGGATTCAGACAGACAATGCCACATCGGTGGCATATGTCAACCGCCAAGGAGGGACACGGAGTGTCTCAGCCCTGGCAGAAGTGTCCAAGTTCCTTCAGTGGGCAGAGATTTCGGTACCGACAATCTCCGCGGTACACATTCCCGGTGTAGACAACTGGGCCGCCGACTTTCTCAGCCGCGAGGGTCTCGCGGCAGGAGAGTGGTCCCTACAACCGGAGTTATTTCTTCAGCTCTGCAGTCGTTGGGGAACCCCGAACGTAGATCTGCTAGCTTCTTGCCTCAGCAGGAAGGTCCCACAGTTTGAATCCAGAGCTCGAGATCCTCTCGCAGTGGGCGCCGACGCTCTGGCCATTCCTTGGTCACAGTTCGAGCTCCCCTACCTGTTTCCTCCCCTGCCTCTTCTTCCCAAGCTGTTGAAGAAGATCAAAGCAGAAGGAATCCCAGTCATTCTCATCGCCCCGAATTGGCCCAGAAGGTCTTGGTTCGCGGACATTGTCAACCTTCTTGCGGACGCCCCCTAGAAGCTTCCAGACAGGGCAGATCTGCTGTCTCAAGGTCCGATTTGCCACCCCAATTCTCGGCCGCTCAATTTAACGGCGTGGCTGTTGAGACCGAGGTTTTGAAACGAGCAGGATTCTCCAGTTGAGTAATTCATACCATGATCCGAGCCAGGAAGCCATCATCTTCCAAAATTTACTACCGTACTTGGAAGGCCTATTTCACTTGGTGTGAGGCCAATAACATCGCGCCTATGTGTTTTTCGCTCCCTTCAGTTCTGGCGTTTCTTCAGGCAGGGCTGGATGCGGGGCTTGCTCTCAGTTCCTTGAAGGGTCAAGTTTCGGCGCTGTCCATTTTATTTCAGAAGACTTTGGCCTCCCGCCCTCAGGTCAAAACCTTTCTTCAGGGTGTGGCTCACACAGCTTCTCCGTATCGAGCGCCCGTGGATCCATGGGATCTTAATCTGGTTCTTGAGGTTCTGCAAGGTTCTCCCTTTGAACCTCTCAGAGAAGTCTCCATTTTCCTTCTCTCCTGGAAGGTAGCCTTTCTGGTGGCCATCACCTCCATCCGGCGCGTGTCGGAATTGGTGGCTCTTTCCTGCCGCTCTCCTTTCCTGGTACTTCACCAGGACAAGGTAGTTCTGCGGCCTCCGCCCTCTTTTCTTCCGAAGGTGGTGTCCTCCTTTCACCTCAATGAAGATATTGTTCTGCCATCCTTCTGTCCGAGTCCATCTCACCCTCGGGAGCGGTCCCTGAACAAGCTGGATCTGGTCAGGGCGATGAGAGTCTGTCTAGGACGTCTTCCTTGCGAAAGACAGACTCTCTTTTTGTCATTCCAGATGGGGCGCGGAAAGGTCACCCGGCTTCCAAAGCTACTATTGCTCGCTGGATCAGATCGGCAATTTTGGAGGCCTACCGGGTTAAGCATCGAGTGGCCCCTCCGGGAATCAGAGCGCACTCTACCCGGGCAGTGGGTGCTTCCTGGGCGGTACGCCACAGAGCCTCCGCGCTGCAGCTTTGCAGAGCTACAACCTGGTCTTCGGTTCACACGTTTGTGAAATTCTACAGGGTCCACACCTACGCTTCGGCGGACGCCAGCCTAGGTAGAAGGATTCTGCAGGCAGCGGTGGTGAGTCCACTGGCCTGATGGAAGTTTGTTTCCCACCCCAGGGACTGCTTTGGAACGTCCCATGGTCTCTGTAAAATCTGTTTCTCGGAGCCTTCATTGGGGGACACAGCACCCTCCCATGTTCTACAACTCCTGTTCTTACTTTGGTTGATTTGGTTACAGTTGAGTTGTTTGTTCTGTTTTCAATCTATTGTTACTTCTACTGCTTTCTCACTAACTGAGGAATTTCCTGCCGGTCGGTGGGGTGTACACTGCGGAGGAGGAGCTAACCTTTTTTTGTGCATAGTGTCAGCCTCCTAGTGGCAGCAGCATACACCCATGGTCTCTGTGTCCCCCAATGAAGGCTCCGAGAAACAGATTTTACGGTAAGCAACCCAAAAATCCTGTTTTTTGTGGAAAAAAATATGATTTTTTTATTTTTATGGCTCTACGTTATAAACTTCTGTGAAGCACTTGGGGGTTCAAAGTGCCCACCACACATCTAGATAAGTTCCTTGGGGGGGTCTAATTTCCAAAATGGGGTCACTTGTGGGGGATTTCCACAGTTTAGGCACATCAGGGGCTTTCCAAAGGCAACACGACACCCGCAGACCATTCCATCAAAGTCTGCATTCCAAAACGTCACTACATCCCTTCCGAGCCCCGATGTGTGCCCATACAGTAGTTTTCCCCCACATATGGGATATCAGTGTACTCAGGACAAATTGGACAACAACTTTTGGGGTCCAATTTCTCCTCTTACCCTTGGGAAAATAAAACAAAATTGGGGACTAAAAGATCATGTTTGTGGAAAAAATATGATTTTTTTATTTTCATACCCTGGCATTATAAACTTCTGTGAAGCACTTGGGGGTTCAAAGTGCTCACCACACATCTAGATAAGTTCATTGGGGGGTCTAGTCTCTAAAATGGCGTCATTTGTGGGGGGTTTCCACTGTTTAGGCACATCAGGGGCTTTCTAAACGCAGCATGGCATCCGATCTCAATTCCAGCCAAAAAAGTCAAATGGCACTGCTTCCCTTCCGAGCTCTGCCATGCGCCCAAATAGTCGTTTACCCCCACATATGGGGTATCAGCGTACTCAGGAAAAATTGCATAATAACTTTTGGGGTCCTGATACCCTTGGGAAAATAAAAATTGGGGGTGAAAAGATCATTTTTGTGGAAAAAATATGATTTTTTAATTGTACGGCTGTACGTTATTAACTTCTGTGAAGCCCTTGGGGGTTCAAAGTTCTCACCACACATCTAGATAAGTTCCGTGGGGGGGTCTAGTTTCCAAAATGGTGTCATTTGTGGGGGGGTTTCCACTGTTTTGGCACATCAGGGGCTTTCCAAACGCGACATGGCGTCCGATCTCAATTCCAGCCAAAAAAGTCAAATGGCGCTGCTTCCCTTCCGAGCTCTGCCATGCGCCCAAATAGTCGTTTACCTCCACATATCAGGTATCAGCGTACTCAGGACAAATTGCACAATAACTTTTGTAGTCCAATTTCTCCTGTTACCCTTGGTAAAATAAAAAAAATTGGACCTGAATTATTTTTTTTGTGAAAAAAAAGTAATATTTTCATTTTTTTTTTAAACATTCAAAAAATTCCCGTGAAGCACCTGAAGGGTTAATAAACTTCTTGAATGAGGTTTTGAGCACCTTGAGGGGTGCAGTTTTTAGAATGGTGTCACTTTTGGGTATTTTCTATCATATAGACCCCTCAAAGTGACTTCAAATGTGATGTGGTCCCTAAAAATAAAATGGTGTAAAAATGAGAAATCGCTGGTCAACTTTTAACCCTTATAACTTCCTCACAAAAAAATGTTTGTTCCCAAATTGTGCTGATGTAAAGTAAACATGTGGGAAACGTAATTTATTATATGTGTGCCATATCTCTGTGATTTAAGGCATAAAAATTCAAAGTTGGAAAATTGCGAAATTTTCACAATTTTCGCCAAATTTCCATTTTTTTCCCCACAAATAAACGCAAGCTATATCAATGAAATTTTACCACTATCATGAAGTACAATATGTCACGAGAAAACTGTCAGAATCACCAGGATCCATGGAAGCGTTCCAGAGTTATTACCTCATAAAGGAACAGTGGTCAGAATTGTAAAAAACAGGATTTTTGGGTTGCTTACCGTAAAATCTGTTTCTCGGAGCCTTCATTGGGGGGACACAGAGACCATAGGTGTATGCTGCTGCCACTAGGAGGCTGACACTACGCACAAAAAAAGGTTAGCTCCTCCTCCGCAGTGTACACCCCACCGACCGGCAGGGAATTCCTCAGTTAGTGAGAAAGCAGTAGGAGAAGCAACAGAATTGTTGAAAACAGAACAAACAACTCAACTGTAACCAATCAACCAGAAAGAACAGGAGCTGAAGAACATGGGAGGGTGCTGTGTCCCCCAATGAAGGCTCCGAGAAACAGATTTTACGGTAAGCAACCCAAAAATCCTGTTTTCTCGTTTGCCTTATTGGGGGACACAGAGACCATGGGACGTCCCAAAGCAGTCCCTGGGGTGGGAAACAAACTTCCATCAGGCCAGCGGACTCACCACCGCAGCCTGCAAAATCATTCTACATAGGCTGGCGTCCGCCGAAGCGTAGGTGTGGACTTTGTAGAATTTCACAAACATGTGAACCGATGACCAGGTTGCAGCTTTGCAAAGCTTCAGCGAGGAAGCTCTATGGCGAACCGCCCAGGAAGCACCCACTGCCCGGGTAGAGTGCGCTCTGATCCCCGGAGGAGTCACTCGATGCTTAACTCGGTATGCCTCCAAAATTGACGATCTGATCCAGCGAGCAATAGTAGCCTTGGAGGCCGGGTGACCTTTCCGCGCCCCATCTGGAAGGACGAAAAGAGAGTCTGTCTTTCGCAGGGAAGCCGTCCTAGACAGCTAAGACTCTCAGCGCCCTGACTAGGTCCAGCTTGTTCAAGGACCGCTCCCGAGGATGAGATGGACTCGGACAGAAGGAAGGCAGAACAATATCCTCATTGAGGTGAAAGGAGGACACCACCTTCGGAAGAAACGAGGGCGGGGGCCGCAGAACTACCTTATCCTGGTGAAGAACCAAAAATGGCGAGCGTCAAGAAAGAGCCGCCAATTCCGACACGCGCCGGATGGAAGTGATGGCCACCAGAAAAGCTACCTTCCAAGAAAGGAGAGAAAGAGAAACATCCCTGAGAGGTTCAAAAGGAGGACCTTGCAGAACCTCAAGAACCAGATTAAGATCCCATGGAACCACGGGCGCTCGGTACAGAGGAGCCGTGAGAGCCACGCCCTGAAGAAAGGTTTTGACCTGAGGGCGGGAGGCCAACGTCTTCTGAAAGAAAATAGACAGCGCCGAAACCTGACCCTTCAAAGAACTGAGGGCAAGTCCCGCATCCAGCCCTGCCTGAAGAAACGCCAGAACAGAAGGGAGCGAAAAGCACATGGGCGCGATGTCATTGGCCTCACACCAGGTGAAATAGGCCTTCCAAGTACGATAATAAATTTTGAAAGATGATGGCTTTCTTGCTCGGATCATGGTATGAATTACTCGATCGGAGAATCCTGCCCGTTTCAAAACCTCGGTCTCAACAGCCACGCCGTTAAATTGAGCGGCCGAGAATTGGGGTGGCAAATCGGACCTTGAGACAGCAGATATGCCCTGTCTGGAAGCTTCCAGGGGGCGTCCGCGAGAAGGTTGACAATGTCCGCGAACCAAGACCTTCTGGGCCAATTCGGGGCGATGAGAATGACTGGAATTCCTTCTGCTTTGATCTTCTTCAACAGCTTGGGAGGAAGCGGCAGAGGAGTTTGAACTGCGACCAAGGAACGGCCAGAGCGTCTGCGCCCACTGCCAGAGGGACTCGAGACCTGGAAACAAACTGTGGGACTTTCCTGTTGAGGCGAGACGCCATCAGGTCGACATCCGGGGTTCCCCATCGACAGCAGAGCAGATGAAACACCTCCAGATGTAGGGACCACTCTCCCGCCGCGAGACCCTCGCGGCTGAGAAAATCGGCGGCTCAGTTGTCTACGCCGGGAATATATACCGCGGAAATTGTCGGGACAGAAATCTCTGCCCACTGAAGAATCTTGGACACTTCTGCCAGAGCTGAGACACTCCGTGTCCGTCCTTGGCGGTTGACATATGCCACCGCTGTGGCATTGTCTGTCTGAATCCGGACAGGCAAGCTTCTGAGCAGCCTCTCCCAATGGACGAGAGCCAGAGAGATCGCTCGTATCTCTAGGACGTTGATCGGCAGAGCTGATTCCTGAGTCGACCAACGACCCTGAACAGTGTGATTGCGGAACACTGCACCCCAGCCGAGGAGGCTGGCATCCGTTGTTACAATCTGCCAGTGAATGGGAAGAAAAGACCGACCCAAGTGGATAAGAGGTGACGTCAACCACCAGATGAGTGACCGCTTGACCCGGCATGAAAGATGTACAGGGCGATCCAGGGACAGAGCCGACCTGTTCCACCTCGACAGAATGGCGTGCTGGAGAGGTCTGGCGTGAAATTGGGCAAAGGGAACTGCCTCTATCGCCGCCACCATCTTTCCCAGGACCCTCATAGCTGTTCGGAGGGACGGAAATCGTGTGGTCTGCAGCGATCGTACATCCTGCTGCAAGGAAAGAATCTTCTCTCGTGGGAGAAAGTCCCTTGACCGACGAGTGTCGAACAGTAGGCCCAGAAACACAAAACGTTGAGAAGGAATCAGACAGGACTTTTTCCTGTTGACGATCCACCCGAAATTGGAAAGGGTGTCTAGGGCGATCGTCAAACGTAGGCGAGCCTGTTGAAAAGAGGAAGCTTTGATCAGAATATCGTCGAGGTACGGAAAAAGAACGAGACCTCTGATCCTCAACAAGGCCATCAGCGCAGCCATGATCTTCATGAAGACTCTGGGAGTGGTGGCGAGACCGAAGGGGAGAGCGATGAACTGGTAATGTTCCTGGCGAATCGCAAAACGCAGGAACTTCTGATGTCAGGAGAATATGGGCACGTGTAGATAGGCATCTTGGATGTCTATTGAACACATGAATTCTTGCTCCTCCATGGAAGCGATTACCGAACGAACCGACTCCATCCGGACGTTCCAGGGGAAGAAGGGCGGCGCTAACCGCCAGGCTGAAAGAGGCACTGCCCGCTGGCCAAGAATAGGCTGGGGTGCAAGAAGGAGGTGGTGGGAGGACCTGGAACGGGCGGGAGAGAAGCCCGCTTAGTAGAAAGGGGCGGGGGGAGTGGCCGCGACGCTGAAGTAGGCCCGAATTGAAGCCGGGGCCTAAATTAATAGCGGCGGCCGCCTGTCAGCACGGGGTCGGCGCGGAAGTGCCGCAGACGCTGCCGCAAAAGAAACCTGTCAGGGGGGAATGGAACGGGCTGTAAGAGAGAGAGAGTGAAGGCTGCCTGGATGCGCAGGATAACCGCAGGTGTCCGCAGCGCCACCGCATCCCAAGGGGAACGCTGCCACCGTGTCCACTGAGGAGACCAAAGGGTCCCAATACTCACCCATCCCGGGCCCGAAGAAAGGTATCAAATTCCTGAAGGACGTCTGCGTCTCGTCCAACCAACAGGCTCTGGTAGGCGAGTGGGTGGGAGACGGACGACAAGGACCCCTTGAATCGCTGACACGTCTTCGTGTTGGCGTCCGCCCGGAAGGCTGCTGGTCTTGCTACGGAGAACTGCGAGGATACGGGGTGGCAGTACACGCCGTACTCACAGACTCCTTGTGGGAGTACAGATGTGACTATTCACACTGTATCCCTCCGGAAAAACCTGAAAAGGAACGACGCACATCGAGGTAGATATGGGTCTAATCAAAGACCCGTTCCCACCTCCTGCTGACACTAAGCAAAACTGAGGAATTCCCTGCCGGTCGGTGGGGTGTACACTGCGGAGGAAGAGCTAACCTTTTTTTGTGCATAGTGTCAGCCTCCTAGTGGCAGCAGCATACACCCATGGTCTCTGTGTCCCCCAATAAGACGAACGAGAAATTGGCCCGGTCATGAATGTGCAAACCAACCTTGGGGGTAAAGGGGTTAATGGTCACTTCTCTGACTGGACCCATTTACCGGCCTGTATACATTGGTGATATGGAACACAGAACCGGGGGTAGTATCAGAGCAGTGCTGCCTGTTCTGTGTGTCTGGCGAACATGCACATCTATACGTCCTTTACATAACGTACTGCACGGTATGTACTCACTGTGTACTGTCCTCCTGCAGCCCCCGCACAGATATATATTGTATACTGCTTCTCGCTGACCTCCCCCAGGGTTACTCCATCTGCTCCTCCTCTCTGCGCTTGCTCCTCCAGGGCGATGCGAAGAGCCAAATACTTTGAAAGATGATCGACTGTGGCGTTTGCTGTGGTCTTCACAAACCTGAAGGAAGGAGAAGTGGTCAAATCCTGCAAATCTGAGCCGAGTCCTCCCACATGGGGCCAGTATGAGATGCATCATGCAGGGCATCTGTACATTCAGAATTTAAAGTGAATGTGACCTGGAGTTACCCCAATAATCCACGCTGCATCGTGTCAATAAGTACGAGCTCAGAGGCATCACCTGGTTTGGCTGTAGCCATCTTTCTCCACCAGTAGAGGATGGGCCCTGAATACCAGCTCAATCTCACTGCCTGCTTCTCCCATTCCTTGTGGATCCGGACTCCTCATCCCACCCTCGTGTGACATGTCCGGCTCGGCCCCAGAATCCTCCGAGGCTCGGGATCTCTTGCGGCTCGGCCCTGCCTCTTGGTTGCTGTGCACAGACGGGTTGCTGACGTGCGAGCGGCTGTCACAGTTGTCTTCTCCGCCACTGAACGTTGTGTTGTCTGATTCTTGCTGGTGTTTCCGCACTCGCTGGGCCCTAAATATAGGAGAGGAAAAGTCAAAAAGATCTGGAGGTTTCCCGTTACCTCTCAGGTCCTCACAATTCTGCTCTACCTGTTCATGGCTTGCATTTTTAGACCCTCCTCGATGCTGCTGCTCAGAGCGTGCGGGTTGTGCAGCCGACTCAGCTTTGCCAGCACTCGGTCCTGATGTGCTTCATACTCGTCTCTGCTGGGGTAGATCTTGGAAATTAAAGCATCAAAATTTGGATCGGGGCGGAGGGATCGTTTAGAAACAAGCTTCTTCCTGCATGTGGGACATTCCTTGTTCCTAGGGTTAAAAGTGAGAATGATCATGACTCTGTGAGCTGTACATCACCTTATCCAGGCTCTTTATTTAGGACTTTACTGGACCCCTATGGGGGCATGTAGTGAGCAATACAGCCTCATGTAAGCTTATGGGCGCAGACATCCAAGGTACGGCCACCAGTGATGCCATAGATTGATGGGCCTGTGTCAGTGGATAGCAGAGGATACACACTTTACTGTCCTATGACCTGCCACAAATGTCAAATAGATGAAACTTCTACCTATAGTAAAACAGTAAACTAACCAGCCTCCAGCCAACATCTTTATTATATTCTAGGGCCATTAACAAACAGCCAAGTTAATAGTTTGGGGTCCCAGCTGCAGAACCAGTTCCTATCAGGCATCATCCAGTGCAGTGTTCATCTCACTAGTAGTGCTGTCTACGACTATACATCCGGATGCTCCAGTAATACTGACCCACTTCGCAGCGCAGTGACGATACAGTCCGAACAGAAACGGTGCAGACATTCTTTGGTTGTCATTGTGTTCTTCAGCATATCCAAACAGATGGGACACATGAGCTCACTGTGGAGGCTCCGAGGGGACACTGCGATCTCCGTACCGTCCATGATGGCCTCCTGCAGACACATCAGTGACCGTTACCCAACGTCCACAAGACGGGATACAAGAATCTACAACGCTCTTAAGCCTGTGTCGTACCTGTGGTGTGCGGTGCAGCTCATACAGACTGAGCTCCCACGTCTTGCTGGAGCATTGCGCACTAACTGGAGTCGCCATCTTGACACCGGCCGTTCTACGAGGGAAAATAAAAAGTTAAAATCTTACAGCCAAAGAATACATAATCTAAAAACAGGACGCATACTGAATGCAGTCAGACACTGATGGAGGAAGGGGGCAAACGAAACTACTTCCTACGCCATCTAAAAATCGGGGTGTACAAAAAACAGCTAGAAAACAATGTCCTGAAGGAGGCGATCCAGTCCCCAAATATTAGTACATGGGATCGATAGTCAAAGAGCAGCACGTAATCTTAGCTCAGACCTGTCTCCTCCATTATATCACAAGCTATCATCAAAACCTGCTGTATATGGTTTCCTGATGTGTTCGATCCCTTAGACGTGCTTCACATAGGACTTAATGATCCCTACATTGGTAATTAGTGGGGGATTCCATAAGATGATCCTACATTTATTACATGTTGGGCAATGGCCATCTAGGGTCCAGAAAAAACTTCCTGAACAGATCCAGGTTCTGCAGCAGTAATACACCATTCCTTAGAAATAAAAAGTGTGACGTTTACAGTATAAGTGTCTGTAGGCCGTTCATTCTGCAGACAATTGTCCTGTGACTCTAAAAGCAAGCCCTACAATCCCAGCTATGCAAGCGACAGTGACTGATGCAGGACCCACCGACAATGTATGCTTCATTACTGCGGCTACACATGGATACGATCCACTGGCCCCTACAAAGCCATTTAGGCTAAATGTTGAAACTTCCAACAGGTTCCGTTTCCGTAAAGAGGATCATGCGCGACATTCAGTGGATGACCCCCCAGCACTGCCAGCCTGCAGAGATCTTCCATAAGATATATCATACACACTTCTGAGATCGCTTTGTAATGGATCCAGCTAACAAAAAAATAACAGATTCCAAAGTTTCCATTTGATGGATCACTTTGAAAACTGAAACTTTGGTTATGTTTGCATTTTTCTAGCGGCATCTGCAGGGTTGGGCTGAGCGCTTAGTAACTAATCTGTTAAACAATTGACAACTTATACATTTTCAATAGACAATACACTTCCAATATTCTTAGGTCACAAAAAAGGAGATTTTTGTGTACTCACTGTAAAATCTCTTTCTCTTAGCCTCTAATTGGGGGACACAGAACCATGGGTGTTATGCTGGTGTCTACTAAGAGGCGACACTATGCATAATCTGAAAAAGAATAACTTTGGCTCCTCCTCTGCAGTATACACCCCTGGACGGCGTCAGCCTTCTCCAGTTTTGTGCAAAAGCATTAGGAGGAACGTAGCAGAAATAACATATCCATGCCTGTAAGAAGGCTACTATGTACGAGCTCACAGAACAATATGAGAACTCAACCGTAACAACGGCCCGTAAGGGCAACAGGTTGGGAGCTGTGTCCCCCAATTAGAGGCTAAGAGAAAGATTTTACGGTGAGTACACCAAAATCTTCTTTACTCTGTCGCCTCATTGGGGGACACAGAACCAAGGGACGTCCTAAAGCAGTCCCTGGGTGGGAAGCAATGGACGAATATTGTGCTAGCAGGTCCCTAAACTTGGGGCACTGCCGCCTGCAGAACCCATCTATCCAGGCTCGCATCCGCTGAGGACTGGGTATGAACACTATAGTGTTTTGTAAACGTGTGTAGGATAGTCCAAGTGGCCGCCTTACACACTTGTTGTGCCGAAGCCTGGTGCCGAATGGCCCAGGAGGCCCCTACTGCCCGCGTAGAGTGTGCCATGATACCGGCTGGAAGAGAATTGTTAAGTCGGTAAGCCTCTTGTATGGTGGACTTGATCCACCTGGCAAGGGTAGCTTTGGAAGCCGGCAGACATTTGCGAACGCCTTCCGGAAGAAGGAAAAGGGAATCAGACTTCCGGAAGGGCGCAGTCCTAGACACGTATATACGCAATGCCCTGACGAGGTCAAGCGTATGCAGAGCCTTCTCCACTCTATGAACCGGAACCGGACAAAGGGATGGCAGTGAAATTTCTTCATTGAGGTGGAAGGTGGACACAACCTTCGGAAGGCAGGATGGTACTGTACGGAGAACCACCTTGTCCTGGTGAAAAGCTAGGAAAGGCCGTCTACAGGAGAGTGCTGACAATTCAGACACCCTGCGCAGCGAGGTGATTGCCACCAGAAAAACCACTTACTGTGACAGGACGCGGAGTGGGACTTCTTTAAGGGGTTGGAAAGGTGGTGCCTGTAATGCTGTCAGGACCAGGTTAAGATCCCACGTTTCCAGTGGGCGTCTGTAGTGGGGAACCAACCGGGAAACTCCCTGGAGAAAAGTCCTTACTTGCGGCTTGTTAGCAATACGCCTTTGGAAAAGCACTGAAAGCGCTGACACCTGGCTCTTAAGCGAGCCTAGGGATAGCCTGGCGTCCAGGCCCGATTGAAGAAAACCAAGTACCTTCGGGAGGGAATAAGGGAGTGGGACCTGTCCACGGGATTCGCACCAGGTAAAGAAAGCTCTCCAGGTACGATAATAAATCTTGGTGGAGGCTGGCTTTCTTGCCCTGATCATGGTTGTGATGACGTCTGGTGAGAGCCCTGCTTGGGTTAGAACCCAGGTTTCAAGGGCCACGCCGTCAAATTGAGAGCCCCTGAGTTCAGATGGTAGAACGGACCTTGTGAAAGAAGGTCGTGACGGTTGGGGAGAAGCCAGGGGGCGTCTGCTGCAAGTTGCACAACGTCGGCGTACCATGTACGTCTGGACCAGTCCTGCGCTATCAGGATGGTTGGAACTCCCTCTTGTTTGATCTTCCTCACGACTCTGGAGATCAGGGGGAGGGGTGGAAAAAATGTACAGAAGCTGGAACTGCGTCCAGTCCTGGACCAGGGCATCCGCTCCGAGCGACCGCGGGTCCTGGCCATGAAATTGGAGACCTTGGCATTCAGATGGGATGCCATTAGGTCCACGTCCGGGGTCCCCCAGCGATGGCAGATCTGGTGAAAAATTTCGGGATGGAGAGACCACTCCCCCGCGTCCATTCCTTGTCTGCTGAGGAAGTCGGCTTCCCAGTTGACTTGTCCACACCCGGAATGTGTACCGTTGAGAGTACCGACCTCGTCTCTTCCGCCCAGTGGAGGATATGTGCCACTTCTCTCATCGCCTGGGCACAGCGGGTCCCGCCTTGGGGATTCACATATGCCACCGCCGTGGCATTGTCCGACTGTATCCTTATGTGAGAGGCTGCCAGCAAGCGATGAAAGGCTCTCAGTGCCAGGAAGATGGCCGGAATTTCCAGAATATTGATGGGCAAGGTCGCTTCCGCTGGTGACCACTTGACTTGTGCCCTGTGATGTAGGTGCACCGCACCCCAACCTGTCAGGCTTGCATCGGTGGTCAGGACCTTCCAGTGACCTGGGAGAAAATATTTTCCTCTTGCAAGCGAAGTTGGCTTGAGCAACCAGTGTAGGGACCTCCTGGTTGACGATGGCAGCCGGAATTCCCTGTCAAGGGAGAAGGGATTCCTGTCCCAAGACTTGAGGATGGCAAGTTGAAGAGGCCTGAGGTGAAACTGGGCAAATGGTACCGCCTCCATTGCTGCTGCCATCCTGCCGAGGACTCTCATGGCAAACCGGAGGGATCGGGAAGGATTGCAGAGGAGTATGCGAACTCCCAGACGGAGAGACTGTGTCTTGTCCCTGGGTAGGAGCACCAGACCCCTGGAAGTGTTGAATAGCATCCCCAGGAAGGTCAGGGCCAGACTCGGGGTAGTCGATGACTTTTGTAGGTTGACTAACCAGCCTAGGCGACTCAGTGTCCATTGTGATTGAGACACTGTCCTCGCAGTCCTTGAAGGTGGAAGCCTTGATGAGAAGGTCATCCAGGTATGGAACGACTACAATGCCTCTGGAGTGTTGAACGTCCATGGTAGCTGCCATGACCATGACCTTGGTAAACGTTCTTGGAGCCGTGGCAAGCCCGAACGGGAGAGCCACGAACTGGTAGTGGTCCTGGTTGATCGCGAACCTGAGAAACCGTTGATGGGCGGAAGCAATTGGTATGTGCAGGTATGCGTCTTGTATATCTATGGGGGCGAGATATTCTCCCTGCTCCATGGACGCAATGATGGACCGAAGGGAGTCCATGCGAAAATAACGGACCCGTACATATTTGTTGAGCTGTTTTAGGTCTAGTATGGGCCGGACATTGCCTCCTTTCTTGGGGACTACGAATAGATTGGAGTAGAACCCTCGGAAGCATTCGTTCACAGGAACCGGTACTACAACTCCTGCTTGAAGGAGAGAGGAGACCGCTTGGTGGAAGGCACGAGCCTTGTCTGGCAGTTTTGGTGGAACAGAGAGGAAGAACCGGTTCGGTGGACTGGAAGTGAACTCTATCTTGTATCCGGAAGACACTATTTCCCTGACCCACCTGTCTTCTGTAATAGCAGCCAGACTTGCTGAAAGAGTAGAAGTCGCCCGCCTACTGGTGGGGTGTCTTCCGGAGTTTGAGAGTCATGATGAAGCGAAGTTCTGAGGTTTTCCTCCCTTGGGTTTCGCTTGGCCTGCTTTCGACTGCCAGGTCCTGTCCGGCCTCTGTACCGCCCGTGGGTTGTCCCTGCGTGGAGAGCAGTTACGATTTTGTGCTGGGCGCGAGACGGACCAGCCTGAAGAATTCCGAAAGGATCGGAATCGTGTTTGGTTACGCCGTTTGAACATGCGTTTAGGTTTCAGCTGGAGAGAGGTACTCTTACCCCCAGTGGCGTTGGATATCATTGTGTCCAGCTTTTCACCAAAAAGCCGTCCACTAAGGTACGGGAGATGCGTGAGGGACTTCTTTGAGGCCGCATCCGCTTTCCATTCCCGCAGCCAGAGGATACGCCGGATCGTGATGGCGTTTGCTGCTATCCCCACTACACCTCTTGCAGAGTCCAGGGCTGCATGAAGCATGTAATCTGTTACAACTGCTATTTGAGCCGCTTGGTCCGAAAGCCAGGAATTTGAAGCTTGAAAACCATCTTGCAATGCTTTGGCCCAAGCTAGAATGGCCTTGGCCGCCCAAACTGAAGGGAACGCGGGGGCCAGGGAGGCCCCTACCGCTTCGAAAACTGAACGAGCCATGCGTTCTACCTGCTGGTCTGCTGCGTCCCTGAGGGTTGAGCTATCTGGCATTGAGAGTAGGGGATGTGCTGCTAGCCTAGAGACTGGGGGGTCCACTTCGGGTGGGTCTGTGGTGTCCTTCTGTGGGAAGGGGTACCTTGCTTCCAAATATTTGCGATTGGCAAATTTCTTCTCAGGCTGCAAGAACTGCTTAGTAAGTATCGTCTGAAACTCCGGGTGATTAGGGAAGACCTTAGGTGGTTTCAGGACACTTTCAAAGCAAATTTTGTGTCCTGGGGCTTCCGGGGTTGGATCAGAAATTTCCAGCACCTGATGGATGGAAGAGACTATGTCCTCAACTAGTGCTGTAGTGCTAGGGGGACAAGGTACCGCAGACCTCTCCGTTTCGTCTGAGTCACAGATGTCTTCCGAATCCTGCGTGTCACTAAGGCAATCCCTGATGGGCAAAGTGGAGTGGAGGTCTGCTGTGGTCGGAGATCGCTGTGGGGATCTGCGTTGTCTGTCTCTGGTAGGGGACGGTCTAGGTGACCTGGAATCACGGTGTCTCTCCCTGGAGGGAGATGACCGTGTGATATGGGATGACGCAGAGGACCGCGACCTGTGGGTTCGCTTACGTCTGAGTGTCGGAAACGGCATGTTCCCGAGACAAGCTATCCTTTTGCTGGGTAACGTTCATAGCCGAGACATGCCCCTGCAGAGCCTGCAGCAGTGTGGAGGTTAGATTATCTATGGACTGTGTCATAGACTGTGACATCTGAGCAGCCCATTCCGGGGTGGTAGCCGATGCTGAAGCATTGGTAGGGGCTTCCTGGGGTTCTGACCCAGTGTTTTGGATGCAATCCCGGCAATGCGGGTACGTGCTACCACTGGGGAGAGTGGTTTTGCAGGCTGTGCAGAATGCATAAAAACAGTCCTGCCTGGTTCTCTTTCTCGAACTTATAGGTGATATGGATTCACAGCTGAGTAAAGAGAACCCAGCTGTGATCTTACCCCACCAGTGTGCACCTAGGTCCAGCGCCGACAAATCACAGTCCTGTGCACCCCGGAGACTGCCGACATCGCTGTGGGCGTCCTGTCAGAGATGGCTTGCGGCAAAAATGGCCACCGGGACGCTGAGGAGGAGAAGGGGGCGGAGAGCTGAAAAGGGCGCCAGGGCTATGTAAAAACGCGCCCTTTATGCCTCGATCCGCCTCTTCTATGACACTATAGAGTGTCATAATCGTCATCCGGGGGCGGGGAGAAGGCGGCGGCTTCAGCTAGGCCGAAGCCGCGGTCTAAATTAGAAGCCTGATGCCCAGGATGGCTCCAGAGCGGCGCGGATGTCCGGGAGGGGGTCGGATCTGAACCAGACCTGCCCCGGATTGAGAGACAGAGTAGCGGTGGGGCCAGCAGCGATAGCGGTGTCCGTATGGGGGGTCCCCCTGAGGCGCTATGGAGCCGGTGCTGCCGCAGAGACAGGGGCGCAGGGAGCCCTGTCTCTGTATGTGCCATGTCTGCTTGCACTCGTCCCCAGCCCCAACAGGAGCTCGCAGCGGGGCTGGGGTCCCAGGCTGTTTGAGGCCTGTTTCACACATCCGTATTTTAACATCAGTCAAAATCCGCCGTTTCGCAAAAAAAACGGATCCGCCATTTTGCTTGGCGGATCTGTTTTTTTCCCATTGAGTTGCATTACCGGCGGATCTTGAGGGATGGCCATCCGTTGGATCCTTTTTTTGCGGATCCGCCAAAATTTTGGCGTCCGCCGACATGCCTGGACAGACAATGCAACGTTTTTTCGGGCGACCGGATCCGCATTTTACATTGCGCATGCCCGGAGGATTTGCCTCGGCCGCAAATTTAACCCTAAACCCTGTTCTAGCGGCTGAAAAAAGTTCTCTCTCGACAGCGGTTCCTTTAAAATTCTTCCTTCGACGGATCCGTTAAAACAACGGTCCGGTGCCAAACGTTGTGGTCAGTACAGGAACAGATCCGTTGTCCGCCATTTTAGCGGATTTTAACTGAGGAAAAAATAATGCGTGAAACAGGCCTAAGCTGCAGAATGCTGCCTTATATAGACCGTACCTGAGGCGTCTCAACTTAATGCCCCCAGAGGGGGATTAAGGAGGGTGCGTCTGTCACCATCAGGGGTCTTCATCCTCGCCTCGACCTCAACCCAGACCCCAAAGAGGTTGGGGAAGGAGGGGGATCTCGACTTCGAACCAGTACCCGAGGGACTGGGGAAGGAGCGACATGGGGAATGACCATCTCCACTTCAACTGGGCACCCCATAATAGGGGGCCAAGGAAGGAGCCATGCCGGGAGTCTCGCTAGAGACCCACTTGTCTTCATCTGTAATCCGTTGAAGAATAAAAATCTTCAGGTGTGCCTCCTTGCGACACTAAGCAAAAACTGGAGAAGGCTGACGCCGTCCAGGGGTGTATACTGCAGAGGAGGAGCCAAAGTTAATCTTTTTCAAATTATGCATAGTGTCGCCTCCTAGTGGACAGCAGCATAACACCCATGGTTTTGTGTCCCCCAATGAGGCGACAGAGTAAATAAAAATTGTGTAGAGTCACACAACATGTTTATTTGAACAAAACAAAATAAATGAAGAATGGGTCCTGTAAGGAGATGTTAAGTTTTTTGGAGGTGATCAAAAGTGAGATTTTTTTTTTGTCAGTGGAAAATACTTCAGACGATGATTTATTTTTGGCAGATTTTCAGCTCATTTTTTTGCAGCCTTTTGATTGGTTGCTGCCTAGTTTGAGGAGCATTCCTTTCAAATAAGTAATAGCTTTCTCTCCCTCGCTTTTTTGTCCCCTCCAGGATTTTTTCAAAAACTCTTCACGAAAAAATGAAAAACCTGAAAAGACTCCTGATATTAGCAGGAAAGTGGATTGTCCATAGCCGTAAGGTTTTTGAGAAGGATTTTGATGCAGATCTGCTTAAAAAATTTGGTGCACATCTCCTTACTGAATATTTTATTATTTTTACATTCTACTCACACAAAGTGAAATAAAAACTGACAAGAGAGTCTGACGGCTTTTCTGATCAGTTAGTTCTTAACCGATTTCATGACCTCTGCTGGATGCCAGTGACTGTACAGCTCCGTCTTAACCAGTAGTTTGTTACAATGTGTCAGTTTTAAGCCACTGAGGTTTAGATTGAATACAATTGTAAGAAACCCTCAGCTGTGAGGAGTGATCTGTGCACATAAGCGGAGTCTCCCCAACAAAAGTGAAGTCTTAACACATCACAGGAAAAACCCTCCGACCAGCCATTCCTCGGGGAGGAGGGTCCCCCCTTCGAGCAGACAGTCCCGGGGGAAGAGTCCCCCATCCGAGCAGACAGTCCCGGGGGGGGGGAGGAAGGTTCCCGCCTTCAAGCAGACAGTCCCGGGGGAGGGGGGAAGGTTCCCCCATCCGAGCAGACAGTCCCGGGGGAAGAGTCCCCCATCCGAGCAGACAGTCCCGGGGGGAGGAAGGTTCCCGCCTTCAAGCAGACAGTCCCGGGGGGAAGAGAGTCCCCCATCCGAGCAGACAGTCCCGGGGGAGGGGGGAAGGTTCCCCCCTCCGAGCAGACAGTCCAGGGGGAAGAGAGTCCCGGGGGAGGGGGGAAGGTTCCCCCCTCCGAGCAGACAGTCCAGGGGGAAGAGAGTCCCGGGGGAGGGGGGAAGGCTCCCCCCTCCGAGCAGACAGTCCAGGGGGAAGAGAGTCCCCCATCCGAGCAGACAGTCCGGGGGGGCGGGGGGTTAGGTTCCCGCCTTCGAGCAGACAGTCCCGAGGGAAGAGAGTCCCCCATCCGAGCAGACAGTCCCAGCAGATCCCCCCAGTGCATGGACAGTCCTGGGGAGACCCCAGCATACAGACAGTCCCAGGTGGTCCAACTTTCCTGGTCTACCCCAGGGACCCCAATGCATTGTAAATCCAAGGAGCCCCAAACTGTATAGTCTCTCCACAGCCGCTCCCTCTCATCCAGCAGCAGAAGCATGTGGTTTTCGCATTCTGCCGAACTACAACTCCCAGCATGCTGCCCTCATCTAAGGCAGAGGGTTACCATATGAAACTGCACTACAAGTCCCAGCACACACTTCCAGCGTCAGCAATATAATCAGGGGCCATTGCTAGAAGCTGGAGCCGCACTCTATTACACCAGTCCTCTCCAGAACACTGCACGCTGGTCATTGTAGTTTCACAGCAGGCACACAACGCTCACTGCAGGCACATACATTGCATTCAGGCGGCCATTAGCACCTCCCGCTCTTATACCGGTCACTTACGTCACGTAAACTCCGGTGCTCGGTGAAAAAAAAAAAAAAAAAAAAAAGACAGAACAACAGGAAGCTTTACCTGCTTCCGGTCATTCGTCACTTCCGGCGAGCGGTGGTGAGCTTCTCACAGAGACCTGGCAACGGTGAGCCTGGAAACTCCGCCCAGTGACCCACATCAGCCAATCAGTCAAGGAAATCCTCTCAGTTCCCGCGTTTTCAGTGAGAAGGCTCAGCCAATAGTGAAATCCCTCCTCTACATATAAAAAAGCGAAAACTGAGAGGAATAGTATTTTATTTTCTGTTCACTTCTCCTGACATGTTGAAATTAATCCAGTGCTAACCCTTGATAACACCATTAACAATGTGTCGCGCTTTGTTACTCAGATGGCGGAATGTGTTGTATTTTAACACTTTATACTTATATATCCCCCTACTATAGTGTGGCGCTGTGGACTAATAAGTGGCAGTGTCCTCTGCCACATCTCGCTCTGACCACCTTCTTGGCTGCTAGGAGAGCCTCCTTTTTCAGTGTGGACATGACCACTGCAGCCAATCACTGACCTAATGTGTCAGCGCTGCGACAAGTGATTGGTGTCAGCAGGTCTGTATGACAGGAAGAGGATGTAAATGAATAATAATAATAATATATAGCGCCAGCATATTCCGCAGCGCTTTACAGTTTAACAGTTTCACAACACAAGTCATAAGTAACAACGCTAACAATACAATAATTAAAACAAAATAAGACGACCCTGCTCATGGGAGCTTACAGTCCACAATGAGGTGAGGGAGATACAGAGTACAGGGGTGTATTTACAATGGTGTATTTACAATGAAGGTCCAGCCATCTTGAGGGAGTGAAGGATGGATGGAGATAGTGAATGGGCTACACACATACATAAAATGACTGATTAGTGAATGTGATAGGCCGCTCTGAACAAATGCGTTTTGAGGGAGCGCCTAAAGCTGTGTAAATTGTGGATAGTCCTAATTTCTTGCGGTAAAGGATTCCAGAGGATAGGAGCAGCACGGGAGAAGTGTTGGATTCGGGAGTGGGAGGTGCGGATTAGTGTAGAGGTTATTCGAAGGTCGTTTGCAGAGCGCAGCGGTCGGCTAGGCTGATAGATTGAAATGAGGGAGGAGATATAGGGGGGTGCAGGACTGTGGAGAGCTTTGTGGGTGAGAACAAGTACTTTGAATTGGATCCTATAATGAATGGGCAGCCAATGTAATGACTGGCGAAGAGCGGACGTGTCCGACTACCGATTAGCCAGATGGATGACCCTGGCTGCTGGGTTTGAATGATAACGTCTACATCCTGCGGCCACCACGATGGGGAGCTCCCTGCATACAGACGTATACTGTTAATCCACAAGCCGTTAATAGTGGCTGCAGAAAGAATATACTCCTTTCTAAAGTTGGACAAATGTCTAAAATGTCTATATGGGTAGATGTAGATTTCCGACTTAATACATAATGGTAAAATCCAACCTATAGAGAAGTGAGGTTTTTAACGTTGCTGGTTGAGACGTCGGCCTTTGGGGTCCTATGCTTCTGTGTTTGCCTCTGTATTAAATTTCTCCCTTTTGGTTATATAGAAGACTACAGATACAAATGGTCCCCCCTCCCCATAGTGGGTGCTGGGTTCTATATCTACCACATTTCCCTGATCCACCCAGTGATTCCATCATAGAAGGAAATTAGAGTAATCTGGCATGACTTGTTTGCTACAAACCCATGCTTCCACCTAAATTCCAAGCCACCTTTACGTCCTCAACCCTTTCCTCCCTGTTGGTAAGAATTAGGTCCAAGATTGCAGATCCTCTTGTTCTCTCTTTTACCTTTTGAAATATAAACTTGTCAGCAAGAGAAGATAAGAATTTACTGGACCCAGTACTTTTGTCTGAGAAAGATTCCCAACAAATATCTGGATCGTTAAAATCTCCTATGATCACTATTATTATTATTATTATTATTTATATAGCGCCATTAATTCCATGGTGCTGTACATGAGAGGGGGGGTTACATACAAAGTTATAGATATTGTTAACAGTGAACAAATTTACAATGACAGACTGGTGCAGAGGGGAGAGGACCCTGTCCTTGCAGACCTACATTCTACGGGATAGTGGGGGAAAAGACAGAAGGTCGGTGGTGCAGCAGCTCTGATGGTGATGAGGCGGCAGCTCAGGCGGTGGTGAGGCGGCAGAATGGTTATTGCAGGCTGTAAGCTTTCCTGAAAAGATGGGTTTTCAAGTTCCATTTGAAGGATCCAAGGGTGGTGGATAATCGGACGTGTTGAGGCATGGAATTCCAGAGGATAGGGGATATTCGGGAGAAATCTTGGAGGCGGTTGTGTGAGGAACGAATAAGTGTGGAGGAGAGTAGGAGGTCTTGGGAGGATCGAAGCTTATGTGAGGGAAGATATTGGGAGATTAGTTCAGAGATATAGGGAGGGGAAAGGTTGTGGATGACTTTGTAGGTCAGTGTTAGTAGTTTGAACTGGATTCGTTGGGGAATTGGGAGCCAATGGAGGGATTTGCAGAGGGGAGAGACAGCGGAGTAGCGAGGAGAGAGGTGGATTAGTCGGGCAGCAGAATTGACAGACTGGAGTGGTGCAAGAGAGTTAGCAGGGAGGCCACGGAGGAGAGTGTTGCAGTAGTCAAGACGGGAGATGATGAGGGCATGTACAAGAGTTTTAGTAGACTGAGGGCTGAGGAAGGGACGGATTCTGGAAATATTTTTGAGTTGGAGGCGACAGGAGGTGGCAATAGTTTGGACGTGTGGTTTGAAGGACAGGGCAGAGTCGAGAGTTACTCCGAGGCAGCGGATTTCAGGTGCGGAAGAGAGCATGATGCCGTTTACCATAATAGATAGATCGGGTAGGGAAGATATGTGAGATGGAGGAAAGATAATGAGTTCAGGTTTGTCTACATTGAGTTTTAGGAAGCGAGAGGTGAAAAAGGAGGATATTGCTGATAGACACTCCGGGATTCTGGACAGCAGAGAGGTGACATCTGGGCCATAGAGGTAGATCCGAGTGTCATCGGCATACAGGTGGTACTGGAATCCATGGGACTTTATGAGTTGTCCTAGGCCAAGAGTATAGATGGAAAAAAGTAGGGGTCCCAGGACAGAGCCTTGGGGGACTCCAACAGAGAGGGGGTGGGATGAGGAGGTAGTGTGGGAGTGGGAAACGCTAAATGTGCGGTCAGAAACGTATGAGGAAATCTAGGACAGGGCAAGGTCTTTGATGCCAAGGGAAGAAAGAATCTGTAGCAGTAGGCAGTGGTCAACTGTATCAAAGGCAGAGGACAAGTCAAGAAGGAGGAGGATGGAGAACTGTCTGTTAGCTTTGGCTGTGAGTAAGTCATTAGTAATTTTGGTCAGGGCAGTTTCAGTGGAGTGGTGGGGGCGGAAGCCAGATTGCAGGATGTCAAGGAGGGAGTTAGATGAGAGGTGGAAGGAAAGTTGAGCATGGACATGCTGTTCAAGGAGTTTGGAAGCAAACGGGAGCAGTGATATGGGGCGATAGCTGGGCATAGCAGTTAGGTCAAGGTTTGATTTTTTGAGGATGGATGTTATGGTGGCATGTTTGAAGGCAGAGGGGAAGGTACCAGAAGTTAGGAATAAGCTGAAGAGATGGGTTAGGGCTGGAATGATCATGTTAGTGAGGTTGGGGAGCAGGTGGGAAAGGATGGGGTCAAGTGCACAGGTGGTGAGGTGTGATTTGGAAAGGAGATGAGTAAGCTCTCCTTCAGTGATGTTGGAGAGGGAAGTTATTAGGGAGGGGCAGAGGTCTGGTATGTGGAGTGGTTGGGATGGTGGAACTGTAAAGGTTTGCCTTGTTTGGTCGATCTTGTTTTTGAAGTAGGTGGCAAAGTCCTCAACAGAGATGAGGGGAGTTGGAGGTGGCAGTGGTGGGCGGAGGAGAGTTAAATGTGCTGAACAGTTGTTTTGGGATAATAAAGATACAAGGTTTGTGAAATAGGTCTGTTTAGCAGAGGTGAGGGCTGATTTAAAGGCAAGTGTAGCTTGTTTGAAAGCAGTGAAGTCTCTATGTTGTACTTTTTGAGAACAGAGGCATTGCATGTAAAAAGAGTTAATTCACATCTTCAGTGTGTTCATGTGGCCTATAGTAAACACCTACAATAGTGTCCTTTCTGTTCTTCTCTCCTTGAATTCTTACCCAAATAGTTTCTACAGAGCTACCAGTCTCTGAAGCTTGAATCTCTGTGGAGTTATACGTTTTCCTAACATACAATGCAACACATCATTCCTTGTTAATCCTGTTTCTAATAAATAAGTTGTAGCCTTCAAGGTTTATATTCCAATCATGTGTATCATCCCACCAAGTTTCAGTGATGCCTATGACATCATATCTCCTTGTTTGTTTCCCATGCTCTGTACATTTGTATAGACATTTTATTTTGTAGTCAATTTTCCTTACTCCTCTATTTTCATTCAAAGTTTGTTGTTTTTGTTCTTTATTTCCACTTCAATATCAGGTTCTCAAAAGAATTCATTAGCTGAATATTTCTTCCTTCCCGTATATTTCCCATCCCACATTGCTCTTGTTTAAAGCTCTCCTGTTGAGTGTAACAAGGCATCTTGGGCATCAAAGTATCACTGCAGCAAAAGTATCTTGAAGCTGCAGTTATATCAACGGCTGTTAGTCACGGCAGGAATCAGGACCCCACACTATGTACCTGTCTCTTTTGGGTATGTCTGCTGAGTAATCACTTCTTATTACTTGGATCTAGCTTTTCTATTAACCCTCTTACTCCTTCACCATGTTTACATATGCCCTTACAGTGTTTGCTCCATTAATCCTCACTCTCCTTCGCTATCCCCAAACCCCAGCACCTTCTAACCAAATAATCATCTCCCCTTCCCTCCCCACCTGACCTGCTCCTCAACCTCAAATCTGTCCTAATGAAACATAAAACAAGCCACCCACTCTCCTCCCATCCGCTCTCCCTTTCTCTGCTTCTCACTGCTGGCGACATATCTCCCAATCCTGGACCCCACACCTCATACCCCCATTACTACCCCTTCCTACCGCTCCCTACTGCAATCTTTCCAAGTAAAACCCGTGCCATTGACATCCACTCCACTGCTCCCTCTCTCTGGAGCACTTTGGAATGCCCGCTCCATCTGCAATAAGCTTCATGTGATTCATAACCTCTTTCTCTCTCGCAATCATGCCTACCTCGGCCTCACAGAAACCTGGTTAACCCTTTGACACCACATCCCCTGCTGCGCTGTGTTAAGGCGGCCTCCACTTCACCCACACTGCTCGCCCTGGCAACAGACACGGTGGAGGAGTGGGTCTTCTCCTTTCTTTCAACTGCACGTTCAACCCAATCCCATCTCTTCCCTCCCTAATCCTCCCCTCTTGAAGTCCACTCTGTCCGCATCTACTCTCCCTCCAACCTCCAAGTGGCCATCATATATGGACCTCCAGGCCCGACCACTGCCTTTATTGACCAATTCTCTACTTGGCTTCTTCACTTTCTTTTAACTGAGATCCCCACTATCATCATGGGTGACTTCAACACACTGGACTTACATTAGACCTGGTCTTCACCCGCCTCCCCTCTCCCTCTATCCGACCAACCATCTAACCACTTTCTCATCCCTATCCTCCTCTCACCCATGTCCAGCTACATGCGCACCCCCGCAGAAACCTTGCACACCTACTGCTTTCTACAATGCCACTCTCGCATCAGCTATTGACATGGTCGCCCCTCTTGTTCATGGCAGAATGCGACGTACCAACAGACAACCCTGGCACAATAACCCCACTAAAAAGCCCTGGGATTGCAGAGCAGCGTTGGAAGAAAACAAATTCTCAAGATGACTTCACTGCATTTAAACAGGTAACACTCGCTTTCAAATCTGCCCTCACGTCTGGTAAACAGGCCTACTTCTCAACCCTCGTATCTTCCCTATCCTACAACCCCAAACAGTTATTCTTTTTTTTTTTTAAACCAGTTATTTTTATTTAGGTTTCAAAAGATTTTAAACAATAAAGAGTGGATATCAATATACATGTAACAATTCACATATCTTGTAGTAATACAATCAAAGCCATCCCCCCCAAACAGTTATTCAAAACTTTTAACTCCCTCCTCCGCCCACCACTGTCCCCTCTTACCTCCCTCACCTCTGCTGAGGACTTTGCCACACACTTCAAAAATAAGATCGACCAAACAAGGCAAGTCTTCATTGATCAACTACCACAACCCCTTTGTATACCAGACCAATGCCCAAACCCCATAATCACCCTCTCCAACATCACTGAAGGGGAGCATAACTGTCTCCTCTCCAAATTGCACCTCACAACCTGTGCACTCGACCCCATCCCATCCCACCTCCTCCCCAACCTCACCACCTCTCTTATCCCATCCCTAACCCACCTCTTCAACCTATCACTAACTTCCTGTACCTTCCCTTCTGCTTTCAAACATGCCACAATCACACCTATCCTTAAAAAGCCAACCCTCGTCCCAACCGCTATGTCCAGCTATCGCCCAATATCACTGCTCCCATTCGCTTCCAAACTCCTGGAGCTGCATGTCCACGATGAACTTTCCTCCCACCTCTCATCTAACTTGCTCTTTGACAATCTACATTCTGGTTTCCGCCCCCATCACTCCACTGAGATAGCCCTGACCAAAATTACTAACGACCTACTTACAGCCAAAGCAAATGGACAATACTCTATACTCCTGTTTCTAGACCAGTCCTCTGCTTACGACACAGTTGACCACTGCCTCCTACTACAGATCCTCTCCTCCTTTGGCATCAAAGACCTTGCCCTATCCTGGATCTCCTCATACCTTTCCAACCGCACATTCAGCGTCTTCCACACCCACACTACCTTCTCATCCCACCCTCTCTCTGTTGGAGTCCCCCAAGGCTCTTTTCTAGGACCCCTACTCTTCTCAATCTATACACTTGGCCTGGGGAAACTCAAAGTCCCACGGATTTCAGTACCACCTTTATGCTGATGACACTCAGATCTACCTCTCTGGCCCAGACATCACCTCTCTGCTGTCCAGAATCCCGGAGTGTCTATCAGTCATATCCTCCTCCTTCTCTCGCTTCCTCAAGCTAAATGTGGACAAATCTGAACTCATCATCTTTCCTCCATCTCACAGATCTTCCTTACCTGACCTATCACAATTAACGACATCACGCTTTCCTCCGTACCGGAAGGCCGCTGCCTCGGAGTAACCTTTGACTCTGCCCTGTCCTTCAAACCGCACATCCAAGCTCTTTCTACCTCCTGTCGCCCTCCAGCTCAAAAATATTTCCATAATCCGTCCTTTCCTCAACCCTCAATCTACTAAAATGCTTGTGCATGCCCTCATCATCTCCCGCCTCGACAACTGCAACATCCTTTTCTGTGGCCTCCCTGCTAACACTCTCACACCTCTCCAGTCCATCCTTAACTCTGCTGCCCGACTAATTCATCTCTCTCCTCGCTACTCCTCCACTTCTCCCCTCTGCAAATCTCTTCACTGGCTCCCATTCCCTCAACGTATCCAGTTCAAATTACTAATACTGAGCTACAAGGCCATCTATAACCTGTCTCCTTCATATGTCTCTGAACTAATCTCCCGATACCTTCCTTCACATAATCTCCGGTCCTCCCTAGACCTCCTTCTCTCCTCCACACTTATTCGCTCCTCACCCAACCGCCTCCAAGACTTCTCCCGAATATCCCCCATCCTCTGGAATTCTTTGCCCCAACATGTCCGACTATCAACCACATTCGGATCCTTCAGACGGAACCTGAAAACCCACCTCTTCAAGACAGCTTACAGCCTGCATTGGCCCTGCTACCTCCTCACCACTACCGGAGATATCGCCTCAACCAACACTGGAGCTGCTGCAACCCCCCAACCTACTATCTCCTTCCCCACCATCCTGTAGAATGTAAGCCCGAAAGGGCAGGGTCCTCTCTCCCCTCTGTTTCAGTCTGTCATTGTTAGTTTGTTTACTGTAAGTGATATCTGTAATTTGTATGTAACCCCTTCTCATGTGTAGCACCATGGAATCAATGGCGCTATGTTGTGAGCTCATTTTCGGGGTTGCCTCTGGCTTCTGGTGAGGGTTATGGAGCTGGCTGTGCTGACAGAGGAGTAGTGAGTTCTCTATCTGGACTCCCTCTGTTGGTGAAGGGAGGTAATGAAGCTGATCTAAATGGCAGAGACCGGCCACCTGAGGAAGAGGACTGCGATTGGACATCAGAAGTTTCTGATTGGATTTAAGGCAGCCGACTCCCTAGTTTCTGGCTGGTGATTTTTCCTGACTGTGGCTCCTGGATTCCAGTTTGGTTCCTGTCTTCCTAAAGCTAAGTTTTCTCTGCTATTGTTCATATGAGTTTTTGTCTGGTTTACTTTTTTTTTTGTGTTCAGCCAGCCCTGGCTGGGACTGGGCTGAATCCCCATTTTGTCTCTGATCAGTTGATCTCTTTTGCTCTGTCTTCAGAATATACCTGTGTGCTGATAAAGTGATTTGAAGTCTAGTGACTTCAGGGCCTATTTCTATCAGACGTGTTGGACATTCTTTTTGGAAGGGTTTTTTGCGTGATTGCAGACAGCAGCTTTTCTTTCCTGTCCTTTCTAGTTAGCGAGGGCCCCATCGTTTGCTCAGCCTATCTTTCTACCTGTGTCTGTGTTTTCATCTTGTTTCACCGACAATACATGTTGGGGGCTGTCTATTGCTTTGGGGTCTGCTCTGGGGCAGTTTTTTTAGATTTTCCCTTTCTTTCTTTAGGCTTATTTAGTTCTCCGGCCGTGACGAGGCGTCTAGGACCACCGTAGGCACGCTCCACGGCTACTGCTAGTTGTTGTGGATAGGATCAGGGGTCTGCAATCCGCTCGTTACCAACCTCTCCGGTTTTCTGGGCTTAGCTTGCTGTTTGTTTTTCCTCCTCGGTGACTCATTCATAACAGTGCTATATACATAAATAACAATAATAATCTACCAGATATGTGTTTTTCTGTTTTCGTGAGATGCAACTCATCTCTAGGAAAGAGTTCATCATACAAGGTAATTCACTCCATGGTCAAAAAAACCAAAATGTTGCCGACTGCACCATCGGTGTAGCCAGTGGTTCACATGTAGAATCCTGTTTAATCTCCTTGGTCCATGTCCATCCACTGGGAGGATGGATGAGAAGACCACCTGCCCTCCCAGACTCACAGATTAACATTGGTCAGAGGGCAATCCGTTTTTTTATCAGATTGTACTCGTGTTTTTCTCGCAAATGAGTATAAGCCTTTAGAATGTTTTTAGGTGTCCTTTGTGGTCGTAAAAAATAGACCTACATTTCTTTTTTTCCCCCCAATTTTTCTGATATCAGCAAAAAAAAGGTTACATAAAAATGACATAAAATTGAAGCGCAAAGTATCACAAATTAGGGTGAAAAATATTTGAATCTTATTTATTCTACAAATGTAAAATCTCAGAAAGGTGACAGTGACCAAATGCAGCATAACGTTTTATTCCTGTGTGACTGTCACCATATACAGAGCCTTGAAGGGATATTCCTCAGGTTAGTAATTTCCATTCTTGAGATATTAACACTTTTCTGTTTGTTTACAGCTCGTTGCCTAAGAGACCGACCACCACTGCTGTGTAGCTTGTAAACACTGCATTGAAGCTGGTTAAAATAAGGAGGTAACAGAGAGCTCCAGCAATCCCGCCAGCATCGGATCAGCTCTTACAAGCTAAACAGTAAAGAACTTGTAAGCACTGTACATTGTACATACTATGCTGTCCAGCAGAGGTGGTCGGTCTCCAACTCAACAAGCTGTAAACAAAACAAGAAAGTGTTAATATCTCAAGAACGACTGACAAGTTTAAAAAACAGTAAATTGCAAAAGTGTTTATTTTAAAAATACCTATTTATGAAAACAGGAATAACCCTTTAAAAGTCTTGATAGGAAATAGTTCCGCACATCCCCCTGCTCCTGAACCTTGAACACTCAGACAATTACACAAAGCTTCAGGTGAAGATGAATAAAAATATATTTCATATTTAATCCATAGTAATAGTCATGTCTGAAATTATTTACAATTAACAGTACAATTAGCAGTCTTGGCGTCTCTGGCTGCCTCTCTGGGACACAAAGGAGGTGGCGTCATGTCTGACTGGCACCCAAAATCATAAGAACAGGCCACCTGGGGAGACAAGAGAAAAGATCACATGTCATGGCAGTAATGGCAATCAGCTCTTCACGTACTAAACTCCTGGTAACGTTGTGCTTATTCATAGCTGCCCATATGAGCAAGCAGAGCTGCAGTGTAAAGTACAATGAACCATAATGGGCAAAAACTCCAATATATCCACATAAGACTGCAAGAAAGTGAAAATCATCAATTATGATGCACATGGTCCTCTATGACCCTCCCGTTCTGACATTTACCTGTCACATCTATACTTGCTCCGGTGATATATTTGCTCTCGTCTGAGGCCAGGAAAGCGCAGACATCGGCGACATCTGAAATAATAAAAACTGCGGTTACGGAAAACTCTTGGTGATGCGATAGAGGCTCTTGGGGCTGCACCATACATGTGACCACCATTTACTGAACACTCCTTGTCCTCCTGGCACTGTCCGTTCCCAACCCTTGTATTGCTCTCCCTGTCATTCAGGTCCTGGACAATGACGCCATGTGCAGCAGCGGAACTGGACGAGCACCACGAGGCTAGAGCCGTGTCCACATCAGTGTATGAAGTATTCGGGGTGCAGGCCTGCCTGTCAATCTCAGAGAACAACCGAAAACTTATGACTGGCTCACCATCAGGCCGGCCGAGTCTTCCCAGTGGTATCATACCCGCAAACTGTGAAAAAAGGGGAAAATAATGACATCATGATATGAACAAAGAATGAGCTGAGCCGCAGACACCACACAAGAAGGTGGGAATTATACTGTGACCAGCACTATGGGGAGGGGGAACCACGTATATCTGTAGTCTTCTATATAACCAAAAGGGAGGAATTTAAAACAGAGGCAAACACAGAAGCAGAGGAACTCACAGGTCGACGTCTCACCCAGAAACGTGAAAAAGTCTCACTTCTCTATAAGTTGGATTTCACCATTATGTATTACGTCAGAAATCTACATCTACCTGTATAGACGTTTGTCTGACGTTAGAAAGGAGACCATTCTTTCTGCAGTCACTATTAACGCCATGTGGAGTAACAGTATACGTCTGTATGCAGGGAGCTCCCCCCCCCCCAGCGGTGGCCGCAGGGAGCTCCCTCCATAGCGGTGGCCGCAGGGAGGGAGCCACTATGGCAGCATTGCAATGATGGGTCCTCTGCTTCCACAAATTTCACACCAGTCCTAGGTCCCATGGTCAGTAATGTGGAGACACAAAAGTATAACAAGAAAGGTGCATGTAAGAGAGTAAAGAAGCCCTACTAGCCAGACACTGCAGACATCAGCTCACTTTGTCCAGCACTTTCTGTGGGACTTTATCAGTCATTGGGGTGGCAATAAATCCAGGTAATACAGTGTTACAGCGAATACCAAACCTGTGAAGGGAGAAGGGGAATCACCGAATGGCAATAGTTTACTCATGATCTACATATCCAGACCACGTCCTGCTTACACCACTGCAGGATTCATCACAGAGATCTCTGATACACTGTCACAAGCTCTGCAGCTGTGGTAATGGCAGATAACAGATGTACCGTAAGGGTACCGTTACACCTAGCGATGTACCAGCGATCTCGACCAGCGATATGACGCGGTCAGGATCGCTGGTACATCGCTAAGTGGTCGCTAGTGAGCTGCCGCACAGGCAGATCTCACCAGCGACATCGCTGGGGACGGGGGTCGCTACTTACCTGTCAGACGCGGCGATCCTGCGTCCTCCCGCCCGGCTCCATGCGTCGCTCGTCGTCACAGCAGGAAGCGCCGCAGGAAGTGGCTGACGAGGAATGGTCCAGCCTGTTCTCGCGCGATCAGCGATAACCAGCGGGGGAGCCGGTCGGAGGTAAGTATCACATGCAGCGATATCGCTAGCAATATCGCTGCAACGTCACAAAATCGGTGATTTTACAGCGATATCGCAGTGTGTAACGGGGGCTTAAGTCATGCTTCCTTTAATGATTCATTTCTACTCACTTGGCGAGTTCTTTGGCTGCAGTTTTTGTCAGACCTTGTACTCCGGCCTTAGAGGCAGCGTAGTTCGCCTGCCCGAGATTCCCCACCTGCAGGAGACAATAGATATACTGGTACATTGAATATTACTGCCTGGTCACTTCAGAGCGCGGAGGACTGCCATAGTGTCAGCTAGTAGACACCATGTGCCAGTGTGTATTACCGTGTATTATTTGTCCATCTCACCTTTGCCACAATGCTCCCAATGTTGATGATGGAGCCACCATTTTTCTCACTGGCTACAATAGATCGGGCCACTGCTTGCGTGATAAGAAACGGACCCTGCAGGAGAAAAAGAGTAAGAAACCCGTGATGTCAGTGACCTCCCATTGCATCATATCTCTGCCGCGGACGTCATTGTGTTTCATAGAATCGTAGAGTTGGAAGGGACCTCCTGGGCCATCTAGTCCAACCCCCTGCTCAAAGCAGGATTCGCTAAATCATCCCAGTCAGATGTCTGTCCAGCCTCTGTTTGAAGACTTCCATTGAAGGAGAACTCACCACTTCTCGTGGCAGCCTGTTCCACTCATTGATCACTCTGTCAAAAAGTTTTTTCTAATATCTAATCTGTGTCTCCTCCCGTTCAGTTTCATCCCATTGCTTCTAGTCTTTCCTTGTGTAAATGAGAATAAAGTTGATGTTTGACAGGAGAAGAAAAGGAAAGCAGAGATAGAGATACAATCTTCCCAAAATGCTAACTGTGCGCTGAAAGAGATGGGTGGGGAGTCCATCCAAAGCTAGAATTGCCCCCCTATCACATATCCATACTCCCTACGCTTCCTTATACACGTTAGGGAACAGTTGGGGAAATCTGCAGATCTCGGCGCTGCCGAATAACCTTAAGGCTTCTAGAAATGTATGAGCAGCAGGAATGGTTTCAATGTAATAAAATGATGCATATTCACCAGCTGTAACACCCTATAGATCCAGCGCAGGACGCTCTATTGGTCTGTGTGGGGACAGGATGCAATAACTTCCTATTCCAGTCACGTGAAGACTACAGTCAATCACAGGACTCAGAAATCAGGGAACCAAACAACAGGATGTCATTGCATCCTATCCCGACACACAGCAGCCTGGCTGGATCCACGATGCAGCATGTGACATATAGGATGGAGCAGTGTTTCTAGAATACAGTCCCTCAACAACTAGAGAGAGGACCCCTGAGGCAAATTCTGGGGGTTGACATAATGTGTGCACTACAAAGGAAATCTTGACCTGATGGGGAAAACTTGTGGACTAGAGTTAATAAACACTGGAGTAGACAGACAGATTTATTATAGTCACTGCTAAAACACCAACATATTCCAGAGTGCTGTACAGCTGTAGAAGCATTATCACCACTCACAATTGATCTCCTCATGAGTATGTCTTTGGAGTGTGGGAGTAAACCCACGGGGAGAACATACAAACTGCTCAGAGATGTTGTCCTTAGTGAGATAGATTGATACCTTGAGATTGACATTCAGCACAGAGTCAAACGATTCCTCTGAGAGGCGAAGTAGAAATTCATCCCTGGTGATTCCAGCGCTATTCACAGCTACACGAGGAGGAGCCGAGAAGCGAGACTGGGGGGGAAACAGAGTGCAGTCACTGACACGTTCATTGCCGTCTGCGCTGCTGGAGCACATGCAGGATGAGCCCCGATCTACCTGTATCTGCTCCATTAGGGCATTGACACTCTCAGATCTGGACACGTCAGCAGTGAGGGCCACATGGTCCTGACCTGGGACATCCCGGCTCAGGCTCTGCAGGGTCTCGTTAGCGGATTCAATGTTAAGATCAATGACGGCAACTGATGCGCCTTCTTGTGACAGTCGCTGGCAGACTGCTCGACCGATGCCGCTGCCACCACCTGAGGGAGCACCAGAGATGGAGAAATGTATCATGCTGCATTAGAGCAATCTGTCACATCACTCGGGAACTACTTACTTCATGCTCTTGCTGTAAGTGAATAGAAATATTCTTGTGCACAGATGGCAAAGGAAAGCCTGGACTGGACACAGCTGCAACAGACATTCAGCGTTGCGAGCAGGACCAGGCCCGGTACAGTCTGCACATGTTTGTGTTTTGCATTGTGGGTCTGTAGTGTTTTATGCCATCCTGATGGAAATATCACGCTTACCAGATGTAACCCAGGGCCTCCATGATAAAAGAAAACCATCCGCCATGTGGTGTACATTATATATATACACACACACACACACACACACACACACAGGATGTTAGAGGAATGCTGGGGGAGGGAGGTACCAGACAACAGCCGTTTCGCGATTACTCTCTTCTACGGGTCCAGCTAACCGTAGAAGCGAGTAATCGCGAAGCGGCCGTTGTCTGGCACCTCCCTCCCACAGCATTCCTCGAACGTCCAGCTTGTGTGTGTGTATATATACTGTATATTCCTCTAACGTCCTGCTTGTGTGTATATATACTGTATTTTCCTCTAACGTCCTGCTTGTGTGTATATACAGTATTTTCCTCTAATGCCCTGCATGTGTGTGTATATATACTGTATATTCCTCTAACGTCCTGCTTGTGTGTATATACAGTGGGGCAAAAAAGTATTTAGTCAGTCAGCAATAGTGCAAGTTCCACCACTTAAAAAGATGAGAGGCGTCTGTAATTTACATCATAGGTAGACCTCAACTATGGGAGACAAACTGAGAAAAAAAAATCCAGAAAATCACATTGTCTGTTTTTGTTTCATTTTATTTGCATATTATGGTGGAAAAATAAGTATTTGGTCAGAAACAAGCAATCAAGATTTCTGGCTCTCACAGACCTGTAACTTCTTAAGAGTCTCCTCTTTCCTCCACTCATTACCTGTAGTAATGGCACCTGTTTAAACTTGTTATCAGTATAAAAGGACACCTGTGCACACCCTCAAACAGTCTGACTCCAAACTCCACTATGGTGAAGACCAAAGAGCTGTCAAAGGACACCAGAAACAAAATTGTAGCCCTGCACCAGGCTGGGAAGACTGAATCTGCAATAGCCAACCAGCTTGGAGTGAAGAAATCAACTGTGGGAGCAATAATTAGAAAATGGAAGACATACAAGACCACTGATAATCTCCCTCGATCTGGTGCTCCACGCAAAATCCCACCCCGTGGGGTCAGAATGATCACAAGAACGGTGAGCAAAAATCCCAGAACCACGCGGGGGGACCTAGTGAATGAACTGCAGAGAGCTGGGACCAATGTAACAATGCCTACCATAAGTAACACACTACGCCACCATGGACTCAGATCCTGCAGTGCCAGACGTGTCCCACTGCTTAAGCCTGTACATGTCCGGGCCCGTCTGAAGCTTGCTAGAGAGCATTTGGATGATCCAGAGGAGTTTTGGGAGAATGTCCTATGGTCTGATGAAACCAAACTGGAACTGTTTGGTAGAAACACAACTTGTCGTGTTTGGAGGAAAAAGAATACTGAGTTGCATCCATCAAACACCATACCTACTGTAAAGCATGGTGGTGGAAACATCATGCTTTGGGGCTGTTTCTCTGCAAAGGGGCCAGGACGACTGATCCGGGTACATGAAAGAATGAATGGGGCCATGTATCGTGAGATTTTGAGTGCAAACCTCCTTCCATCAGCAAGGGCATTGATGATGAAACGTGGCTGGGTCTTTCAACATGACAATGATCCAAAGCACACCGCCAGGGCAACGAAGGAGTGGCTTCGTAAGAAGCATTTCAAGGTCCTGGAGTGGCCTAGCCAGTCTCCAGATCTCAACCCTATAGAAAACCTTTGGAGGGAGTTGAAAGTCCGTGTTGCCAAGCGAAAAGCCAAAAACATCACTGCTCTAGAGGAGATCTGCATGGAGGAATGGGCCAACATACCAACAACAGTGTGTGGCAACCTTGTGAAGACTTACAGAAAACGTTTGACCTCTGTCATTGCCAACAAAGGATATATCACAAAGTATTGAGATGAAATTTTGTTTCTGACCAAATACTTATTTTCCACCATAATATGCAAATAAAATGAAAAAAAAAACAGACAATGTGATTTTTCTGGATTTTTTTTCTCAGTTTGTCTCCCATAGTTGAGGTCTACCTATGATGTAAATTACAGACGCCTCTCATCTTTTTAAGTGGTGGAACTTGCACTATTGCTGACTGACTAAATACTTTTTTGCCCCACTGTATACTGTATTTTCCTCTAATGCCCTGCATGTGTGTATATATACTGTATATTCCTCTAACGTCCTGCTTGTGTGTATATATACTGTATTTTCCTCCAACGTCCTGCTTGTGTGTATATATACTGTATTTTCCTCTAATGCCCTGCATGTGTGTGTATATATACTGTATATTCCTCTAACGTCCTGCTTGTGTGTATATATACTGTATATTCCTCTAACGTCCTGCTTGTGTGTATATATACTGTATTTTCCTCTAATGCCCTGCATGTGTGTGTATATATACTGTATATTCCTCTAACGTCCTGCTTGTGTGTATATATACTGTATTTTCCTCTAACGTCCTGCTTGTGTGTATATATACTGTATTTTCCTCTAACGTCCTGCTTGTGTGTATATATACTGTATTTTCCTCTAACGTCCTGCTTGTGTGTATATATACTGTATTTTCCTCTAATGCCCTGCATGTGTGTGTATATATACTGTATATTCCTCTAACGTCCTGCTTGTGTGTGTATATATACTGTATTTTCCTCTAATGCCCTGCATGTGTGTGTATATATACTGTATATTCCTCTAACGTCCTGCTTGTGTGTATATATACTGTATATTCCTCTAACGTCCTGCTTGTGTGTGTGTATATATACTGTATATTCCTCTAACGTCCTGCTTGTGTGTGTGTATATATACTGTATATTCCTCTAACGTCCTGCTTGTGTGTGTATATATACTGTATATTCCTCTAACGTCCTGCTTGTGTGTGTATATATACTGTATTTTCCTCTAACGTCCTGCTTGTGTGTGTGTATATATACTGTATATTCCTCTAACGTCCTGCTTGTCCATTAACCTGTCGATGGCATTTATGTGAAATAAAAGACGCACAGTTTTTCAGTGTAACTGGTGAGTGCTGCATTTTTTCTTCTTCGACTATACATTGAATGATTCATGTTTGTTCATGCAAGCACCTCCGTTTATTTACTGAACTACATACCGCAATACTTCAGATAAATAGCTCCGTCTGTTAATGTGGTGATTTGTGTGCCCTAGTTTGCCGTTCATCTGTTTGCTTTTCTGCTGGGACCAAAATGCATCTATGTCCTGTATAGCTTTCTCTATATATGACGGAGGCTTCCTGTATGGCTGGCAGCTTTCTCTATATATGACGGAGGCTTCCTGTATGGCTGGCAGTTTTCTCTATATATGACGGAGGCTTCCTGTATGGCTGGCAGCTTTCTCTATATATGACGGAGGCTTCCTGTATGGCTGGCAGCTTTCTCTATATATGCAGGGGGTTTCCTGTATGGCTGGCAGCTTTCTCTATATATGACGGGGGTTTCCTCTATGGCTGGCAGCTTTCTCTATATATGACGGGGGCTTCCTGTATGGCTGGCAGCTTTCTCTATATATGCCGGGGGCTTCTTGTATGGCTGGCAGCTTTCTCTATATATGCCGGGGGTTTCCTGTATGGCTGGCAGCTTTCTCTATATATGACGGAGGCTTCCTGTATGGCTGGCAGCTTTCTCTATATATGACGGGGGCTTCTTGTATGGCTGGCAGCTTTCTCTATATATGCCGGGGGTTTCCTGTATGGCTGGCAGCTTTCTCTATATATGCAGGGGGTTTCCTGTATATGCCGGGCGCTTCTTGTTTGTGCTCGGAGCTTCCTATATATATGCCAGTGGCTTCCTGCATGTGCAGAGATCTTCCTGTATGTCAGGGGATTCCTCTAAATATGCACAGCATACCTGTATACGCCATGGCATTATTGTACATGCCAGGGGCTTCCCCTATATATGTCGGAGATTCCTGTATGTGTCAGGAACTTCCGCTATTTATGCCGGGGCATCCCTCTATATGTCAGGGATTTCATCTACATATGCTGTGAGTTTCTTGTATGTGCAGGGAACTTCCGATATTTATGCCGGGGGTAACCTGTATGTGCAATGGGCTACCTCTATTTATGCCAGGGGCTTCCTGGAAGTGCAGGGGGCTTCCTCTATATATGCCAGGGGCTTCCTGTATGTGCCGGGAACATCTGCTATATATCTTGGAGACTCATGTTTATGCCGAGGCTTCATGTACAAAAATGTTTCCATTCACAGACAGCAAGCAAACATCTAGAAAAAAATCGGGCAGAATCAGAACATTAAATTGGCAAGAGAGTTATAGAAGTTTTCATTCCACAGCAGGTAAAAATGTTTGTGTGGAGGAGTTGCCCCCTATAAGCGAAAACGATAAAGAATAGCGCCACCATCTGGCACATTGCACCGCGCTGTGGGCGGGAGGGGAGGATGACAAAAAGCATTAGATATCCGAGCAGGTGCATGCCTGTGGCTCCCATCTGTAGTGAGGGTGCATACACAGTCGTCAGTTATTGCTGCAGTGACGGTCAGCATCAATCGCATTCGTCAGCATCACTCGCACTGGTGTCGCTAGCAATGGTCAGCATCACTCGCACTGGTGTCGCTAGCAATGGTCAGCATCACTCGCACTGGTGTCGCTAGCAATGGTCAGCATCACTCGCACTGGTGTCGCTAGCAATGGTCAGCATCACTCGCACTGGTGTCGCTAGCAATGGTCAGCATCACTCGCACTGGTGTCGCTAGCAATGGTCAGCATCACTCGCACTGATGTCGCTAGCAATGGTCAGCATCACTCGCACTGGTGTCGCTAGCAATGGTCAGCATCACTCGCACTGGTGTCGCTAGCAATGGTCAGCATCACTCGCACTGGTGTCGCTAGCAATGGTCAGCATCACTCGCACTGATGTCGCTAGCAATGGTCAGCATCACTCGCACTGGTGTCGCTAGCAATGGTCAGCATCACTCGCACTGGTGTCGCTAGCAATGGTCAGCATCACTCGCACTGGTGTCGCTAGCAATGGTCAGCATCATTCGCACTGGTGTCGCTAGCAATGGTCAGCATCACTCGCACTGGTGTCGCTAGCAATGGTCAGCATCACTCGCACTGGTGTCGCTAGCAATGGTCAGCATCATTCGCACTGGTGTCGCTAGCAATGGTCAGTATCATTCGCACTGGTGTCGCTAGCAATGGTCAGTATCATTCGCACTGGTGTCGCTAGCAATGGTCAGCATCACTCGCACTGGTGTCGCTAGCAATGGTCAGCATCATTCGCACTGGTGTCGCTAGCAATGGTCAGCATCACTCGCACTGGTGTCGCTAGCAATGGTCAGCATCACTCGCACTGGTGTCGCTAGCAATGGTCAGCATCATTCGCACTGGTGTCGCTAGCAATGGTCAGTATCATTCGCACTGGTGTCGCTAGCAATGGTCAGCATCACTCGCACTGGTGTCGCTAGCAATGGTCAGCATCACTCGCACTGGTGTCGCTAGCAATGGTCAGCATCACTCGCACTGGTGTCGCTAGCAATGGTCAGCATCACTCGCACTGATGTCGCTAGCAATGGTCAGCATCACTCGCACTGGTGTCGCTAGCAATGGTCAGTATCATTCGCACTGGTGTCGCTAGCAGTGGTCAGTATCACTTGCACTGGTTTTTCAGCTGCGTCTTAACTACTTTTTCCGTGGTCTCGAGTTATAAATCAGCGTCTCAGATTCTCTGTGCTATATTTGATTTATCCCCAATGATTTACACTACACCACTGCCTGCTGTATATAACACAATCCCAACAGGAGGAAAAAGAAAACTGCTCTGAAGTCTAACGTCCTGCACAATCACAACACATTACTCCTATAGGGCGGGAGATAAGTGGCTGCAGGACGCCTTTGGTGTCTCTTATCTGCGGGTACAAAACAACCTGAGACCCCAACTGGATCCCATCCAGATCCCAGGAGCAGCTGATAATGTCTGCACAGGGGCTAGAGGGGTTAATATAGAATGACCTGTCACAAGGGCCAGCACAGACTGCAGCCTGATGGGCGCCGCCATGATTCCTCCACAGCCGGGACCACAGAGATGAGGGGACAGGAAGTGACGATCATAGAGGGGAGGAAGGAAAGAGCGTCTCTTGCTCCTCCAGTATCCAGGCTTCTATATAGACAGCGACTGGTCTGGTGGAGACATGGGACCCAGCAGCATGATGGGAGTTGTAGTTTTACATCATCTGCAGAGTGAGGAGTCTGATAGTCATAGTGAGAAAAAACAATCCACAGCACTATCTGTACACAGTGTCTGCACCAGCAGAATAGTGAGTGCAGCTCTGGAGTATAATACAGGATGTAACTCAGGATCAGTAATGTAATGTATGTACACAGTGACTGCACCAGCAGAATAGTGAGTGCAACTTTGGGGTATAATACAGGATGTAACTCAGGATCAGTAATGTATGTACACAGTGACTGCACCAGCAGAATAGTGAGTGCAGCTCTGGAGTATAATACAGGAGGTAACTCAGGATGAGTACAGGATCAGTAATGTATGTGCACAGTGACTGCACCAGCAGAATAGTGAGTGCAGCTCTGGAGTATAATACAGGATGTAACTCAGTAATGTAATGTATGTACACAGTGACTGCACCAACAGAATAGTGAGTGCAGCTCTGGAGTATAATACAGGATGTGACTCAGTAATGTAATGTATGTACACAGTGACTGCACCAACAGTATAGTGAGTGCAGCTCTGGAGTATAATACAGGATGTAACTCAGGATCAGTAATGTAATGTATGCACACAGTGACTGCACCAGCAGAATAGTGAGTGCAGCTCTGGAGTATAATACAGGATTAACTCAGGATCAGTAATGTAATGTATGTACACAGTGACTGCACCAACAGAATAGTGAGTGCAGCTCTGGAGTATAATACAGGATGTAACTCAGGATCAGTAATGTACTGTATGTACACAGTGACTGCACCAGCAGAATAGTGAGTGCAGCTCTGGAGTATAATACAGGATTAACTCAGGATCAGTAATGTAATGTATGTACACAGTGACTGCACCAGCAGAATAGTGAGTACAGCTCTGGAGTATAATACAGGATGTAACTCAGGATCAGTAATGTATGTACACAGTGACTGCACCAGCAGAATAGTGAATGCAGCTCTGGAGTATAATACAGGATGTAACTCAGGATCAGTAATGTAATAATAATAATCTTTATTTTTATATAGCGCTAACATATTCCGCAGCGCTTTACAGTTTGCACACATTTTCATCACTGTCCCCGATGGGGGCTCACAATCTAAATTCCCTATCAGTATGTCTTTGGAGTGTGGGAGGAAACCGGAGTACCCGGAGGAAACCCACGCAAACACGGGGAGAACATACAAACTCCTTGCAGATGTTGTCCTTGGTGGGATTCGAACCCAGGACCCCAGCGCTGCAAGGCTGCAGCGCTAACCACTGAGCCACCGTGTGTATGTACACAGTGACTGCACCAGCAGAATAGTGAGTACAGCTCTGGAGTATAATACAGGATGTAACGCAGGATCAGTAATGTATGTACACAGTGACTGCACCAGCAGAATAGTGAATGCAGCTCTGGAGTATAATACATTACATTACTGATCCTGAGTTACATCCTGTAATATACCCCAGAGCTGCAGTCACTATTCTGCTAGTGCAGTCACTGTGTACATACATTACATTACTGATCCTGAGTTACATCCTGTATGTACACAGTGACTGCACTAGCAGAATAGTGACTGCAGCTCTGAAGTATAATACAGGATGTAAATCAGGATCAGTAATGTAATGTATGTACACAGTGACTGCACCAGCAGAATAGTGAGTGCAGCTCTGGGGTATAATACAGGATGTAACTCAGGATCAGTAATGTAATGTATGTACACAGTGACTGCACAAGCAGAATAGTGAGTGCCGCTCTGGAGTATAATACAGGATGTACCTCAGGATCAGTAATGTATGTACACAGTGACTGCACCAGCAGAATAGTGAATGCAGCTCTGGAGTATAATTCAGGATGTAACTCAGGATCAGTAATGTATGTACACAGTGACTCCACCAGCAGAATAGTGAGTGCAGCTCTGGGGTATAATACAGGATGTAACTCAGGATCAGTAATGTATGTACACAGTGATTGCACCAGCAGAATAGTGAGTGCAGCTCTGGAGTGTAATACAGGATGTAACTCAGGATCAGTAATGTATGTACATAGTGACTGCACCAGCAGAATAGTGAGTGCAGCTCTGGGGTATTATACAGGATGTAACTCAGGATCAGTAATGTATGTACACAGTGACTGCACCAGCAGAATAGTGAGTGCAGCTCTGGAGTGTAATACAGGATGTAACTCAGGATCAGTAATGTATGTACATAGTGACTGCACCAGCAGAATAGTGAGTGCAGCTCTGGGGTATAATACAGGATGTAACTCAGGATCAGTAGTGTAATGTATGTACATAGTGACTGCACTAGCAGAATAGTGAGTGCAGCTCTGGAGTATAATACAGGATGCAACTCAGGATCAGTAATGTAATGTATGTACACAGTGACTGCACCAGTAGAATAGTGAGTGCAGCTCTGGGGTATAACACAGGATGTAACTCAGGATCAGTAATGTATGTACACAGTGACTGCACCAGCAGAATAGTGAGTGCAGCTCTGGTGTATAATACAGGATGTAACACAGGATCAGTAATGTATGTACACTGACTGCACCAGCAGAATAGTGAGTGCAGCTCTGGAGTATAATACAGGATGTAACTCAGGATCAGTAATGTATATACACAGTGACTGCACCAGCAGAATAGTGAATGCAGCTCTGGAGTATAATACAGGATGTAACTCAGGATCAGTAATGTAATGTATGTACACAGTGACTGCACCAGCAGAATAGTGAGTGCAGCTCTGGAGTATAATACAGGATGTAACTCAGGATCAGTAATGTATGTACACAGTGACTGCACCAACAGAATAGTGAATGCAGCTCTGGAGTATAATTCAGGATGTAACTCAGGATCAGTAATGTATGTACACAGTGACTGCACCAGCAGAATAGTGAGTGCAGCTGTGGAGTATAATACAGGATGTAAATCAGGATCAGTAATGTAATGTATGTACACAGTGACTGCACCAGTAGAATAGTGAGTGCAGCTCTGGGGTATAATACAGGATGTAACTCAGGATCAGTAATGTATGTACACAGTGACTGCACCAGCAGAATAGTGAGTGCAGCTCTGGAGTATAATACAGGAAGTAACTCAGGATCAGTAATGTATGTACACAGTGACTGCACCGGCAGAATAGTGAGTGCAGCTCTGGGGTATTATACAGGATGTAACTCAGGATCAGTAATGTATGTACACAGTGACTGCACCCGCAGAATAGTGAGTGCAGCTCTGGGGTATAATACAGGATGTAACTCAGGATCAGTAATGTAATGTATGTACATAGTGACTGCACTAGCAGAATAGTGAGTGCAGCTCTGGAGTATAATACAGGATGCAACTCAGGATCAGTAATGTAATATACACAGTGACTGCACCAGTAGAATAGTGAGTGCAGCTCTGGAGTATAATACTGGATGTAACTCAGGATCAGTAATGTATGTACACAGTGACTGCACCAGCAGAATAGTGAGTGCAGCTCTGGAGTATAATACAGGATGTAACTCAGGATCAGTAATGTAATGTAAGTACACAGTGACTGCACCAGCAGAATAGTGAGTGCAGCTCTGCAGTATAATACAGGATGTAACTCAGGATCAGTAATGTAATGTATGTACACAGTGACTGCACCAGCAGAATAGTGAGTGCAGCTCTGAAGTATAAGGCTGAGTTCACACGTACCGGAACTCTCGCGGAAATTACCGCGAGAATTCCGGAATTCCATTCCGCGGGAAAATCGCATTTTACATTCCCGCGGAAAAGGATGTTGCAGTAGTCGAGGCGGGAGATGATGAGGGCATGCACAAACATTTTACTAGATTGAGGGTTGAGGAAAGGACGGATTCTGGAAATATTTTTGAGCTGGAGGCGACAGGACGTAGAAAGAGCTTGAATATGCGGTTTGAAGGACAGGGCAGAGTCAAAGGTTACTCCGAGGCAGCGGACTTCCGGTACTGGGAAAAGTGTGATATCATTAATTGTTATAGCTAGGTCGGGTAAGTAAGATCTGTGAGATGGAGGAAAGATGAAGAGTTCAGATTTGTCCACATTGAGCTTGAGGAAGCGAGAGGAGAAGGAGGATATGGCTGATAGACACTCCGGGATTCTGGACAGCAGAGAGGTGACGTCTGGGCCAGAGAGGTAGATCTGAGTGTCATCAGCATAAAGGTGGTAGTGGAATCCGTGGGACTTTATGAGTTGCCCCAGACCAAGTGTATAGATTGAGAAGAGTAGGGGTCCTAAAACAGAGCCTTGGGGGACTCCAGCAGAGAGAGGGTGGAAAGAGGAGGTAGTGTGGGAGTGGGAGACGCTGAATGTGGGGTTGGAAAGGTATGAGGAGATCCAGGATAGGGCAAGGCCTTTGATGCCAAAGGAGGAGAGGATCTCTAGTAGGAGGCAGTGGTCAACTGTGTCGAATGCAGAGGACAGGTCTAGATGCAGGAGTATAGAGTATTGTCTATTTGATTTGGCTGTAAGTAGGTCGTTAGTAATTTTGGTCAGGGCTGTCTCAGTGGAGTGATGGGGGCGGAAACCAGATTGTAGATTGTCAAAGAGCAAGTTAGATGAAAGATGGGAGGAAAGTTCAGCGTGGACATGCTGTTCCAGGAGTTTGCAAGCGAATGGGAGCAACGATATTGGGCAATAGCTGGACATAGCGGTTGGGTCGAGGGTTGGCTTTTTAAGAATAGGCATGATTGTGGCATGTTTGAAAGCAGAAGGGAAGGTACTGGATGTTAGTGATAGGTTGAAGAGGTGGGTTAGGGATGAGATAAGTGTGGTGGTGAGATTGGAGAGGAGGTGGGATGGGGTCGAGTGCACAGGTTGTGAGGTGCGATTTGGAGAAGAGACGATTAAGCTCCCCTTCAGTGATGTTGGCGAGTGAGGTTATGGGGTTTGGGCATTGGTCTGAAATACAAAGGGGTTGTGGTGGTTGAGTGTTGAAGACTTGCCTTGTTTGGTCAATCTTGTTTTTGAAGTGTGTGGCAAAGTCCTTGGCAGAGATGAGGGAGGTTGGAGGAGGCAGTGGTGGGCTGAGGAGGGAGTTAAATGTTTTGAATAACTGTTTGGGGTGGTAAGATACAAGGGTTGTGAAGTAGGCCTGTTTAGCAGAGGTGAGGGCAGATTTGAAATAGAGTGTTGCCTGTTTGAATGTGGTGAAGTCATCCTGCGAATTTGTTTTCTTCCAGCACCGCTCTGCAATCCTGGACACTTGCTGAAGCTTTTTAGTGGTGTTATTGTGCCAGGGTTGTCTGTGGATATGTCGCATTCTGCCATGAACGAGAGGGGCGACCGTGTCAATAGCTGATGCGAGAGTGGCATTGTAGAAAGCAGTGGCACCGTCTGTGTCATGCAGTGAGGATATGGATGCCAGTGGTAGAATAGAGTCAGAGAGCACGTGGGTGTCTAGGTGTGCAAGGTTTCTGCGGGGGTGCGCGTGTTGCTGGACATGGGTGCCAGGTGAGGAGGACAGGGATGAGAAAGTGAGTAGGTGGTGGTCAGATAGAGGGAGAGGGGAGGTGATGAAGTTAGAAAGAGAGAAGACGGGTGAAGACCAGGTCTAATGTGTGTCCGTCTGTGTGGGTGGCTGAGGAGGACCACTGAGTAAGTCCAAAGGATGAAGTAAGGGACAGGAGTTTGGAGGCTGCTGATTGAAGGGTATCAGTGGGGATGTTGAAGTCACCCATGATGATAGTGGGGGTGTCAGTTGAAAGAAAATGAAGCCAGGTAGAGAATTGGTCAATGAAGGCAGTGGTCGGGCCTGGAGGTTGGTATATGACGGCCACTTGGAGGTTGGAAGGAGAGTAGATGCGGACAGAGTGGACTTCAAAAGAGGGGAGGATTACGGAGGGAATAGGTGGGATTGGGTTGAAGGTGCAGTTGAAAAAAAGGAGAAGACCCACTCCTCCACTTTGTCTGTTGCCAGGGCAAGGAGTGTGGGTAAAGTGGAGGCCGCCGAAACACAGCGCAGCAGGGGAGGCGGTGTCAGAGGGTGTCAGCCATGTTTCTGTGAGGCCGAGGTAGGCAAGATTGTGAGAGAAAGAGGTCATGAATCACATGGAGCTTATTGCAGATGGAGCGGGCATTCCAAAGTGCTCCCGAGAGAGGGAGCAGGGGGTTGGGTGTCAATGTCACAGGTTTTAAGTTGGAAAGATTGCGGTAGTTCTTATTAGATAGGGAGCGGTAGGAAGGGGAAGTAATGGGGGTATGAGCTGTGGGGGTCCAGGATTGGGAGATATGTCGCTAGCAGTGAGGAGAAGCAGAGAAAGGGAGAGCAGATGGGAGAAGGAGAGTGGGCAGCTTGTTTTATGTTTCATTCAGACAGATTTCAGGTTGAGGAGCAGTTCAGCAGAGGAGGTCAGGTGGGGAGGGAAGGGGAGATGATTATTTGGTCTGTCTGTCCAAGGATGTCGTCGAAGGATAATGTCTGAAATAATGCCTGAAAAATAACTCCCTGCTATAGATGCTTCATTATTATTATTACTATGCTTCACTATTACTATCAATCTGACAATCAATCTGCTTCTTTCCCAGGTATGTTTCCTAGCTGCAATACCTTCATCACCCATCTCTCCTGAACCCCAATCAATCACCCCTGTATCTGTTTCCTATCAATGCTTTATCTGTCCTTTTAGATCTGACCATTTGTTGTTTTTTTTTTTTTCTCCGAGTTCTAATTGTGTCCTGTGTCTGGCCAGTCTCCCTACTGCTCCTCCCTCCTTCTGATCACACCTGGCTTGTTTGAGGTGCAATTGACTTCTTATAAATTCAGACTCTAAAGGCCCCGTCTCGCTAAGCAATCTCGGTAGCGAGATCGCTGCTGAGTCACAACTTTAGTGACGTAACAGCGATCTCACCAGCGAGATTGCTGTGTGTGACAGCGATCAGCGAGCGGCCCCCCTGCCGGTATCGCTGATCGCTGCAAGAAACCTCTGGACATTTCTTTGGTCGCTGGTCTCCCGCTGGCCAGCACGCATCGCTGTGTGTGACAGCGGGAGACCAGCGATCAGGAGTAAAAAAATAAAAAAAAATATAGTTATTCTCACCTTCCGATGTCCCGTTCAGCCATCCTGCCTCTCTCCACGCTCCGGTCCCAGTGATCCTTTGCATGAATGACCGCGAGACTTTGTTATCCCGCGAGACCGTGACATCTCGCGGTCATTCGTGCAAAGGATCACTGGGACCGGAGCGTGGAGAGAGGCAGGATGGCTGAACGCGACGTCGGAAGGTGAGAATAACTATATTTTTTATTTTGATACTATTTTCTACAGCGATAGCCAGCGATGCCGGGCGCTCGGCATCGCTGTGCTGATCGCTGGTGAAGCTGTCTGTGTGACAGCTCACCAGCGATCACATAGCGACTTACTAGCGATCCTGACACCTTCATATCGGTGTCGGGATTGCTGGTAAGTCGCTTAGTGTGACGGGGCCTTAAGGCTGTGTGCACACGCTGCAGATTAGGTGCGGATTCATCCGCGTGGATTTTGTAAAATCCGCAGGTCAAAAGACCTGCGGTTTTACCTGCGAATTGCTCTGCGGTTTTTCATCTCCTCAATGGAGGAGATGGCAAACCGCAGCAGAATCCGCAGAAAGAATTGACATGTCAATTCTTTCTGCGGATTGAAAACCGCAGATAATCCGCGCGGAAAATTCCGCACCATCTGCACTGCGGTTTTTTATTCCCATAGGGAATCATGGTACTGTACACCGCAGCAGAAACTGCTGCGGGTCCGCAGCGGCCAAAACCGTTGCGGAACCGCAGCAAAATCCGCAGCGTGTGCATACAGCCGAAAGCTGGAGTCACACATAGCGACTTACCAGCAATACCGACACCGATATCAAGGTGTCAGGATCGCTGGTAAGTCGCTATGTGATCGTTGGTGAGCTGTCACACAGACAGATGCACCAGCGATCAGCACAGAGATGCCGAGCGCCCGGCATTGCTTGCCATCCCTGTAAAAAAATAGAATTACAATAAAAAATATTGTTATTCTCACCTTCCGACGTCCCACGCAGCCATCTGGCCTCTCTCCACGCTCCGGTCCCAGTGCTCCTTTGCAAGAATGACCGCGAGACGTCACGGTCTCGCGGGAGCGCGAAGTCTCGCAGTCATTCGTGCAAAGGATCACTGGGACCGGAGCGTGGAGAGAGGCCAGATGGCTGTGCGGGACATCGGAAGGTGAGAATAACAATATTTTTTATTTTAATTCTATTTTTTACAGCTGATCGCTGGTCTCCCGCCTGTCACACGCAGCGATGCGTGCTGGCCAGCGGGAGACCGGCGACCAAAAATATGTCCAGATGTTTCTTGCAGCGATACCGGCAGGGGGGCTGATGGCTGTCACACACAGCGATCTCGCTGGTGAGATCGCTGTTACGTCACAAAAGTGGTGACTCAGCAGCGATCTCGCTATGTGTGACTCCCGCTTAAGGTCTGTCTGTCAAAGGATGTCGTCGAAGGATAATATCTGAAATAATGCCTGAAATGAGCCTGAAGTGACCAGAAAGTACAACTAAACGCTGCATTTAAATGTACTACATTTCTTTTGCCTTCTAATTTACTCTTGCCATGCTGACATACGCTCTAACAGTTTTTGCTCCTTTAATCCTCACTTTCCTTCGCTATCCACAAACCCCAGCACCCGCTAACCAAATAGTAATCTCTCCTTCCCTCTTGCCTCCCCACCTGACCTCCTCTGCTGAACTGCTCCTCAACCTCAGAGCTCTCCTAATAAAATACAAAACAAGCCACCCACCCTCCTCCCACATGCTCTCCCTCTCTCTGCTTCTCCTCACTGCTGGCGACATATCTCCCAACCCTGGACCCCCACAGCTCATACCTCCCATTACTACCCCCTTCTATCGTTTCCAAAACACAAACACCAGAAATCTTTCCCACCTCAAATCCGTGACCCTGACAACCACCACCCTGCTCCCGCTCTCTGGATCACTCTGGAATGCCCGCTCTGTCTGCAATAAACTCCATGTGATTCATGATCTCTTTACCTCTCGCAACTTTTCCTTCCCTGGCCTCACCGAAACATGGCTGACACCCTCCGACACCGCCTCCGCTGCTGCGCTATGTTACGGTGGCCTCCACTTCACCCACACTCCTCGCCCTGGCAACAGACATGGCGGAGGAGTGGGCCTTCTCCTTTCTTCCAACTGCACCTTCAACCCAATCCCACCTCTTCCCTCCCTTGTCCTCCCCTCTTTTGAAGTTCACTCCGTCCGCATCTATTCTCCCTCCAAGTGGCCGTCATATACCGACCTCCAGGCCCGACCACTTCCTTTATTGACCAATTCTCTACCTGGCTCCTTCACTTTCTCTCTACTGACATTCCCACCATCATCATGGGAGACTTCAACATCCCCATTGACACCTCTATCTGACCACCATCTACTCACTTTCTCATCCCTGTCCTCCTCACCTGTCACCCACGTCCAGCAGCATGCGCACCCCCGCAGAAACCTCTCACATCTAGACACTCGCACACTCTCTGACTCTATTCTACCACTGTCCTCCATAGCTTCACTCCACGACACTGCCACTAGTTTCTACAATGCCGCTCTTGCATCAGCCATCGACTCAGTCGCCCCGGTCATGCATAACAGAGTGCGACGAACCAATAGACAACCCTGGAACAAGAACACCACTAAAAAGCTTCTGCAAGCATCCAGAATTGCAGAACGGCGCTGGAAGAAAACACATTCGCAAGACGACTTCACTGCACTCAAACAAGCAACACTTGCATTCAAATCAGCTCTCACTTCTGCTAAACCGGCCTTCTTTACATCCCTTGTATCTTCCTTATCCCACAACCCCAAACAGTTGTTCAATACTTTTAACTCCCTCCTCCGCCCACCACTGCCACCTCCGACTTCCCTAATCTCTGCCGAGGACTTTGCCACACACTTAAAAAACAAGATAGACCAAACATGGCAAGTCTTTATTGCCCAACCACCTCAACCCCTTTGTATACCAGACCAATGCCCAAACCCCACAACCTCCTTACCGAACATTACTGAAGGAGAGCTTGCTCATCTTCTCTCCAAATCACACCTCACCACTTGTGCACTTGACCCTATCCCATCCCACCTCCTCCCCAACATCACCACCACTCTTATCCCATCCCTAACCCACTTCTTCAACTTATCACTAACTTCTGGTACCTTCCCTTCTGCTTTCAAACATGCCACAATCACACCTATCCTTAAAAAGCCAACCCTCGATCCAACAGCCACATCCAGCTATCGCCCAATATCGCTACTCCCATTCGCTTCTAAACTCCTTGAGCAGCATGTCCACACTGAACTTTCCTCCCATCTCTCATCTAACTTGGTCTTTGACAATCTACAATCTGGCTTCCGCCCCCATCATTCCACTGAGACAGCCCTGTCCAAAATTACCAATGACCTACATACAGCCAAAGCTAATGGACAATACTCTATACTCCTGCTTCTAGACCTGTCCTCTGCTTTCGACACAGTTAACCACTGCCTCCTACTACAGATGCTCTCCTCCTTTGGCATCAAAGACCTAGCCCTATCCTGGATCTCCTCATACCTTTCCAACCGCACATTCAGCGTCTCCCCCTCCCACACTACCTCCTCATCCCACCCTCTCTCTGTTGGAGTCCCCCAAGGCTCTGTTTTAGGACCCCTACTCTTCTCAATCTACACACTTGGTCTGGGGCAACTCATAAAGTCCCACGGATTCCTGTACCACCTTTATGCCGATGAAACGCAGATCTACCTCTCTGGCCCAGACATCTCCTCTCTGCTCTCCAGAATCCCAGAGTGTCTATCAGCCATATCCTCCTTCTCCTCTCGCTTCCTCAAACTCAATGTGGATAAATCTGAACTGATCATCTTTCCCCCCCATCTCACAGATCTGCCTTACCCGACCTTTCTATAACAATTGACAACATCACGCTTTCCCCTGTACCGGAGGTCCGCTGCCTCTGAGTAACCCTTGACTCTGCCCTGTCCTTCAAACCGCACATCCAAGCTCTCTCCACCTCCTGTCGCCTCCAGCTCAAAAATATTTCCAGAATCTGTCCCTTCCTCATCCCTCAATCTACTAAAATGCTTGTGCATGCCCTCATCATCTCCCGCCTCGACTATTGCAACATCCTTTTCTGTGACCTCCCTGCTAACACCCTTGCATCTCTCCAGTCCATTCTCAACTCTGCCGCCCTACTAATTCATCTCTCTCCTCGCTACTCATCCGCTTCTCCCCTCTGCAAATCTCTTCACTGGCTCCCATTCCCTCAGCGTATCCAGTTCAAACTACAAATACTGACCTACAAGGCCATCTACAGTCTGTCTCCTCCATACAGCTCTGAACTAATCTCCAGATACCGTCCCTCATGTAATCTCCGATCCTCCCGAGACCTCCTTCTCTCCTCCACACTTATTCGCTCCTCAGCCAACCGCCTCCAAGACTTCTCCCGAATAGCCCCCATCCTCTGGAATTCCCTGCCCCAACACGTCCGGCTATCAACCACCCTCGGATCCTTCAGACGGAACCTGAAAACCCATCTCTTCAGGAAAGCCTACAGCCTGCAGTGATCCCCGCTGCCTCCTCACCACTACTGGAGCTACTGCCTCACCATCACTGGAACTGCTGTAACCCCCCAACCTACTGTCTCCTTCCCCACCATCCTGTAGCATGTAAGCCCAAAAGGGCAGGGTCCTCTCTCCCCTCTATCAGTCTGTGATTGTTAGTTTGTTTACTGTAAGTGATATCTGTAATTTGTATGTAACCCCTTCTCATGTACAGCACCATGGAACCAATGGTGCTATATAAATTAATAATAATTTGGTTAGAGGGTGCTGGGGTTTGGGGATAGCGAAGGAGAGTGAGGACTAAAGGAGTAAACACTGTAAGGGCATATGTAAACATGGTGAAGAAATAAGATAGGTTAAAAGAAAAGCTAAGTCCAAGTAATAAGAAGGGCTTACACAGTAGACATACCCAAAAGAGACAGGTGTATAGTGTGGGGTCCTGACTCCTGCCGTGACTAACTGCTGTAGTAATAACTGCATCTTCATGATACTTATGCTGCAGGGAGACACGTGCCCCCCTAGGCGGCATCTGAATATATAGGACTGAGTAGAGGATCAGGTGAGACGGATTGAGGGAACTGATTTGGAATAAATTACCAATTGCCTAGCACACCAGGGGATGTTAGACAATCAAAGGCACAGGGCCTGGCTACATCCATATGCTAGTAACACCTTACACCTGATAACATCTCTACTGGCCCCAATATGGCTATACAGCAGTAAATATTGAGTTCAATGCAACAAATGAATTTAGCAAACATTCAGTAGGCACAGTTGTGATGGTGTGATATGCTATATGGATATCATTTTGTGTATATTGCTATTTCACTGATTTGCATAGTGTTAATCTTGATGCCTTGTATGTCTGCAGCCTTACTTTTATCTATGACTCTTGATGACCCCCTGTAGTGTCATAATCCCCTAGGCACCTTTTGTCAAGTCTGGGAGGCCTGAAAACTGTCCCCAACCTGTTTGACTCTCCCTGGACATAATGAGGGGGCTGGGGAGGATAGGGGCTGGGCAAGTCAGTTGCTGTGTGAAGACAGGACTTCAGAGAGAAAGAATATATGGAACATGTTATCACTGTCAGCTGGATTTTGGACTCTCATCTCCCTGGACATGTTATACTGTTACTGAACTGCATTCAGATTCTGGACTATCTATCCTTTGTGGGGTGGACTGAATATGGACCTTTCATATTTTTGCCTAAATAAATGTCTTGGAATTGTTCACTCTCCTCTTGCTCTGTTGATTGTGTGATACCAGAGAAGGACCCCGTGACAACTGTTATATACCATTAAATGAAAGGTTGCACTAGATGACAGCAAACAGGGATTGTAGCAGGAGCAGAGATTGTACCTGTGTGAAGAGAGGAGCTTGATGTTAATTATCGGCCGTAGTAATAACTGCATCTTCACGATACTTTTGCTGCAGTGATACTTACACAGTAACTGCACCAGCAGAATAGTGAGTGCAGCTCTGGAGTATAATACAGGATGTAACTCAGGATCAGTAATGTATGTATACAGTGACTGCACCATCCGAACAGTGAGTGCAGCTCTGGAGTATAATACAGGATGTTACTCAGGATCAATAATGTATGTACACAGTGACTGCACCAGCAGAATAGTGAGTGCAGCTCTGGAGTAGAATACAGGATGTAACTCAGGACCAGTAATGTAATGTACAGTGCCTTGCGAAAGTATTCGGCTCCCTGGAACTTTTCAACCTTTTCCCACATATCATGCTTCCAACATAAATATACCAAATGTTAATTTTTGGTAAAGAATCAACAACAAGTAGAACACAATAGTGAAGTTGAACAAATTTTATTGGTTATTTTAAATTTTTGTGGAAAGTCAAAAACTGAAAAGTGGGGCGTGCAATATTATTCTGCCCCTTTACTTTCAGTGCAGCAAACTCACTCCAGAAGTTCATTGTGGATCTCTGAATGATCCAATGTTGTCCTAAATGACTAATGATGATAAATATAATCCACCTGTGTGTAATCAAGTCTCCGTATAAATGCACCTGGTCTGTGATAATCTCAGGGTTCTGTTTGATGCACAGAGAGCATCATGAAGACAAGGAACACAACAGGCAGGTCCGTGATACTGTTGTAGAGAAGTTTGAAATGGAAGGAGTATCATACCACTGCAAATCTACCAAGACCCGGCCGTCCCTCTAAACTTTCATCTCAAATAAGAAGACTGATCAGAGATGCAGCCAAGAGGCCCATGATCACTCTGGATGAACTGCAGAGATCTACAGCTGAAGTGTGACAGTCTGTCCATAGGACAGAAAATTAGGAAGGGGAAAGGGAAATTTGTGCTCACCAAAATAGTCCTGTAAGCCGGTCGTGCCTAGGGATCAAATGGCTGACCACCATGTGTTGCAAACATGAAGAGAGAAGGAAGATCCGGCACTGGAGACTTGATAAAATCCACGATAAGTTTTATTCACATAATTTCATGATAAAACCATAAAGGGGAAAACAGACCCCCCCACGCCTGACGCGTTTCGAACCTTACACCAGGTTCTTCCTCAGAGACATGATTCTCTGAGGAAGAACCTGGTGTAAGGTTCGAAACGCATCAGGCGTGGGGGGGTCTGTTTTCCCCTTTATGGTTTTATCATGAAATGATGTGAATAAAACTTATCGTGGATTTTATCAAGTCTCCAGTGCCGAATCTTCCTTCTCTCTTCATGTCCATAGGACAACAATCAGTCGTACACTGCACAAATCTGGCCTTTATGGAAGATGGCAAGAAGAAAGCCATTTCTCAAAGATATCCATAAAAAGTGTTGTTTAAAGTTTGCAACAAACCACCTGGGAGACACACCAAACATGTGGAAGAAGGTGCTCTGGTCAGATGAAACCAAAAATCGAACTTTTTTGCAACAATGCCAAACGATACGGTTGGCGTAAAGGCAACACAGTTCGTCACCCTGAATACACCTTCCCCACTGTCAAACATGGTGGTTGCAGCATCATGGTTTGGGCCTGCTTTTCTTCAGCAGGGACAGAGAAGATGGTTAAAATTGATGGGAATATGGATGGAGCCAAATACAGGACCATTCTTGAAGAAAACCTATTGGAGTCTGCAAAAGACCTGAGACTGGGACAGAGATTTGTCTTCCAACAAGACAATGATCCCAAACATAAAGAAAAATCTACAATGGAATGGTTCACAAATAAACGTATCCAGGTGTTAGAATGGCCAAGTCAAAGTCCAGACCTGAATCCAATCGAGAATCTGTGGAAAGAGCTGAAAACTGCCGTTCACAAACGATCTCCATCCAACCTCACTGAGCTCGAGCTGTTTGCCAAGGAAGAATGAATGGGCAAGAATTTCAGTCTCTCAATGTACAAAACTGAGAGACATACCCCAAGTGGTTTGCAGCTGTAATCGCAGCAAAAGGTGGCGCAACAAAGTATTAAGTTAAAGGGGCCGAATAATATTGCACGCCCCACTTTCCAGTTTTTGAATTTCCACAAAAATTTAAAATAACCATTACATTTTGTTCAACTTCACAATTGTGTCCCACTTGTTGATTCTTCACCAAAAATTTACATTTGGTATCTTTATGTTTGAAGCATGATATGTGGGAAAAGGTTGAAAAGTTCCAGGGGGCCGAATACTTTCGCAAGGCACTGTACATTACATTACTGATCCGGAGTTACATCCTGTATTATACTCCAGAGCTGCACTCACTATTCTGCTGGTGCAGTTACTGTGTACATACATTACATTACTGAGTTACATCCTGTATTATACTCCAGAGCTGCACTCACTATTCTGCTGGTGCAATCACTGTGTACATACTGTGAGGTAGCGCTGTTATTCAGGGTTGGGGGACACTCGCTTGCAGCGATCAAAAACACATCCGGCACAGGATTTTCCAACAAATCATAGTCCATGAGGTTTATTCATCCTTCATAAACCTCCAGAAGTAACATGCAACAGTCTTATAGTAGACAGCAGGGTATCTTCACACTGGAGCTCTGCTCCCCTATAGCCCTCCTAGTCACACAGGCTGTGCTTCAACTAGCCAGCAGGCTATACAGTCTCTCAGTAGCAGTCCCATCTCCGGGTTACCTTGCATGCTGCTTTACACTGCAAACGTTCCTTCCCTCTCCCTGGGAATGGTCAGGCACACATCGCCATTAGTCACAGCGTCCACATGTGCTGTCAGGCAGGAAGCCCTATGTCAGCAGGACCTTCCTCTCTGGACCAATCGGGTCCCTGCATTCACCCACATGTGACCAGACCTCAGGTACCTTATATGGTCCATAACCACACCCACAGGTGATCACATGGCTATGACCTCACCCAAGGTCCTATTGCACAAAACCACACACAGGCTTCCCTGACACATTGTAACAGAACGTACTAGTCAGCAGTACCTCTGCTGATCATTATGATCTTTCAGTATCCTACACCTATCAGGGCAATGGAAATGTTTATACGGCTGTCCTGGGACACCCACACAGCGCCCCCTAGCGGACACAGCGGTCACTGCACCACAATACATTACATTACTGATCCTGAGTTACATCCTGTATTATACCCCAGAGCTGCACTCACTATTCTGCTGGTGCAGTCACTGTGTACAGGACAGGAAACACAAAAGAGGTCAAATAGTCCCTCCTACCTCCATTCCCCAGTGTTGTTACAAAGGACCGCAAAGTATGAATGCTTAAGTATATTTATTATTACCAGCTTAAAAAAATGATTAAGTAAAGGGGTGGGAAATACCCGTGCTGTCATGGTATGTTATTAGAAACCGAATTACCGGTAAGTCTAATTCTATTTTCTCTAATAACCCCCCATGACAGCACATAGGAGGAATGCCAAAGACTAAAGGTACTGTCACACTTAGCGATGTACCAGCGATCCCGACCAGCGATATGACGCGGTCAGGATCGCTGGTACATCGCTAAGGGGTCGCTAGTGAGCTGCCACACAGGCAGATCTCACCAGCGACATCGCTGGGGACGGGGGTCGCTACTTACCTGTCACACTAGGCGATCCTGCGTCCTCCCGCCCGGCTCCACGCTCGTCTCTCCACAGGAAGCGCCGCAGGAAGTGGAAGATGAGAAACAGTCCTGAACGTTCTCGCGCGATCAGCGATAACCAGCGGGGGAGCCGGTAGTAGGTAAGTATCACACACAGAGATATCGCTAGCAGTATCGCTATAACGTCACTAGTTATAGCAATATTGCTAGCGATATCTCTTAGTGTGACATGCCCTTAACACTTTAGGGAGGGACAACTGCCTGGAGAACTTTTCTCCCACATGATAGATCTTTGACGGATGTTAAATCAAGTCTATAGTGTCTGATAAAGGTGTGGACAGATGACCAGGGAGCGGCCCTGCATATCTGCTCAGTGGAGGCACTAGCCTTTTCCACCCATGAAACTGCTACTGCTCTGGTGGAATGAGCCTTGAATTTCTCTGGATGCATGAGGTCCTGAATCTGATAGGCCTCAATGATTGCCTTCTTGAACCAATTTGCCACCGTAGTCTTGGATACCTTCCTTCCATTATTCTGGCCATAGGGTTGGATAGGTTTCTATCTTTCCTCCGTTTCTTGGTAATGTGGCGATAGTATAAAACCACCCTTCGTACGTCAAGGGAATGGAATTCTTCCTCTCTATTGTTCTTTGGATTTTGGCAAGATGAAGGTATTATGATGTCCTGATTCCTGTGGAAATCTGAATCCACCTTTTTTAGAAATGAGCTATCTAGACGGAACACAGGCCGGTCTTCCAATATCTTCAGGTAGGGCTCTTCTATTGAGAGAGCTTGTAACTCTCCCACTCATCTGGCTGTTGTAATTGCCACCAGGAATGCTGTCTTCCATGATAGCTTGCTCAACATTGATGTTGACAAGGGCTCAAATGGTGGAAGGGTTAATCCTTTCAGGACGATATTGAGGTCCCACGCTGGATCCAAGCGGATTGCTCTAGGACGAAATCGTGTAGCTGCTGTCATGAATCGTTTTATCCACCTTTGATCTGCCAGGGGTTGGTCAAAGTACGAGCTTAACCCCTTTGTGACATTTGACATACTATACCGTCCATGTACCCTGGGCCTTAATGCCCATGGACGGTATAGTACGTCATGTGTGATCAGCCGTGCTCACGGGGGGAGCGCGGCCGGGTGTCGGCTGATTCTCACAGCTGACACCCGGCACTAAGTGCCAGGAGCGGTCATGAACCGCTCCCGGCACTTTAACCCCCAAAATACTGCGATCAAACATGATTGTGCATTCCAGAGCCAGAAGAGGGACTGACAGCCCCCCTCTGTCTTTGGATCGGAGACCGCGCGTCATGACGCGGGGTCCTGATCGCTGCCATGGAGACCTGATGTATTCTGGAGAAGAGGAAGCGAGGCCAGGATCTCTTCTCTGGGGGTCCCCGCTCCCAGGTGTTCTTCCAACTGCCCCAGCCAGCGAGACATCGACCTAGCAACTGATGTAGAAACCGCATTTGTGTTTAACAAGGCTGCCGACATCTCCCAGGTTTTCCTGAGAAGGCCTTCAATTTTGCGCTCCAGGGGGTTTTTCAACTGGGAGGAGTCTTCAAATGGCAAGGTTGTTGTCTTGGCTACTCGTGCAACCTGAACGTCCACCCTTGGCATCTCTGACCAGCATTCTGCCATCTCATCATCGACTGGGAATCTCTCTTAACTCTGAAGGAGTGCGTAGCCTCTTCTCTGGAGTTCCCATTCTTCCAGCACCAGCTCCCGGATATTCTTGTTTATCGGGAAGAAGTGTCTCTTTTTGGAAGGGAGGCTCCCGAACATCTCTTCCTGTACTGTACATGTGCTGGTCTCTCCTCAACCTTCATGGTTTTTCTCACCGCCGTGTTCAGCTCCTCCAAGTTCCCTGCAGAAAGTTAATATCTCCTTCCTTGTGACTCTGGTTCAGAGCTTAGGTCTCCTTCCTCATAGCAATCTTCCGGCATAGACCCCTGGGAGTCTGAGTCCTCAGCCGGCTGTATCTTCCTCTTTTTTGCTGCCGGAGAGGCACTAGAGCCTGGAATTAGCTGGAAGGAAGCCAGGGAAGCCTGTATTTCCTGACATACAATGTCCTTAATATCTTCTCTCTAGGAGGGCTGTTCCTCCTTCAAAACGTTCTCAATGCTATCTTGGCATAGAGGTTTGCTATGTGAGGAGGAGTCTTTTAGCACAATGCACACTTGCGACTAGTGACTTTGGATTTGCCCCTGGGTGCAGGATCCTTGTTCCCCTGAAAGAGAGGAGAAGGTAGAATGATCTTAGTATCTCAGTACCTGCACTCCCTGGAGAAGACCCAATGCCTGTCTACTTACAGGGATCAGAAAAGCGCTGGGCTCCGCAGACGCAGAGTGGGAAGTTTCAGGCTCCATGCTACCACAATTTGTCCTAACTTGCTTGACCATCTGTCAAGGGCTCCTTAAATAGGGCAACCGGACCAGGGCCTCCCCCCCCACCACCTCGTCTTCCCCCGGTTGGTGGAACCTTCGGAGGAGACAGTGTTCATTTATTCAAATCTCTCGCTCCGTTCCACGCTGGAACTCCGAAACCGGAAGTTACGAAACCGACATGTCGGCCCGTGTCTGATGTTATTTCCGGCCGCTGAGACCACAGAGCATACATCTAGGGAAGCCGGAAGAAGGCCTTCTCGGAGCGCAGCGGTCCGACAGCTAAGAGCAAGGGGGAGGATATGGGCACGGAGAGCTCAAAGTGGCCTCCCACCGGAGAACTCCCCAGACCTTACCCGAAGGTACGGACCGGGTGGCATAAGTCCTGAATCCTGAGGCGACAAGAGCAGCATCCAGGAGAGGGAGGGGGAAACCAACTGATCTCCAGCTGCCCGGCTTAAAGGTAAGTGTCCTGTCTCTGCCGCCGGCACAGAGCACCGAGGATGACCTCTTCATCCCTATAGGGACAGGAAAAACACTTGGGAATGGAGGTAGGAGAGGCTATTTGACCTCTTATGTGTTTCCTGTCCCTATTAGGTTGAGATGACATCCTCCTGTGTCCTGTCGTGGGGGGTTATTAGAGAAAAAGAACATAACATACATTTTCATTCTTTTATTCCCATTACTAAAAGAAAAAGAAAAAAAAAAAATATATAGTCAGAAATTTCCAAGCAGCCAAATCACAGCTTCCATCAGCCTGAATAAAGCAGTTGAATACAGAGAAGAGCAGGCAGGATTGCAGCACTGTGACCACACCGCCTGTACACCTGGGGGTGCTGATTCTTTGCACAAGATGGAACAGGACACTAATTCCGCACATAATTGTAGAGTTTGGGGCGGCATTACATTGCGATGGCAGCGACAGACGAGACCGTAGCATGTCCTCACCATACAGAGTCCCAATATATTCCCTAGCTATATACAAAGAGCAGCATGAACGTCCCATCACCGCTTCTCTAATCCCTCATAGTTCACTAAAGGCTCCAGAAAGAAGCCGACAAGAAGTCTGACCTATGGTGGCGTTACTAAGTATCCTACTGGTATAAAAATCAGGGGGCAATCGCAAAATTACCAGGAAGTTGACCGCAGGAGGAGAGTCTCATGATTACATAGCAGTTTGGTCCCTCCCCTCCCAAAAAAAAAGTCCAACACAAAAATGAAGTGGAGCGGACCATGATATGACGTTGCAGTATTACTGTGTCCAGGGTGAGAGGACGACGTCTCCATAGTCACATACTCCCCTACAACAGGGGGCGTTGCTCATGACCCACACACGGCGGTCCCCTTCTCACAGAGGACGGGTTGAGGCTCGGGCTCCCGCTTCACACAATGCCAGATCTACTCAAACTGTGCGATCAGAACCATCATGGCCACTCCTAGGAGCAGGCCGAACGTCTCCATGACGGACTGCACTGGGCGAGAGTCCTTCAGGAGCTCGGGGATGACGGAGACTGTTGCAATGTAGATGAATCCACCAGCAGTGAACGGAAGGATCCACAAGGTGGCGGCTTCACCAATTCCTTCTGCCAGGAGAGAGCAAGCCGTGCCAGCGAGAGCACCGAGAGCTGTGCTGAGCTGCAGCATCATAGCCTGGAAAAGACAGAAACCAGAAATGGAGTCAAGAAATATTGTTAATTGGACAATCTGACAGACGACATCAGCAGAAAGTGAATTCTCAAGTTAGAGGGTTTGTGTCTGACAAACATTCCTTTTAAATACGAACACTCTCAGGGCGCAATATAGGTTCCCAAAGCCCCCAATTTAGTGATTTGAGTGAGGCACCGCTGATATATGAGAAATTAGTCACTCACAATCTCCACCGCTGCTCCAGCGATTGTTACCAGGCTGCAGAGGTGACTTAACAGCACTGCAGCCAGTCACTGGCTCATTACCTCATGCAGTTTAGAGCAGAGTCCTATGATTAGCTGCAGTGCTTTTGACATAACATCACCACTGCAGCCTGTTCACAATCGCCGTAGTATGTTCATAATTAGACTCGGACTTGGCAAGTACCAGCTGATATGACATTATTACTAGTCCTGGAATGTCCAGTGCGGCACACTTTTACGTAGGAAGCGATGATTAGGACAAGTGCATCCGTCTCGGCAGGTTGATGGAGAACCCCTTTAAGAAGTGGGCCTGAGTTCTGTTTACGGAGCCAAACTTACAGACGTAACCTAACTTGATGTCTTCGGAAATTAGCATTTTCTTTTTCTACCCAATTTAAGAGCCAGAAATAGTACTGGATTGTGAATGATAAATTATATGATGGGTCTTTTTTTGTTTTTATTTCCTCCATTTCTGCCTACATCTATGAGTTGTTTGTGTAGGGGACTTTGGGGGGGGTCCAGTATTTTTCCGATTACAGCAATATTATCAAAGCCTATTGCTTGAGGTACAATTGATACAAAACCTGTATCCTGTGGGCTGGTACAATTATTTCTACTCCACATTTAATAATTTAGTACTTTTACTGAATAACAGGTTTTGCTGCCACCACATTTCAGCGTCATAAGATATTTCCAGCAACTTAGCTTTCATTTCTAAACTGAAGTACGTGCTAAGTTAATTCATGAAGGTTTCTAGTGAAGCTGCGTTCTCCTTTAATGCCAGATCACTACAGACCTTTCTCTTAGTGCAGCCGCTCTGCACCAGAATGGCGAAGTCCCCTATCTCGTGCGGCACCTCATGCAGCAGGATGGTGATTGTGGTGACGATTCCCACGTTGCTGCTAACCAGGAATGAGGCTCCGATTGCCAAACCGTCAGTGAAATTGTGTGTGAAGTCGGCGGCGAGGTTCAGGTACCCAGAAACAGTCATGTCTGCAGTGAGATGGGGAGGAAGCAGTTAAGATGTGGATGATCACTGAGAGGAGATCCCGAGTATCACTGACTGTGCGACAACCTGTGTGCGGTTTCTCTTTTCCGGACTTGCTGACACCCTTGCTGTTGGTCTCCTTGGTCCGCTGTCTCACTCCTTCCTTTCCATTTTGCTTGTCATCCTCCTTTGAGGCTGAGCTTTGTTTGGGCTCTGTGAGGCACAAGAAAAATCAGCACCACACAGTAAAGAGCAGTCAATGACAGATCAGACTGTAACGCACCGTGGCCGTGACTGTGTCCGTGCCCAGCATGTCCCTTCAGATGTCGCACAAACTTCTCCACCACAAGAAAAGCGATGATTCCAGCCAGAACCCATAAACCGACAGACATCATGTGGGCATGACTATGATCTGGATGGAGGAAAAAAAAAAAAAAAAGAATACGTCAGATTAAAGAGGAACCCCTCACTAATGTATTCGTCTCATCAGCCAGCAGCAAAAGAATATAACCGCAATGGAGCAAATACGCCAGGAATGTTTCTAACAGTGCAATGGTGTCCTGGATGCCGGGGAGGTGAGAGGAGCAGCTGACAGCCACCATCGATGCTGCTCATCTCGCTCCCTTCTGCCTATTATTTCCACTGTTCTTGTATCTGATGGATATTCCTGTGATCTGTATCCAAAATTCCAAATTCCACCATTTATGGCTGGATATGGACTGAGCATACTAGCCAGGTACACAATGACATTACCCATCAAAAACAAGAAATACTGCGGAGGTGGAAAAACCTCTCACCGATGCTGACCGCTCACCGTGAGAGTGTCCATGTCCATGAGAGTCATGAGCCTCTTCCTCTGGTGCGTGGTGAGAGTGCGGCTCTGCGGAAACATACAATGGATTTTATAATGTGACTGTGTGACAAACAACTCCTAACCCCTTTTTTTTTTGTGCATTATGGCACTTATCTGTTTTATGCCTTTTTGCAATTGGTTATATTTTCGGTTTATAATCTGCAGCTTGCAGGCGTTTCTATACAATGAAAGCTGCTTTGTCACTTTGCTGCACAAACCAGCTGGTGAAGCTCCCTGATGTGTGCCTTCCCTCCACATTCACTGTGCAGGATGGCAGCAATGTCCAGGTGGGGGGGGGGTTGATAGATCTGGACATGCGCATTTGTTCCCCCACAGATCGGAAACATGCGCATGCTCATACTTGTAAGCAGAGGGGACACACCTCACAACTGTCTGCGAGAGTGACTTACGGATTTGGGCAATATGGAGACAGGAGCTTGCAGTGTAAAGAAACATCTGAAGGCTGCAAAAGAAAAATTACATAAAAGACAGAAAAGCACCACGACCATAAATAAAGAGCAACAAGGACGGCTTCATACCCAGCGCATGGGGAATAAGATGCAAAAAAGCGTCTCCCAGAAGCCCCCCTGAGGCGAAACTCAGCAGCAACTTCAGCAGGGACTGGTGCTGGCTGCTGTTGGACTGTACCGGGATCAAGAAGAGGATGAAGAAAGGTGCGGCCGAGATCAGTAGCGTCGCACATATCGCCTACAAGAAAGAAGAACCGGTTAGAGAAAACAGTCATCTGGAAGAAGCAAAATGTGAGAAGAAAGCAGATGTAAGAGGCGATAAACAATCTGCACCGCAGGATAAAAATACCCAGAGAGTGAAGGCAAATGTGAGATCAAAACCACATGTACATGAGGAGTCAAGGACTGTACACCTAGAAGTAGTCGCAAAGACCTGAGCTCCGATTCTAGAGAGTAGATCTACCAACACACAACAGTAATACACAGATATAAGCTATAAAAATATGGAGTCACTGTACATACATTACTGACCACGAGTTACATACTGTATTATACTCATGTACTGATCCTGAGTTACATACTGTATTATCCTCCAGAGCTGCACTCACTATTCTGCTGGTGCAGTCACTGTGTACATACATTACTGATCCTGAGTTACATACTGTATTATCCTCCAGAGCTGTACTCCTTATTCTGCTGGTGCAGTCACTGTGTACAATCAGACAGTGACCGCCTGATACACTGCATCACCCATCAGTCTGCAGTCACAGAGAACTGGATACAAATGTACCAAACTCTCAGCTGTGAGAAATATTAATTATGGAATAATCATCTGCTACTTACAAAAAATACACAGTAAAGGGGTTTTATTATTAGTGTCCTTTCCTTATGTTGCTCTCACAATGTGTCAAAATCCGGGAGGCGAAGCGGCAAAATGTGCAAATGACAGCAGCTAAATATAGTTGGAAAATTAACGGCCACGTGGATAAGAAGCAAAACGGCCATTCACTACACAGAAAACAACACCTAGTGATAAGGAGCACCTGTCACTTGTTAAAAAAAAACAAAAACAACTGTTAAATACTTTGTAAAAATCCCCAGGCTCCCCTGAGTCTGCTGCTCTTTTCAGTTTTGTGCTGCGTCGCTCATTGATGAGATTTCACATTTGTTGCTTTGGAGCGCAGTATGTGAAATCTCTGCTTGTAGTGCAATTGGGCATTTCGCCAGTCTTCTCTGGGGGCGTGTACTGTCACCTCTCTGCCAATCACAGCTCAACAGCTAAGCTAGCAGCCTATCAATATCAGACTTTGTCTAGTTGTGTTTGGCAGAGGGGTGACCGTACACGCTCCCAGAGAAAAGATTCTGGAGAAAAGCCCAGTTGAACTACAAGCAGAGATTTCACATACTGCGCTCCAAAGCCACTAATGTGAAATCTCTGCAATGGAGCAATGCAGCACAAAACTGAAAAGGGCAGTAGAATCAGGGGAGCGTGGAGATTTTTACAAATTATTTAACAGTTTTTTTTGAGCAAGTGACAGGTGCTCCTTAAGGATAAGTCCACACTGCTGCAACTGCAAAAAAAAAAAAATCTGTGGCAAATCTGCAACAAAATCCACAGGCAGCACATTTCACTCAACTTAATTGAGTTTTCTGCTGCTTTAAGGCATTGCAGATTTTCCACAAGGAAAATTGGGACAGAAAATAGCACTGCCATCCCGGGTGAGCACTGAACATAAAGCCTCTACCTGCAGTCGGGAGTCCCGGCTGTATTCTCAGCGCTCACTTACGTAGGTCCACAGTGTTACAGGTTCCATCTTCTCTCTGGAGTCATGCGGTGGGGGTACCAGCGAGTCCTTCACAGCCTCTCTCTTCACACGTTCCTCCTCTGCTCCCTGGTGTGGGGCATCCCCCATAGTCCAGCGGTTCCTAAATTCTTCAAGATCATCGTGACCGTGTTCGTGGCCATGCTGGAGGTCCTCAAGGCTGTGTCCATGGTGAGCTTCGTGGCTGTGGCCGTGGTGATGGCCCTCATGGCTGTGTCCATGGTGACCGTGGCTGTGCCCATGGTGATCTTCATGACTGTGTCCATGGTGACCGTGGCTGTGCCCATGGTGATCTTCATGACTGTGTCCATGGTGACCGTGGCTGTGCCCATGATGGTGGCCTGCATGGCTGTGCCCATGGTGCAAATCCTGAGCTAATGTAGCAGTTACCAAGACAATGACAATGGCAAGAGCCACGAATCTCCTCAGCCAGAACGACTCCATCCTGCCTGCAAAGCACAACAGTGACCATGAGAGATCCCCAGAGACACAACAAAAAGCCAGAACACCGATAACCTTATAACTCCAGCAGCCTCCCCTTCTCATTACTCCGGCAGCCTCCCTCCTCCTCCTCACTATTACTCCGGCAGCCTCCCCCTTCCTCCTCACTATTACTCCGGCAGCCTCCCCCTTCCTCCTATTACTCCGGCAGCCTCCCCCTTCCTCCTCACTATTACTCTGGCAGCCTACCCCTTCCTCCTCCTCACTATTACTCCAGCAGTCTCCCCCTTCCTCCTATTACTCCGGCAGCCTCCCCCTTCCTCCTCACTATTACCCCGGCAGCCTCCCCCTTCCTCCTCCCCACTATTACTCCGGCAGTCTCCCCCTTCCTCCTCACTATTACCCCGGCAGCCTCCCCCTTCCTCCTCCTCACTATTACTCTGGCAGTCTCCCCCTTCCTCCTCACTATTACTCCGGCAGTCTCCCCCTTCCTCCTCACTATTACTCCGGCAGTCTCCCCCTTCCTCCTCCTCACTATTACTCCGGCAGCCTCCCCCTTCCTCCTCCTCACTATTACTCCGGCAGCCTCCCCCTTCCTCCTCCTCACTATTACTCCGGCAGCCTCCCCCTCACTATTACTCCGGCAGTCTCCCTCTTCCTCCTCCTCACTATTACTCCGGCAGCCTCCCCCTTCCTCCTCCTCACTATTACTCCGGCAGTCTCCCCCTTCCTCCTATTACTCCGGCAGCCTCCCCCTCACTATTACTCCGGCAGCCTCCCCCTTCCTCCTCCTCACTATTACTCCGGCAGTCTCCCCCTTCCTCCTCCTCACTATTACTCCGGCAGTCTCCCCCTTCCTCCTCCTCACTATTACTCCGGCAGCCTCCCCCTTCCTCCTCACTATTACTCCGGCAGCCTCCCCCTTCCTCCTCCCCACTATTACTCCGGCAGCCTCCCCCTTCCTCCTCCCCACTATTACTCCGGCAGTCTCCCCCTTCCTCCTCACTATTACCCCGGCAGCCTCCCCCTTCCTCCTCCTCACTATTACTCCGGCAGTCTCCCCCTTCCTCCTATTACTCCGGCAGCCTCCCCCTCACTATTACTCCGGCAGTCTCCCCCTTCCTCCTCACTATTACTCCGGCAGTCTCCCCCTTCCTCCTCCTCACTATTACTCCGGCAGCCTCCCCCTTCCTCCTCCTCACTATTACTCCGGCAGCCTCCCCCTTCCTCCTATTACTCCGGCAGCCTCCCCCTCACTATTACTCCGGCAGTCTCCCTCTTCCTCCTCCTCACTATTACTCCGGCAGCCTCCCCCTTCCTCCTCCTCACTATTACTCCGGCAGTCTCCCCCTTCCTCCTCCTCACTATTACTCCGGCAGTCTCCCCCTTCCTCCTCCTCACTATTACTCCGGCAGCCTCACCCTTCCTCTTCCTCACTATTACTCCGGCAGCCTCCCCCTTCCTCTTCCTCACTATTACTCCGGCAGCCTCCCCCTTCCTCCTCCTCACTATTACTCCGGCAGCCTCCCCCTTCCTCACTATTAGTCCGGCAGCCTCCCCCTTCCTCCTCACTATTACTCCGTCAGCCTCCCCCTTCCTCTTCCTCACTATTACTCCGGCAGCCTCCCCCTTCCCCCTCCTCCTCACTATTACTCCGGCAGTCTCCCCCTTCCTCCTATTACTCCGGCAGTCTCCCCCTTCCTCCTATTACTCCGGCAGTCTTCTTCCCCCTCCTCCTCACTATTACTCCTGCAGCCTACCCTCCCCCTTCCTCCTCCTCACTATTACTCCAGCAGCCTCCCCCTTCCTCCTCCTCACTATTACTCCTACAGCCTACCCTCCCCCTTCCTCCTCCTCACTATTACTCCAGCAGCCTCCCCCTTCCTCCTCCTCACTATTACTCCGGCAGCCTCCCCCTTCCTCCTCCTCACTATTACTCCAGCAGCCTCCCCCTTCCTCCTCCTCACTATTACTCCGGCATCCTACCCCTTCCCCCTCCTCACTATTACTCCAGCAGCCTACCCTCCCCCTTCCTCCTCCTCACTATTACTCCGGCAGCCTCCCCCTTCCTCCTCATCACTATTACTCCGGCAGCCTCCCCCTTCCTCCTCCTCACTATTACTCCAGCAGCCTCCCCCCTTCCTCCTCCTCACTATTACTCCGGCAGCCTACCCCTTCCCCCTCCTCCTCACTATTACTCCGGCAGCCTCCCCCTTCCTCCTCCTCACTATTACTCCGGCAGCCTCCCCCTTCCTCCTATTACTCCGGCAGCCTCCCCCTCACTATTACTCCGGCAGTCTCCCTCTTCCTCCTCACTATTACTCCTGCAGCCTACCCTCCCCCTTCCTCCTCCTCACTATTACTCCTGCAGCCTACCCTCCCCCTTCCTCCTCCTCACTATTACTCCAGCAGCCTTCCCCTTCCTCCTCCTCACTATTACTCCTGCAGCCTACCCTCCCCCTTCCGCCTCCTCACTATTACTCCTGCAGCCTACCCTCCCCCTTCCTCCTCCTCACTATTACTCCAGCAGCCTCCCCCTTCCTCCTCCTCACTATTACTCCGGCAGCCTCCCCCTTCCTCCTCCTCACTATTACTCCGGCAGCCTCCCCCTTCCTCACTATTACTCCAGCAGCCTACCCCTTCCCCCTCCTCACTATTACTCCTGCAGCCTACCCTCCCCCTTCCTCCTCCTCACTATTACTCCAGCAGCCTCCAACTTCCTCCTCCTCACTATTACTCCGGCAGCCTCCCCCTTCCTCCTCCTCACTATTACTCCAGCAGCCTCCCCCTTCCTCCTCCTATTACTCCGGCAGCCTCCCCCTTCCTCCTCCTCACTATTACTCCAGCAGCCTACCCCTTCCCCCTCCTCACTATTACTCCTGCAGCCTACCCTCCCCCTTCCTCCTCCTCACTATTACTCCAGCAGCCTCCAACTTCCTCCTCCTCACTATTACTCCGGCAGCCTACCCCTTCCCCCTCCTCCTCACTATTACTCCGGCAGCCTCCCCCTTCCTCCTCCTCACTATTACTCCGGCAGCCTCCCCCTTCCTCCTCCTCACTATTACTCCGGCAGCCTCCCCCTCACTATTACTCCGGCAGTCTCCCTCTTCCTCCTCCTCCTCACTATTACTCCGGCAGCCTCCCCCTTCCTCCTCCTCACTATTACTCCGGCAGCCTCCCCCTTCCTCCTCCTCCTCACTATTACTCCGGCAGCCTCCCCCTTCCTCCTCCTCACTATTACTCCGGCAGTCTCCCCCTTCCTCCTATTACTCCGGCAGCCTCCCCCTTCCTCCTCCTCACTATTACTCCGGCAGTCTCCTTCCCCCTCCTCCTCACTATTACTCCTGCAGCCTACCCTCCCCCTTCCTCCTCCTCACTATTACTGCGGCAGCCTCCCCCTTCCTCTTCCTCACTATTACTCCGGCAGCCTCCCCCTTCCTCTTCCTCACTATTACTCCGGCAGCCTCCCCCTTCCTCCTCCTCACTATAACTCCGGCAGCCTCCCCCTCACTATTACTCCGGCAGCCTCCCCCTTCCTCTTCCTCACTATTACTCCGGCAGCCTCCCCCTTCCTCTTCCTCACTATTACTCCGGCAGCCTCCCCCTTCCTCACTATTACTCCGGCAGCCTCCCCCTTCCTCTTCCTCACTATTACTCCGGCAGCCTACCCTCCCCCTCACTATTACTCCAGCAGCCTCCCCCTTCCTCCTCCTCACTATTACTCCGGCAGCCTCCCCCTTCCTCACTATTACTCCGGCAGCCTCCCCCTTCCTCTTCCTCACTATTACTCCTGCAGCCTACCCTCCCCCTCACTATTACTCCAGCAGCCTCCCCCTTCCTCCTCCTCACTATTACTCCAGCAGCCTCCCCCTTCCTCCTCCTCACTATTACTCCGGCAGCCTCCCCCTTCCTCTTCCTCACTATTACTCCGGCAGCCTCCCCCTTCTTCTTCCTCACTATTACTCCTGCAGCCTACCCTCCCCCTTCCTCACTATTACTCCAGCAGCCTCCCCCTTCCTCCTCCTCACTATTACTCCGGCAGCCTACCCCTTCCCCCTCACTATTACTCCTGCAGCCTACTCTCCCCCTTCCTCCTCCTCACTATTACTCCTGCAGCCTACCCTCCCCCTCACTATTACTCCAGCAGCCTCCCCCTTCCTCCTCCTCACTATTACTCCGGCAGCCTCCCCCTTCCTCACTATTACTCCGGCAGCCTCCCCCTTCCTCCTCCTCACTATTACTCCTGCAGCCTACCCTCCCCCTTCCTCACTATTACTCCAGCAGCCTCCCCCTTCCTCCTCCTCACTATTACTCCGGCAGCCTCCCCCTTCCTCCTCCTCACTATTACTCCTGCAGCCTACCCTCCCCCTCACTATTACTCCAGCAGCCTCCCCCTTCCTCACTATTACTCCAGCAGCCTCCCCCTTCCTCCTCCTCACTATTACTCCGGCAGCCTCCCCCTTCCTCCTCCTCACTATTACTCCTGCAGCCTACCCTCCCCCTCACTATTACTCCAGCAGCCTCCCCCTTCCTCACTATTACTCCAGCAGCCTCCCCCTTCCTCCTCCTCACTATTACTCCGGCAGCCTCCCCCTTCCTCCTCCTCACTATTACTCCGGCAGCCTACCCCTTCCCCCTCCTCCTCACTATTGCCCGGTCCTCACCTCCGCTCGTTGCTTTGTATAGACCGGGCTCAGACGTGGCACAATATAATCCGGGTTCAGATATCGCGAGATGAAGTGAGGGCGGAAGTGACTGACAGGACAGACGCTGCCAGCACTTACGGGCTGCGGTAAGGTACAAACTATCGCTGATGTCGCTGCGTGCAGGCCGGTGCCGTACAGAGACCTCAGACCATTATTGAATTGTCCCATGTGTTCATTCCATTCTGGGACCTGTGGTTCCTCACAGTGTATTACATACTGGGATGCTTGGTTGTGTGTGCGTGCTTGGACTTGTAGTTGCCAGTATTTATCCCTCAAGTTCTACTGTTACTTTAGAAATAAAACGTGGCTGCAGATATTTGACAACTGGATGTGAAACTTGGCTGTGAAAATCACAGACAAGTGAGAGGAGTCGTGGACTGTGGGCAGCGATGGTGCCGTCATGTGGGACGTGGAGCCACCAATCATCGCGTCGTGTGACATAACGTGGGGCAGACGGCAGCCCTCAGGTAGGGCGACTGTGGCCGCAGTCATCGCTGACCTCTGTTTCTGTTGCGGTCTCCCTCCGGATCTGTCGTCGCTCAGCCGCAGTTTTTCCTTCTTTTGCAATGAGGTGAACTCACTCCATGGCCACTCCATCATTGTCTGTGGGATGATGGAAGTAGCCGCAAGCTGCACTTGACAGAAAACGGACAGAGCGACGCCACTGCATGACTGGACAGGGCTGCAGAGCCCCATTCTCGGGATCTCTGGGGGTCCCAGTGGTCGACCCCCCCAGCGATCATCACGGCATCTTCTAGTGGATGACTCCAATGTTCGGGAATTCCCATTTATACAGTATATGTGGAGTAACAGAGCGGTGTCTGTAATGGTCGGTGCCCCCTGCGTCTGTGCACATATCCCACGTCGGGAGCTCGTCCGGATGTTCTGTAATGTTCACCAGCAGACTGCACTTTCCTAAACACAAGACCCCTGCAAAAAACGAAGCCCACGCGTATGTGGTACTGTATGAAAGGCACTTGTTACCACAGCATGCATAACTGACAGTGGACATAACCGCACTTTGCACCTAACCCACTCACACAGCAATGTAGATTTCCGTCAGATTAAATGTAATGATTATTTAGTGTATAACTCAGTAATCAATAACTTAAAGAGGTTGTATCATGTTTGGAAGATATTCCCTATCCTATGGTAGGGGATAAATTCCCAATATCTGGGGGTCCAACCACTGGGACCTCCACTGGTCCTGAGAAAAGGGGGCTCTGAAGAGTAGCATGAGAATAGAGCAAAAGTCAACCATGACCACCACAGCTCCAATCATTCTTTATGAGATTGTCAGATATCCAAGCGCTGTGTTTCGTTGGTCATCAGCACTCTCATTAGGGATTTATGGAGCTGAGGTAAGTATGATCGACCTCCACTCCATGCACATCAGTTCTCAGGATTAGTGGGGGTTTCAGTGGTTTGTACTTGTACCAAACTTGGTACCACCCCTTTAAGACAAAAAAGTATGGCTGCAACTGACCAAATTAAATATTAACAACCCCCTCGAGTCGGATGATATTCATCCATGGGCCTTGAGGGAGCTGAGCTCAGTAATGGACGGACCACTGTATCTCATATTCTTAGACTCTCTTGTAACATGGTCGGTGCCACGGGATTGGAGGAAGGCTGATGTGGTACCGATATTTAAGAAAGGTGAGAAGGTGGATCCAGGCAACTACCGTCCGGTAAGTCTCACATCAGTAGTGTGTAATGTATATGAAGGCATCTTAAGAGATGAGCTGCAGAAATATATTGCAGAGAATAATATTGTCACGTACCCGCTTCTTAGCACGTGACTTGGAGTTGCACCTGCAAGGGTTAATCTATCTCCTGGCACTCATTCCAGCACTCAACCTCTGTCCTATGCTGCAATGGGAGCATAAATCACACCCCGACACAGACCACGCACCACGCTCATACACGCTGCCACCTCTCACCAAACACATGGGTGATGAGTCCCGAAAATACTGCTAAATACTCCTTGGATTTATGTCCTGGGAAGGGGTTAGCTGATGATTGTTACCCCTCTTTATTTGAGCCATCTGAAGCTTGAAGGACTCTCCACCTGGTCCTGGCGTCCTGCAGCCTCTCGGTAATGTAGAATAAGCTGCAGGCACGGATTGGGATCTCTTGTTCCCAGCTGTTGTAAGGCCATTTGGAAAGTAGAGTCCATAGGCTCCTCATTACTGGCACCTCCATCAGGTATCTCTGGTGCAAAAGCTGGCATTGCTGGGTCTCTCTGAGGTGGACTCTCTCCTAGGCCCGGTGCTTCAGTATTTTGCTCTATGTCCTGCTCGACCTTGGATTTGTCGGCTGTCTCTATTCCTCTCTGCTCACAGAGGTCGATCAGAGCCTCCTTGCTCTGCTTCTTGTACTGAGCTGCCATATCGATGAACAGCCTTTGCCAAATAAAAGATAGAAAAGAAAAACAGGGAAAATAAACTGTTTGCAAGTATTTCTAAGTAAGCACTGAGCTGAACCTTGTAGAACTGGTGCACCGCTCGCAAGTATACCAATTCCTTAGTAAGGGAATAATTGCTTAAACCATGTACTACTGCTCTAATAGAAATAAATTCTATCCCACCACTGCCACCAATTTGTCACATACCCACTTCGCAGCACGTAACTTGAGGTTGCGCCTGCAAGGGTTAATCTATCTCCTCTCACTCAGTCCAGCATTTAACCTCTGTCCTATGCTGCAAGGGGAACATAAATCACACCCCAACACAAACCACGCACCCCCCGCTTCATACACGCTGCCACCACTCACCGAACACATGGGTGATGAGTCCCGGAAATACTACTACTATATGCTAATCACCAGAATCACACACTCTGCTATGGATTCTTTAGAGCATACAAGGTTCAAACTTAATAAAGTGAATTTGTCACCCCTTTTTTCGAATATGAGCTGCCGGCACCGACATCAGGGGCTTATCTACAGCACTCTGTAATGCTGTACATAAGCCCCAGATGTAACCTAAAAGATAAGAAAAAAGAGATTATACTCATCGGGGGGCAGTCCGGTCCGATGGGTGTCGCAGTCCTGTCCGGCGCCTCCCATCTTCTAACAGTGACGTCTTCTTCTTTGCTGCCTGTTGCGGCTCCGGCGTAGGCGCATTGCTCTGCCCTGTTGAGGGCAGAGCAGAATACTGCAGTGCGCAGGCGCCAGACCTCTCCCGGCACCTGCGCACTGCAGGACTTTGCTCTGTCCTCAACAGGGCAGAGCAGTGCGCCTGCGCAGGAGCCATGACAGGAAGGAAAGAAGAGGACGGCATCGTATGAAGATGGGAGGCACCGGACCGTGACACCCATCGGACCAGACCACCCCCCGGTGAGTATAATCTAACTCTTTTTTTCTTATCTTTCAGATTACATCGGGGGGGGGGGGGCCTTATCTACAGCATTACAGAATGCTGTAGATAAGCCCCTGATGTCGGTGCCGGCAGCTCATATTTGAAAAATGGGGTGACAGATTCCCTTTAAAGTTTTAAGCTTTAATAGAAAAGGTATAGTGCTTACAATAAGAGTATAAAAAATATGGAAATAAAAAGTGACATGCAAATAGGCAAAACAGTTCTAAAAATAAAAGGGAGAAAACGTACAGAAATATCTAAACTTTGCAGTCTGGTATTCTGTTCCCTGAGGGGGGGAATGAATATGAAATGGATCACATCAGCTTGGCTGCCCTCATCTGTGAACCACTTTCTTTGTAAAGGGGGTTTTACACATAGCGATATCGCTAGCACGTCACCGATTTTGTGACGTTATAGCGATATCGCATATGTGATACTTACCTCCGACCGGCTCCCACGCTGTCCATCGCTGATCGCGTGAGATTGGCCGGCTCCATTTCTCGTCGGGCGCTTCCTGCTGGGCTTCCAGTGGCGCTGACGAGCGACGTGTGGAGGCGGGCGGGAGGATGCCAGGATCGCTGTGTGTGGAAGGTAAGTATCGTCCGCTGTATCGCTGCTGCATCGCTGTGAGATCTGCCTGTTTGGCAGCTCACTAGCGATCATTTAGCGATGCACCAGCGATCCTGACCAAGTCATATCATGGTCGGGATCGCTGGTGCATCGCTAAAAGTAAAAGGGCCTTTAGGCCTAATTTATAGGTTTAACCTTCAGATAAGATTTCTAGATCAGCCTGTCATGTTAATATTCTAATTTCTGGTTTGTGACTGGACCATGGCTACTTTACAATGAATACATTATTGTTCTAAAGGTTCTTGTCTTAGCTTTTCTTTCAAATAGTAAATAGTAATTGTCAGGCTGCAATTAGGTCCCATTTGGCATCTGCCCTCAAGGCATCAGAGGTGTGAAATGTCCCAATTCTGTGTGTTCCCAGGAAAGCACCCTGGGGTCTGAGACAAGAAACTGCCTTTTCTCAGGATAACATGCTATCACCTCTGTAAGACCTGCAGCCTAAAGGCCCCGTTACACATAACTGTCCCAGCGATCCTACCAAGGATCCGAAATGATGGGATCGCTGGGACATCGTTAGGCTGATCACTGGTGAGCTGTCACATAGACAGCCCCTCCAGCGATCAGGACCAGCAAGCAAGCTGGTATCCAACGTAAACAGCGGGTTTCTAAGAGCCACGCGGCTCTTAGAAACCCGATGTTTACGTTGGATACCAGCATGCAGCGTCAGTGATCGATGGCTCCCACTGCTACACGCAGCGATGCGTGCTGGCCAGCGGGAGACCAGCGATGAAAAAACGGCCCAGGACGATCCAGCACGATCACCGATACCTGGAGGGGGGGCAGTTGCTGCTGGATGTCACACACAGCGATGTCGCTGGAGAGATCGCTGATGTGTCACAAAATCAGCGATCTCGCCAGCGAAATCGCTGTGTGTAACGGGGCCTTAAGGACAGATCCTAGTTTCAGTAACTGCCGGCCATGCTTCGCCTACAAATACATATTTCTACTACAAATATAATAAAAAGCAGCATGGATTCATGAAGAATAAGTCATGTCTGACAAACATATTGATTATGTGGCTGATGTGATATAGCTGCACGGTACAGACACATCTGATACTGAACCACACAGAAGCCTTGTACTGGCGCTCCAGAAGTAGGGACTCGGGGGCACTATATTCACATAGGTGGGGGCCACAAGGGTCTGTACTGTGATCACTGGGGGCCACAAGGATCTGTACTGGAAGCAGTGGGGACCACAGGAATGTATACTGTGAGCAGTGGGGGCCGCAGGGATCTGTACTGTGAGCGGTGGGGACCGGAGGGATCTGTACTGTGAGCAGTGGGGACCGGAGGGATCTGTACTGTGAGCAGTGGGGACCACAAGGATCTGTATTGTGAGCAGTGGGGGCCGCAAGGATCTGTATTGTGAGCAGTGGGGGCCGCAAGGATCTGTACTGTGAGCAGTGGGGGCCACAAGGATCTGTACTGGAAGCAGTGGGGACCACAGGAATGTATACTGTGAGCAGTGGGGGCCGCAGGGATCTGTACTGTGAGTGGTGGTGACCGCAAGGATCTGTACTGTGAGCAGTGGGGGCCACAAGGATCTGTACTGGGAGCAGTGAGGGCCTCAAGGATCTGTACTGGGAGCAGTGAGGGCCTCAAGGATCTGTACTGGGAGCAGTGGGGGCCACAATGATCTGTACTGGGAGCAGTGGGGGCCACAATGATCTGTACTGGGACCAGTGGGGGCCACAAGTATCTGTACTGAGAGCAGTGAGGGCCTCAAGAAACTGTACTGGGAGCAGTGGGGGCCACAATGATATGTACTGGGAGCAGTGGGGGCCACAATGATATGTACTGGGAGCAGTGGGGGCCACAAGTATCTGTACTGAGAGCGGTGGGGGGCACATGGGTCTGTACTGAGAGCAGTTGGGGCCACAATGATTTATATTAGGCCCAATTCTCAAGTGTCCCACGAGTCGTTTTCAACATAACAACCCCAGGCCACGTGTTGCGCGTGTTACTGTGAGCGATCTGTATTGCTGCAGCGTCACCGGACTTGTCTTCCATCGAGCACATCTTGGATGTCATTGATCAGTAATTGCACAGACGACCATTAATAACCTAATTGATGGCAGTAGAGGTTGTAAGTGCCGGGATTTCTGTGTGTAACTCATATTCCAGACCAAAAAACTCCAGGGGTTGGAAAATGTGTCCATTTTGTCATGATTTGCAGATCAGTAATGTCTCTGTTCAGTGATTTCCTGAAGATTTTTCCTTCTTTAGTGTTGCAATGTCAATGTTGAGGAGTGCATATGTCACAGGTTTACCCCAACAGCCAGGAGCCAGATAATGCAGCGTCTGATTTTGCCTACTCCTGCATTGTTTAGAAGCACTTCACCTTCATATTAAACTGTGCTGGTTTCTTTTAGCAGTGCAGTGGTTAATCTGCTGTGTTGAGAGCTCCTGGAAGCTTTCCTGCATTAAGGCTCTCAGCTGTGCACTGTTAGCCACTCCCATGTCCTATATAATCTGGGTCCTGGCTAGCACTCATTGTCAGAGCGAGCTTACGCTGCATGACTGGAGGTGGTTTTTGGTTTATTGGAGAAAGGCGTTTGGTGAATTTATCTGTGACTGTTGCTAGGTTTTGAGTGTGTGATAATTCCTTTTCTTCTGCTACTTTGGTTTAAGCCCATCCTCCACTTCCGGGTGCATTCCTCTGTTGTAGGTGTGAGTATATTTGAATGTTTGGTATTTTCCATTACCCCTGTTCGTATTACCTTGTTAGTCTGGCTGGTGTATTAAAGTCATTACCCCCTTCTTCCCTGGGGGGGAAGGGTACAGATTGAGGGTGGATTCAGGAGCTAAGGCAAGGTACACGGCCCTGGCATCTTCACCATCAGAAGTCCGGGGAACAGGGTGATCTAAGGCTTCCCTAGCGTTTGGGACAAGGAAGGAGCACCTTGTCCCGGGACTCCCGACAACAGAGTTGTGACATTAGCTCTGACGTAAACTGTTTTTTGATCCATTATGGATCCTATCACTGCCCTGACAGGGCAACTGCTGCAGCTCAGTCTGGAGGTGGCATATCTATGCACTGTCGTTTTACAGCACCCTAACACAGCAGGTTTGGGGACCATGACTCCCAGGCAACCCTTAGTTATGACATCATGTATGTATATATGTGTTGTTGTTTTTTTAAACTTTTTTTATTTTTCTCTTTTACATCTTCATTTGTGGATTGTGCTGCTAGTTTGCAGCCAACTTCTCTGTGTTACATATTCACTGCATATATTATTTACACATTCTTGTCTATGAGAAAATTTGCAATAAATCTGCATTAGTAGTCAAAATTGACATAATACAGTTTTAAAAATCCTCAAAACATAAATTTCTATCATGAAAATTAAAGCAAATTGCCTCCTTATTGTGAGAGGCTGCACAGTTGTGCAGAAACCTCGTGGCCTGTAGCAATAAGACAGCAATGTGCGATTAATTTCTAATAATTTATAGACACTGTGCCTTTCATGCAGCAGTTGCATCTTAACCCCTTAACAACAGGCGATACGCCTTTTAATGGCGGCTGTTAAAGGTACTTATGCCTCAGCGCTGCTTTTTAATGGCGCTGAGAAATAAGTGTAAATCACCTCCCAGCGTCGGAAATTCTCCGGGGTCTCGGCTACCCCGGAGAACATTATTCGAGTTGGTTTTTGCCGACCCCAGTGTTGCGATCACCGTTATTCATGGAATAACGGCAACCGCAAAAAAAAAAATTCAGATTTCCCATTTAATTTCTTCTCTGATATGATCTAGCACATCATAGGAGGGAGAAATGGGGTCCCCCTGTACCTCCGGTGTCTCTGGACTCTCCTGCATCCTCCGGTGATGTCCTCTGACCTTCGGCGTCTTCTTCCAGGAAGAAAATGGCGGGTGCATGCACAGGAGTGCGCCTGCCGAGATCTGCCAGCCGGCACCGGCAACAATAGGAAATTTTTACTATTGGTGCAATTTGATCACTGTGATAGGGTCTATCACAATGATCAAAATAAAAAAAAATAGTAAATCAAACCCCCTTTCTTAGTTAGTCACTCTCTTAGGTAAAAATAATAAAATAAAGTGTTTTTTCCATTAGGGGTAGGGTTTGCATCTATTGTTAGGGTTGAGGTTAGATCTAGGGTTAGGGTTTGGCTAGGGTTGGGGTTAGGGTTAGTGTTGGGGCTAGGGCTAGTTTTGGGGGTAGAGCAAGGGTTGGGGCTAGAGCTAGGAATAGGGTTGGGCTAAGGTTAGCATAGGGTTAGGATTAGTGTTGGGGCTAGGGTTAGGGTTGTAGAAAGGAAGACCGGGCTGCCAGAGCTGCTGAAGCACTGTGTCCGGAACTGCTGGGGCATAACCTCCTGTTCATGGGGGGAACGAGATTGCAGCCGGAGCGAGCCAGTAACCAGGGTGAAGGGGGGCATGGCCAGTGAGTGTGAGGTAAAATGGGTTGCGTGTAGAGTTGAGCGATACCGTCCGATACTTCAAAGTATCGGATCGGAATGGATCGGCCGTTATTAAAAAAAAGTATCGGTATCGCCGATTCCGATACCGGAAGTCCCATTCAAGTCTATGGGACTTCCGGTATCGGAATAAGAAAAATCCTGTTTTTCCCTTGTACAGCCTCTCTGGGGTCTGTACGGGCCTTTCGGGGGGCTGTGCCGGCCTGCCAGGGGGTCTGTGCAGGCTCCGGTGGTCTGTGCCGGCCTGCCGGGGGGCTGTGCCGGCCTGCCAGGGGGGCTGTGCAGGCTCCGGTGGGCTGTGCCGGCCTGCCGGGGGGCTGTGCCGGCCTGCCGGGGGGCTGTGCAGGCTCCGGGGGGCTGTGCAGGCTTCGGGGGTCTGTGCAGGCATCGTCCGATGGGACTACAAGTCCCATCGGGCGATGCCTGCTACCATGACAGTGATTGACACATTAGCCAATGATGGGACAGTAGTAGTCCCATCATCCGGCTAATGTGTTGAATGTAAAAAAAAAAAAAAAATTACATGCTACATACATACAACATGCATACTACATACATGCTACATTCATACTACATACTACATACATGCTACATTCATACTACATATATACTACATGCAACATACATACTACATATATACTACATGCAACATACATACTACATATATACTACATGCATGCAACATGCATACTACATATATACTACATGCATACTACATATATACTACATGCTACATACATACTACATATATGCTACATACATACTACATATATACTACATGCATGCTACATACATACTGCATGCTACATACATACTGCATGCTACATACATACTGCATGCTACATACATACTACATATATGCTACATGCATGCTACATACATACTGCATGCTACATACATACTACATGCTACATACATACCACATATATACTACATACATACTACATGCATGCTACATACTACATACATACTACATGCTACATACATACTACATATATACTACATGCATGCTACATACATACTACATGCTACATACATACTACATATATACTACATGCATGCTACATACATACTGCATGCTACATGCATGCTACATACATACTACATACATACTACATGCTACATACATACCACATATATACTACATACATACTACATACAATACATTCATACAATACATACATAGACATACAGTACATATAACATAGAGTAACATACTTACCAATACTTGTCACATTGTTCCCCGAAGCCATTGTCTTTTACGGAATAAATATTAACATAACAAACCACAAAAATACTCACCCACGATCCGAAGCAGTCCACGAGTGTGTCCCATGACGATCTTGGGTAGAGAACTGCAGCATCAGCTGTTGCTGCCGTTCTCTACGGGCTGCAGGAATCCAATGACGGAAGGTAGGTATCCTTCCGCACTGTATTCCTCCGCCACTTAAAAAAAAAAAAAGTCCCTAGTCTCACTTTATGCCATTGCTGTGTGGGAAATTCCCACGCAGCAATGGCATAAAGTGAGACTAGGGACTTTTTTTTTTTTTTTTAAGTGGCGGAGGAATACAGTGCGGAAGGATACCTACCTTCCGTCATTGGATTCCTGCAGCCCGTAGAGAACGGCAGCAACAGCTGATGCTGCAGTTCTCTACCCAAGATCATCGTGGGACACACTCGTGGACTGCTTCGGATCGTGGGTGAGTATTTTTGTGGTTTGTTATGTTAATATTTATTCCGTAAAAGACAATGGCTTCGGGGAACAATGTGACAAGTATTGGTAAGTATGTTACTCTATGTTATATGTACTGTATGTCTATGTATGTATTGTATGAATGTATTGTATGTAGTATGTATATAGTATATATGTGGTATGTATGTAACTTGTAGTATGTATGTAGTATGTATGTAGCATGCATGTAGCATGCAGTATGTATGTAGCATGCATGTAGTATATATGTAGTATGTATGTAGCATGTAGTATGTATGTAGTATGTATGTGGTATGTATGTAGCATGTAGCATGCATGTAGTATGTATGTAGTATATATGTGGTATGTATGTAGCATGTAGTATGTATGTAGCATGCAGTATGTATGTAGCATGCAGTATGTATGTAGCATGCATGTAGTATATATGTAGTATGTATGTAGCATGTAGTATGTATGTAGCATGCAGTATGTATGTAGCATGCATGTAGTATATATGTAGCATATATGTAGTATGTACAGTATGTAGTATGTATGTAGCATGTATGTAGCATGTATGTAGTATGTATGTAGTATGTATGTAGTATATATGTGTTATGTATGTAGTATGTATGTAGTATATATGTGGTATGTATGTAGCATGCAGTATGTATGTAGCATGCATGTAGTATATATGTAGTATGTATGTAGCATGTAGTATGTATGTAGCATGCAGTATGTATGTAGCATGCATGTAGTATATATGTAGCATATATGTAGTATGTACAGTATGTAGCATGTATGTAGCATGTATGTAGCATGTATGTAGCATGTATGTAGTATGTATGTAGTATGTATGTAGTATATATGTGTTATGTATGTAGTATGTATGTAGTATATATGTAGTATGTATGTAGTATGTATGTAGCATGTAGTATGTATGTAGCATGCATGTAGTATGTATGTAGTATTTTTTTTTTTTTTTTAACATTTAACACATTAGCCGGATGATGGGACTACTACTGTCCCATCATTGGCTAATGTGTCAATCACTGTCATGGTAGCAGGCATCGCCAGATGGGACTTGTAGTCCCATCGGACGATGCTTGCACAGACCCCCGGACATCAGCACAGCCCCCCGGCAGGCCGGCACAGCCCCCCGGCAGGCCGGCACAGACCCCCACAGGGTGCACAGACCACCGGCAGGCCGGCACAGCCCCCCGGCAGGCCGGTACAGACCCCCACAGGGTGCACAGACCACCGGCAGGCCGGCACAGCCCCCCGGCAGGCCGGTACAGACCCCCACAGGGTGCACAGACCACCGGCAGGCCGGCACAGCCCCCCGGCAGGCCGGTACAGACCCCGGGCAGTCCACACAGCCCCCCGGCAGGCCGGCAGAGACCCCCGGAAGGCCCGAAATGACGGCGCATCATGATGCGCACACACCGCGCATCATGATGACGTCAGGCTGTCAATCAACTTTGAACTTCCGATTCCGATGCCGACTTCCGATATTGAAAAAATATCGGAAGTCGGTATCGGAATTCCGATACAGCAAGTATCGGCCGATACCCGATACTTGCGGTATCGGAATGCTCAACACTAGTTGCGTGGCAACAAAAGCGGTCTTCCTGCCAGAACGCTGATCAGGTACAAACTGCAAACACTGATAGGGGAGTGACAGGCCATGGCGTGAAGAGAAAGGGTGGCATAGTGAGTGACTCACCAAACCGGCGGGTGCACAGTGGAGCGTGTGACCAACAGAACATCGTAGCTCTGACATCCAGAGAGGCGCACGTTGGGCAGAGCATTGCAGTGAAGCTCTTCACGTGACGGCGGCTGCTCAAGGAGACATGCCCAGTGGAATCCTGCGGCAAGCTCTATTCTTTTCCTCTGCAGATATATGGACTAGGGGCTCAGGGGGCAAAACCAGAGACCGCCCGCTACCGCCAGAAGTAGGACTGTGTGCTAGGTGAGGACACCAGCAGACACCACACCGACCGCCGCCAGCATCCTGCCATCCACGGGACCTTCAGTGAGTGACAGGCTGCGGAGCCACGATAAGTGAACTGTTATCCAGACTGTTAGTTAAACAACGGTTGATTCAGTTTGGTTTTGTACCCTTTTACCCTGCTATGTTCCCTACTATTGATTAATTAAAAATAGTTAACCCCTGCTCAGCAGCATTTGGTTACTGCATCCCAGCAACTGCATATTACAGGGTTAGGGTTGGGGCTAGGGTTCGAGTTGTGGTGTTGGGGTTAGGTTGGTGTTGGCGTTAGAGTGGTGTTGGGGTTGTGATTAGGTTTATTGTTGGGAGTACGGCTAAGGTTGGGAATAGTGTTTAGGGGGTGTTAAGGTTAGAGTTGTGGTTAAGGTTATGGTTTGGGATTAGGGGTTTGTTGTGGTTAGGGTTATTGTTAGGATTGGGGTTAGGGGTGTGTTGGAGTTAGGGTTGTGGTTATGGTTAGGGTTGAAATTAGAATTGTGGGGGTTCCACCATTTAGGTACATCAGGGGGTCTCCAAACGCGACATGGTGCTGCCATTGATTCCAGTCAATTTTGCGTTCAAAAAGTCAAACGGTGCTCCTGCCTTCTGAACCCTGCCATGCGCCCAAACAGTGTCTTTCCCCCACATTTGGGGTATTGGTGTACTCAGGAGAAATTACACAACAAATTTTGTGGTCAATTTTCTCCTGATACCCTTGTGAAAATAAAAAAGTTTGGTTCCAAAGTAAATTTTATGTGAAAAGAAGTAAAATGTTCATTTTTTCCTTCCACATTGCTTTAGTTTTCATGAAGCATCTGAAGGGTTAATAAACTTCTTGAATGTGGTTTTGCGCACCTTGAGGGGTGCCATTTTTAAAATGGTATCATTTTTGGGTATTTTCTGTTATATTGACCCCCCCCCCCCCCAAACTCACTTCAAATGTGAGGTGGTCCCTAAAAAAAATGGTTTTGTAAATTTTGTCGGAAAAATGAGAAATCGCTGGTCAACTCGTAACCCTTATAACGTCCTAACAAAAAAAAATTATGTTACCAAAGTTGTGCTGATGTAAAGTAAACATGTGGGAAATGTTATTAACTATTTTGTATGATATGACTCTCTGATTTAAGGGTACAAAAATTAAAGTTTGAAAATTGCAAAATTTTCTAAATTTTTGCCAAATTTCCGTTTTTTCATGAATAAACGCAAGCTATATCGAAGAAATGTTACCACTAGCATGAAGTACAATATGGCACGAAAAAACTAACTCAGAATCAGTGGGATATGTTGATGCGTTCCAGAGCTATAATTTTATAAAGTGACAGTGGTCAGAATTGTAAAAATTGTCTTGGTCATTAAGTACCAAATTGGCTCTGTCACTAAGGGGTTAATCTTTGCTTGGTGTGCTGTGTTGTTCTCATCTTTATAGAGTAATAAAGGTGTATTTTGGTATGTTGGAGGTGCAGATTTGCTTTTTTGAAATGCTATCATTCAGTACGGCTGGAGCAGCTACCACTAGAGGGAGCTCAGGAGCTTACTGAAGACTGATTTATTACTAAGCTCAATGTAGGCACAGTCTGCAGTGAGCTCCTAAGTGCCCTCTGGTGGTGATTGCGTGACGCAAAGTAGTTTTGTTGATGCAGATTTAGTACATTGTATCAGAAAACTGGAGCTATAATATACCCTTATAAAAATATATTAATATTATTATAAGAGAGATTTAGACTTACCGGTATTTAGATTTTAAAAAAAGGAAACAAATATTGCATCCCAGAACTTCAAATAAAAGTGAAGATCTGATCTTATGTACCCTCTGTTCAGGGCGTGCCCTAATCTTTTGCAGATACAATACATATTTTATTTTATGTGATCGGCTGATATTTGTAGGTTCTTTGTAGTGTTATATGCTTTGATCAGTTGTCGCTTCTCCTCGGGCTACTCCAACTAACATGCCCCCACATTAGAAAAGACTTGAAAACTGCAGTAGGAATGAAATATCACTGTCACATTTATGTCAGCATTTACGCTGGATAGTTTAATAATTTTATGTAAGATTCATGATAAAACATATGGTGCGCAGAGTTCATTGGCCATATGCAGCTTCTGAGTCTTGACAATTTCCTGGATGATTCCTGTAGACAGAAAGAACAGGTTATTATGCTATGCAGTAACCGCGCCACCCGTCAGCACAGGTTGTGTCAGGTATTGCTGCTTAGTTTCACTGAAGTGCATGTAGACGCAGTACCAGACAAAGCCTCTGGACAGGTGTGGTGCTGTATCTATAGACAGTAGCTAAGTTTCTCTAAACAGGGACAATTCCTTTAAATTCTCCTTTAGAGCACCATAGTAAAATGACATTGCTTCAGTTCTCAATCCTCCAGGTCTCTTAATATTTTATATTAATGGACAAAACCTACATAAAGAAAGGTCAAAAATAAGATGCAACAAGCATGATATTTACTCTACGTGTCAGATTCAGGTGCGGCTCATCATTTTACATGGCTCACATGTGACAGCACACAGTATACAGCAAGTATGTCAATATTTGGGAAGGATTTAAATGGTTGAGCACCATGATTGTCTATGGGGCGGCTGTCAATAACCAAGGGCTGTTCTTGGCTATTAAGATCAATCCCATGAACAATGAATGCAGCCGTGGTACAAATAACCAACCAACACTGCATCCAGGCAAAAATCTGCAGAGCCCGCGCTCAGATCGATTACGTGGGACATCCAGCAACCAAAGTTATCATCTATCCCATAGATGGCTGATCACTTATTAACTTAGAACAACCCCGTTAATGTGCACCTGCCATTATAATTTATTCAGATTAATCAGAATTACTTCTATATCTACATATACTGTATCTTATTAAGAAAATAAATCTTTCACCTTCCATTCATCTGCAAAATCTATGTAACTGATAAGAAAACTCCCCTGTGACTGATAAAGTAGCACAATAACCATATATAGGGGATAGGAGAGAGAGGAGGGATACAGCAGTATTATAGTAGTCATATTCTTCTACATAGGAGCATTATTATAGTAGTCACATTCTTGTACATAGGAGGTAGTATCATAGTAGTTATATTCTTGTACATAGGGGCAGTATTATAGTAGTTATATTCTTGTACATGGCGCAGTATTATAGTAGTTATATTCTTGTACATAGGAGCAGTATTATAGTAGTTATATTCTTGTACATAGGAGCAGTATTATAGTAGTTATATTCTTGTACATAGGATCAGTATTATAGTAGTTATATTCATGCACATAGGAACAGTATTATAGTAGCTATATTCTTCAACATAGAGGCAGTATTATAGTAGTTATATTCTAGTACATATGGGCAGTATTATAGTAGTTATATTCTTGTACATAGGGGCAGTATTATAGTAGTTATATTCTTGTACATAGGGGCACTATTATAGTAGTTATATTCTTGTACATAAGGGCACTATTATAGTAGTTATATTCGTATACATAGGGGCAGTATTATAGTTATATTCTTGTACATAAGGGCACTATTATAGTAGTTATATTCGTATACATAGGGGCAGTATTATAGTAGTTATATTATTGTACATAGGATGCAGTATTATAGTAGTTATATTCTTAAACATAGAGGCAGTATTATAGTAGTTAGATTCTTGTACATGGAGGAAGTATTATAGTAGTTATATTATACATAATTTCCATTTAGTTTGTCAGACCATTAGCTTAATGGAGTTGAAAGCTATTAGTTTGTAGGAAAGGTTTCAATTATTTCTGCCCATGCCTCAACAGATCATAGAAAAGAAATTACTTAGTATCTGGCACAAATAAAAACATGTCTCCTCTCACCTTAGAGCTCTAGGTCTTCTTCTCCCTCCTCTTGCATCAGAAGCCAGTCTTTTAGTTCCCAGAGCATTGCTGCCCAGGGCACTATGTGGTACAGTTTGTAAAATACCTCACCCATTAGAATCAGGAAGAAGATGGCAAGAAATGTCAGAAATATTCTGTCGGCCACATGGACAATCTTCATCTTGGTACTGCGCTGGTCCCAGGGGATCGTGTCTGGAGACGGTGTCAGCCTTGCAATGATCTCAAAAGCATTTTCTTCATAATCATCATTGGATGGAGGGGGTGGGGGCAGGAGTGACGTGGAGTGGTCTTCAGAGTCACTGCTATTGCTGTCCATTGAATGTGTCCAGAGAGGATGGAGTAATAATATAGACAAATGGACAGAATTAAAAATGGCAAGCAGAAATGAAATCAGAAGGGAACTGAGCTATTGATAACTTTTATAGCAACAAATCTCAATAGTTGTAACAAGAATGTACAGCCCAAACATGTCAGAAAACGAGACAAGGAACTGGGAGAGAAATAAAGGTCAGGAGTAGATGGCAGGATAAAGAGCAAGATTTGGTCAAGAGTCTCTGAGAAAGAGAATGGAGGGAGGGTGGAAGACCCTGAGATGTCTAATCTGAGGACGAGAGATCCATAGTCAGCAGGCAGCAGATTAGCAGCTCACACTCCATATGTTTCCTATAATGCTTCAGGCCTTATTACTGCCTCATTTGCTGACTCACAAAATGTTATTACAGAGGTTCTAAAAACATTTCCCAAAGTATTTTTATACTAACAGTAAATATTGTCTGTCATTTGTTACTAGTAATTTGTAACCAACCTGACAGCTGTGGGGTCCCAGGTTTTGAATTTTTGCCAGTGTGGTTGCACCCAATATATAACAATGCTTTTACAGCATTCCCACTTTAGGCCTGTTTCACACTTCAGTTTTCTGGTGTCAGTCAAAATTCACCGTTTTGACAGAACGACGGATCCATCAAAAATAGTGAAAAACGGATGCAACTGATCAGTTATTTCGACGGAGTCATCTAGCGGATCTGCCGAAAAAACTGATCAGTTGCATCCATTTGCATCCGTTTTTTCATCCATGTCTTCCGTTTTTTTGATGGATCCGTTTTTTCAGAAGCCAGATGGGAGGCTCCCAAAATGTGACTGGCTACTGGAAATTACTGGAAACATATATCTTGATTGTTTTGACCAACCCATCTTTGAAAGGTTGTAGAGCAAGTGGCAGAGATGGAAGGAGTTCTGGTGAACATTGTGAGGATATATGCTGATTTTGCTTTTGAGGCCAATCGGTTGGCAGTGATTGTTCATGACAAGGAGGAAGCAAGAAAGCGCATCCTGCGGTGGCAGAGACGTCTTTGGATCCATCCGATCAATGCAAGGCGAATGACACGTGGGGTCTCTTCAAAGCTCTATATGGAGTTGAGGCAAAACCCTCAAAAGTTCTTCAAATATTTATGCATGAGACCGGAATACTTTGACATTTTATTGGAATGGGCTGGAGAACGAATCAAGAGAAAGGACACCTATTTGCGCTTTTCCATTTCACCGGCGGAGCATCTGATGGTGACTCTTCTGTAAGCCTTTTTTTTTTGTATTTTATGCTATCCCATTCAGCAGACTTCTAACTGTCATGTTGTTGCTGTTAGTTTTTATTAATTACTAGCTGAAGAGCCCGGCGTTGCCTGGGCATAGTAACCAACTGTCGTTAGTTATAACAAATTATAATGATTATATTGCACATAAAAACATTTCACATCATATATTCAGCACTACAGATTTGCAACACAAATTAACTAAACGATTACCCAAGTACTGATAATATTTTATTTTCAACTCATTCAAGAGCCTTTTGATAAACAACATTTTTGGTTTTTCCTTTCGGTGCAAAGATGAACAGATTTTTGGCAGTTCCAACTCTTGAACAGACCACATAAAGTTGACCATGAGAAAAGCATGGAGATTGCAAATCGATCCCGACTACTTTCAAGGACTGTCCCTGAGCATTGTTAATGCACATTGCAAATAGCAGTAGAACTGGAAACTGGAGGCGTTTAAAATAAAAAAACAAATCAGATGGAATGAGTGGAATTCTTGGAAAGAAAATGTGCTCTCCTTTGGCACATCCTGTTTCTGAGCTGTGTATCTAACCCTATCCTGTGTGATAATGTCTGCTGAGCTGTGTACCTAATCCTCTCCTGTGTGATACTTTCTGCTGAGCTGTGTATCTAATCCTATCCTGTGTGATACTGACTGCTCAGCCGTGTATCTAATCCTATCCTGTGTGATACCGTCTGCTGAGCCGTGTATCTAACCCTATCCTGTGTGATACTGACTGCTGAGCCGTGTACCTAATCCTGTCGTGTGTTACTGACTGCTCAGCCGTGTATCTAATCCTATCCTGTTTGATACTGACTGCTGAGCCGTGTATCTAATCCTATCCTGTGTGATACTGGGCTCCCCCTGCAGTCTGTGTCAGAGGGTGGTCTGGTTGGCACGGTAATAAATTGTGTTATTTCCAGCTTTACAGAAGGACGATAGCACCATAGAAATGATAAGAATAATAGGCAAAATTGTTTGGTGAATTGGAACACGCGGGGTAAAAATTTCACCTCACAACATAGCCTATGATGCTCTCGGGGTCCAGACGTGTGACTGCAAAATTTTGTGGCTGTAGCTGCGACGGTGCACATGCCAATCCCAGACATACACACACACACACACACACACACACACACACACATTCAGCTTTATATATTAGACTAGCTGAAGAGCCCGGCGCTGCCCGGGCATAGTAACTAACTGTGGTTAGTTATAGCAAATTATAATTATCCTCCATCCCATAGTCCCGTGCCCATATACCCATCATACATATCCACGATCCCATAGGCCCGTGCCCATATATACATCATACATATCCTCCATCCCATAGTCAAGTGCCCATATACCCATCACACATCCTCCATCCCATAGTCCCATGCCCATATACCCATCATACATATTCGCCATCCCATAGTCGAGTGCCCATATACCCATCACACATCCTTCATCTCATAGTCCCATGCCCATATACCCATCATACATATCCTCCATCCCATAGTCCCGTGCCCATATACCATCATACATATCCGCCATCCCATAGTCCCGTGCCCATATACCCGTCATACATATCCTCCATCCCATAGTCCAGTGCCCATATACCCATCACACATCCTCCATCCCATAGTCCAGTGCTCATATACCCATCACACATCCTACATCCCATAGTCAACCATTATGACATAGAATCATAGAATCGTAGAGTTGGAAGGGACCTCCTGGGCCATCTGGTCCAACCCCCTGCTCAAAGCAGGATTCGCTAAATCATCCCTGTCAGATGTCTGTCCAGCCTCTGTTTGAAGACTTCCATTGAAGGAGAACTCACCCCTTCTCGTGGCAGCCTGTTCCACTCATTGATCACTCTAACTGTCAAAAAGTTTTTTCTAATATCTAATCTGTGTCTCCTCCCATTCAGTTTCATCCCATTGCTTCTAGTCTTTCCTTGTGCAAATGAGAATAAAGTTGATCCTTCTACAATGTGACAGCCCTTTAGATATTTGTAGACAGCTATTAAGTCTCCTCTCAGTCTTCTCTTTTGCAAACTAAACATTCCCAAATCCTGCAACCTTTCCTCATAAGACAGGGTTTGCAGACCGGTCACCATTCTGGTCGCTCTTTTCTGAACTTGCTCCAGTTTGTTGATGTCTTTTTTAAAATTTGGTGCCCAAAACTGGACACAATATTCCAGATGAGGTCTGACCAAAGAGGAGTAGAGGGAAATAATGACTTCACGTGATCTAGACTGTATGCTTCTGTTAATACATCCTAGAATTGCATTTGCCTTTTTTGCTGCTGCATCACACTGTTGACTCATATTCAGTCTGTGATCTATTAGTATACCCAAGTCTTTTTCACATGTGCTGTCACTTAGCCCTATTCCTCCCATTCTATATATGCTTTTTTCATTTTTATTGCCCAGATGTAGTACTTTGCATTTCTCCCTGTTAAAAACCATTCTGTTAGTTGCTGCCCACTTCTCCAGTTTATTTAAATCTTTTTGAATCCTCTCTCTCTCTTCTCTAGTATTAGCTATCCCTCCTAGCTTTGTGTCATCAGCAAATTTAATCAGTTTACCCTCAATTCCTTCATCTAAATCGTTGATAAAGATGTTGAACAATACAGGGCCCAGGAATATCATCATCATCATCAATATCATCAATATCATAACATCATAATGAGCGGCGGGGCTTGCAACCTATGAGGACATCAGCGTCGGCATAGCAAACATTATGCCATCATAATGAGGGGCGGGGCTTGACACACACACACACTTTTTCCCCATTATGTAGATAGGGGCAAAATTGGTGAATTGGAACGTGCGGGGTTAAAATTTCACTTCACAACATAGCCTAGGACACTCTCGGGGTCCAGACGTACGACTGTGCCAAATTTTGTGGCTGTAGCTGCGACGGTGCGGATGCCAATCCCAGACATATACACACATACAATTCAGCTTTATATATTAGATTGTCTTTGCCTTTTTTAACAGATTCCTTGCAACTAGAGAATCCTTTTCCTCCCTCCATTATCAATTCCGGCTTGGAATTTCAACAATCTCAGGGATAGAAAAACAGACCTGCCGGGCATTGTGGGATTGTTTACAGGTGGAGTACATCCCACATCCAACACAGGAGAGGTGGCTGGAGATTGCCGATAATTTTCAAAAAATATGCCAGTTTCCAAATTGTTTGGGTGCAGTTGATGGGAAGCACATAAGGATTGTTAAACCTGCTGGATCGGGCTCAGAATATTTTAAGTATAAAAAGTATTTCTCAATTGTACTGATGGCCATTGCCGTTTATACGGAGACACATTTGAATTTCCACCTCCAAGACCACTCCCTGGAACCTCTGGGCCACCATTGCCATTTGTGTGTGTCGGAGATGAGGCCTTTCAACTTTCGCCACACCTGCTCAAGCCATATGGAAGTAGTGGATTGATGCAAAGGAAAAGGATATTTAACTATCGGTTAACCCGAGCACGAGAGTGGTTGAGTGTACCTTCGGGATTCTAACAGCAAAATGGTGTGTCCTGCTGACCGCTATCAAACTGAAAACTGAGACTGTGGATGAGGTGCTGAAGGCTTGTGTGGTCCTGCACAATTTTGTAATATCCAAGGAACAGGTATCCATGGGTGTGTCTGAAACCACCCGTGATTATGAAAATATAACTTTTCGGAGTGGTGTTGCAGTTTCAAGAATGAGGGACAAATTTGCTGACTACTGTATGTCACATGAAGGAAGAGTTGATTGGCAGGATGACATGGTATGATATTTTTGTTTTTTGAGATAATGTATGTTGTGAGTACCCAAGATATTGCTTAAGTGACATTTGTGATTATATATACCATGTGTTTTTTACCCAGTTTTTTAACATGCACACTTGTGATTATACCGTGTTTTTTGTACCCAGTTTTTTACCAGGCACACTTGTGATTATACCATGTGTTTTGTACCCAATTTTGTACCAGGCACACTTGTGATTATACCATGGGTTTTTACCCAGTTTTGTACCAGGCACACGTGATTATACCATGTTTTTTTATTAAACCAAGTTTTGTGCCTTCCCCAAAGTTGGTGGCATTTTTTGTAAACTCAATGTTTTTACCTATACAACTTATGTTGTATGTTTAGTACCTTGTTGTAAGTTAAATACAATTGACAGCCAATAAATCTTTTTTTTTAAAACTTGTTTTATTTAACAGAAATGATTAACAATTTACAAATCAGTAAACTGTTGGGTGGAGATAGTGTTGGACCACGTCGATAGGGGGGAAAAAAGCAATCGGGTTGGGGTTGATCATAAGTGGAAGGTGGGGAGAAAACATGAGGTTGCGCAGGGAGGACAGGTTGGGTGGGGGGTTGTTGTGTTGGGGTGGGTGAGAAACGATATGGTACAGGAAGGTTGGCCGGGGAAGGAATATGAAGCTGGGCCGGGGAAGGAAGATGTGACGGGGAAGGCATATGGTACTGGGACTGACTCTGGAATTGAGACGGATTCTGGAATTGGGAAGGATTTTGGTAACAGCAAGGAGTTGGGTACTGGGAAGGATTTGTGTACTGGGAAGAATTGGCAGGAGGGACAGTGGATGGGGGGGAAAGGTGTGGGAGGAACTAATGTGGTAGGTCTAGGGGATTGGGAGATGGCCTGCGCTAGAGCAGCCTGGCAGCCTTGCAATACATGCATCTGCAGGTCAGGAGTTAGATGTTCCATGCTCGCCAGTACCGACTGAAAATATAGGTGATTCAGCTGTCTACTTGCATCTGAATGCATCCTATCCATACGACTGCCGAGTTCAAGGATGCTGGTGTTCAACATGTTGAACCCAGCAGTCACTTGCTTGGCCAAAAGTTTGCGTTCTGGAAGGATGCATTCAGATGCAAGAACTCGGGAGCATAACTCCTTTCCTGACCCCTCAGGCGCCGCCAGCCAGAACTCAAAGGTGTTCTTGAGGTGGCGGCAGTGTCAGAGGGGTGGGGTAAAGGGAAAGCTAACTCGTCACCTGCAGCTTCGTGTAACAAAGTCTGCCCAGATGCTCCTGCGCTGGTAGATGGGGAAGAGGGACCAGAAGTGAGGGAAGAGGCAGACAAAGGGTCAGAGGGGTCGGGTTGCTCCACGTGACCCACAGTTGCGGACTCCTGTGGGATTGCTCCAGAGGGGTCAAACTCTGCTGCAGGCTCCCGAGTGCCACAAAAGGTGCTGTGAAAGGAAATAAAAAAATTATTAATATATTGATCTTGCATTGCCCTGGCTGAAACCCAAAAATAAGGTTAGACATGTAAACATTGTGACTTCATAAATGGGTTGGGGAATATTTGCCTTCTGCTCACCATCGTCGCCCGGAGGAACGACAGGGCTCTTGCATATTTGTATTTGCTACTGCGTCCTACAAATCCACTCGGGGCCCGCATCTCCTTGTTGAAGTCCCTCTTGAAGCGATCCCTAAGTGACCGCCACCGCGTGACTACCTGTGACGGACTCAGCTCCTGCTGAGCCCATTTTTTGAGTGGACCCTCTGGGTCGTGGCACCCACCCACCGAGGGCGAGCTGACCTTGTGAGAATCCACCCCCTATACAGGGAGTGTCAGGGGCAAGACCAAGGGGGTGAGCCACCACGACTGCTGGGACCAGACGGCCGGCTCAGGGGGGACACTATGGGAGTGTCTGACGACCAGGGACAAGCAGGAAGCAAGACAAGACAAAACATAAGTGCAAGGTATCTTCATTAAGATCTTCAGGATTACATTCAGTGCAAACGTGAAAACAAGCAAAACGTGCAAGGTGCGCGCGTGGGCACGCCAAGGTCCATAACATAGTATGTGCCAGGTGGCACGCCTAGGTACAGGTAAAGGCACAATGTCATCGGACTCCGGACAGCTGGCGACGAGCGACATGATCAAGGCATCAGGCTGCGGACATCAGCTCCGGACATCAGGCCGCAGTCATCCAGCTTACGATCTCTGGTAGCGATCGGCAGGTTCCGGGTATCCGGCAGGCAAACCAGGGTTTAGGCAAGGAGGCACGACAGATTAGCAAAAAAACATTAACTGCAAACCACTTCTAAAATTAAAACAAAAAAAAACTTACTCTAGGCTGACTGCCACAGCGATTGCCACGCCTACCCTGGGAGGTGCTGAGAGGACCTCGATGGCGATAGCCAGAATGTGCAGCAGACTAGAAAAAAAAATTATGTTGGATGTAGGCATATGTTTAGTGTGTAATGTGATGAACGAAGATCTGTTTTTAACGTGTTGGGTGCACTGTGATGTCTGTAGGAACTGTTTCAGAGAAACGTACACTCTGCGTGACCGCTGTGTCAGTCTCCTTCTGGGAGGCCCTCTGCTGCTTCAGCTTACTGTGAAAACATGATTAATGCATATAGTTTAACCAAACATTTTAACAATAACAAACCTAAAAAAAACAAAAACAAATGTCATTACCTCAATTCGCCTACGCTGTGAAGGAGGGCTCCCAGAAGAAGACATATTGGCCTGTTGTCTCAAAGTATCTGCAAGTATAAAGACACTTGTTATCTACTATACAAATATATGTAAAGCTTTATATCATTTAATACTTACATCAGGAGTTTACTGGCTGGCCTTGTCCCTGCTGGCTAGCTTTGTCCCTGTTGGCTGGCCTTGTCCCTGCTGACTGGCCTTGTCCCTGCTTGGATCTGCAAGTATAAAGACACTTGTTTAGCAACTATACGAATATATGTAAAGCTTTATGTCCTTTAATACTTACATCAGGAGTTTACTGGCTGGCCTTGTCCCTGCTGGCTAGCTTTGTCCCTGTTGGCTGGCCTTGTCCCTGCTGGCTGGCCTTGTCCCTGCTTGGATCTGCAAGTATAAAGACACTTGTTTAGCAACTATACGAATATATGTAAAGCTTTATGTCCTTTAATACTTACATCAGGAGTTTACTGGCTGGCCTTGTCCTTGCTGGCTGGCCTTGTCCCTGCTTGGATCTGCAAGTATAAAGACACTTGTTTAGCAAATATATGTAAAGCTTTATGTCCTTTAATACTTACATCAGGAGTTTACTGGCTGGCCTTGTCCCTGCTGGCTGGCCTGCGCCCTGCTTGGATCTGCAAGTATAAAGACACTTGTTAAGATTAAGTGTAGGCAGCTGAATTACAAAATAATTAGAAAATAAAAGGTGCTTAAGAGGTAGTAGGATTTAAAACCATTCCCCCATAAAATAATCTCCATATGATCACCACCCCAATTCTAAACCTCCCCGCTCAAATTTTAGATCAGAGCAACGTTCAAGGTAAACCATCACCCTTCTGCAACCCCCAAAAAAACTACCAAGGCCCACAAGTATGAACTTGGTATACTCCTTCCATAATATGCACACTGTGCAAGCTGCCAAACCCACCATCTCCTGTTACCCCCCTAAAAAAGTAACCTAGACCTTGCAACAATACACTCCTTCAAACCCCCCACTTGAAGTTCTAGTTACCACAGATGCTCTTGAAAAATACCCCTTTTAAAAATTACCCAAATTCATGCTCAGCATTGTTAAACACCTTTTATTTAAACAGACCTGCAACTAAGGCCTCTTTCACACATCCGTTGGCGGTGGTCAGCTGAAATCCGCCAAAGGTGAAAAAAACCTGATCCGTCGCCGATCAGTGATGAACGGATGACAGCGGACCATGGATCCGTGGAAGGTGGAAAGCGGCGTCAATTAAAGTGACCGCGGCCTTTATTATTGCGATCTCGCAGGCTACAAACAATCGCCGCGATATCGCGTGCTTCCATGAGATCTTTTCGTGAACGAGAGCGCCGCGATCTCGCGGGCATCCAAGCTCGCCGCGATGTTGCGGGTTTCCATGATTCCGATCGCCGTGACCTCGTGGGTTTACAAGATCGAGATCGCGGGCTTGTATGAGATTGGGCTTACATGATCGTTGCAGTGGAACCAGGTGAGGAGAGAGATATTTTTAGCGGCTCCTGGAACGGCATTTATGGGTTAAAATGCTTCTCGGAGATAAGATTCCGGGCATGCGCGGTTCAAAAAAGCGGCCTTGTCAAAGAATAAAAGCGATGCAGAGTCCGTCTCATCCGCCCAGGAGCCGCTAAAATCTTGGCGGATCTGTAAAAAAAACGGGTGGGACGGACGACCGTCAGTCAAAATCCGCCAATAATGTAAGTCTATGGGGGAAAAAAAAGATCCGCCCCGTTTTTGGAGGATCCGTTTTTTTTTAAATTTGGCGGATTTTGACTGAAGGGAAAAAACCGAAGTGTGAAACAGGCCTAACTCTGGATTGCATGTTTTGCTTTCCTGTTTCTCATAAACCACACTTTCAAAGTTACCTTGGTGAAATGATACTACAGACAGTTTTTGTGTAAATTTTTATTATTTTTTTTTTTTTTTTAACAAGTAGGAGTTACACAGCTCTTTATTTTAAATACGAGTACATGAACATTTTTTATGACCCCCCCCCTAAAAAACAAAAAAAAACAAAAAACAAAAACCAAAATCACACAGGCAAAACACACAAACACAACACGACACACAACGCAGAACTTTTACTTTGACATGCATGTACAGTAAAAACCTGGCTGGACACACACACACAAGCAGCACAAACACACACCACCATCATACACACATGCCACACAGACACACACCGCAGAACTTTTTTTGCAATACATGTACAGTATTAGAAAAATGAAACCTGGCTGGGCACACACACATGTAGCACACACACACCGCCATCATACACACACACCGCAGAACTTTCTTTACAATACATTTACAGTATTAGAAAAATCAAACCTGGCTGGACACACATCCATGCAGTACACACACACGCCCCACAGACACACACACACACACACACACACACCGCACTACTTTGTTGGAAATACATGTACAGTATAAAAAACAAAACAACCACGGCTAAACCCACACACACACACACACAAACTCTCACCACAAATCACGCTGGATGGCAGGACTCTTGGTGGCTGGCAGTCCTCTTGATGGCTGGCAGGTTGCTGGCAGGCTTCTGGCTGGCAGACAGGTTGCTGGCAGGCTTCTGGCTGGCAGGAGTGTGGATGGCAGACTTCTTCCTCTGGATGCTTGCTGGCACATTAGGAATGAAGCCACATGCCAGGTTTATATAGATTTGGGGCTGTCTGGACAATTGGCTACTAAATCCAGAATTGGAGCATGCTCAGTGTAAAAAGACGGAATCTGTCACCGCATTCCGTCATTTGACGGACAGCGATGGATCCGCCGCCCATAGGCTTCCATTCTAGCCAACAACGGACGCCGGCGGATCCGTCGCTGGCTGCCTTTTCAACGCAGGCAAAAAACGTTACAAAGTCCATCCACGCCAGACGGTGGATACACAAATTCTGACGGATCCGTCGCATGGCGGACGAAACGCAAGGCGATCCGTTGTAATCCGCCGCTAATGCAAGTCTATGGGAAAAAAGACGGATCCGCCAGGCAAATCCTTTGGATCCGTTGTTTTGTGAAAACAGTGGATTTTGACTGACGCCAGAAAACGGAAGTGTGAAACAGGCCTAAGCTGCAATCTTTCTTCTATCTCTGAGCGGTTTGCTTGCCCCGAATGCTGCTGCCATCCTGCACCTCCTCGGGCTGTAGACGACCTTCTTGAGCCACCGTTGCTCTCCTCAGCTTTCCTTTGTGCTAGCTTCCTGGTTTCTAGCTTATTGAAGGGCTAATAGTTCCATTCCACAAGGAAATCCCAATCATCTTCTCACCTGGTGCAAAATTCATAGCAACCCTGTGGGTCTTCATCATCTCAGAAAGAAAGTGAAAACTTAATCTACTCAGTCTAAAACTGCACCAAAATTTCCAAAGTGGTTTGATAAATTTGGAGCATCCTTCGACTGTCTAGTTTAGCTATTAAATTGCTTTCTTTATACCAATAATTTGCACCAAATTGTGCAAGATGTTGCATTTTAGGCCTTGTCCTTTCTATTTAAGCCACGCTTCATCAGTGTATCGCTGAGAAATGGTGTGGCCTACAATGCATCTAAAACAAGGCCTGCAAGACCTTTCTTATTTTGTAAATGAAGCCAGAATTCTTACGCATTTATCTTTGTACATCAGCCAAAATGTCACTCATGCGCCCTTGCTCAGGTACCTGCTATTGGTTTCTTCCCCTAGGGAGAATTAATTTTATGCAAATTCATGCACAGTAAAGGGTACTTCACACATAGCGAGATCGTTAGCGAGATCACAGGTTTTGTGACGCAACAGCGACCTCGCCAGCGATCTCATCTCGCTACGTATGACACATAGCGGCGACCGGCCCCCTGCTGCGATATCGCTGATCGTGCTTGAATGTCCTAGGCTATTTTTTGATTTTTGGTGTCCCGCTGGCCAGCATGCATCGCTGTGTTTGACGCCATAACAACGAGTGACCTCGTTGGTGACTCAGAACTCAGGGATGCAGGCGTGAGTCATCAGAATAGCTGCTGTGACAAGGTCCCAACGACCACCAAGGTCGTTATACGGATCACCATATCGTTGCTGCGTCATTGAGTAGATCTGTCTGTTTGACAGCTTACTAGCGACCATGTAGAGACGTACCAGCGATCCTTACCAGGTCGTATTGTTGTCGGGATCATTGGAGCGTCGCTATGTGTAACGAGACCCTTACTATGGTTATCCAGCAACCTCCTTTGAAATCATCACCCAAAGCTTTTTAAAGACGATTCAGACAGTTACGTGCTGTCTGAGTAAACATTAAGCCTTGCATTCAGTTACTGCTGGAGTTTACCTCCTTTTCTCTCAGCTGACAAATCATCTCTTCAGAAAACAGCTGCTTGCTCATCTACCTGCATTTACCTCCTGGCTAAGACATGCAGTTCTTCATTTGTCTGCTGTAAGCATAAGAAAGTCTGGTACTCTTCAGGCTAAGTGCACACGTACCAGAACTCTCGCGGAAATTACCGCGAGAATTCCGGAATTCCAGTCCGCGGGAAAATCGCATTTTAAATTCCCGCGATTTTCCAGCGGAAAAACTAGCATTTGGCAAGCGTATTTAGCTTGCAAAATGCTAGCGTTTTCCAAGCGATCTGTAGCCATCGCTTGGAGAACTGATTGACAGGTTGGTCACACTTGTCAAACATAGTGTTTGACAAGTGTGACCAACTTTTTACTACTGAGGCCGCCAATGCAGCATCAGTAGTAAAAGATAGAATGTAAAAAAAAAATAAAAAATGGTGTTATTCTTACCTTCCGACGTCCCGCGCAGCCGTTCCCAGTAATCCTTTGCGAAAATGCCCGCGATGACGTCCGTTCTCGCGGGATCGCGATGTCTCGCGGTAATTCGCGATGACGTCTCGCGAATGACCGCGAGACTTCGCGATCCCGCGAGAACGGACGCCATTGCGGGCATTTTCGCAAAGGACTACTGGGAACGAGAGCGTGGAGAGAGGCGGGAAGGCTGCGCGGGACATCGGAGGGTGAGAATAACAATATTTTTTATTTTTAAATTCTACTTTTTACAGGGATATGGTACCCACAGCCCCGAGGACAGTCTCCTCTCCTCCGGACCGTGGGTACCATCCGCAATTGTTCTGCTTACTTTCCGCATGGTGTGCACAGCCACATGCGGGAAGTAAGCGGAACAATGCATTCCTATGGGTGCGGGATCGCCGCGATTCCGCAAATTAATGAGCATGCTGCGGTTTTTACCGCGAAGCGATTCCGCAGCATTAGCACAGCATTGCGGAATCCCATAGGAATGCATGGGATGCTTATTTTTTGCGTTTTCGCGGCAAAATCACGCGGTTAAAACCGCCGCGGAAACGCGAAAAAAAGCCACGTGTGAACTCAGCCTCACACTACTAAACAGCTGCAAGCAAGTATCCAGTTTGCCTGTTCATCACTGCAGTCCTGCAGTTATCCATTTATCTGCTGATTGCACAAATCTTTGCTATTAATCATCTGTCTGTTTATATCAAGCAACTATTCCATTAGCTATTTGTTTGCTGCAGGTCCTAGATTGACCTCTTCAGTTTTTGAGTATATCTACACTTCTAGCTCTGCGTCTTTCACTACTTCCTGCACTGCTTGTCTGTCTCTTATTCTGCATACTCCACTGTGCTAATATAAGGAGGTCAACGAGATTGCGTGTACCTGCATGCCGGGTCTGGAACCAAAAAGGCTGCATCCTCTGTTCCTGGGGGGAAGCCTGAGTGGAGCGGACCTTCCCCTGCTGTCTGGGGGAAACCTGAGTGAGACGGAGCTTCCTGCTGTCCCAGGAGGGCGAGGAGAGCTGGAAAAGTGTGAGAAGCGTCGGAGGGATAAGAGGAAAAAGCGCGCAATGCACAGCAGTCTGGCGCCGGCACAGAGCAGTACAGAGGGCAGCGCAGAGAGCAGCATGTAGAGTGGTGAGTAGCGCGCTCTGCTTTCACCACCTGATTGGACTGACTTGGCGACGGGCCATATAGAAGGAGCCCCCGTTGCCTGCAGAGCAGAGCTGTGCCAGCTGCGCAGAGTTGAGCCAGCAGAGAGAGCTGTGCAGAGCTGAGCCGTGTCAGCAGAGCTGTGCCAGCAGAGAACTGTGCAGAGCGGAGTCATGCAGAGCAAAGTCGTGCAGAGCCGTGCATCCAGAGCGGAGCTGGTTGTCGCGGCAGTCACAGAGAGGAGTGCTCCAGCTGGGAATATCAGCGCCAAGCAGACCAGCATCGCCCTCTGACTACAGTGGGGACCGGGGACCAGGGAGAGCGGGATGTGCGGTGTGTGTCCAGTGACAGCCAGAGAGTACCAGGTGCCGTACACGACGTGACTGTACCGCACACGCTGCACAAAAGAGACCACATATAGGACTGACACTCGCACCCTGACATGGACACACAATAGTTGTCCTGAACCTTGTGACCTTACTACATCAGTTAAGACAGTTTATGAGCCACGTTGGGTTCCTACAGGTCTGTGGCCCGTGCCTTTAATAGCCACATCAGTATATTGACAAGGGGCAGTGGAAGATTCCAGAGACCAACCAATGCTGCCAGAAGACGGAACCAGCGACTACAGTACCATCCAGGAGCGGGCGCTGCGCCCACCATTGCCGGCGCTATTGAGTATGCAGCAGGAGCTGCAGTGTTAGAACTTCCGGATACTCTTGGACTTAATTGTTGTGATTTGAACTCTTGTATTGTACTGTGCCTTTAATACTGTTTAACTCTTTACCTCCCTGCGTGGAGTATTTCCCCTGTAAATAAACCTGTTAACCCTTGCTCTGCCTCCTGCGTGTTGCTACATCCCGCGTTCCTGCGATTTCTACATTATGGCCTAGAGAATCCATCTTACCAGGTGAGCCATTAACACCCAATGTATCTAATGAGGTCTCACACACTATGTATTGTTATGTAAAGGGAAGGACTTTGTTGATTTACTATTTTATTGGACCTTAAATTGTAGTTCTTCATTTTGTTTTGTGTTGTTTTTTTAAGAGGGGAGTGTTAATTTTACAAATTGTATACTATTCTATACAGAGGTTTTATCAATCATTTTATAATAGTGGGAGGAAGTGAGTTTTGATATCACTTATTGTAAATTATGGTTTCTTAAAAATCTACTGTATATAGAGGTGATAACAATACATGAAATGGAGCAAGTGAGCTGTGATAACATGATTCGGCAGTGACAATAATGATAGCAGACTTTTGTTTTCAGAATGGAAAACAACTTTAGGCTATGTGCCCATGTAGCGTTTTTCAAGCGTTTTTTTCCTGAGCAGAAACGCATGCCCTTGCCAGGGAAAATGCATGTGCTTTTTGACACGCGTTTTCGACATGCGTTTTCCTATGCGTTTTTGCAATTACAGTGTATGTATGCGGAATCGCATGCGATTCCGCACAATTAATGAGCATGCTGCGTTTTTTTCCGCTAAGTGTTTCCGCAGCGGAAAAAACGCACCATTAGCATAAAATGTGCGTTTTCCATTCTATTACATTAGATGCTTTTCTTAAGCTTTTCCACAGCAGAAACGCTTGTCTAAGGCTGTGTGCCCACGTTGTGTTTCTTAAGCGTTTCCGCAGCGCTTTTAGACGAGCGTCTCTGCTGCGGAAACGTTTATGAAAAGCATCTAATGTAATAGAATGGAAAACGCACATGTTGTGCTAATGGTGCATTTTTTTCTGCTGCGGAAACGCTTAGCAGAATAAAACGCAGCATGTTCATTAATTGTGCGGAATCGCATGCGATTCCGCATACATACACTTTAATTACAAAAACGCATAGGAAAATGCATGACAAAACGCTTGACAATCGCGTCAAAAGCGCGTGTTAAAAAGCGAATGCGTTTTCCCTGGCAAGGGCATGCGTTTCTGCTCAGGAAAAAAACGCTTGAAAAACGCTACGTTGGCACATAGCCTAAAAGCGCTGCGGAAACGCTTAAAAACGCAACGCGGACACACAGCCTTAATGGTCACAGATTTTTTTCAGCTGGAAGGTTAGGTAAAGTTCTGTAAAAAAATAAAAAAAACCCTTAAGCAGCTCTATGACATATATGTATTTTTTATTCCAAAACCTATAGTCTATGTGTAAATAATTTCTGAAATGTTATGCATACATTTGATTTGAAGACATAGTATATGACCTACAAAGGAAACTTACCTTCTAGGTAATACAATTAAAATCCTGTAGGGTAGTGTATGAATTCAAGCCATATCTGTACTAGAGTGTACCATGTGTTGTCTTTTCATGAACTACCCTGTTTTTTTTTTTAATTGTTATATGTAATAAAGATTTTTGTATTGTCATTTAAAAAAAGAGTTCTCCAGTTCTTGATACAATGAGTTAGTAATTAGATAGGAGACACCTTATACTTTTGGCCCAATTATTGGATATTTACTATTCCCATCAGCCTTCATCTGCTGTCACTGTTAATAGAGATGGCAGGAGACGCTGATGGGATACTTAGTTTCTCGTTAGCAGACGCCTGTGCTCAAACTTAAAAAAAAATAACATATAAAATAATTACATACATATTCAAATAAAAATAAAAAAATTACACTCATCTAACACCAAGTCCCTGATGACCTCGTCTCCTAGAAGAAATGTAAAATAAAAAAAACGTAATCCCGAGTGTTTCACAGCGATCTCACGTGTAGAACAGTCACGTTGGGAGATTTGACCGCTCTACCCGGCTGCAGGCGATGAACTGACAGGTGATCGCTCCTGCAGTGTATCACTGAGCTGCCGTGAGAGAGTTCACCAGAGTTCATCAGCTGATCAGCTCCAGTGATCTCAATTGCGGCACCACTGCTGCGTGAGAGAGCCCTCAGACAGGGAATAGCAGTTCACAGGCAGACATTGTGCACACGATGCTCAGTGTCTACTGGATGACAGGCTGCATGGTCGCATCATGCAACCATGCAGTCTGCCATCTAGATGTAGCAGAGCTAGACCCATCATGGGACAAATGGATTGGCAGCACCTCTGCGTAAAGGTGAGGAATATTGTTGATTGTTTTTTTTACCTCTTTTGCAGATGACGAGGGCATTGGGGGAATGGGTGAGATCGTAAGTATGGTTTAATTAAGAATATTAAAGGAATCTGTGTCTTTCTTTCAATTAAAGGACTTTTTTCTGAGTGTCTGTGTTTTCTTACAATATGACTATGGGGTTAGTAATGGGGGCGTCATCTTGACGCCTCTTCATTACTAACCTCAGGGATTGATGTCACCAGACAATACAAAGGTGACATCAAACCCAACTATCACCCCACTTTCCACCCCTAAAGGGCAAGTGAGAAAAGTGAGGCTAAGTGCCAGAATTGGCGCATCTTATGGATGTGCCTTTCCTGGGGTGGCTGTGAGCTGATGATTTTAGCCTGGGGGGGCAGTATCCATGGCCCCTTCCTAGTCTATTAATAGCAGCCTGCAGCTGTCTGCATAGCCTGTTATTATAGGGGGACTCCACATAATTTTTTGGGGGGGTCGGTCCCCCATTTTAATAGCCAGTAAAGGCTAATTATACAGCTGATGAAACCAAAAAAGGAGTGGAACAAAGAGCAATATGTAAAAATTGTATAATTTTATTATATATACCAAAAGATGAATAAAATACAAAATTTAATAATTCATTCAAAAAGTTGAATACAAAAGGGTATCAGCGACACTTAGTATCACCACATGAGCAAGGAAAGCTGAATAATTGGCAATATAGACAAATTGCATGTATAAATGAGCCTGATAGAATGCACAAAACTCAGAAAATTTAATAAAACGTGTATTACAGTCCACCAAAAAAGTGGGACAAATGCAAATAATGACCGTCTAATATAGAAGACACACAAATATCTATTTTAATCAAAAATAAAGTGCATAGTACTGAATTATCACTGTATGACAAAAAATAATTCCTCTTAGAGATCAGAAAAAGTGCAAAAATGCATACCAAATAAAGGTCTATAGAAAATATGTGTATCTGTTTTTCGTTATCTGATATGAATATATGACTGCTGTCACAGATAATGAAGTAATCAAACATGAACCACATATAAACTTCAAGTGAGGGGCCAAGATGTAACTACTGCCAGTAAAAGCAAATATAACCGTTAGTGGTTTGCAAAGAAAATCAGATAACCCAGAAAGAGCCACACATAACTCTCAAGTGTGGGGCCTGAGTATAACTGCTACCAGTGAGCACACTGAATTGTAAATACATGCTATTCAATTAATCCTGAAATTGAGCCAAAAATCAACCTTGCTAACATGTGGAGACTGGGACCCCAATGTGCGTTTCGCTCCTTAGCCTTCTTCGGGGGCGTATTGTCTAATCATAGCTGACAGGCTTTTATACATGGAAGGGCGGAAGTCACTCCAGCGGTGAGAGAGTGGTAAAGAATCGAAGCTTCCGGTCATGCGCGCTGGGTCAGTAGCCGAGAGTTCAGCGTCTGACGTCGCAGACACGCCCCCGCCAGCAGGACGTCACTGCCAGGCAGGGGCTGAGACCGCGACGCTGTGAGACGCGTAGTCACAGCAACGGAACACCAACAACCGGAAGCACTCCCCACATCATGTGATCATTCTGGGATCTGCAAATGCCGGTTTCAGATGTAAAATACACACAACTACCCTAGCGATACACAAATGATATAATGAATGAACTTATAAAAGGTGGACCTTCATGTGAAACATTTTAGAATGAACACCTATTCTTAATCACAGTAATTATAAAAGTCATTATATCAACAAAAAGGGAATAGAGTGAAAAAAATGAATTCTAAGATTCAAGGGTAAAATCTTTGATGCATAGAAATATATGCCCATAAGAATAAAAAAGAGGCCAAATAAATAAATAAAATAAAATAAAAAAGGACAAAAAAAATGCAAGAAAAGATTACAAGTGCAAATGTGAAAAATATAATAAGGAAAAAAATAAAAAAATGTACACACATATGTGCACAGAAACGGCCACATGTGCAGAAATACATACACTTGCACATACATACACATATACATATATACAAGCATGTGCACACATGAACCTAATCACAAGCACACATGCATGTACACACAAATAAAGAAAATTATAAAAAATACATTTTTATAGTGAAATTGTGCACAAAAATATATACACAAGAGTGCATCACATACATGTGACTGAATAATATGTGCATGTAATATGTATAATAAAATTGTGCACAAAAATATATACACAAAGTGTATCACATACATGTGACTGAATAATATGTGCATGTAAGCATAATATAGAGAAAAATACGTGAGTAAAAGTAATAAATTAACGCTTTCATGTAGAGACTTATAAGTGAAATAGATGATGTGAACAGATTCATTGATGAATGGTTCTTGAAGTGACGAAAGTCCTCTTGATTGTTGGCCATCATATAAAAACCAGAATACTAGAATAAAGAAAGTGAAAATTAAAATGCAAAGACAAACACAAAAAGTCACAGAAAAGAAACAAAACTAAGAACCTCATTGAGTCCCTTGGGGCGCACGCAATCTATTTTAACGATCCACAGTAATTCAAGCGATTGACATTTTGCAGCGTTTTGAATGTCTCTCACGTGTTCTCTTACTCTTACACGGAGTTGTAGTGAGGTAAGGCCGACATAAATGAGGCCGCATGGACACATTGCGTAATAAATCACTTTTCCGTAGAGCAAGTTATGTGATGTGTAATGAGGAATTCCTTACACCCATCACTAGATTTAAATGTAGTTGAGTGTTCCAAGTTTTTACAAGCCGCACAATTCATGCATGGAAAGAAACCCCATTTGGAACCTCGTAACCCAAATGGGCATACACGTTCTTGCCCTTTATAATAACTGTGACTCAAGAGGTCCTTAAGATTCTTATTCCTCCGAAAGGTCATAGAGGGTAGCAAACTGATACTTTCAGATAAAATTCAGTCTTGTCTAATCAATGGCCAATACTTCTCCAAAGCTTTTCTCACTGAAAAAGAATTACTGGAAAAAGTAGAGATGAATCTCGCCTCTTGTCTGGATTCTAGCTTGTTCCTACTTTTCAATAGATCTCTCTTAAGATTTTAAGCCCTGTTTCTGCAACCTCTGATGATACGTCTTGAGTAACCTCTTTCCTCAAAGCGCCTCTGAAGATCGTCCGCCTGTATATGGTAAGTATTTTCTTCTGAACATATGCGTTTTGCCCTTAGGAATTGGCCATAAGGTATATTCCTTTTCAGATGTCCAGGATGTGCAGAAGACGCATGGAGTATACTGTTGACCGAAGTCTCTTTTCGAAACAAGACAGTCTGCAGAAGGCCATCTTTACCTTTGAAAATACGTAAATCCAGGAAATCAATATTCACTTGGCTGTAATGGAAAGTAAGCTTGATGTTATAATCATTAGAATTGAGCAGTTCAACATACTTTAAAAGATCGCTTTCAGTGCCCTGCCAGATAGCAAAAACATCATCGATGTATCTAGTCCACATCAAGATGTTAGAGGCCAAGGGGTTGGGTTCCGCTACAAAGATTTTTCTCTCCCACAGCCCCAGGAACAGACACGCATAAGATGGCGCGAAGGCCGCCCCTATGGCTGTTCCCTGGAGCTGTAGGTAGAGTTCCCCTTTAAAAATGAAGTAATTATGTGAAAGTGCGAATTCCAGAATAGACAAAAGAAATCGGATGAATCGATCATCCATCTCAGACGTTTCAAGAAAAAAACTGGCAGCTTCAAGTCCATCAGCGTGCCTGATAGAGGTATAGAGAGACTCGATATCCAGCGTAAGTAACCACCTATCAGGTTCCATGCATATGTTGTTAATTTTGGAGAGTAAATTTCCCATATCCCTAAGACAGGAGGGAAGATCTTCAACTAATGGTTTCAAAAACAAATCCAGCATCTCACCTATGTTCTCAATGAGTCCTCCATTCCCCGAGATGATTGGCCGACCTGATGGACAATTGGGATTTTTATGGATTTTTGGCAAGAGGTATAGACCTGATGTTCTGGGAAATTCAGGTACCAAATTATCACGCTGATCTTTGGGTATAATTCCCTCAAGGAAGGCTTCTTCCAGCATATCAGTTACAGTGGGGCAAAAAAGTATTTAGTCAGTCAGCAATAGTGCAAGTTCCACCACTTAAAAAGATGAGAGGCGTCTGTAATTTATATCATAGGTAGACCTCAACTATGGGAGACAAACTGAGAAAAAAAAATCCAGAAAATCACATTGTCTGTTTTTTTCCTTTTATTTGCATATTATGGTAGAAAATAAGTATTTGGTCAGAAACAAGCAATCAAGATTTCTGGCTCTCACAGACCTGTAACTTCTTCTTTAAGAGTCTCCTCTTTCCTCCACTCATTACCTGTAGTAATGGCACCTGTTTAAACTTGTTATCAGTATAAAAAGACACCTGTGCACACCCTCAAACAGTCTGACTCCAAACTCCACTATGGTGAAAGACCAAAGAGCTGTCAAAGGACACCAGAAACAAAATTGTAGCCCTGCACCAGGCTAGGAAGACTGAATCTGCAATAGCCAACCAGCTTGGAGTGAAGAAATCAACTGTGGGAGCAATAATTAGAAAATGGAAGACATATAAGACCACTGATAATCTCCCACGATCTGGTGCTCCACGCAAAATCCCACCCTGTGGGGTCAGAATGATCACAAGAACGGTGAGCAAAAATCCCAGAACCACGCGGGGGGACCTAGTGAATGAACTGCAGAGAGCTGGGACCAATGTAACAAGGCCTACCATAAGTAACACACTACGCCACCATGGACTCAGATCCTGCAGTGCCAGACGTGTCCCACTGCTTAAGCCTGTACATGTCTGGGCCCGTCTGAAGTTTGCTAGAGAGCATTTGGATGATCCAGAGGAGTTTTGGGAGAATGTCCTATGGTCTGATGAAACCAAACTGGAACTGTTTGGTAGAAACACAACTTGTCGTGTTTGGAGGAAAAAGAATACTGAGTTGCATCCATCAAACACCATACCTACTGTAAAGCATGGTGGTGGAAACATCATGCTTTGGGGCTGTTTCTCTGCAAAGGGGCCAGGACGACTGATCCGGGTACATGAAAGAATGAATGGGGCCATGTATCGTGAGATTTTGAGTGCAAACCTCCTTCCATCAGCAAGGGCATTGATGATGAAACGTGACTGGGTCTTTCAACATGACAATGATCCAAAGCACACCACCAGGGCAACGAAGGAGTGGCTTCGTAAGAAGCATTTCAAGGTCCTGGAGTGGCCTAGCCAGTCTCCAGATCTCAACCCTATAGAAAACCTTTGGAGGGAGTTGAAAGTCCGTGTTGCCAAGCGAAAAGCCAAAAACATCACTGCTCTAGAGGAGATCTGCATGGAGGAATGGGCCAACATACCAACAACAGTGTGTGGCAACCTTGTGAAGACTTACAGAAAACGTTTGACCTCTGTCATTGCCAACAAAGGATATATCACAAAGTATTGAGATGAAATTTTGTTTCTGACCAAATACTTATTTTCCACCATAATATGCAAATAAAAGGAAAAAAAAACAGACAATGTGATTTTCTGGATTTTTTTTTCTCAGTTTGTCTCCCATAGTTGAGGTCTACCTATGATGTAAATTACAGACGCCTCTCATCTTTTTAAGTGGTGGAACTTGCACTATTGCTGACTGACTAAATACTTTTTTGCCCCACTGTAATTCAAACTGAAAAGCAGATGTTGGGTTAAACGTTAGTTTTTTACAATTATTAATATCTCTAAGCTGGCAGAATGCTTTTCATATAGTGTGGTAGGCCAAATCAACACATCCCCCTTTATCCGCGTTTTTTATAACCACATCTTTCATTTTTCGTAGTTCTGATAATGCATTCCTTTGTTTTTTTCGTTAAGTTGTCATGGTGTAAATATCTTGGAATTTTCTTAAATTCCTCAGTCACCATTTTGACAAAAAGCTCAATCTCTGGACTTAAAGATGGAAAGGTTTTCGATTTACCCACTGCAAACTTACCAGTCATAGAGGTGGGATCCGGAGTCATTTCCCCACATAATTCTTCCAGAATAGTTATTGCCTCACGCTCTTGAGCACTCCACTCCATTTGATCAAATGTTTTCTTATGATGCAGTTTTTTAAGAACCAACTTCCTTGCGAATAAATGAAGGACTTTTACTGCAGTAAAGAAATCAAAAGTGGAGGTTGGAGAAAAAAAGACCAAGACTGAGTACCTCAATTTGTACATCAGATAGAGCATGTTGAGATAGGTTTACTATCTTCAATTTATAGGTTACATGGTTCCCATCACTTGTGGATCTAGTGGAATTATTTTTATTACGAGTATAATAACCACTTCTCCGTTTAGTTTTCATTGACACAAAATACCTGTGGTTAGAAGCTGTACCATCATCAGCAGAGGCTATAGATGAAATCGAAGAAGATCGAGCCATCGGTTGTTTTTTATGCCATTTATACACAGAATTCGTTTTGAAATCCTGTACATCACGAGCAAATTTCTTGGCTTTAGTTTCTTGTATCTCTTTTTCCCAGATAGTAAATTGTTTATCCAGATCTTTATTGAAATTTTCCTTTATCAGAGATTCAATTAATTTCTTCTGTAGACCATCAATATCCCTTTCCATACTCTCAATACTTTTCTTGTTCATGCCAATTAAAAGTTCAATAAGCGAACGGGAACAAATATTACATGCTTCTTCCCACCTGGTCTTAAAGAATAAATCTTCAACAGGAAAAGATGGTAGAATTCTAACCCTCAGACATCTCGGAATCATGTTTTATGAAAGATATCCCTCTAAAGATGCCTTATTCCACCACACTCGCATACGTTTCTTGTGGAGAGTTTTTAGGGAATTCTTCATTTTAATAATTGTTCCATTTTCTGTTACACCACTAGGTGTCGCTTCACCCTTAAAAATAGCATCAACATGTGCTAGCCTGGATTGATCCTGATGCTTTTAAATCCATAGCCTATCAAAAAAGTGTTAAACACAAAAATCAGCAATAAACCAAAAGGAAGGCCAATAAAAGCTCATTCACCACAACAAATCATGAAACCAAAAAAGGAGTGGCCCCTTCCTAGTCTATTAATAGCAGCCTGCAGCTGTCTGCATAGCCTGTTATTATAGGGGGATGCCACATAATTTTTTTGGGGGGTCCTCCATTTTAATAGCCAGTGAAGGCTAATTATACAGCTGATGAAACCAAAAAAGGAGTGAAACAAAGAGCAATATGTAAAAATTGTATAATTTTATTATATATACTAAAAGATGAATAAAATACAAAATTTAATAATTCATTCAAAAAGTTGAATACAAAAGGGTATCAGTGACACTTAGTATCACCACATGAGCAAGGAAAGCTGAATAATTGGCAATATAGGCAAAATTGCATGTATAAATGAGCCTGATATCAGCTGTGAGGTGATATTAATAGCCTGGGAATTTCTCCATTCCCAGGCTATAATCATCGGCCCCAAGTGTCGGCTTTCTCGCTTCTGGTTATAAAAATTGCTCGGAAGCACACCCCATTTTCCCCCCAAAAGTAATGTTTTATTAAATACATGTACAGTAATTTGCACACACTGTACTAATTGTATTTGTCACTGACATCTATATATCTACCTATTCTATTTGTATTTACTGTATGTAATCCATCTCTACTGTCCTGTTGGCTCCTGCACTGATTTTACAGTACACGGCACATGAACTGCCGGCTTTTCTTGTATGTATTTATGCAGTATAAATACATATATACTGTATATGTGTGTGTCATTGACATCTATATGATAATACTAATCTTTATTTATATAGCGCCAACATATTCCGCAGCGCTTTACAGTTTGACAGTTTCAAAACACAAGTCATAAGTAACAACGTTAACAATACAATAATTAAAGCAAAATAAGACGACCCTGCTCGTGAGAGCTTACAATCTACAATGAGGTGAGGGAGATACAAAGTACAGGTGTGTATTTACAATTGTATATTTACAATGAGGGTCCAGCCTTCTTGAGGGAGTGAAGGATGGATGGAGATAGTGAATTGGGCTACACACGCACACTTACACAGAGAATGACTTTGTTTAGTGAACGTGATGGGCCGCTCTGAACAAGTGTGTTTTGAGGGAGCGCCTAAAACTATGCAAATTGTGGATAGTCCTAATTTCTTAGGGTAGAGCATTCCAGAGGATAGGAGCAGCACGGGAGAAGTCTTGGAGTTGGGAGTGGGAGGTACGGATTAGTGCAGAGGTTAGTCGAAAGTCGTTTGCAGAGCGCAGCGCTCGGCTAGGCCGATAGACAGAAATGAGGGAAGAGATGTAAGGGGGTGCCGCACTGTGGAGAGCTTTGTGGGTGAGAACAAGTACTTTGAATTGGATCCTATAATGAATGGGCAGCCAATGTAAGGACTGGCGAAGAGTGGACGCGTCCGAGTACCGATTAGCCAGATGGACGATCCTGGCTGCTGCATTAAGTATGGACTGGAGAGGGGATAGTCGAGTGACGGGGAGGCCAATTAATAGAGCGTTGCAGTAATCCAGGCGGGAGTGGATCAATACAACAGTCAGGGTTTTTGCTGTTTCCATAGTGAGAAAAGGGCGGATTCTAGAGATGTTCTTTAGGTGCAAGCGGCAAGAGCGGGCAAGAGATTGTATATGGGATGTGAAGGAGAGATTGGTGTCAAACATAACACCCAGACAGCGCGCCTGCTGCCGGGGTGTTATTGTGGTACCACCCACGGAGAGGGAAATGTCAGATTTAGGGAGGTTAGTAGACGGCGGGAGCAGAAGTTCAGTTTTAGAGAGGTTGAGTTTCAGATAGAGAGTGGACATGATATTGCAGACTGCGGACAAGACAGTCACTGACGTTCTGTAGTACAGCGGGGGTAAGGTCAGGGGAAGACGTGTATAGTTGTGTGTCATCAGCATAAAGATGGTACTGAAAGCCAAATCTGCTGATGGTCTGTCCAATTGGGGCCGTGTAGAGAGAGAAAAGAAGGGGGCCAAGGACTGAGCCCTGAGGTACCCCGACAGCAAGAGGAAGAGGAGATGACATGGAGCCAGAGAACAAAACACTGAAGGAGCGGTCAGAGAGATAGGAAGAGAACCAGGAGAGTGCAGTGTCCTTAATGCCTAGTGACGAGCCTAGAGAGTAGGAGATGGTGGTCAACAGTGTCGAAAGCTGCAGATAGGTCAAGAAGAATGAGCAGAGAGTGGTCACCGTTACGTATATCTATGTATTCTATGTGTATATATGAATTGCCGGCTTTTTAAAGGACACCGGTGTGTAAAAATTGGATAGCACTCGCATGGAGTGCTGTGCGATTTTTTTTTTTTTTCTTTCTTTTCTCAAACCCATAGGCTTGCATTGGAGAGTCTCGGACGATATACGCGTACAATCACATCATGCTGTGATTTTACAAGCACACTGACTACACCCGATAAAATAAACAGGGATGTGCCCTCCCCCATAGATTAACACTGAGCCCGTATTCTACGGTAGTGTGACTTCAGCCTAATCCTAGGGCTAGGTGTCAATGACACCAAGCTCTAATCCCATTACTCTGATGCATCACAATGAAAAAGCTGTTGTTGAACCAAGAAATTACAACAGAAAACTTTTTTTTTTAATATATTTAGCTAAAAAAAGCCTTCATTGCTGTACATGCAAAAAACGCATACAAAACCGCACCAAAAATCGCAGCAAAATGCACATTTTTGTAGCAACGTTTTTGCTGCCAAGAGATGCAGAAACCTTGAGGCCATGTGCACACGTAGTGAAAGGTGCTGCGGATTTTTCCGCATGGATTTGGAAAAATCCACAGGTCAAAAGCCCTGCGGTTTACCTGCGGATTAGCCTGCGGTTTGACACCTGGACAATGGAGCAGGTGTAAAACCTCTGCAGATTCTGCACAAAGAATTGACATGCTGTGGATTTGAAACCGCAGCAAATCCGCGCAGAAAAATCCGCAGCATGTGCACTACGTTTTTTAATTTCCATTGAAAACAATGGTACTGTACAACGCAGCTAAAACTGCTGTGGTTCCGCAGGGCCAAAAACGCTGCGGATACGCAGCAGAATCCGCAACGTGTGCACATGGCCTGAAGAAATTTCTGAAAGCAAATGCTCACTGTGCGCACGCAGCCTTAAAGAGCATTTTAGTATGTAATCATGGAGTCTGCATATGAGCTGTTCACACAAAATTAACAGATTTTCAATCAACACTAATTTCAAAGTTGGTGTCTTTTTATTTTTTGTTATGTCTTTATTAAACAATTTTCATGTTACTCTTCCAGGTGTCTGTTGGTCTGTTGGTTTATTCCAACGTTTAGGTCATGGACTTTAAGGCACGGGAACAATCCTGGCTTTCTAATGTTGATTCAATCTTCAAAGGAGAAGTTGCACCAGGTGGTGTTGTTGAAAGTGGGTCTATTTTGGAGCTCAAAAACTCTTATAAAATTTTACTCAGGAAAAGCCTACGTATTTGGTGGAACAAGGCGTCGCTTGAAAGTTACTTGGCGAAGAACATGATCCCCAGAGGTCTTCGGGTGAGGATTGTACCCTCCTTTCCGGTTGAGGACACTTTTTTTCGCAATAGATGGGAAGAAACGTGTAATACGTGCTCCCGGTCACTAACAGAATTGCTGATTGGGATAAATAAGAAAAGTCTGGAAACTGAAATTGAAATTGTTAAAAAAAAGCTTGTGGAAGATTTGTCTGCTTCCAACATGGATCAGTTCAAAAGTGAGGTGGAGAAACTGTTTCAAAATTGGGAGAAGGAGGTTCAGGAAGGAAAAGCTAAAAAATTCTCCAGAGATTTGTTGGATTATAAGAATAATACTGTTTACAGGTGGCATAAGACCACGGCTACGCATCGTGTATCCTCTATGTCCTCTCTTTCATCGACAGAAGACACCTCCACAAGTAATATACAACATACTTATCCCATTACCAGGGGCAGGTATAAGAGACATAACAACAAAAAGAACTCTGGGAATAAACGGACCCCAACGCAGGTATTAATCGATACTACACCTCAAGTCATTAATCTTTCTGATATTGTTTTGACTGATGCTCAAATTGAGGTTTTGGGGTTGGGTCTCTCTTTCTCTCCCTCATCATCATTTGATGTGTTCACAGCCGTAAAAGATTTTGAAGAAACTGCATGAGAAGAACACAGGTGATGAGTGGACCTCTAGAGAATTGGAAGCTATAAGGGAATTGGAGGATCTGGCTGATGAAAATATGGGGGAAGAGGATGGTTTGGCTCAAGGTAAGTTCACAGTTCCCAAGGTGAAAAAGTTTCCTCCTATTAATATGTATGCCAATATAGAACTATTTGTGAAATTGGTGTCGGAGGAATTCAAGAAAATTCCCACGAGATTAAAATATGATAACCTTACAGGGGCACAAAGACAAGCCCTGGAAGAATTGAGAGCACTTAAGGGAGTACTAATTAAACCAGCGGATAAGGGGGCAATGTGTTGGTATGGCCCACCACGTTGTATGAGAGAGAGGCAATGAGACAACTTAAGGATGGCACATGCTATCGGAGACTTTCCTTCAATCCCACATCTGCCGTTCAGGCGGAGTTGTGTGAAATCTTGGAAGATGCTTTTCAACTTGGTTTGATATCGAAGGAAGTGAAAGAAGGTTTGGTTCCAGCATCCCCACGAACTCCATGCCTCTACCTACTCCCGAAGGTCCATAAGGATTCGATATCTCCTCCTGGTCGTCCGATAGTGTCGGGAAACGGCGGTCTCAATGAAATGACAGGTAAATTTCTGGACTTCCATTTGAGACCAAGTGTTGAGAACCTACCATCATATTTAAAGGACACTGGAGATGTACTTAGAAAATTGGAACATGTAAATTTGGAGGATGACATGTGGCTTGTGACCCTGGATATAGAAGCACTGTATACTTCCATTAGGCATCATGACGGGTTGCAAGCAGTTAACACCTTCCTCTGTATGACAACTATGGATCATGGGTTCATTTCATTTTTATTGACCCTGTTGGAATTTTCACTGACCCATAATTTCTTCATCTTCAAAGATACCCTCTACCTACAGCTCCAGGGCACTGCTATGGGGGCGGCTTTTGCCCCATCATATGCTAATTTGTTCCTGGGGCTGTGGGAGAGGGATATCTTTTGTACCAACCCTACTTCTTTGAGCACTCAGATTATTTTTTGGGCTAGGTACATTGATGATGTTCTTGCCATTTAGCAGGGCAGTGAAGATCTGATATCCTTTGTGCAGGACTTGAATAACAATATCAATCTGAAACTCACGTACCATTATAGTCTTACAACGGTGGACTTCCTAGATGTGCGTATTTCCAAGGATGGGAAAGGAATGTTACACACCCTAGTATATAGGAAGGACACAGCAGTAAATTCTCTTTTGCATGCTTCCTCAGCACATCCCAGAGCTTTGAAGGATAGCATCCCGGTGGGACAATTTCTGCCAGAAGGGTGTGTTCTGATGAAGCATCTTTTACAACACAAGCACAAGATTTGGCGCTGCGCTTTGAGGAACGTGGTTACTCGGGACGTGTGATCCAACATGGCTGGCGGAAGGCATCACGCATGACACGCAAAGATCTTCTACACTCCAAGAAGGAGAGACCCGGCTCTACACAGGTGAGATTTATTTCTACCTTTAATGAGGAACATGCGCAGATGAGAAAGTCTTTGGAGAAATTTTGGCCCATACTTACCCATGACTCCATCTTGGCAAAGTATATGAAAGACTATCCATCTATTACTTACAGACGGGCCAAAAACCTCAAAGACCTACTTGTACATAGTTGCTATAGGAAACCAATTCCTGACAGTTTTGGTACAAGGGGTCCGAAGTGGGGGTTCTTTCCTTGCAGAGATTGCGCAGCATGCGCCAACCTGGAGCGTTGTTCATCTTTTCTCTCTGGCGATGGTTCGAGAGAATTCCAAATCACACAACATATTACCTGTGGCACCAAGGGTGTGATTTATCATGCATCCTGTCTACATTGGATTAACTTCGCGCCAGCTGCGTGTTCGAGTACGTGAACATGTCCGGGACATCATCAAGGCTGGTGATTATTGCGGACATGTCTACTTTGAAACCCATACCTCGGCACTTCAAGGGCATACATGCGTGTGATGCGAAACTCCTGCGAATTAAGGGTATTGATCGTGTTTTCATAGGCGGACGGGGGGGGTAGTTGGAAGAAAAATCTCTCCCAGTTAGAAGCCAAGTGGATAATGAGGGTGGATTGTGTACGACCCAAAGGCCTCAATGAGGTCTTAAGTTTTGCTCCGTTTTTATAGTTATGTTTTGTGTCTGATTTTAATTCTTTTATTTCTTTCTATTTAGATCTTTTTGGCCTAGTCCTCTTTGTTTTCTCTGGCCTCTGGTTATCTGCATAAAGCGATCTATTATGTCTCACATATAACACCATATTGAAGAAGATTGATCTACGACATATACATTGAACACCATCTGCTCAATTATGCATTGAATTTTATATATGTCTTGTCTTTCTCCATTGCTTTATGGGTACTGCCACTAGCGGGTCATATTTAGCTTGAATAGTGAGAAATGGTTATTGTTCTTTTTTATCACCTCCTGGAAAAATATATATGGATGTTGAATGTTTTATGTACACTCTATATTGATATGTTTTTTCTTAAAAACTTTTTGAATATGTCATTATTTCTTCATTGTGCTGTGGATTATGTTGATATATCCTATGTAGATCTCTATATACATTAAATGAGTTATAGTCTATCTTGAGGGGATATAATGGGGATGGTATTGATCTGGCAACTTGGTTTAATATATACCTCTCCATTATTTTGATCCATGTATAAAATGTATAAAATGATATATATGTTTATATCTTTAACTCTCCCTGACATAACGCTACAATGCGACGTATTAGATGCATGTATTGTCTGGGGTATTACTATGGATCTTCCATTTTGGACGCATGTTAGATGTACCTGTATATTCTTCAATTGATTCAGTGAGCATAATATATATGGATTGATAATTTACCATACTTATGCTATCACCTCTTTCATGATCACTTTTTGCGGGGTGCGACTCTGGATGCTCAGCCGTTTGCCTGTTGCCATGGACACACGTCACACAGGCGCCGCGGGTCCCGCCCCTCAGCTGATAAGTCGCTGTCGGGCGTGTTCCTGTGACGTGAGACTTCGAGTCCATGGCTTCCGGTCCGCGGCATGAGCGCCGGAGCCGCCGCTACACCTGCATCATGATGGGGCAGGTCATAGACTATTTAATGGCCATCTATCCTCCACTTTCTTATACCCCCCCAAGGAAGCTGACGCGAAACGCGCGTCGGGGTTGTCTTTTCACCACCAGGTATGCATCCAGCACTTTGCTGATATTTGTTTACATTAATCAGGTGTCTGCATGTTTAGTGGGTATTGTGCAATTTTTCCAGGCTGCTATTTTTCATGTGCCAGCATCTGGGCCACTATTATAACTATATTTGGAATCTTTGGATACACCCTTTGATTGATATATGGTCTGGTTGATTTATGGGCATTGATATAATAGGCGGCACCTCTAGTATGTGCCTACACATATATTTCCACATGGTTTATTAATACATTATGTTTACCTAGTCCCATTATCAGGCTCATAATCATTCCAACACTTTATCCAGCATAGGTTTATTTAACCATAGATACGCACATAGCACTTTATCCTCGTTTGTTTGCTTTGTAGCACTTTTTTTCAGCGCACATGAGCTTATGTGTCATTATTGTTGATGTGCTACATTGTATACATGTACCAATTTTTTACCATGCGACCCTCTTTTATGGATTGATGCATCACTGGTGTGGTGTTCACACCTGTCTGTTTCTTCTCTTGTCTTTATGCCATATGGGCATTAATAAAATTTATTTGCATTTACTCTTCTTGTGATGCGCCTTATTCTTCCATTCTTTTGGGATATCTTCCAGGTGTGTCTCATTATTGCTGTTTGTAAAAATTATCCAAAATTGACAAACTTTTGGGTTTGGTTTATATCCAACCTGTACATTTTTTTTTTTTTTTTTTTTAACTGGGACATGCCCTAATTTGCCTGGATGGTTTTCACACTTTTGGCAACTATGCAATTTTCATTGTGGTTTTCTCTCTTTTATTGTTGAGGGGTAAAATCAGCATAGAATTCTGCTGTAAAACCACTGCACAAGCAGATTTTGCCACATGTACTGTAGATTTGCATTGAAATCCACAGTAAAATTTACTGCAGATTTTTCCATCTATCGTGGATAAACCATAATTCTACTTGCATGAAGACTTAGAACACACAGAGATCTGAAAATGTTTTCATGCCGAATTGCAGATCTGCCCTGTCCCATAATATAACATTGGGACAACTGTTATCTGATAAAACATTGAGCAGCACTTGGCCGTGTTATACGCCAAGTGTGAGTGTAAGCAGGTTGCAGGATGCAGTGACGCAAGAAAGGCAGAGCAAGGGTTAATAATTTAATTTAACAGTCAAGATAGTCCTCGCAGGGAAATAAACAGTTAGAGTGTGTGCACACGTTGCGGATTCTGCTGTGGATTTTCTGCGCAGATTTGTCCAAATCCACAGGTTTATCTGCGGATTTAGTGCGGTTTTCCCCTGCGGTTTGACACCTGTCATGGAGCAGGTGCCAAACCGCTGCGGAATCCGCACAAAGAATTGACATGCTGCGGTTTTGAAACCGCAGCAAATCCACGCGGAAAAATCCTCAACGTGTGCACTGCGTTTTTCTTTTTACATAGACTAAAATGGTACTGTACTACGCAGCAGAAACTGCTGTGGATCTGCAGGGCCAAATCCGCTGCGGATCCGCAGCAGAATCAGCAACGTGTGCACACACCCTTAAAGGGGCAAATGATTGGAAAAAGATAACCACAATGCGACAACAGTCCACGCAATTAACTTATCGTGTTCAGATGATCCAATGAGGGCGGTAGTCCCAGCAACGGTCGGTGCAGTGTCCTCAGGGGAGATTCAACAGCTCACGGTATATCTTCTGGCGGCAACTGGCGGTCTCCGGTTTTTACCCGTTGAGCCAATTAGTCCACAAACTTGTGCAGCCAAAATCAAGGGGGCTGCGTACAGGCTATCAAAAAGGGTCGTCTGCGGTGTGCTGTCTGGCAAAGAGGGCCACAATGAAAAGTCCTGAACATGGTCCCCGTTCCTATGCCCGCGCATGGCACTAGACTTAATGGAGCCCACAGCTCTTCCTCTGCTGCTGGTCTCAGCGATGCACTCATGTACAGCCATCCGCGGTTCATTGCAGGTCTACTGCACATCAAGCGGAGCATGCTGTGGACCTTCCTGCCGTCTTCGTCGGCAGGAATCTGCCCGTCACTTAGCGTGCTTTTCTCTTTGCTGTGTCCCCTGCTTCCGGGTCACAAGGTCTGTTCGGTCCCCTATTCTTTCCCCCGGACACCCTGGGACACAACCTTGACAGTTCCGGACGCGGCACAGTACAGGTGCCCGCAGTCCGGTCTTCCTCCTTACTTGAGCATATGCTCAACCTAAGTTTCTACCATTTTGATGGAATTTTCCAGCAATGTGGTGGCTTTTATCCTTCTTTGAGTAATACAAAAATCTTATTTATGGTGTTCAGCAACTTTTGTGTTGTTGTTATTATTGCTCTGAAGATAATCCATTGGTAGTGAATTTGGTATTTTTAGAGCTGCACATTTGTATGCGTTAGTAAATGCACAGACCTATAGGGTGAGCTCATGACACATCACATGCATTTTACAAATCCTAGCTCTGCTATAATCCTTCCCATCATCTTCACTGTCATCACTTCCTCTTCCTCCGAGAATATCCACCCCCTCTACTATACTCTGAGTGCATTAGTGACAGGGCCTGGAGCATTTCACTGCAGATACAATACAGATCTCTGTCGATCACTGACCTTGCTGAATCTTCCTCTTTTGCAAAGGCTGGCATCTGCACTGCATTTACCTACAGTGATACACACTAGGTGGCGACATACAATCTATTACATTTCTGCGATTCTGAGAGATTTTTGGAGATTCTGGACAATTTATCAATAGTAGAGAAAAAAAATCCAGATCACTGTTTAAATGATTCCTTTGCAGTCCGGAGCACGGATGACGGCTCTTCCGTGAATAAGGAAGGACAGATCCAGCCCGACGGACATGCATCTTCTTTATTTAGGTAGCTACAAATCAGATGATATAAGATAAAGCTTTCATGTTAAAATTTGCATTAGCATCTATGCGTTTCAGGTGCTTATAACACCCTTAGGCTGGGGTCACACTTACCATATGAAAAATCGGTCCGAGTCTCCCTCCCGAGAGTGCCACCGGCACTCAGGACTGAAGCGCTCAGCTGCACAGAAATACATGCAGTCCCGAGTTCCGGCTGCAGTGCAGGGTATTGAGATGCGAGATTCGTGTGAGTTTCTCACAAGTGTGACCCCGGCCTTACATCCAAAAGCAGTGCGATTGCTATCCGATTTCCATGCTATTTTAATATGAGCTTTTACATACAGCAATTCTCTGTCATTTACACATTGTTTTCAAACAAAATACTCTTCAAAACACACACACATATACATATAGATAGATTAAAAGCCGGCAAATGATCTGCTGCGTACAGTATAATCACAGAGTGACAGGTTAGAATAGAATAGATATATACACATAGATATATAGATGTCCAGTGTCGGACTGGCCCACCGAAGAACCGAAGGATTCTCCGGTGGGCCCTGACTCTGACACCTGCTGGCATATTGGCCAGCAGCTGCCCAGGGCCCCCCAGCCAGTGGTGTGTCGCTAATAGCGGCACACCCATCTGCTATGGGGCTCCTGAGTCAAGGGGGGCCCTCCCGCTGCCAGGAGTAGCAGCTGGAGACATGCCCGTCCCCGCTGCTAAAGATAAATGAATATTCACGCCTTACCACGCCCCCATGGGCGTGGAGAGGCGTGAATACCATTTCTCTTTAACTGCCAGCAGTGTTAGCCATCAAGCTGCGGCTAACACTGCCCGCTGGTGCTGCTGAATCGGGGTCCCAGAGGTGGGCCCCCTAAAGGGGGGCGAACCCTAATTGCGATCCCTGCAGCTTTTGACCGGAGCGGAGCTGCAGGGATCCGATCATCCGAGTCATGATCTGACACTGTCCTCTTTCCTGCTGGCCTGCCCGGGACTTCCTGTCTGACTCAGCGAGGCTGGATGACGTCATCATTCAACCTGGCTGTTTCAGAGAGGAAGCTGCCAGGATGTGCTGCGGGGCACCTGCGGAGAGGTGTGTGTGTGGTGCAGTGTTGTGAGTGTGTGTGTGTATGTGTGCGGTGCTGTGTGTGTGTGGTGCTGTGTGTGTGGTGCGGTGCTGTGTGTGTGCGCAGTGCTGTGGGTGTGTGTGCGGTGGTGTGTGTGTTGCTGTGTGTGTGTTGCTGTGTGTGTGTGTGCGGTGTGGTGCTGTGCAATGCTGTGTGTGTGTGGTGTGGTGCTGTGTGTGCGGTGCTGTGTGTGTGGTGTGGTGCTGTGTGTGGTGCGATGCTTTGTGTGTGTGAGAGAGTGGTGCGGTGCTGTCTGTGAGGTGCTGTATGTGTGATGGTGTGGTGTGGGGGAGGCAATGATGATGGTGAGGAGGCGATGATGGTGGTGGGGGAGGCAGTGATGATGGTGAGGAGGCAATGATAATGGTGATGAGGAGGCGATGAAGGTGGTGGGGGGGAAGGCAATGATGATGGTGGTGAGGAGGCAATGGTAATGGTGGTGAGGAAGCGATGATGGTGGGGGAGGCAGTGATGATGGTGAGGAGGCAATGATAATGGTGTTGAGGAAGCGATGATGGTGGTGGGGGAAGGCAATGATGGTGGTGGGGGGAGGCAATGATGGTGGTGAGGAGGCGATGATGATGGTGGAGGGAAGGCAATGATGATGGTGGTGAGGAGGCGATGATGGTGGTGAGGGGAAGCAGTAATGATGGTGAGGAGGCAATGATAATGGTGGTGAGGAGGTGATGGTGGTGGTGGGGAGGCAGTGATTATGGTGAGGAGGCAATGATGATGGTGATGAGGGGAGGCAATGATGGAGGTGTTGGAATGGGCAATGATGGGGGTGTTGGGGGAGAAAGCAATGATGGTTGTGGTGTAAAGGACAATGATGGTAGTGGTGGAAAGGACAATGGTAGTGGGGGAGGAGGCAATGATGGAGGTGGTGATGAGGACAATGGTGGAGGGGTCCTGCATTATACCCATTGAGGGGGGGCTGCATTATACCCTATGAAGGGGGCTACATTATATTCTGTGGGGGGCTACATTATATTCTGTGGGGGCTGCATTATACTATATGAGGTGGGCTGCATTATGCCATATGAGGGTGCTACGTATATTCTATGGGGGGAGGCATTATAACTTATGAGGGGGTTGCATTATATTTTGTGGGGTGCTGAATTATACCCTATGAGGGGGGTGCATTATATTCTATGAGGGGGCTGCATTATATTCCATGAGGGAGGCTACATTATATTCTATGAGGGGGGCTACTTTATATTCTATGAGGGGGCTACCCCAAACCGTGCTACATAATTAAGACGTGTATTACTATATATTATACCCTGATATTAGCGTGTTTTACCACACAATTGGTGGTCTTGTATTTATTTCTATGTGGCTACATAGTGGTCCCCAAGAATGATTTTCTCTGGTGGGCCCAAGGTGCTCCAGTCCAAAGCTGTAGATGTCAGTGACACACACATACTGTATATAGATGTGTTTATATTGAATAGGGAGATAGAAGAAAACCTGGTAATTTACCTGCTAGGTTCTGTAAAATCACTGCAGGAGCCGACAGGATAGAAGAGATGGATTACATACAATAAATACAAATAGAATAGGTAGATATATCGATGTCAGTGATGAATACAATTAGTACAGTGTGTGTCCAGTTTACTGTACATGTATTTAATTAATAATAGATTATTGTTCGGAAAAAAATGGTGAAGGCTCTCACGCAATTTTCGTAACCAGCAGAGGGAAAGGCGATGACTGTGGGCAGATGTTTATAGCCTAGGAATGGGGTAATACCCATGGAACTTCCCAGGCTATTAATATCAGCTCACATCTGTATACTTAGCCTTTACTGGCTATTAAAATGGGGGACCCCAAAAAAATGATGTGGGGTCCCCCTATAATTAATAACCAGTAAAGGCTATGCAGACAGCTGTGGGCTGATATTAATAGCCTAGGAAGGGGCTATGGATACTGCCCCCGGCTAAAAACAAAAGCTCTCAGCCGCTCCAGAAAAGGCACATCTCTAAGATGCGCCAATTCTGGCACTTAGCCTCGCTCTTCCCACTTGCCCTGTATATACATTTATATACAGTGATGTTCACAAATGTTGGCACCCTTGAAATTGTTCCAGAAACTAAAGTATTTCTCCCAGAAAATTATTGCAATTACACGTTTTGTTATACACATGTTTATTTCCTTTGTGTGTATTGGAACAACAGAAAAAAATGATAAAAAAACCAAATAGGACATAATTTCACACCACATCCCCAAAATAGTCCAGATAAAATTGTTGACACCTTTCCAAAATTGTGGGTAAAAAAACTTTGTTTCAAGTATGTGATGCTCTTTCCAATTTACCTTGGGCAAGTAACAGGTGTGGAAAATATGAAAATGCCACCTGAAACCAGATACAAAGGGGAGAAGTTGACTCAGTTTGCATTGTGTGTTTGTGTGTGCCACAGAAAGAGGACAGCATAGAGAACAAAAAGAGGAGAAGAGAAATGTCTGAGGACTTAAGAACCAAAATTGTTGAACAATATGAAAATTATCAAGGTTACAAGTCCATCTCCAGAGATCTTGATGTTGCTTTGTGCACGGTGCACAACATAATGAAGAAGTTTACAACACATGGCACTGTAGCTAATTGTCCTGCAAGAAAAATTGATGAAAGGTTGCAATGCAGGATAATCCGGATGATGGATAAGCAGCCCCAATCAAGGTTCAAAAAAATTCAAGTTGTCCTGCAGGCTCAGAGTGCATCAGTGTCAAAGTGAACTATCCATCCACATGTGAATGAAATTAAACTCTACGGCAGGAGACCCAGGAGAACCCCACTGCTGACACAGACATAAAAAAGCTAGACTGCAGTTTGTGACAATATACGTGAGTTAGCCATAATCTTATGGACAGTTGAGTCTAAGATAAAGCTTTTTGGTAAAGCACATCATTCCACTGTTTACCGAAAATGGAATGAGGCCTACAAAGAAAAGAACACAGTACCTACAGTCAAATATGGTGGAGGTTCAAAGATCCTTTGGGGTTGTTTTGTTGCCTCTGGCACTGAGTGCCTTGTCTGTTTGCAAGACATCATAAAATCTGAAGATTACCCAAGGATTTTGGGTCGCAATGTAATGCCCAGTGTCAGAAAGCTGGGTTTGTGTCCTAAGTCATGGGTCTTCCAGCTGGACCATGACCCCAAACATACTTCAAGAAGCAGCCAGAAATGGATGGAAATAAAGCTCTGGAGAGTTCTGAAGTGGCAGCAATGAGTCATAGAATCATAGAATCGTAGAGTTGGAAGGGACCTCCTGGGCCATCTGGTCCAACCCCCTGCTCAAAGCAGGATTCGCTAAATCATCCCAGTCAGATGTCTGTCCAGCCTCTGTTTGAAGACTTCCATTGAAGGAGAACTCACCACTTCTCGTGGCAGCCTGTTCCACTCATTGATCACTCTAATTGTCAAAAAGTTTTTTCTAATATCTAATCCGTGTCTCCTCCCAATCAGTTTCATCCCATTGCTTCTAGTCTTTCCTTGTGCAAATGAGAATAAAGATGATCCTTCTACAATGTGACAGCCCTTTAGATATTTGTAGACAGCTATTAAGTCTCCTCTCAGTCTTCTCTTTTGCAAACTAAACATTCCCAAATCCTGCAACCTTTCCTCATAAGACAGGGTTTGCAGATCTAGATCCAATCTAGTCTGGATCTAAATCCAATTGAACACCCATGGAGAGATCTTAATATTGCTGTTGGGAGAAGATGCCTTCAAATATGAGAGACCCTGAGCAGTTTGCAAAAGAAGAGTGCTCCATTTTTGGGGTTTTGTGTGAAATTATGTCCAGTTTTCCTTTTTTTCTGTTTGTTTTTATTTAGTTGTTCCAATACACACAAAGGAAATAAATATGTGCATAATAAAATATTTCTAACTGCAATCATACTTCTTTTTCTGAAACAATTTCTCGGGTGCTAACACTTTTGGCCATTACTATACATATTCAAATCACTTCTTTTTCACAGTTTGAAAATAAAGAAATAAAAGTCTGGTATAAAGTGTAAAAGTAATTACTGTAACTCAAATGCTACGAGAAAAAAAAGCCAGAATTACAATTTTTTCAACTGTTAAATAATTTGGCCCAAATGGTATCAATAAAGACACCTCACCATAAAAAAAAATCTGTGGTCCTTATTCCTATCCACATTCCCCAGGCAAGGGCAGCTGTGTATTCTGCTTAAGCTTTTATAGTGGCTGAGTCATCAGTGACTTAACAGCTATAGTTACACCTGATTGGCTGTGAGCTGCCTGCAAGGCATTATAGGGTAGGTCATGTGATCCTTCTTTTTTGTTTTATATAAGATGGCAGTGGCCATTTTTGGCTATTCATCCAAAATGAATCAAGAATTATTTGGATGTGCAAATGTAGAGGATCTTCGAAAAGTTAGTGCAGAATCAGTTTGCTTATTTATACACCGAGCTTCATGACGTGGGGGTGACAAAAAATGTCGACAGGATTTTTTGACACTTTGGGTCTGATTGCTTGTGCATTTTTGCTTATTTTTTTGTCTAGTTTTTGCTTTTTTTAGTCAAATTCTGGTTGTGCCTATTTTCTACTTTTTCGTGTTTTTTTTCTCTCTCTTCACCAATGTGGGCACCTTTTTTTTGTAATCCAGGCGTTTGTGTCCGATTATTTGCAATTTTGTAAAAAGTCTCAAATCTTTTGCGCAAATGAACTTCAGTTTGTCTCCAGAAGTAATTTTTGAACGTCAACCTTTTTTCCTATGTAACATAGTAAGATAGTTTTGAAGGCTGAAGGAAGACCTTATGTCCATCTAGTTCAGCCTATTTTTAGTGCAGCTGTTCTGCATTGTTGATCCTGGGGAAGGCAAAAAACCCACAGAGTAGAAGCCAATTTTCTCCATAGGGAAAAAAATTCCTTCCCCTAAGCTGGGTCAACCATCTACCTATAATATTCTGTTATTCGTAACCTTCTATACTGTTACTCACAAGAAAAGCATCCATTCCTTTCTTAAATTCATTCAGTGAGTTGGCCATTACCACTTCCTCAGGAAGAGAATTCCAGAGCCTCACTGCTCTTACCGTGAAGAACCCTCTTCTATGCTGGTGCAGAAATTGTCTTTCCTCCAAACGAAGAGAATGCCCCCTTTCTTGTCACAGTCCTTGGTACAAACAGTTCATTGGAGAGATCTCTGTATTGCCCTCTGATATACTTGTACATATATATTAGGTCTCCCCTAAGTCTTCTCTTTTCTAGAGTAAATAGACCTAATTTTGATAACCTTTCTGGGTATTGTAGTGAACCAACTCCATTTATCATTTTAGTAGCCCGCCTTTGAACCCTTTCAAGATCAGTAATGTCTTTCTTGAGCACCGGCGTCCAAAATTGCACACAATACTCCAAGTGTGGTCTGACGAGTGATTTGTACAGAGGGAGAATTATGTTTTCATCTCGTGTCCCCAGACCTCTTCTAATGCATGCCATGACCCTATTTGCTTTGGTGGCAGCTGCCTGACACTGGGCACTCCAATTTAGCTTCTTATTGACTAAGATGCCTAAGTCTTTTTCCATGTCTGATTTCCCCAGCAGTTTCCCATTTAGTAAGTAATTGTAGCATCTGTTTCTCCTTCCCATGTGCATAACCTTACACTTATCTGTGTTAAACCTCATTTGCCATTTTTCAGCCCAATTCTCCAATTTTCTCAAATCTGTCTGTAGTTGCAAACTGCCCTCCTTTGTGTTAACTACCTTACATAGTTTTGTATCATCTGCAAATACTGATATTTTACTGTGTAAGCCATCCACTAGATTATTATTAAATATATTAAATAGTAGGGGGCCCAATACAGAACCCTGTGGTACCCCACTAGTAACCCTGGCCCAATCTGAGTATGCACCATTAATAACCACTCTTTGTTTTCTGTCACTAAGCCAGCTACCTACCCAGCTACACACATTTTCCCCTAGCCCAAGCTTTCTCATCTTACTTACCAATCTTTTATGTGGGACAGTGTCAAATGCTTTAGAGAAGTCGAGATAAATGAAATCCAATGATTCTCCTTGGTCCATTTGAGAGCTTACATCCTCATAGAAACTGATCAGGTTAGTTTGACAGGAGCGATCCTTCATAAATCCATGTTGATATGGAGTTAAACATTTATTAACATTGAGATATTCCATAATGGTATCCCTTAGAAACCCTTCAAAAATTTTACCCACAACAGATGTTAAGCTTACCGGCCTATAGTTTCCAGGTTCCCTTTTACACCCCTTTTTGAATATTGGTACCACATTTGCTTGCCGCCAATCAAAAGGAACAGACCCTGTTTCTATAGAGTCTTTAAATATAAGGAATAGAGGCCTGTCTATCACATTACTTAACTCCCTTAATACCTGAGGGTAAATGCCATCAGGGCCTGGTGATTTGTCAATTTTAATCTTACTAAGGTGGTTCTGCACTTCTTCCTGGGTTAGGCAGGTAATACTTAATGGGGAGTTTACATTATCAATCTGCATTTCCCCTGGCAAATTCTTTTCCTGTGTGAACACTGTTGAGATAAAAGTATTTAAAACATTTGCTTTTCCCACATAGCTCTCTATGATTTCACCCTCATTGTTCTTTGAAGGGCCGACACCATCAATTTTAACCCCTTACCTACAATTGACGTAATATTCCGTCCATGTGACCCTGGACCTAATTACCATGGCCGGAATATTACGTCACCACGATCAGCGGCGCCCACTTGGTGAGCGCCGCTGATCGCGGCCGAGTGTCAGCTAATTATCATAGCTGACACCCGGCACAATGTGTCAGGGGCGGTCACGGACCGCCCCCGACACGTTAACCCCTTGCACACCGCGATTAAACACGATCGCGGTGTACCGGGGGTTAAAGGGAAGCATCGGCAGGGAGGGGGCTTCCTCCTTCCTTCCCTGAGCCCCCCACGGCAGCGCAATGTGCAGCACTGCTGCGGGGGACTCCTTTCCTGCAGGTCCCCGGATCCAATATGGCGACGGGGACCTCCGGGGGCCTGCAGGAAGCTGGCTTCCTCAGTGCCTGCAAAGCGCAGGCATGAGGAAGCCTGTGCAGTGCCTGTGACAGATCGCTGATCTGTCACAGTGATCTGTGATGTGACAGATCAGCGATCTGTCACAGGACAGTTATGTCCCCCCTGGGACATTGTAATAAAGTAAAAAAAAAAAAAAGTGTAAGAAAAATTAAAAACAAATCGCTAAATAAATTAAAAAAAGAAAAAAAATATTCCCCAATAAATTCATTTTTTGAAAAAAAAAAAAAAACCACAATAAAAGTACACATATTTGGTATCGCCGCGTCCGTAACGACCCGCCCTATAAAACTGTCCGAATAGTTAACCCCTTAAGCAAACCCCTTAAAAAATAAAAATAAAAAACGAAGCAAAAAATAATGATTTATTATCATACCGCCGAACAAAAAGTGCAATAACCCGCGATCAAAAAGACGCATATAAATATCCATGGTACCGCTGAAAACGTCATCTTGTCCCGCAAAAAACGAGCCGCCATACAGCATCATCAGCGAAAAAATAAAAAAGTTATAGCTCGCAGAATAAAGTGATGCAAAAATAATTATTTTTTATATAAAATTGTTTTCATTGCATAAAAGCGCCAAAACATAAAAAAACTACCTAAATGAGGTATCGCTGTAACCGTACTGACCCAAAGAATAAAACCGCCTTATAAATTTTACCGCACCCGGAACGGCGTAAACGCACCACCCAAAAGAAATTCATGAAACGCTGGTTTTTGTAAATTCTGCGTCCCAAAAAACGAAATAAAAAGCGATCAAAAAATGTCACATGCCCGAACATGATACCAATAAAAGCGTCAACTCGTCCCGCAAAAAATAAGACCTCACATGACTTGGTGGGTCAAAATATGGAAAAATTATAGCTCTCAATATGTGGTGATGCAAAAACTATTTTTACAATAAAAAGCGTCTTTTAGCGTGAGACAGCCGCCAAACATAAAAACCGCCATAAATAGTAAATCAAACCCCCCCGTTATCACCCCCTTAGTTAGGGAAAAATAATAAAATTAAAAAAATGTATTTATTTCCATTTTCCCATTAGGGTTAGGGCTAGGGTTAGGGTTAGAATTGGGGGTTTCCACTATTTGCGCACATCAGGTGCTCTCCAAACGCAACATGGCGTCTGATCTCAATTCCAGCCAATTCTGCGTTGAAAAAGTCAAATGGTGCTCCTTCCCTTCAAAGCTCTGCCATGCACCCAAACAGTGTTTTACCCCCTCATGTGGGGTATCAGCCTACTCAGGACAATTTGCAAAACAACTTTTGGGGTCCTATTTCTCCTGTTGCCCTTAGGAAAATAAAAATTTGGGGGCAAAAATATCATTTTTGTGGAAAAAAAATATTTTTTTATTTTCACGCCTGGGCGTTATAAACTTCTGTGAAGCACTTGGGGGTTCAAAGTTCTCACCACACATCTAGATAAGTTCCTTAGGGGGTCTAGTTTCCAAAATGGTGTCATTTGTGGGAGGTTTCCACTGTTTTGGTACATCAGGGGTTTTCCAATCGCGACATGATGTCCGATCTCAATTCCAGCCAAAAACGTCAAATGGCGCTGCTTCCCTTCCGAGCTCTGCCATGCGCCCAAATAGTGGTTTACCCCCACATGTGGGGTATCAGCGTACTCAGGACAAATTGCACAATAACTTTTAGGGTCCTGTTACCCTTGGGAAAATAAAAATTGGGGTGAAAAGATCATTTTTGTGGAAAAAATATGATTTTTTAATTGTACCGCTGTACGTTATAAACTTCTGTAAAGCCCTTGTGGGTTCAAAGTTCTCACCATATATCTATATAAGTTCCTTGGGGGGTCTAGTTTCCAAAATGGGGTCACTTGTAGGGGGTTTCCACTGTTTAGGTACATCAGGGACTCTCCAAATATGACATGGCGTCCGATCTGAATTCCAGCCAATTTTGCATTGAAAAAGTCAAACGGCGCTCCTTCCATTCTGAGCTCTGCCATGCGCCGAAACAGTCGTCCCCCCCCACATATCAGGTATCAGCGTACTCAGAACAAATTGCACAATAACTTTTGCAGTCCAATTTCTCCTGTTACCCTTGGTAAAATAAAAAAAATTGAACTTGAAGTATTTTTTTTGTGAAAAAAAGTTAGATGTTCATTTTTTTTAAAATATTCAAAAAAATTCCTGTGACGCACCTAAAGGGTTAATAAATTTCTTGAATGTGGTTTTGAGCACCTTAAGGGGTGCAGTTTTTAGAATGGTGTCACTTTTGGGTATTTTCTATCAAATAGACCCCTCAAAGTGGCTTCAAATGTGATGTGGTCCTAAAAATAAAATGGTGTTGTAAAAATGAGAAATCGCTGGTCAACTTTTAACCCTTATAACTTCCTAACAAAAAAAATTTTGGTTCCAAAATTGTGCTGATGTAAAGTAAACATGTGGGAAATGTTAGTTATCAAGTTTTTTGTGTGCCGTATGTCTGTGATTTAAGGGCATAAAAATTCAAAGTTGGAAAATTGCGAAATTTTCAAAATTTTCGCCAAATTTCCGCTTTTCTCACAAATAAACGCAAGTCATTTGAATTAAATTTTACCACTAACATGAAGTACAATATGTCACGAGAAAACAATGTCAGAATCATCGGGATCCATGGAAGCGTTTCAGAGTTATTACCTCATAAAGGGACAGTGGTCAGAATTGTAAAAATTGGCCCGGGAGTTAACGTGCAAACCACCCTTGGTAGTGAAGGGGTTAATAATTTTACTGTTTATATAATGAAAGAATAGTATGGGGTTTGTTTTACTTTCCTTAGCAATGAGTCTCTCAGTTTCCACTTTTGCTAAATGTATTTGTTTTTTACACATTTTATTTTTTCTCTATAACTTTTTAATGTTTCTTCATTGCCTTCTTGTTTTAGCTTCTTAAATGCCTTGTTCTTGTTATTTATTGCCCTTTTTACATCCTTATTTAGCCACATTGGTGTTCTCCTGTTCCTAGCCCTTTTATTTCTGTACGGTATGGCTAGCTCACAGTGGGTGTGTAAAACGGATTTAAATATTTCCCATGTATTTTCTGTGCTCCTATTTTTAAGGACATTGTCCCAATCAATTCGGCGAAGGTCCTCTCTAAGCTGATCAAACTTTGCTTTCCTGAAATTCAGCGTTTTTGTAACCCCCTTCCAGGGCACCTTACTGAAGGACAAGTGGAATTGTATTATATTGTGGTCACTGTTCTCTAGGTGCCCATCGACTCGTACTTCTGTTATTCTATCTGGCCTGTTGCTTAAAATTAAGTCCAGAAGGGCTGTCCCTCTAGTTGGGCCCTGCACAAGTTGTGACAGATAATTATCCTTGGTCACTGACAGAAATTGGTTTCCTTTCTGAGATACGCAGTTTTCAGTTTCCCAGTCTATGTCGGGGTAGTTGAAGTCCCCCATAATAATCACCTCATTGTGATTTTCTGCTTTGTCTATTTGTTTCAATAATACATTTTCAGTGGTTTCTGTTATATTTGGTGGCTTATAACAAACCCCTATGAGGATTTTATTACTTTTCCCTCCTTGTATCTCCACCCATAGAGACTCCACCTCTTCATTTCCCTCTTGTATATCTTCTCTTAGTGTGGGCTTTAAAGTGGACTTTATATATAGACAGACTCCACCCCCTTTCCTTTTTTTACGATCCCTCCTAAACAAATCACATCCTTGCAAGTTAGCCGCCCAGTCATAGCTGTTGTCTAACCATGTCTCAGTTATTCCTACTATGTCGTATTTTTCCTCATACATTACCGACTCCAGATCTTCAATCTTATTGGTCAGGCTTCTTGCGTTGGTCAGCATGCAGGAAAGAAGTTTTGCTTCATTTTTCTTAGCTTCCTTCTGAGAGCCCTGTCTTGGGTCCTCTGTACCACATCTAGTATCCTTGATTAGTTTGTCCTTCTGCTGCATGTTCTTGTCTGCTGTTTTTCCTCCCATCCCCTCTGCTACTAGTTTAAAGCCCTCCTGATGAGTGTGGCAAGTGTGCCAATGTTAGAGTTGTATCTGACATTTTCTACGACTCAGGCAACTTTTTGAGGTAAAAAAGTGCACAAAAAAAAGGTAAATGACAAAAAAAGAGCTTTTTTAATTTTACAATAAAATTCATTAACCTTTATACTTCATTTTTAAGAAATCGGTGAAAAAAGGCAACAAATACCATAATAAGTTATTTAAAAAAACTCATCATGAATTGGCTTTTTTTTTTAGTGACAAATTTTTGTGTATTCTACAAGTGTTTTTCTTTTTTTTTTTTCTTGGTTAGTCATGATATTTTACACTCTGTTTTTAACCTATAGACAGGACTACGGTAAAAACGCACGTAAGTGCCACAGCTACGAATGGCGGCATTTGAACGAAAGACCCAGGACCCCCAAAATATCACAGAAAGTGCAAAACATGACAGAAATTGAAAGAAAAATGTCTGCATTTTTATAAAATGTTTTTTTCTTTGTGAAACCAGCATAAAACATTGAAGATTTTCTCACATTTATCTTACAGGGGTTGCGCCATTGTGATAAATTTGGTGCATTTACTGTCTGACTAGTACAGTTTTCTCTTACTTTTGTGACTCCTTTAATTAGTATTGTTTTTTGATAGGCTATTTCTGTCACGATAACAGATTTTCCTTTTTTTTAAAGCCAATTTGATTCATATTTCTATTCTCCCTCATGATGTCTCTGTCCCTCATAATGGCTTAAATGTGTAAAAAAAATCAAGGAAATTCTAGTTCTAAAAATCTGCTGTCCCCACGGTCACTTCTAATGAATCTTGTGACACCCTGTGTAAAAACACCCAAATCCTTAAAAAAAAGTAAGACATCTATAGTCTCACAAAAATATGTTTTCATTGAGAAATGCTAGTAAATATCTGATTGGCTGCTGATTTTCCCGCCTAGATCCCAAGCGACCCTCTATTTTGTTTCCCTGACGCCTAATTGGCTCTTCTTTACCTCAGGGTTTTCCCGCTTTCTACTCACGCTCGTTGATTGGCTGTCGCTGAACGTGACTGACGTTTACTAAGTTCCGCCCTCTTCTATAGGAAAATTTTGCAGACACCGAGATCTGCCTTTTCTTTTATCAAATGGTTCCGATTGGCTGGCTCCGGGGGTGGGTGTGGTGACGTCGCCGGGGTCGTTGCCTGGCTCCTCCTGCCTTTAGGCTGCTGCGTCACTCGGGCCGAGGTGCGGCCCGAGGATAAGAAGGAGGAGGACGCGCTCCTGCCCGGACCCCCCCGGGAGAGGCGGGGGAGGAAGACACCGAGCCACTGTGAGGGGAAGAAGAAGAGGAGGAGCCGGGGGAGGAATCTGGAAGGGACCCCGGGGTGAGGGGAGCACCGTGTGAGAGGAATAGCAGAGGCCAATTACCAGGACAGGGGGGCGGGAGCAGGAGAGGCCGCGGGAGAATAATTACCTCAGAAGGACGGTCCTGGGCTAATGATCCGCCGCTAATCTCCGCTCATGAATGAAGTCTAGGCGACCGTGAAGGGGTTAAGTCCGACGGGAGGACAGAAGTGACTGCAGCGCCGGCTGTGACAGGACGCTGCACTTTTCTGACAGGACAATATGCAAATGTAGGCAAATGAGGAGGCTATGCTAATTAGTGAGGCTGCTCAATCTGCAGGTAATGGACGGGGCTCACCGGATCCCTGCGGTGTCATGGAGCTGCAGCGTGATCTCTGCGGTACCGGAGGATGATAATACGTAGCGTTACCGTGTAAGGTATGGGGAGACCTATATTATCGCCATATATGGTATGTAAGGAGCCTATAGAATTACCATATATGGAAGGGAAGCTATAGCACTGCCATATACGGCGTGGAGGGAGCAAATTGTGTTCCCATATATGGCACAGAGAGGACCTATAGAATTACCATGTACGGTAGGGAGGGAACCTATAATATTACCATATATGGTTTGGAGAAGACAGCCTTACCATTTACGGTATGGACAGGACCTATAGAATTGACATATGGAGGGAACCCATATTACCATATATGGTATGGAGAAGACCTATATCATTACCATGTATGAGAGGGAACCTATAGCTTTACAATATATGGTATAGAGAAGACTTATAGAATTACCATATACGAGAGGGAACCTATAACTTTACAATATTTGGTATAGAGAAGACCTATAGAATTACCATATACGAGAGCTAGAACCTATAACTTTACAATATATGGTGTGGAGAGGAGCTGTAGAATTGATTTATATGAGAGGAACCTATAGTATTTTCATGTATGATATAGATAGAACCTATATTGTAATATATGGAATGGAGGGAGCATATACTGTCACCATATACAGTATGGAGGGAGCCTATAGTATTATCGTATGCAGTATTGGGAGTCTATAGTATTACCATATATGATACACAGGGAACTTATAGAATTGCTATACCGGTATGGAGGGATGATGTAGTAGTAGTATTATCATATACCGTATGTAAGGAACCTATAGAGTTATATATGGAAGAGTATCAATAGTATTACAATACACTGTATGGAGAGGACCTATAGCGTTACTATATAGGATATAAGAGAGTATATAGTATTACCATCTATGGAGGCAGCTTATAGCGCTGACATGCGGTCTGGAGAGAACCTATAGAAAAATAAAATCTGATGTAGCGTGACCCTATAGTATAATATAAATGGTATGTAGAGAAGTTATAGCATTACCATATATGCTGGAAAGTGCCAATAATTTTACCATATACAGTGTAGAGCGACTCCATGAAATAGAAGTTATCATCGGCCTCCTCTGTGCGTCCAATACGGCTGAGTGTCGTCATGGAATCATAAAGCTTCTCCTTTTCCATGGATCCTGACAGTAGTTCTCATGTGAGTCATCCTGGCCCTGGGGATCATGTTCATTTCTCTGTGCATCCTGTCACATTGTCGCCCATTATTTCTTGGCGCGGTCCAGCCTTTGTTGGTGTGGAGAGAATAATCTACAGTATTATCATGTGAAAGGAAGAAGGAATCTGTAGTGTTGGATAATGTAGAGCGAACCCCATGTATGTCATGGAGAGATTCCATAGATTAGCTATGCTGGGGAACAGGCACTTTAGTATGAACATGTATGTTATCAAGAGGACCTATAGCATTACCATGGCATTAATCTGTACAGTAGGGAGTAAGCCTATAGTGTTACCCTATACGGTATGGTGTTGGTTCCTATAGGGGCGTAGGTGCTAATATCTGTGTGAATTACTTTCTCTGTATTTTCCATCCAACCCATGCTGCTGTGATTACATGGCTAATATTTGTAACCACTTTTTATTTTCCCACCCCTGAGGGTAGGTGCCCACGATCAGGAATAACAGCGTTTTGGACAGCTCACCTGCGCTGCATCCAAAATGCTGCGTTCTACATTAGAAGCACAGTGGATGGGATTTATAGAAATCCAATGCCCACTGTGCTACTATTTAAGGCTGTGTAAACTCAACCACAGTGCGGGTTTACGAGCTGCAGCATGTCAATTTCTGTAGCGGAGACGCTGCATAGTGTCACCTATAGCCATTTATTACATGTGGTAAATCTGCATGGTTCTCTGAACACATGTGGATTTAACTGTGTGATTAGAACGCAGCAAAAATATGATGCTTCCAAAAGGCTGCTATTTCCTGATCATGGGGACATAGCCTTGGTGAAATTGGGAGTGTGGAGGTTAAGTTTTGAAGCATGTTGGCTGTACGGTGAAGAGGGAGGTCACACTATGCGGTTTCTAGCTAAGTGGACTTTTCAGCTGAAAGTCCCCCTCTCGGCTTATATTCGAGTCATATACACCGGGGGGTCGGAGGGGGCGGGGGTGTCAGGTCATACTTACCCGTCCTGACGCTGTCTCTTGAGCCCCCAGCTTCTCCGTGCTCTCTGTTCCTGCCTTCAGCGGTCACGTGGTACCGCTCATTAAAACTCATGAATATGCGCATATTCATGAGTTTTAATGAGCGGTATCACATGACCGCTGAACGCAGGAAGAGAGAGCGCGGAGAAGCTTGGGGCTCAAGCGACAGCGTCAGGACGGGTAAGTATAGCGATACTCACCTGTCCTGCGTCCATGGCTGATTGCTGCTGTCTGTCATCGGTCAGTGACTTGAGACAGCAGAGGGCGCGGTGACGTGATTAGTGCGGGCCGCGCCCCCTGCAGTCTGAACGTCACTGACTGATGACGTGGCAGATAGCGGTGAGCAGCCATGGACGCAGGACAGGTGAGAATCTGACACCCAGCGACGGAGAGGTGAGTATGTCATTTTTTTTATTTTTACATGCAGCAGCAGCGGCAGCACATGGGGGAACAATCTTTAGGAGCTTCTTATGGGGGCAGTATATGGGGGAACAATATGGAGCTTCTTCTGGGGACACCATATGGGGGAATAATCTATGGAGCATTTCCCACCCTAGGCTTAAACTCGAGTCAATAAGTTTTCCCAGTTTTTTTGTGGCAAAATTAGGGGGTCGGCTTATACTCGAGTATATACGGTATATAGCCAAGGAAGTATCATCCGCTCCAACAGGTATGATAACTGATAAAAACTGGGCATGTCACATCGCTCAGAAATATTTTTATTAGACAACAATATACAAGACCTATGACATTAATGATAGGACTATGAGGGGTTGACTGGAAGAATAATGACCAGCAGAAAGATCCACCTTAAGATGTTATTAAATGACAATTAGCCTTTATCATGACACCAAAAGCCAAACATCTGCTCAGTGACGCTCATGTACTTCAGGATGTAGCTCAATGGCTGCGATTTCCAATAACTTCGATGGACGTTGCTGCTGTAAATTTATGGCCGTGTCCGTGACTCGGGAGACAACGTTTAGCGATGACCTAGGAGGACAAGTAGACTTGGCACAAAATTTGGACAGAGACAGAAGCCTGGGGCCTGAGATCGCCACATTGACCAGGAGAAGTGCGGCCTCCGCTATTCCTCTCTTTGATGTATCACTGTTTTGTGACCTCACAAAATCTTATGATCATTGTGTCGTTTGTTTGTTCGTCTGACATTTTTGCATAAAGCTTTTTCATGTCGCCCCTTCAGACTCGACCTGGTGAAATATTAAAGGTGCAATCCTTGTTACGTGGCTGACCATCGATTCTGCTGTCCTGTAGGTCACACGTGGCCGTGGATTGTGGCTGATATGTGCCCTGCAGGTTACACCAAATAAATGCTTGTAATTTGTGGTGTGCTCTGCGTTTCTCTGTGAAGGATGGGTTGCACCTTTAATACCGCTTTCCATGATACGTGGCTGAGGACACATTCATCACTGCATGCGGCTCATTGCATTCTGCATATAGTCACAACATTTCGCTGCATTCAATCGTATATTTTCTGAATTGTAAGAACTGTATCATCTATGTATTGGAATTAGTCAAATCTCATTTGCTAATCGGAAAAAGAAGTCTGAAGTCAGAACACGTAGAAACAGGCAGAGTTTTCTGATCTTTTTGTATGATTTTATTGGGATACATCAGGTTTATCGAGTTACAGAAATGGAAAAATCTGCATCGAGCTACGTGGGGGTTGGCTGTGGATTTTCAACCTTTGTAATGGGTTAAATCAGTGATGCATATGTAACATGCACACCACAGGCCAATATCCACTACAGATTATTTTCCACAGCGTGTTTGAAGAGTAAATGTGACAAATATTATTCTGATAGGATGGAAAATTCGGTCCGTATCAAACCCATTGTTGACGTTCCCTCAGGGTGAATTCAGACACTGCAGATGTGTTGCAGAAATTTCTCTGATTGTCCAATTCATCTCAGTGGTGCTTGCAGAAATCCACGTACTGCATCTGAATCCAGCCCTGTCCAGATGACAGGAACAGATCTTTGGTCTCAGAAAATTTTCCACCTTGATGACTTATCGTGGGGAGCCATATATTTAACTCCTAAAAAACAATCCAATCAAAGCGTTTTCCTGCGAGATGGAATCTGATATGTACATAAGATATTATACTTAATTATTCTACATAATGAAAAGGCAGACACTGGTGGTATATCTAATGAGGTACGTCCATGCAGCGATTGCAAAATCCTCACCAAATGGTGCAGATTTCGCTGCTGAAGTGTTAAAAGCTATGTGCACACGTTGCGTATTTCGATGCTGAGCCGCAGCGTTTTTTGACGTCAGATTCGCAGTGTAGTGCGCAGCCATTGTTAGTCAATGGTAAATTAATAATTGCTGTGCACATGCTGCGAAAAAATCAGCACAGATCTGCAGCGGTTTTTTTTTCCGCAGTATGTCAATTCTTTTTGTGGATTCGCTCTATCTCTCCCCTCCAGAAAGTTCACAGACCAGATCCATTCCCAGTACCACCTAACAAATCCGCACAGCGAAAACGCATTAAAATCCGCAAGCGTTTTGCCCTGCGTTTTCTGCCAAGAGGTGCGGATTCTCTGCAGAAACCCATACCCTTACAGGTTCACCATTGATCTCACCTCATGCATTACAAAGGGTGAAATCTGCAGTGAAAATCTGGATCATAAATCAACAGACTCCAGGTCTCAATTCACACTGCAGATTTTCAGGATCAACTGGATCTAAAGGGCAACATGTGTCTTAAACAGGGATGGGCGGATCGTTGGAAGTTTGGGTTTTGGTACCTGACCAGAACTGTTTAGAAAGTTCAGTTCTGGTACCAGAACAGTACCTGAACTTCCACCAGAACCCGAACCTCATTGAAAATAATAGATAGGCGAACTGCTAAAGAAAACAAAAATGTTCTCTCCTCCACGCCACCACGGACTTACACCGAACACTGCATCGGAGTTCAGCACCAAGTCCGTGTTTTGCATTCAAACCTGAACAGTGACTGTCTAGAACGAACGCCCAGCATTTCTGTTTGGGTTCTCCCATCTCTAGTCCTAAACTTTTTTCACGTGTAAAATTACACCGAAAATGTACGTTTTCCAAAGATTTTATGTATTAACTACTGCAAAAGTGGCATAAAAAACACATGTAAATAGTCTGAACCGCCAACACAGATGTCGGAGGAGAGAAGGATCTGACCTGTTGGAATTTCAACAACGAACCCTCGAGAGAAAAGATACTGCTAGATGCTCCCGAGCTTTCTGTGTAAGGTGTAATTTGGACAGACAGCTGTTGGCCAAGTGATCGTCCATCCCACAGCTATCTAATGTGTATGGGGCATCATGAGTATTCTCTTGTAATGTGTTATGCAGCTTTGTAGGCAGGACATGTTCCAACTAGTGATGAGCAAACGTGCTCGGATAAGAATCTTATGTCTGAGAATCTTGGGCGTGCTCGAATAATATATTCAAGTCCCTGCGGCTGTTAGCCACAACACATGCAGGGAATTACCTGTTTGTTAGGCCGGTTTCACACGTCAGTGTCTCCGGTACATGTAGTGACAGTTGGCATCAATTGAATTGGTCTATGCAGATGTCAGCGGGTTTTCACAGGCCGTGTCCATGTGCAAAACACGGAGACATGTCCGTTTTAACATGGACACACGGCCCGCAACACGTGCTGCACACATGCACACGGAGAACTGTTCACACAGTCCTCTGCTCACGGATGGTCCGCCGGGAAGAAGCGGCTACTGTAAGTGGTGCTGACCGCCGTGTGGCAACTGTGTGCCGCATCAGGACCGCACGGACGGCGCCGGGAAGAAGCGCTACAGTAAGCGTTGTTCCTGGCGGCTGGTGCTGACCACGGCTGTGATTCTGCTCTGCAGGCAGGAGAGGAGAATGAATGAAAACACGACGTGGGGTTCCCCTCATTTTCATAACCAACCAGACGAAACTTACAGCTGGGGGCTGAATCCCTCAGCTGTCAGCCAGGTTGGTTGTGAAGAATAGAGGGGTCCCCACGCTGTTTTTTTAAATTATTTAAATAAATAATTTAAAAAAACGGGTTGCGGTTCCCCCTATTTTTGACAACCAACCTGACTAAAGCCGACAGCTGAGGGCTGATGCGCCTAATCTGGTGCTTTGCCTGGTTCTTCCCACTGCTCTGTAGCGGTGGCAAGTGAGGTAATAAGTAATTAATGGCACCTTTTGATTATAAGGTGCCATTAAGGCCGGATTAGTAATGGAGAGGTGCATCAGGACCGCACGGACGGCGCCGGGAAGAAGCGCTACAGTAAGCGCTGTTCCTGGCGGCTGGTGCTGACCGCGGCAGTGATTCTGCTCTGCCGGCAGGAGAGCAGAATGAATGAAAACCCGACGTGGGGTCCCCCTCATTTTCATAACCAACCAGATGAAACTTGCAGCTGGGGGCTGCATCCCTCCGCTGTCAGCTTCAGCCAAGATGGTTGTAAAGAATAGATGGGTCCCCACGCTGGTTTTTTAAATTATTTAAATAATTTTAAAAAACGGCGTGGGGTCCCCCCTATTTTTGACAACCAACCTGACTAAAGCCGACAGCTGAGGACTGATATTCTCAGGCTGGTAAGGGGCTATTGATCTTGTCCCCCTCAGCCTAAAAACAGCAGCCCCCAGCTGCCCAGAAAAGGCACATCTATTAGATGCGCCTAATCTGGAGCTTTGCCTGGTTCTTCCCACTGCCCTTTAGCGGTGGCAAGTGAGTTGCCGATTATAAGGTGCCATTAAGCCCGGATTAGTAATGGAGAGGTGTGAATAAGACACCGATCCATTACTAATCCTACAGTAAAGAAAGGGTTAAATAAACACTCACAATAAGAATAAATTATTTTAAGAAAAGAATACAACACACACATTTTTATATTTATTACACTGGTAATTCCTTAGCGAAGCCCTCGTTCTGAAAAAAAGTTGAAAATAATAAAACAAATCTATACATTACCTGTCCGGCGCTCTGTCACGTCCCACGGCGTAAATCCATCTCGGGGGTTAATATATTTACAGTTCGAGCGCTGCCAATACAGCCGCTCCCGACTATCTGACTGGGGAATGAATGGGAGCAGCCGGCGCCTGCTCAGTAACTAGCAGTGACGTCACCGCTCATCACTGAGTGCGCTCTGCTCCATTCATTCCCCAGTCAGTTACAGTCGGGAGCGGCTGTATTAGCAGCGCTTGAACTGTAAATATATTAACCCCCTGAGATGGATTTACGCCGTGGGACGTGACAGAGCGCCGAACAGGTAATGTATAGATTTGTTTTATTATTTTAAACTTTTTTTCAGAAGAACCAGGGCTTCGCTAAGGAATTACCAGTGTAATAAATATTATAAAAATGTGTGTTGTATTCTTTCATTAAAATAATTTATTCTTATTGTGAGTGTGTTTTTAACCCTTTCTTTACTGTAGGATTAGTAATGGATCGGTGTATTATTGACACCTCTCCATTACTAATCCGGGCTTAATGGCACCTTATAATCGGCACCTCACTTGCCACCGCTACAGGGCAGTGGGAAGAACCGGGTAAAGCTCCAGATTAGGCGCATCTAATAGATGCGCCTTTTCTGGGCAGCTGGGGGGCTGCTGTTTTTAGGCTGGGGGGGGGCAAGATCAATGGCCCCTTACCAGCTTGAGAATATCAGCTGTCGGCTTTAGTCAGGTTGGTTGTCGAAAATAGGGGGGACCCCACGCCGTTTTTTTAAATTATTTAAATGATTAAAAAAAAACTGGGGACCCCTCTATTCTTCACAACCAACCTGGCTGAAGCTGACAGCAGAGGGTTTCGTCTGGTTGGTTATGAAAATGAGGGGGACCCCACGCCGGGTTTTCATTCATTCTGCTCTCCTGCCGGCAGAGCAGGAGAGCAGAATCACAGCTGCGGTCAGCACCAGCCGCCAGGAACAGCGCTTACTGTAGCGCTTCTTCCCGGCGCCGTCCGTGCGGTCCTGATGTGGCACACGGAGGTACCACGTGTCCTCACGGACAACTCCGGTACCGTTTTTTCCCGGTACCGGAATTATATGGACGTGTGAAACCGCCCTTAGGCAATCTCATGTGTTGCGGCTGTCTACCAGTCACAAAACATGCAGCCACAGGGACTCGGACATATTATTCAAGCATGCCCAAGAAAATCGGATAGCACCCGAGCTCGCTCAGATAACACGTTATCTAAGCACATTCGCTCTTCACTAGTTTCAACATATGGATGTGAACAATAAATGTTTCCATTCACTGCAAGGAATTGTACCATAAAGTATATTATAAAGCCACAGAAAAAACATTGGCTTTCATGCTCCAAAGCCCAAAAAACTATGAAACAATTAACCTGGAAGTTTACGTGATAGTGTCAGCATCCTTTCCATTTATCAGTGCATATTTCATTGCTCCAACAAGTTTATTAATATTTCCCAGTAGATTTCATGAAGAGTAACGGTGCACATTCTGTTAGGTACAAGAACAAGGTAGCGAGTTTTGATATTGGTATTTGATATTAGGGTACATGCAGCTAACCCCCCCCAAATTCCCAAGTCTGATGGGAAAAGTGAATCATGTTAATTGACCTGCTATGGGGCCATTCTACGGTTCAGGTTTGTCCCTTCTTTTCTTTTGTCTAGAGGGAATGATCTACCTCCATGGAGCAGTGAGGGAAAAAGCTGACTCCGGGGACAGGGATCGGGCATTAAAGGGAAAGTAAATCAGACTTTACTGACTTAAGTGGAAAGTCTAGTGTTTGCAAGATCACAGCCAGGGCTGTGAGGTAGGTAAGCCAAACCACCCACTCTGACTCCGACTTCTCATTTTTCCCTGACTTCAGACTCCACAGAACTGGTCACTATTAAGCATGTACATAAAGTGCAGGACAGTCATTTCAACTAAAAGCTGAGATCCTCAGATCAGGAACAGAACAGACAGTTTATAACTTTACCAAGTTATTATGAAAACATTTACATCACATCCTGCACTGAACTACTGAACCCAATGTATTATAAATTTTAGGAGTCAGTCCATTTTATTTCGACCACCAAAATGGACGCAGACTCCACAACTATATAGCCCTGATTCACAGCAGTGATGGGATACTTTGTGGATTTTACCAGTTGGTGGTGTGCGCCCACACACTTTGGCCCTTCCCAGTCAGTGCAGGCAGTTAGATTGTGTCAGGGATTCGCCTCTAACAAGCAAAATGGTGCCCAGTCCGTTGTCGATTTATTAATAAATATTTGGGCCGAATAATATAGGAGCAGAACTATAACGGTACTTGCCCACGATCAGGAATAGCAGCATGTTGACCACTTTCTAGGTTAAAAGCACAGTGGATGGAATTTATAGGAATCTCCGGCCCTTGTGCTTCTATTTGATGCTGCGTAAACTCACCCACTGTGTGGGTTTATGAGCCACAGCCTGTCAATTTCTGTTGCGGAGCGTCTCCGCAACAGAAGTTTCCACAATAGATATGTATTGGATGCAGTAAATCCGCATTGTTCAGTGAACACGTGGATTTACCTGTGTGATTACAATGCTTCGCTTTGGACGCAGTGAAAATACATTGCGTCCAAAGCTCTGCTACTTCCCTTCTTTAGACTAGGGCTTCACTGCAATCTGTAATTACTTTCTTTGGTGTCGCATTGCGACCTCTTAACTCTGTGATACAGAGGTGCAAATATTTCCAATTGCGGGATTGTCTGTTGCAAGTTGCACATGACTCATATGCCATAGAATTTGATGCAAGTCACAAGCCACTGTGACTTACATGCCATTTCTTGGAGATTTGGCTGTTTTATTTATAGTGAAATTGAAGTTCTAAAATAGCTGCGAGACAGAAACTCGCACAGATATTTTAAGTCATACAACTTGCCTGAGAATTGCTTTTGTGTAACACATGTTGTCGTGTAGCCCCAACCTCCAAGCACCACTCTGTTTTTTTTCCTTGCTGGAATAGTGCTACTAATGTAAGGCCCTTGCACTTAGTCTTGTACTAACCAGCCGCTGTCTTCATCTTTTATCCATACCACTTTGGTCGTCTCCTGAAGATTGTAACTTGCTGGCTGGCTCCAGTGTTTGCTGGGCGAGCCGGCGGTCTCTTCTCAATGTAAGTCTATGATAGCCAGAACGAGGATCTCATGGACTTACATTGAGAGCTTGTGACTGTTACCTCTGACTTTCGGTCAGTCAGAAGCTGCCATCACAAGATGGTGGACCGGGACCGTAGTGGCGCCAGGAATAGCAGAAGAAGGCAGCTGATAAGTATATTACTAGGGACAGGGAATAGTTGTACAAAAAAATTTATAGCGTATGCAGATGAGGGATACTCGGCGTGTTTGGCTCCGTGCACCACTCCACCAACTCATTCAGCATGCTGCGCACCTTTTCTTTGCTTGATTGACAGCACTCTCTTCTCCAGAGTGAGTGCTGCCTGAATTAAATCCCTAGGACTGCTCTTCTGTGAGCATGTGCCACAGACAGGAGATGCCCGCGCTGACATGATGTGTGCACACTCACTCCGCTTCTGCAGTGTTAGTGCAGGCTTCCTCTCATCCCCCTCTCCTGTCTGCAGCACCTACTCGCTATAGACAGTTGGATATGATATGCACATCAATGTTACTGGGAAGCTGCCTAACACATGACTAGTCCGGATTAGGGGGACTCAGTGGTGCAGCTCTGACCACTGAGTGACTAAAGTTTATCTTCCTGACGAGAAGAGTGTTTGACAAGAAGCCTGCGGACAGATACTGAAGTATAATACATGGACCTGTGGACCAATACAAGGGTTTACTGATCTATAGAAACAACTAAAAGTGTGTACAGGAGTGAATTCTCGGCAGGATGTTCCCTGCTCCCTCCACATTCGCCCCATTCCCCACACACTGGGGTTACGGATGCTGGAGAAGTAATGAAATATTACATACAGTTTCACTATTTGACAGTAATTTACAATCATTTATATTGGTTTAATTGTGAAGTTTTCAGCAATCTTTAGACTATAGGGCTCTGAGGATAAAAGTTAAAACCCTTCAAAGAATCACAAAAAAAAACTTGCATCACCTTACCACAGCGATAATGTGACGTGGCAGCCACAAGACCCTCATATTAGTGACAGCCAAGGACCCCAATATATCCTTATATTAGTGATAGGCTCCAATATACTACTGTTTCTATGGGGCCTTCAGTAATTGCCTGGTGGAGGTCTATGACTATGGTCGGTGGTTTTTGGTCCTAAACCGCCAGCAAATTCTGGTTATTCTCCCATATGTAATAGGTTTCCAACCTGAGGTACTTCTATTTGTTTTTAAGGGTGTTTGGTTTAGCAAAAATAAAGAATGGAAGTTCAACAAATAAAAAGTCCCACACGTGGCGCCTGTCAGAATATAAAACTACTGGTGAGTGAAGTGGAACAACACTGGTGATAATGGCGCCTGTCAGGAGTGGGATACATTATTCAGTGAATGGACATTCTGTTTGTGATGAACAGGAAGATTAGGGATATCTGTGACGTAGGTAAGGGCCAAATTGTGAGGCCGAGCATCTCAGGAGTTTTAAGTCTTGTGGGGGGGTTCCCGGTTTACTGTAGTTAGGCCTGACCGTTACACAATGTGGTCCTAACCGGTGGCAGGATTGTGAGTGCCCACAACTCATAGATGCCTGATTTATGGGGGATCACTAAGGGTACCGTTACACTTAGCGATGCACCAGCGATCCCGACAACGATATGGATCGCTGGTGCATCGCTAAGTGGTCTCTAGTGAGCTGCCACACAGGCAGATCTCACTGGCGACAGAGCAGGGGTCGGCGGTCGCTACTTACCTGTCAGATCCTGACGTCCTCCTGCCCGCGTCCATGCTTCGCTCGTCGGCGCCACAGGAAGCGCCCGACGAGAAATGGTCCAGGACGTTCTCGCGCGACCAGCGATGAGCAGCGGGGGAGCCGGTCGGAGGTAAGTATCACATGTAGTGATATCGCTGCTACGTCAGAAAATTGGTGACGTTACAGCGATATTGCTAGCGATATCGCTATGTGTAACGGGCCCCTAAGGCTAATTTCACACTAGCGTTCGGCAGAGCTGCGGAGGGCTGTGTAGTTCCTCTGTGAAGCTCCACCCACTGCCGCACCTCCTCCGTTCAGCTCCGCCTATGTCTGCATGTGGCCTGGGTACCTATTTTTAACATTGGGTACACAGGCTGTGCGGATGCCTCAGCATGCGTCGTTTTGAGGTTGCGACGACAGCAACAAAATGCAAAATGTTTCGGTCGCCGCAGCGTGAAAACGACGCATGCGGAGGCATCCACATGCATCCGCACAGCCTGCATACCCAATGTTAAAGAGAGGTACACAGGCTGCATGCAGACGTAGGCGGAGCTGAACGGAGGAGGCAAGGTAGTGGGCGGAGCTTCACAGAGGAACTACGCAGCTCTGCCGAACGCAAATGTGAAGCCGGCCTTACAGGTATGAACCCACCCATACGATGAGTAGTGGCTCAAACATCAGTGATCCATCATACGTCAGGTGATTCATACGATTGATCCAATCATCATCATAGCAGAATAAATCAGCAGAAGGTAAAAATTAAATAACAGTGAAATTACAGATGATGGAAAAAAAATCCAGAATATATTGTCACAGTGGCCTATCGTCTGTTGTAATCGCAGGAGATGGTCAGAATCGGTCCTTTCTATCAGCTTATGTGCAGCTTCTGTGTCTCGTTTCCTGATATCTTGGTGCTGGGAACCACAGGTTTCGTGTCCAAACCTCAGTTGGTCGGAGCAGTTTTGGTGGCACAATATCAGATGGTTTCAGTGTCAGGGATGCAGATATCACATCCATATTTATGACATATTTATTCTTTGATGTGTTATGTTCTTTTCAGGATTTTTTTACGTGTCTTTGTAATTTCAGGTTCTTTTTAAAATGTGATGGAGGGGCGGGAGCCCTCGACACGACCCAGCCGTACGACACCTGTCAGCCCGAGAGTGACTCCTGCACTGGTGAAACGACCTCGCTTCCAGACTCTGGCGCGTTTCTGGGAGGGTCAGGATGTGTTAGCTCGCTGGACAGATGGACTCCTCTATCTAGGCATCATCAAAAAGGTAAATTTTAATTTTAAGGAGGCTTTAGACTCCCGGTAATGGCTCACGTTACTTTTGGGATGGCTCAGTATTAGTGCAGTAGCTACAGCTTGGTTGACCTAATGTTTAAAATGTACGCACTTGCAGATTGTGATAGCGAGCTCTGCACCCAGGTCTCCTGATGCCGCAGTCCCATGCTTGTGATCACAGCACATAGCCATAAGGAGGATTTGCACTTTCAGAAAAGTTGATATGACATAGAGACAGGTGGCCTCCACAATCACTAAAATGAAGAGGCAGAATCGAGCACAAAAGGTGGCCTTCAAAAGAGCTTTACATTTTCGGAAAAAAGATTAGGCAAGGAGAAGAAATGTGATAAAATAATAAAAGATGCAGTAGTTTCCTCCTCATTTCCAGCTCTGCAGCACTGGTGCACCCACCGTTGTATGCTTACTTTGCTGCTGCGAGTGCAGTCAATCATTGGTGTTGTGCCATACATCACTGAAGCCAGTGATTGACTGCAGTGGTCACATGTGTAGGCTGCACGTCATATCGCTGCAGCCAAGTAAACATAGAATGGCAGGTGCACCAGTGCTGCAGAGCTGGGTCGGCAGATGTAAGTACGGTATCTTTCATTATTTTATGCCCGTGAGGGATAAAACCTGTCACTTAATGTGGACCGGGCTCCACTGAACGGGTACCAGCCTAAATATGTATATCCGTCCTGGACTATCTTCCAAATACTCTATCGTTCCTGCCGTTCTCTTCTCTCTGGTTCATGAGCAGGTGGACAGCTCGCAGGAGACGTGCTTAGTTCGCTTTGAAGATAATTCCCAGTTCTCCGTGCTCTGGAAGGACATCTTCCCCCGTAAGAATCAAATTAATTTGTTCCTGAATGATTAATGAGTAATTGCCATGTATCCTGGCAGTTGAGGTAACCTGCTCTTCACTCCCTCAGCTGCTGTGCCTGGAAAGGAGCAGCTGTGCTGTGTGTGCAACTCGCAGGCGTGCACCCCCGACAATAGGCTGGTGCATTGTGGGAAGTGTAAGCACGGTACGTCAGGCCGCGGTGTTCGCCACATACATTTACACTGCTGTGACCCCGGTACTTAGCTCTGCTTATCTCGCAGCTTATCACCAGGAATGTCACGTGCCCAGCGTGCCATGCGATACAGATAGTGCAGGGAGCTCCTGGATGTGCAGACAATGCGTCTTCGCAGTGGCGACCAAGGTACGTGCCATCCCGTATATTCCTACGATTCTCACTATGGGATACCTCTTATAGCTCCTTCATGTGTCATTCTTGCAGAGAGGTGGCGCACTCAAGAAGGGCCCCTTCGCACGCTCCATGCTGCAGATGAAGCTGTCTTTGCCCTATCAGCTGAAGTCTTTAGAGTGGGATCCGCTGCACCTAACTAATAAGCAGCAGTGTTACTGCTACTGCGGGGGGCCTGGAGAGTAAGTATGGCGTAAGTAAAAATGATGGGGGGCGGTATCCATAGGGATAGGGTGGGCAGCTGGAGTGGGTGGGTAAAGCAGAGTAAGTATAAGACGTGTACACGGGGGCGGTGTCATCGGCGGGTACAGCAATATATACACATGGATCTCTGTCCCTACAGATGGAACATGAAGATGCTTCAGTGCTGCCGCTGTCTGCAGTGGTTTCATGAAGCTTGTACACAGTGTCTGAGCAAACCTCTGTTATATGGAGACAGGTGAGTGTGAAACGCCCGAGGGGTGGAAGGGACGGCACGAAGGAGTAGACGGGAGAAATCGTACACTTGTTTTACCTAAAAATAACCATTGCCCGTCAGCCGCTTCTTTGTCACCCTCTATGTCAGGATATCGCAGCACTTTTGGTATTTGGAGAACTGTGGTAAAAAAATAAAAACCTTTCTGGAGAAACCATTACCAATAAAAAAAACAGGTCACAGTAACGCACCAGTGCTGGTGTTATATGTAATTCAGACCCTAAACTGCCACATCATATCATTCTGTTCATTCTGATGCTACACCCACAAATTTATATCCCAGGGCAGACCCCTAACTTAATTCACACCCCTAAGCCAGTCGTCTTAATAAGTTCAGATCCCTAAATTAATCAGACCCCAAATCAATCCCCAAATCACAGGTATTTACCTCTCCTCATTCCGTCTTCTCTTCAGGGCTTGATCTTAGGTTCAGACATCACTCGGCTTTGGGACATCTGGATGCAGGGTGTCTGTCTGGAATCATTCATCGTTGTGCCAAACCCTTGTGGGGTCTCAGGCTGTGTGCACACGTTGCGGATTCTGCTGCGGAATTTTCCACTTGAATTTGTCTAAATACGCAGGTAAAACCGCAGGTCTAAAGACCTGCGGTTTATCTACAGATTTTCTGCGGTTTAAAAAAGAAAAAGAAAAAAAAAACAGCTCACCTTAATAGGCTGTGGAGCGAGGAAGCACGGAAGCCATGGATTCGTCATGGATAATGAAGAGAAAAAAGAAAGATTTTCCAGCTTCCAAAAAAATTCCAATTTATTGTAGATAAAACAACATGAAAAAATAGACAGCAGTTCACATGGTGTGAGATAAGTCTACGCGTTTCGAACAGAACACTGTTCTTTCTCAAAGCTTTGAGAAAGAACAATGTTCTGTTCGAAACACGTAGCCTTATCTCACACCATGTGAACTGCTGTCTATTTTTTCATGTTTTATCTACAATAAATTGGAATTACTCTGTCGCCTTATTGGGGGACACAGAACCGTGTTATGCTGCTGTCCACTAGGAGGCGACACTATGCATAATCTGAAAAAGATTAACTTTGGCTCCTCCTCTGCAGTATACACCCCTGGACGGCGTCAGCCTTCTCCAGTTTTTGCTTAGTGTCGCAAGGAGGCACACCTTTTTTTCTTTTTTTCCTTTCGTCGGAACAGATGAAGAAAAGTGGGTCTCCAGCGAGACTCCCGGCATGGCTCCTTCCTTGGCCCCCTTTTTAGGGGTGCCCAGTTGAAGTAGAGATGGCGGTCCCCCATGTCGCTCCTTCCCCAGTCCCTCGGGTACTGGTCCGAAGTTGAGACCCCCCCCTCCTTCCCCAACCCCCTTCAGGGTCTGGGTTGAGGTTGAGGCAAGGATGAAGACCCCCTGACGGTGACAGACCGCAGGGGGCATTAGGTTGAGACGCTGCAGGTAGGGTCGGAGTACAGACAGCATTCTGCACCAGGGACCCCAGCCCAGCTGTGGGATCCTGCTGGGGCCGGGGGAGGGTGCAGGCAGACGTGGCACAGCAGAGACAGGGCTTTCTGCGCCCCTGCCTCTGCAGCAGCAGTGGCTCCATGGCGCTCCAGGGACCCCCCACACAGGAACCGCTAGCACTGCTGCCCCCACCGCTAGCCAGTCGCCCATTCTGGGGGGGTCCGGTGCAAATCCGACCCCCTCCCGGACTACCGCGCCGCTCTGGAGCCCTCCTGGGCATCAGGCCTCTAATTTAGACCGCGGCTTCGGCCTAGCCGAAGCCGCCGCCTTTTCCCCGCCCCCCCGGCCCGCCCCTGGCACGCCCCCCCGGATGACAAAAATGACACTGCAGTGTCATAGAAGGGGCGGATCGAGGCAGGAAGGGCGCGCTTTTACATGGCCCAGCGCGCCCTTTTCCAGCTCTCCGCCCCCTTCCCTCTCCACCTCAGAATCCGGTGGCCATCTTGCTGCACCTGGAGGAAGGCAGCACAGAGTCTCCGGGGGGCACAGGACATGGGGCTTATCAGCGCTGGACCTAAGGGGAGCACCGGTGGGGTAAGATCACAGCTGGGTCCTTGGTACTCAGCTGTGAATTCCTATAACCTATAGCGCTCTCCTACTCCTTTTTCCTCTGCGTAGATACCCCTGTAGGGTCTCTATTAATCAGCCTAGGTACTATGTCGGGCTCAAAGAAAAGAACCAGGCAAGACTGCTTTTATGCAGTCTGCACAGCCTGCAAGGCCACTCTCCCCAGCGGCAGCACGTATCCGCACTGCCGGGACTGTACCCAAAAAAACGGAGCAGAACCCCAAGAAGTCCCTACCAACGCTTCTGCGACCGCTACTGCGCTGGAATGGGCAACTCAGATGTCGCAGTCTATGACACAGTCTATAGATAACCTGACCTCCACATTACTGCAGGGTCATGTCTCCGCTATGAACGTTACCCAGCAAAGGGACGTCCGGTCTCATGATCAGGGCGCTTCCGACAGTTCGAGGCGTAAGCGGACCCACAGGTCGCGTTCAGCTGTGTCCTCACATAGCAATAGGTCTTACCCCTCCAGGGAAAGACACAGTGGCCTCAGGTCACCGAGGCCGTCCCCTGATAGAGAAGGACAATGCGGATCTCCACAATGATCCCAGACTACGGGAAACCTCCGCTCTAGTTCGCCCGCTAGGGAGCTCCTTAGCGATGCGCAGGACTCAGAGGGCATAAGTGACTCCAATTCAGATAACGAAACAGAGAACGCTTTGCTCCCTAGTCCCCCTAGCAATACTGCGATAGTTGAGGATATCGTCTCTTCCACCTTCGAGTGCTGGACATTTCAGATCCAACCCCGGAAGCACCAGAACACAACATTTCCTTTGAAAGTGTTCAGAAACCATCGAAGGTCTTCCCTAATCACCCGGAATTCCAAAAAATCCTTTCTAAGCATTTTTCGCAGCCTGAGAAAAAATTCGCCAATCGCAAGTATTTGGAAGCAAAATACCCCTTTCCACAGAAAGACACCAAGGATTGGACAGATCCGCCTGAAGTGGACCCTCCAGTCTCTGGGCTGGCAGCACAAACGCTTCTCTTGCTGCCGGACAGATCAACCCTCAAGGACACGGCAGACAGACAAGTCGAACGCATGGCTCGTTCAATCTTTGAAGCGGCAGGTGCCTCTTTGGCTCCCGCATTTGCTTTAGTCTGGGCAGCCAAGGCCATCATGGCTTGGGCTGCTCTATTGCAAAAGGGCCTTCAAGCTTCAAATCCTCAGATGGCGGACCAGGCGGTGCAAATTGCAGTGGTGGAAGATTACATGGTCCTTGCAGCGTTGGACTCTGCAAGAGGAATAGCGGGAATAGCATCAAACGCCATTACAATCCGGCGTATTCTCTGGCTAAGAGAATGGAAAGCGGATGCGGCCTCAAAAAAGTCCCTAGCAAATCTCCCGTACTTCAGTGGCCGTCTTTTCGGTGAAAAGCTGGATACAATGATATCCAATGCTACCGGGGGCAAAAGTACTTCCCTCCCTCAACTAAGACCAAAACGCACGTTTAAAAGGCGTAATCAATCTCGTTTCCGATCGTTTCGGAATTCTTCGGGCTGGTCCGTCTCACGCCCAGCACAAAACCGTAATCGTTCCCCCCGCAGGGACAACACACGGCGGCACAGAGGCCGGACAGGAACTGGCAATCAAAGGCAAGCCAGGCAAAACCTAAAGGAGGAAAACCTCAGACTTTTCCCTCGTCCTGACTCATGCCCTCTCGAAGACACCCCACTTGTTGGCGGACGACTGCTACTCTTTCAGCAGGTCTGGCTGCCTATTACAGAAGACAAGTGGGTCAAGGAAATAGTGTCTTCAGGATACAAAATCGAGTTTACTACCAGCCCACCGCACAGGTTTTTTCCATCTGTCCCTCCAAAATCCCCACTCAAAGCTCAGGCCTTCCGTCAAGCGGTTTCTTCCCTCCTGCGAGCAGGAGTCATAGTGCCAGTCCCAGCAGAAGAGCGCTTCCGAGGGTTCTACTCCAACCTGTTCGTGGTGCCCAAGAAGGGAGGCAGCATCCGACCCATACTAGACCTTAAGCAACTCAACAAGTACGTTCGAGTTCGTCACTTCCGCATGGAATCCCTCCGGTCAATCGTTGCGTCTATGGAAAAAGGAGAATATCTTGCCTCCATAGACATACAGGACGCATACCTGCATATACCAATTGCTCCCGCCCATCAGAGGTTTCTCAGATTCGCAATCAACCAAGACCATTATCAGTTTGTGGCCCTCCCGTTCGGTCTGGCCACGGCCCCCAGAACATTTACAAAGGTCATGGCAGCTACCATGGATGTTCTGCACTCCAGAGGCATAGTAGTCGTTCCATACCTGGACGACCTTCTCATCAAGGCCTCCACCCTCAAGGACTGCGAGGTCAACGTCTCGATCACGATCGACACTCTGACGCGCCTGGGATGGTTAGTCAATTTACAGAAGTCCTCGACTACCCCGAGTCAGTCTCTGACCTTCCTGGGGATGCTATTCGACACCTCCAAGGGTCTGGTGATCCTCCCCAGGGACAAGGCACTGGCTCTCCGTCTGGGAGTTCACACACTCCTCCGCAAGTCCCCCAGATCTCTCCGGTATACCATGAGAGTACTTGGCAGGATGGCAGCAGCAATGGAGGCGGTACCATTTGCCCAGTTTCACCTCAGACCCCTTCAACTGGCCATCCTCAAGTCCTGGGACAGGAATCCGTTCTCCCTCGACAGGGAATTCCGGTTATCAGCAAACACCAGGAGGTCCCTGCACTGGTGGCTCAAGCCAACCTCGCTTGCAAGGGGAAAATCCTTTCCGGTCAATGGAAGGTTTTGACCACCGACGCAAGCCTTATGGGTTGGGGCGCGGTGCACCTACATCACAGAGCGCAAGGCAGGTGGTCACCAAGGGAATCGACCATGCCCATCAACATCCTGGAAATTCGGGCCATCTTCCTGGCGTTGCAAGCCTTCCATCACTTGCTGGCAGACTTTCATATCAGAGTACAGTCGGACAATGCCACGGCAGTGGCATACGTGAACCATCAAGGCGGCACCCGCAGCATCCAGGCGATGACCGAAGTAACGCGTATCCTACAGTGGGCGGAGGATGCAAGGTCGGTACTCTCCGCGGTCCACATTCCGGGCGTGGACAACTGGGAAGCCGACTATCTCAGCCGACAAGGAATGGACTCTGGGGAATGGTCTCTCCATCCCGAAGTCTTCGGTCAGATCTGTCATCGTTGGGGGACCCCGGACGTGGATCTGATGGCATCCCATCTCAATGCCAAGGTTCCCAATTTCATGGCCAGGACGCGCGATTCGCGATCGCTCGGAGAAGATGCCCTGGTTCAGGACTGGACCCAGTTCCAGCTTCTGTACATTTTTCCACCCCTCCCCCTGATCTCCAGAGTCCTGAGGAAGATCAAACAAGAGGGTGTTCCCACCATTCTGATCGCTCCAGACTGGCCCAGGCGTACATGGTACGCCGACGTCGTGCAACTCACAGCAGACGCTCCCTGGCGTCTCCCCACACGTCCCGACCTCCTGTCACAAGGCCCGTTCTTCCACCAGAACTCAGGGGCTCTCAATTTGACGGAGTGGCCATTGAGACCTGGGTTTTGACCCAAGCAGGTTTTTTTCACCGGACGTTGTTAAAACCATGATCAGGGCTCGAAAGCCAACTTCAGCCAGGATTTACTATCGTACCTGGAAGGTTTTTCTTCACATGGTGCGACTCTCGTGGGCAGATTCCACTTCCCTATTCTCTTCCAAAGGCCCTCGGGTTCCTTCAGTCAGGCCTGGACGCCGGGCTATCCCTGGGCTCGCTGAAGAGCCAGGTCTCAGCGCTTTCAGTGCTCTTTCAGAGGCGTATTGCTAACAAGCCGCAAGTGTAGACTTTTCTCCAAGGGGTTTCCCGATTGGTTCCCCCCTACAAACGTCCGTTGGAGACGTGGGACCTCAACCTGGTCTTGACAGCACTACAGTCACCTCCTTTTGAACCCCTTAGGGTGGTCTCACTCCGCTTTCTATCGCAGAAAGTGGTTTTCCTGGTGGCAATCACCTCGCTACGCAGGGTGTCTGAACTTTCAGCTCTTTCCTGCAGACAACCCTTCCTGGTTTTTCATCAGGACAAGGTGGTTCTCCGTACAGTACCATCCTTCCTTCCGAAGGTCGGGTCCAGCTTCCACCTCAATGAGGAAATATCACTACCGTCTCTTTGCCCGGCTCCCGTTCATAGGGTAGAGAAGGCTCTGCATACGCTTGACCTTGTCAGGGCATTGCGTGTTTACGTGTCTAGGACTGCTCCTTTCCGGAAGTCTGATTCACTTTTCCTTCTTCCAGAAGGCGTTCGCAAGGGCCTACCGGCTTCCAAAGCCACCCTTGCTAGGTGGATCAAGTCCACCATTCAAGAGGCTTACCGCCTCAACAATTCTCCTCTTCCGGCCGGTATCACGGCACACTCTACGCGGGCGGTAGGGGCCTCTTGGGCCATTCGGCATCAAGCCTCAGCACATCAAGTGTGTAAGGCAGCCACTTGGACTAACCTGCACACATTTACAAAACACTACAGAGTGCATACCCAGTCCTCAGCGGATGCGAGCCTGGGTAGACGGGTCCTGCAGGCGGCAGTACTCCAAGTCTAGGGGACTGTCGGCACAATATTTGTCCACTGCTTCCCACCCAGTGACTGCTTTAGGACGTCCCACGGTTCTGTGTCCCCCAATAAGGCGACAGAGTAAAGGAGATTTTTGTGTACTCACCGTAAAATCTCTTTCTCTTAGCCTTTAATTGGGGGACACAGCTCCCACCCTGTAGCCCTTGCGGACCGTTGTTACGGTTGGGTTCTCATATTGTTGTTTGAGCCTGTTTATAGTAGCCTTTTTTTTTTTTACAGGCATGGTTATGTTTCTGGTATATTCCTCCTAATGCTTTTGCACAAAACTGGAGAAGGCTGACGCCGTCCAGGGGTGTATACTGCAGAGGAGGAGCCAAAGTTAATCTTTTTCAGATTCTGCATAGTGTCGCCTCCTAGTGGACAGCAGCATAACACGGTTCTGTGTCCCTCAATTAAAGGCTAAGAGAAAGAGATTTTACGGTGAGTACACAAAAATCTCCTTTTTTTGGAAGCTGGAAAATCTTTTTTTTCTGCGGTTTAGCCTGCGGGTTTCCCCTGCGGTTTAACACCTGCCATGGAGCAGGTGCCAAACCGCAGCAGAATCCGCTTAATGAATTGGCATGCTGCGGATTTGAAACTGCAACAAATCATAGTAACATAGTAACATAGTTTTGAAGGCTGAAGGAAGACCTTATGTCCATCTAGTTCAGCCTATTTTTAGTGCAGCTGTTCTGCATTGTTGATCCTGGGGAAGGCAAAAAAACCCACAGATTAGAAGCCAATTTTCTCCATAGGGAAAAAAATTCCTTCCCCTAAGCTGGGTCAACCATCTACCTATAATATTATGTTATTCGTAACCTTCTATACTGTTACTCACAAGAAAAGCATCCATTCCTTTCTTAAATTCATTCAGTGAGTTGGCCATCACCACTTCCTCAGGAAGAGAATTCCAGAGCCTCACTGCTCTTACCGTGAAGAACCCTCTTCTATGCTGGTGCAGAAATTGTCTTTCCTCCAAACGAAGAGAATGCCCCCTTTCTTGTCACAGTCCTTGGTACAAACAGTTCATTGGAGAGATCTCTGTATTGTCCTCTGATATACTTGTACATATATATTAGGTCTCCCCTAAGTCTTCTCTTTTCTAGAGTAAATAGACCTAATTTTGATAACCTTTCTGGGTATTGTAGTGAACCAACTCCATTTATCATTTTACTAGCCCGCCTTTGAACCCTTTCAAGTTCAGTAATGTCTTTCTTGAGCACCGGCGTCCAAAATTGCACACAATACTCCAAGTGTGGTCTGACGAGTGATTTGTACAGAGGGAGAATTATGTTTTCATCTCGTGTCCCTAGACCTCTTCTAATGCATCCCATGACCCTATTTGCTTTGATGGCAGCTGCCTGACACTGGGCACTCCAATTTAGCTTCTTATTGACTAAGATGCCTAATGCCCCAGTTACACACAGCGAGATCGCTAGCGACGCACCAACGATCCGATCTGGCTAAGATCGTTTGTGCATCGCTAGTAAGCAGTCATACAGGCCGATCTTCATAACGACGCATCAGCGATGTTACTAACGACCACTGTGATCGTTGGGACCGTGTCACACTGTCAATAGTAAATGATACAGACTTTGAATAGGCGTCCTTCAGCGCTACCTTTTCCACGCCCATCCGCACCGATTGGTGGCCACAAACTGCGCTCGCATTAATCTCATTGGGCGATATATTTTGCAAAGACAGAGCAAAATCCAGAAAATCGGTGAAAATACATGGAAATTACGCAGTAGCATCACCGACGGGGTCGATGAGAGAAAAACGCAATTGTGACTCGCACGGCAACGCAACAGGTATACCAGCTCAACACAACGCTCAGGATCAATGGACAGGGAACGACGCTACAGAGTCTTTTATAATGTTGCGGCAACCAATTGGAGCTTTGGGGGCGTTGCAAAGACAAAGTTTAATCACGCCTACGTTGTAGAGTTCGGAGTCTCCAACGAGGTCGCCCGTCGTTGATAAAGGGCGTCAAACACAGCGATGCATGCTGGTCAGCGTGACGCCAGCGATCAAAAAATGATCCTGAACGTTCAAGCACGATCAGCGACATCGCAGCAGGGTGCAGGGCCTTGCCGCGTGTCACACTGAGTGAGATCGCTACCGATATCGCTGTTGCATCACAAAATCGTTGTCGCTTTAGCGATATCGCTAGCGATCTCGCTGTGTGTAACTGGGCCTTAAGTCTTTTTCCATGTCTGATTTCCCCAGCAGTTTCCCATTTAGTAAGTAATTGTAGCATCTGTTTCTCCTTCCCATGTGCATAACCTTACACTTATCTGTGTTAAACCTCATTTGCCATTTTTCAGCCCAATTCTCCAATTTACTCAAATCTGTCTGTAGTTGCAAACTGTCCTCCTTTGTGTTAACTACCTTACATAGTTTTGTATCATCTGCAAATACTGATATTTTACTGTGTAAGCCATCCACTAGATCATTAATAAATATATTAAATAGTAGGGGGCCCAATACAGAACCCTGTGGTACCCCACTAGTAACCGTGGCCCAATCTGAGTGTGCCCCATTAATAACCACTCTTTGTTTTCTATCAATAAGCCAGCTACCTACCCATCTACACACATTTTCCCCTAGCCCAAGCTTTCTCTTGTTACTTACCAATCTTTTATGTGGGACAGTGTCAAATGCTTTAGAGAAGTCGAGATAAATGACATCCAATGATTCTCCTTGGTCCATTTGAGAGCTTACATCCTCATAGAAGCTGATCAGGTTACTTTGACAGGAGCGATCCTTCATAAATCCATGTTGATATCGAGTTAAACATTTATTAACATTGAGATATTCCATAATGGTATCCCTTAGAAACCCTTCAAAAATTTTACCCACAACCGATGTTAAGCTTACCGGTCTATAGTTTCCAGGTTCCCTTTTACACCCCTTTTTGAATATTGGTACCACATTTGCTTGCCGCCAATCAAAAGGAACAGACCCTGTTTCTATAGAGTCTTTAAATATAAGGAATCACATTATTTAACTCCCTTAATATCCGAGGGTGAATGCCATCAGGGCCTGGTGACTTGTCAATTTTAATCTTACTAAGGCGGTTCTGCACTTCTTCCTGGGTTAGGCAGGTAATACTTAATGGGGAGTTTACATTATCACTCTGCATTTCCCCTGGCAAATCCTTTTCCTTTGTGAACACTGTTGAGAAAAAAGTATTTAAAACATTTGCTTTTCCCACATCGCGCTCTACGATTTCACCCTCATTGTTCTTTAAAGGGCCGACACCATCAATTTTAATCATTTTACTGATTATATAATTAAAGAATAGTTTGGGGTTTGTTTTACTTTCCTTAGCAATGAGTCTCTCAATTTCCACTTTTGCTAAATGTATTTGTTTTTTACACATTTTATTTTTTTCTCTAACTTTTTAATGCTTCCTCATTGCCTTCTTGTTTTAGCTTCTTAAATGCCTTGTTCTTGTTATTTATTGCCCTTTTTACATCCTTATTTAGCCACATTGGTGTTCTCCTGTTCCTAGCCCTTTTATTTCTGTACGGTATGGCTAGTTCGCAGTGGGTGTGTAAAACTGATTTAAATATTTCCCATTTATTTTCTGTGCTCCTATTTTTGAGGACATTGTCCCAATCAATTCGGTGAAGGTCCTCTCTAAGCTGATCAAACTTTGCTTTCCTGAAATTCAGCGTTTTTGTAACCCCCTTCCAGGGCACCTTACTGAAGGACAAGTGGAATTGTATTATATTGTGGTCACTGTTCCCTAGGTGCCCATCGACTCGTACTTCTGTTATTCTATCTGGCCTGTTGCTTAAAATTAAGTCCTGAAGGGCTGTCCCTCTAGTTGGGCCCTGCACAAGTTGTGACAGATAATTATCCTTGGTCACTGACAGAAATTGGTTTCCTTTCTGAGATACGCAGGTTTCAGTTTCCCAGTCTATGTCGGGGTAGTTGAAGTCCCCCATAATAATCACCTCATTGTGATTTGCTGCTTTGTCTATTTGTTTCAATAATACATTTTCAGTGGCTTCTGTTATATTTGGTGGCTTATAGCAAACCCCTATGAGGATTGTATTACTTTTCCCTCCTTGTATCTCCACCCATAGAGACTCCACCTCTTCGTTTCCCTCTTGTATATCTTCTCTTAGTGTGGGCTTTAAAGTGGACTTTATATATAGACAGACTCCACCCCCTTTCTTTTTTTTTATGATCCCTCCTAAACAAATCATATCCTTGCAAGTTAGCCGCTCAGTCATAGCTGTCGTCTAACCATGTCTCAGTTATTCCTACTATGTCGTATTTTTCCTCATACATTACCGACTCCAGATCTTCAATCTTATTGGTCAGGCTTCTTGCGTTGGTCAGCATGCAGGAAAGAAGTTTTGCTTCCTTTTTCTTAGCTTCCTTCTGAGTACCCTGTCTTGGGTCCTCTTTACCACATCTAGTATCCTTGATTAGTTTGTCCTTCTGCTGCATGTTCTTGTCTGCTGTTTTTCCTCCCATCCCCTCTTCTTCTAGTTTTTCTGCACAGAAAATTCTGCACCGTGTGCACTGCGGATTTAATTTCGCATAGACTTAGGCTATGTGCCCACGTAGCGTTTTTTAAACGCTCAGGAAACGGGTTCTCCTTCCCAGAAAACGCAAGTTTTTGCCGCGATTTTTTTGCTCGTTTTTTTTTGGCGAAAAAAACGCGCGGTTTTGATGCGTTTTTTTCAGTGCGTCTTTTGGACTATAGGAAATAGGCCAAAATGCATTAAAATGAATGGGATGCTTCTGTTAAGCGTTTTTGATGCGGTTTGACCCTGAAAAACGCATCAAAAACGCTTAAAAAAAACACTACGTGAGCACACAGACTAAAAGGGTACTGTACACCGCAGCAGAAACTGCAACCTGCAGCAGAATCCACAACGTGTGCCCACACCCTTATTAACCCCCAGCTGGCCAATACTGCTGTATGCACATTTATGGGGGATTTAGGGAATGCAGCTGTTGATCTGTACGATCTGTCACCAGCTGCTCCTGTACCCCTGCATTATCAGTCTGCTAGAGACAGGAACATTTAGTTTTCTACGGTTGGCAAATTTTTAATACATGACATGTTTTATATCGTCTCACACATTGGGAATAGTTCTCATGATGACTCTATGACTATAAAAATGGCAAATTGAGGTCTATAGATGGGATATTATAGATTTTGGACCATATCCAACTTCCAAATGATTGGTCTCTAACCTTCCAGAAGTTGTGTGGATCAACAGTCCAGAGCACATGACTCTAAATAATGAAAATGTCTTGTTAGATGCTGATTTCTACCTTTGAGATCAGTGAAATCATGAAGAGCTGTGGGAAGAGGGAGATGTGATGTGAGTGACCATGGAATATTTCACTTTCTGTTTGTCAGGTTTTATGTTTTTGAGTGCTCAGTCTGTACGAGAGGTCCAGAAAACGCCTGGAGACTTCCTCTGGGATGGTGAGTGTTGTGGGTTGTACTGATAACGGCATTAATCACACAGATAATAGTAACACACTCAGGATTTTGTACAGTCGCCGTCCCTCCCTTTTGGCCTGTGGTTGATACTCGGGTTCAGTATTCATGTGCATTGTTTGCATGAAAAGTCATTGCCATCTATTATTCCCTGTTATCATCCATTAGGAAGAATTTGATTGCACTGTACTTCAGTGTCCCCATAATCAGTACGTTACATCATACGGTTCCAGTGCTGACCGTCTCTAGAAATATTTGATGTAATTTTTATATTTTTACTTCTATTTTTATAGTTTTATTTTTAGCGACCTTTTTGTGACTTTTTACCTTTCCCTCTTTCATGGTAACAAATATTGCAATGTTTCTATCTATCTCTGGCAGGGTGGATGTGTCGCACCTCGTCCTCTATCACCTCAGTATTTGCTGTAAGAAGAAGTATTTTGATTTTGAGAGGGAAATCTTGTCGTTTGTGAATGAGAACTGGGAGAGTCTGCTACTGGGAGAAGTAAGTTATGTAATCTCCTAATGTGATCTTCATGTTTCTGGGGAGTCTAGTGGAACCGTATGAACGTGCAGCCTCCCAGACCTGTTATACCATTTGTGTAGCACTATGATAACATGATGGCTTGTATTATATAAAGACGCTCCCTGTTTATATGCTCTCTAGGCGGAAAAAAAATGGTGGGTCCCTTGTTTGAGATCTCTTACTGCCCAGATCGGAATCAAGCTGTCTTCTTACTACATGGATGGCCATTCATCTGAATACCCCCCCCATATAATACTACATTGCTGCAGGGGTAATCCCTGGCTGGATGTGTCTTCTCTTTATGCTAGGGGTGTCGAGAAAGGGACATGGCGAATATCACCTGATCAATCTGTAAGGGGTCGTCTCTGATGAAAACATCAACTTTTCCACATTAATGAGGGACACCTGCAATAGATTTCCAAAAATACTAGAAATTCAGTTTCATTATAAACTAATAAATCTGATTTTCCCATGTCCGTGTTTTTTACAGTTCCCCTTTTTATGATATTCCTCATAGTGCTGTAAATTGCAATGACTTTATTCTTGACCTGTGTACAGAGCAGATAATCTGACCATTCATGATCTTCAGCTTACAGATACCCCTCGCTCGGACAGGTACTCCCATCTGCTTCACGCCTTGACAGCTGAGAAAGACAGGTAAGAAGCTGCTGTCTGAGGTCAGTGTTCACACATGGTCGATGTGACGGGCCAATGACTGCGTGACAATATTCTACAAGTGATGTCTGCTAAAGGTACTGTCACACTTAGCGATGCACCAGCGATCCCGACCAGCGATATGACGCGGTCAGGATCGCTGGTGCATCGCTAAGTGGTCGCTAGTGAGCTGCCACACAGGCATATCTCACCAGCGACATAGCAGGGGTCGGGGGTCGCTACTTACCTGTCAGACGAGGCGATCCTGACGTCCTCCCACCCGTGTCCACGCGTCGCTCGTCAGCGCCACAGGAAGCCCGGCAGGAAGCTGACGACGAGAAATGGCCCAGGACGTTCTCGCGCAATCAGCGATAGCCAGCGGGGGAGCCAGTCGGGGGTAAGTATCAGACATAACAATATCGCTGCTACGTCACAAAACCAGTGACGTTACAGCGATATTGCTAGCGATATCGCTTAGTGTGACAAGCCCTTAACTGTCAGAGATCTTTGTATGTAACGAGCTTTGCTATTAGATAAAGTTTCCTTCTTGCTCGTAGATTTATCTCTGGAAAGGAGATTAAGAAGAAGAAGTGTCTTTTTGGACTGCAGAGTCGGGTCCCCCCTCCTGCCCCACAGACAACGGTGACGGAGCTGAGGCTACAGGAGGCAGACGTGAGAGGCTCCACTCCTTGTGTAAGGTGAGGGACCCCTTCCTGCCAGGCGATCTGGTGCTCCATATAATACTCCTATGAAACATTACTGTGTGTATATATATCATGCTGCATTCCGTGTCTTCCTTCACCTCCGCAGCGAGCGGATATAAAGATCTCTTGCAGTTCCCTTTTAGGGAGGATGGGGGTCCTGAGACGTCCCCCACACAAAACAAAAACACCAAACATAGAAAAACGGACTCGGAAGGAGAGGCAGAAGCTGCAGAGAGCTCTTACCCAGGTAATTTGGAGGGGTGTTAAGTGCTCGGCAGGTGGGAGATGCGCTGTGAAATCTACATGACGTCTGTCCTTGTTGTAGGATGTGGTACAAAACCCTTTTAGTTGTAACCAGGAGTACCTGGGATCTCGCAGTAGCGCCTACAACTTCCGCCGTACTGGAGCGCGCTGCCTGCAGAGGTAAGGGTGCATCCAATAAATAACTAAATAGTAAAATCATCTACTTGCATGTTGTCCAACACCATGGATGGACATTGCACCCTTTTAATGATCTTCTTCTTATTCCAGCCCTCCAATTAGGATGTTCGCCTCTTTCCATCCGTCAGCAAACACTTCTGGGACTGTGGCTGCTTCCCTCCAGTCCAGGTGCGTGTGCTCAGTTTCCAGTGACTGGACAGGGAGTTGACGGCTATATATGTAGGATTTCACATGTGACTTTTAAAGCGAGTTTACAATATTTTTTTTAAGTTACCAGAGAATAGGGATACAATAAAAGAAAGAAACACTCGCCCCTGGAATCTGATCTGTTTCCATTAGACCAGAGGTGATGACACCCAGCCACTCATCACTGGACCATACAGACATTCTGTGGCCTCAGCGGTCAGGTCACTTCTGGGCTGGTAGAGACTATCAGAGCGCCAAGTAAGTATAGTTGGTTTCTTTCTTTTATAAGGATCCCTATTCTTTGGTAACTTAAAAAAAAAAACACTTTAGTTACTGCTCATGCTGAGACTGGTCCGCACCAATTAAACATGACCTTTATTAAGAACTTTGGAAGATTTAGAATCTAAAATCAGTAATTTTTTGACTCAAGTTCCCTATGGCGAGGCGATCTCCGGTGAAATCTCAATTTTCTGTCTGCTAACCTTCAAAATAATCAGGGGAGATACTAAACAAAAGGCACCAAAAACTGTCCTGAATAATTCCATAATTCGGAGTACAGGCCATGCACATTGATTATTATACGTGGTATATACCTCACCCGATAGAAAAGGGGACATGGCAATGAAAAGTGGTAAAATGCACTAGATTGGCATGGACCTTTACACCACGGTGCGAACTATTGAAGTAAAATAAGACGTCCAAGAGGTGCCACGAAGAAAAGGGTAAAATAATCAGATATATCAAATCTATTACACAGCGTGCACTTCTGACACATTTGGCATAGATTCTGCAGTCTGAGCTCAGGGCAATGTCAATAAATCTCTCCGGGTTTGTAGGCGGATTCTCAGGTGACTTCTAAAGGACCTGACTAATTTATCTGTGAAATCCAGTGTGAAATTCGATGTTCTCCGTCTATTTCAGTGAGGTGTCTCCTGCAGTCTCAGAAGTGTCTCCGCTTCTCCCCGAGGTGCTGGAGCCACCAATCCCTGTTCCAGAGCCATCCTCTCCTCCCGCACCTCCATCCTCATCCTCCTCCGATGGCTGCGAGTGGTCCGGGTCACCAGAGCAGGGTACCAAGGTGCTCGCCCGGAGGGTCACTGCAGAGGGGGCTATTGAATATTTAGTGGAAAGGGAAGAAGGGGAAATCTTCTGATTCATGGAAATGCACACTGATCACGCGCTCTTCTCTACCATGTGCTACCTGCGAGGATCCCACGATCTTGGCTTATTGTACATACAGCTCTCCAAGGCTGATCCTGGACTTTCTGTACACGCGTGTACATAGCGCTGCTTGTGATTCTCGTCGTGTCACGTGTTTATACTGCGTCAGCTCGCGAGGCTGCATCACATCACACATGGACAGATTGATAATGACATGAAGGAAGTCTGAGCTTTTTATTTTGTATTTCATAATTTACTATGTGGGATTGAAGGTCCGATGTTCTGTCTGCTCTAGGCTCTGGTTTAAGATGGTGTCTGTTTGGTTCTTGTCTATTAGACTCTTCATGGAAAAAACACATACATGTCTGTCTGAGATTATTAAAAAAGAGACACAAGTTTTCCTTCTCTGTTGTAATCTATTGCTGGTTTCACCGTTCACAGGTTATTGGTTTTTCTACATAGTTGAAAAAAATACAGAGATCTATCAGGTCCAACATACAGTCCTAACATGTTGATCCAATGGAAGGTAGAAACCCCATGAGGCAGATGCTAAATCCTTTCCTTCTGGGAGCCACATGACTTCCCTGGTTCAATATCCTATCGTAGAATCTAGTAATAATAACCTGCAATACTACATTTATCAAGAAAAGCATTCAGGCCCTTATAGAAGTGTTCAACAAAGTGAACACCACAAAATTGTGTTCTTGAGGATTAAATAGTCTAACTGGTCTTACAATAAAGAATCCATAGTCTTGCTGCTCTTACAGTAAATAATCTATAGTCTCGCTGCTCTTACAGTAAAGAATCTATAGTCTCAGTGCTCTTACATTAAAGCATCCATAGTCTCACTGCTTGTACAGTAAAGAATCTATAGTCTCACTGCTCTTACAGTAAAGAATCCATAGTCTCACTGCTTGTACAGTAAAGAATTTATAGTCTCACTGCTCTTACATTAAAGAATCCATGGTGTCACTGCTCTTACAGTAAAGACAGTAAAGAATCTATAGTCTGATCTTATAGTAAAGAATCCATTCTCTGTTTAAACCTTAAAAAATCTATAGTTTCACTGCTCTTTTTTAATAAAGTATCTTTATTGAAGTTTTCCAACAATTTTTACACGAACATATTACCCACTTCGGGTAAACACAGAAAATTAAGAACAACTGGGAAGGGGGGGAAATGGGAGATGGAAAGGGAAATACCAAATTAAATTAAAAACAAAAATTCCCATTCTACAAAAAAAAGGGACAAAACATATAGGCATCACCACAGTAATGTCTAGAAAGAAAACATCTCCTTTTGGAGCTTCTAGTCATGTAATCATTATTATTACTCATGGGATAAACATGGATCATATCTCTCATAATCCTCTTTATTAGATCAAGTCCAATCTACACTCACTGGCCACTTTATTAGGTACACCATGCTAGTAAGGGGTTGGACCCCCTTTTGCCTTCAGAACTGCCTCAATTCTTCGTGGCAGAGATTCAACAAGGTGCTGGAAGCATTCCTCAGAGATTTTGGACCATATTGACATGATGGCATCACACAGTTGGCGCAGATTTGTCGGCTGCACATCCCTGATGCGAATCTCCCGTTCCACCTCATCCCAAAGATGCTCTATTGGATTGAGATCTGGTGACTGAGGAGGCCATTTGAGTACAGTAAACTCATTGTCATGTTCAAGAAACCAATCTGAGATGATTCGAGCTTTATGACATGGCGCATTATCCTGCTGAAAGTAGCCATCAGATGTTGGGTACATTGTGGTCATAAAGGGATGGACATGGTCAGCAACAATACTCAGGTAGGCTGTGGCGTTGCAACGATGCTCAATTGGTACCAAGGGGCCCAAAGAGTGCCCAGAAAAAATTCCCCACACCATGACATCACCACCACCAGCCTGAACCGTTGATACAAGGCAGGATGGATCCATGCTTTCATGTTGTTTACGCCAAATTCTGACCCTACCATCCGAATGTCGCAGCAGAAATCGAGACTCATCAGACCAGGCAACGTTTTTCCAATCTTCTACTGTCCAATTTCGATGAGCTTGTGCAAATTGTAGCCTCAGTTTCCTGTTCTTAGCTGAGAGGAGTGGTACCCAGTGTGGTCTTCTGCTGCTGTAGCCCATCTGCCTCAAAGTTCGACGCACTGTGCGTTCAGAGATGCTCTTCTGCCTACCTTGGTTGTAACGGGTGGCAATTTGAGTCACTGTTGCCTTTCTATCAGCTCGAACCAGTCTGCCCATTCTCCTCTGACCTCTGGCATCAACATGGCATTTCCGGCCACAGAACTGCCGCTCACTGGATTTTTTTTCTTTTTCGGACCATTCTCTGTAAACCCTAGAGATGGTTGTGCGTGAAAATCCCAGTAGATCAGCAGTTTCTGAAATTCTCAGACCAGCCCTTCTGGCACCAACAATCATGCCACGTTCAAAGGCACTCAAATCACCTTTCTTCCCCATACTGATGCTCGGTTTGAACTGCAGGAGATTGTCTTGACCATGTCTACATGCCTAAATGCACTGAGTTGCCGCCATGTGATTGGCTGATTAGAAATTAAGTCTTAACACACAGTTGGACAGGTGTACCTAATAAAGTGGCCAGTGAGTGTATATCTCACTAATTCCTTCAACGGGAGCCCTGGTTCGTCCATCTAGGCTTCTTCTTACAGCAAATACTGAGGTAATAGAGGACAAGGTGCGACACATCCACCCTGCCAGAGACCACTTCCAAATGTTCAGTTTGTCTGAATTTTCTCTTTATATGTATATTTTTGAGTAAAATGCAAATTGTTGTTTTAGGCTACAAATTTCTGAATGTCTCCGAATTTCCAAGCAATAAATTATGGGTTTTTTTTTTCTAAAAAGGAGAAATGGTCAAATTTAAAAAAAAAAACAAAACAGTGTTACGTTTCCTGGAATGGACCCACTGGGCCGTGATACCAACCCACCATGGGCGATCCGACCAGGAGAGCGCAGGGCGCGCACTGGGAAGCACGCTGGATACAGGGGAGTGCAGAGCGCGCACTGGGAAGCACGCTGGATACAGGGGAGCGCAGAGCGCGCACTGGGAAGCACACTGGATACAGGAGAGTGTAGAGCGCGCACTGGGAAGCACACTGGATACAGGAGAGCGCAGAATGTGCACTGGTGGGAAGCACACTGGATACAGGAGAGTGCAGAACGCACACTGGGAAGCACGCTGGATAGAGGAGAGCACTGGGAAGCCCGCTGGATACAGGGGAGCGCGGGACGCACACTGGGAAGCACGCTGGATACAGGAGAGTGCAGATCGCTCACTGGGAAGCATGCTGGATACAGGAAAGTGCAGAGTGTGCACTAGGAAGCACGCTGGATACAGGAGAGTGCAGAGCGCTCACTGGGAAGCACGCTGAAAGTAGGAGAGCAGAGTGCACTAGGATGCACACTGGGACCTGAATATATAGGAGCCACCCATGCTGGAACCAAGACTGATCCAGCACAGATGCAGAGGTAATAATCAGACACTTCCTAAAACAGGAAGCAGCCTGATATACCTGTTGCAGCTGCTCGGAGGAGAGTACTTCCGGGTCAGGCTGCATAAGAAGCAGAGGAGGTGCGTGGCCACGGCCTAAGCAGCCGGATGCGCGCTTCCAACGGATGAGACCCTCGACGCGCCTGCCAAGCTGGAAGCGGAGGAGAGTCCCCCAGAGGATCCCGGCCCGCAGCATGCCGAGGAGCTTGGTAAGTATCCTGGGGCTGGGAGGCAGATGGCGGCGTAACAGTACCTCCCCCTTACATTCCCTCCTCTTGAGGCTGGGAAAAACTTTTCTAAGATACAAGGTGCAGTGATGTTCTCCAGAGGTTCCCACGGCCTCTCCTCAGTGCCAAACCCCTTCCAATCAAAAAGAAGGTTTTCCCCGTCACCTTTTTCATGGCGAGTATATCTCTCACCTCAAAAATGTCCTCGTAACTAACAGGACCAGGAGTGCGACAGAGGAGTGATTAAACACCACGGGTTTGAGGAGGGAGACATGGAAGGTGTTGGGAATACAGAGCGAGGCAGGCAACTTCAACTTGTAGGCCACATCATTGATTCGTCCCAAGATCTCAAAAGGACCGATGTATCGAGGACCCAACTTGTAGGAGGGATTCTAAAGCCGGATATACTTGGATGAAAGCCATACTTTGTCACCGGGAAGATACAGAGGTGGGTCCAAACGTCTTTTGTCAGCATGTCTCTTCATCCTGTCACCTGCTTTGACAAGAGCTCCTTTGGTCTCCTCCCAAATCTTAGAGAACTCTAGTGACAAAGAGTCAGCTGCAGGTACATTCGAGACTGACAGAACCGGTATGGGCATATTAGAATGTTGTCTCGAAACAATGAAGAAAGTAGACTTGTTGGAAGCGTCACTAGTATGATTGTTATAGGCAAATTCGCCCCAAGGAAGAAGACAGGCCCAATTTTCCTGGTGAGCATTGGAAAAATGGCGAAGGTAAGATGTCAGGGTCTGGTTGGTACGTTCCACTTGACCGTTGGTCTGTGGGTGATAGGCCGAAGAAAAATCCAAAGCCATGTTCATAAGCTTGCAGAGAGCCCTCCAAAATCTGGAAGTAAACTGAACTCTGTCAGATACAATGCCTTGTGGAAATCCATGAATCCTGAAGATATGAGCATTAAAGGTCCTTGCCAATTCGGAGGCCGAAGGCAAACCTGGCAGAGGGATAAAGTGGGCCATCTTAGAGAAGCGATCCACGACAACCAAGATTACCATGCAACCAGAGGAGCGAGGAAGATTGGTGATGAAATCCATAGCTATATGTTGGCATGGGGCCGAAGGTACCGGGAAAGGCTGCAGCGTACCAGAGGGAAGTTGCCTTGGAATCTTGTTCTTGGCGCAGGAGGGACATGAAGCTATAAAATTCTCGATGTCTTGGCGTAGAGAGGACCACCAATAGTGGCGGGATATGAGAGAGTCTTTATCCCTGCATGACCAGCAAACTTGGATGAATGGCCCCAGAGTAACACCTTTCAGTCATCCTCGGCAAAAAACGTCCTCCCGGGGGTAAATTAGCCAAACCCAGGGGAGTCACAATGATAATCCCTGAGGGATCTATGATGTGGGAAGGATCCTCCTCGGCATCAGCTGGCTGAAAGGACCTGGACAGGGCATCAGCCTTGATGTTCTTATGGCCTGGTCTAAAGTGCAGTTCAAAATGGAAGCGGGCAAAAAACGGACCATCTGGCCTGCCGGGGATTAAGTCTTTGAGCCGACTGAATGTAGGACAGATTCTTGTAGTCGGAGAAAGCTATGAAAGGATGCACTGCCCCCTCAAGAAGGTACCGCCATTCCTCAAGAGCCAATTTGATGGCCAATAGCTCTCTGTCCCCAATGGAATAATTGCGCTCCGCAGAAGAAAACGCTTTGGAGAAAAAAACGCAGGTGACTAAGTGACCGGAAGAGGACTTTTGGAGAAGCACTGCTCCTGCTCCCGTGGAGGAAGCATCCACCTCTAGAATGAACAGCTTGTTAGTCTCAGGACAATGAAGCACAGGAGTGGCTGCAAAGGCTTGCTTCAGAGACAAAAAGGCATCTTTAGCCTCCAGAGACCAGACATGGGAGTTGGCTTCCTTACGGACAAGAGCCGAGATAGGCTTAGATAGCAAGAAAAAATGTGGGATGAACTGTCTGTAATTGTTCGCGAATCCAAGGAACCGTTGGATAGCTTTTACTCCGAGAGGCAGTGGCCAGTTAAGGATGGCTGATGCTTTCTCTGGATCCATCTTCAAGTCGAAGTCCGAGATAATGTATCCCAAAAATGTTAAAGAGGTTTGTTCAAATATGCATTTCTCAAACTTGGTATATAGTAACAGCACTTGGCGAACGTCCCGCCGATGAGAAGATCGGTCCGAAGAGAAGACGAATATTGACTATGTAAACTATAATGCAGGAATATAGGAGGTCTCGAAAAATGTCATTAACAAACTCCTGAAATACCGTGGGTGCGTTGCAGAGGCCGAAGGGCAAGACCAGGTACTCGTAATGTCCGTCCTGCGGATTAAACGCAGTCTTCCACTCGTCCCCGGCGCAGATGCGGATCAGGTTGTAGGCACCACGAAGGTCAAGTTTGGTGAAGATCCTTGCTCCCCTCAAACGATCAAAAAGCTCCGGAATTAGAGGTAGGGGATACCTGTTCTTGATTGTGATGTCATTCAAACCTCTATAGTCAATACAGGGTTGGAGGGAGCCGTCCTTTTTAACAAAGAAGAACCCCGTGCCTGCGGGAGAGGAGGACTTTCGGATATATTCTGACATGGCCGGGGTCTCTGCTGGAGAGAGCAGGTATATTCTATCCCTAGGAGGAGTCGAACCCGGAATGAGCTCAATCGGGCAATCATACGACCGATGCAGAGGAAGACTCTCTGCCTCCTTCTTGTAGAAAACATCCGTGAAAGACCAGTAGGCAGCGGGTAACCTAACAGGAACAGGTGGAGGCTGTGATGTTCCAACCGGTCGAACTGGCAGCAGGCACCTCTCCTGGCAATGCTGACCCCAACGAAGTATGTTACCAAAACGCCAGTCGAGGGTCGGCTCATGCGCCCTTAACCAGGGTAGACCAAGAAGGGCGTGGGACATGTCAGAGAGAACGTAGAAGGCAATCTTCTCCTGATGCAGAGCCCCAACTTGCAACTCCAGTTCTTCGGTAACCTTAGTGACTGCCTCCGGTAAAGGTCTCCGGTCCACAGAAGCAATCTACCGAGGATTTTCCAGGGTCTTAACTAGGATCTGGTACTTATCCACCTCTTCAAGCCTAATGAAGTTCCCTTCTGCGCCCGAATCCACGTATGCCACCTTGGTATAGCGTTTAAGACCTAAAGACAACTAGACAGTCAGGGTTAAGGGTAGAGAAGAATCACATACACCTAGGGAGGCCTCTCTTACCTGACCTAGGCGGAGGAGTTTCCCGGCCGCACTAGGCAGGAACGAAGCAAATGAGAAGCATCTACACAGTATAGGCATAGGCCTTAAGCAAGTCTCACGTCGACGTTTCGCCGCCATTTTGAGTCGATCCACTTGCATCGGTTCAGATGCTGCTGTGAAGAAGACACTACAGAACGTGGGCTAAGTGGCCTGTGGATGGTTGGAGATGGGCGAGTAGGTCTATCTCGAGCCACTTCATGATTACGCTCCTGGAATCGTAGGTCAATATGGATAGCGAGAGAAATCAAATCCTCGAGAGAGATTGGGGTATCTCAACCAGCGAGCTCATCCTTAATTCGACCTGACAACCCACGCCAGAAAGCACCGACCAACGCCTCAATATTCCACCCAACTCCGAGGCCAGAGTGCGAGAACGAACGGCATATTGCCCAACAGTAAGTGAACTTTAGTGGAAGTTAAAGAGGTTAAAGTATTACAGGCCAGGCGACCCGGTTTATCAAAAACTCTACGGAAGGTTTAAAAAAAATTTGCAACTGAGAGACTATGGGGTCATCACGTTCCCACAAAGAATTTACCCACGCCAATGCCTCACCCTCCAGATGTGAAACCACAAACATCACCTTAGCCCAATCAGTGGGATATTGCTGTGGCGACAACTCAAAATGTAGACGACACTGATTTAAAAAACCTCAGCAAAGTTTGGGATCACCATTATACCAAAGCGGTTTACCAAGGTGAGGTGGGGGATGAGGAGTAGAATCGAGAGCCCGGGAAGGCGCCGAGGCAGCAGACTGTAGGGAGAGCAGACGGTCATCCACTGAGACCATATAACTCAATATATCGGCCTGAGTGTCGTGCTGCTGATCAAACTACAGCTGGAGACTGGCATGCTGGGTAGCATTTCCCAGATCAACGGCCTGTAAGGCCGACAAACGAGAATCCATGGATTTCAAGAAGGACATAATGCGACTCTGAGTCTCCTGCAAATATACCAACTCTTTTTGAGCGGTGGCAGAGGCACCAGCGGGATCCATGGCCTGATTATTCTATTATGTCTCCTGGAGTGGACCCTCTGTGCCGTGATACCAACCCACCCTGGGCAAGCTGACCTAATTAGGACCACCCCCTATACAGGGAGCGTCAGGGGCAGACCCAGGGGGGTAAAGTACCACGAATGCTGGTACCAGGAGGCCGGCTCGAAGGAGACTAGGGAAGAAGGCACGCAAGAAACTAAAGTTAGCAGGGCGAGTACGGAGAAGCACACTGGGTTCTGAAGAAAGCACGCGGAGTACAGGAGCGTGCAAAGTGCATACGGGAGAGCGGGGAGCATGCACTAGGAAGCACACTGGATACAGGAGAGTGCAGAGCATGCACTGGGAAGCACGCTGGATACAGGAAAGTGCAGAGCATGCACTGGGAAGCACGCTGGATACAAGAGAATGCAGAGCGCTCACTGGGAGGCATGCTGGATACAGGAAAGTGCAGAGCCTGCACTGGGAAGCACACTGGATACAGGAGAGTGCAGAGCGCTCACTGGGAAGCACGCTGGATACAGGAAAGTGCAGAGCCTGCACTGGGAAGCATGCTGGATACAGGAGAGTGCAGAGCACGCACTGGGAAGCACGCTGAAAGTAGGAGAGCAAAATGCACAAGGATGCACACTGGGACCTGAATGCATAGGAGCACCCGTGCTGGAACCAAGACTGGTCCAGCACGGTTGCAGAGGAAATAATCAGGCACTTCCTAAAACAGGAAGCGGCCTGATATACCTGTTGCAGCCGCTCTTCGGAGAGTACTTCCGGGTCAGGCTGCATAAGAAGCAGAGGAGGCGCATGGCCGCAGCCTAAACAGCCGGGTGTGTGCGCCTGATGGATGGAACCCTCGGTGTGCCTGCCAAGCCGGAAGCGGAGAGACCCCCGGAGGAGCCCGACCTGCGGCACGACGAGGAGCGAGGTAAGTATCCCGGGGCTGGGGGGCAGATTGCGGGTAACACCCAGTGCTTTCAGACCAGAAATAATGCAAAGAAAGCAAATTCATAATCATTTACAAATAACAATACTAATGTTTTAACTCCGGAAGAGTTCAGAATTCAATATTTTGTGGAATAACCATTATTTTTAAAAAGAGCTTTCATGCGTTTTGGCATGCTTGCCACCAGTCTTTCACACTGCTTCTGGCGCAAAAATTTAAGCAGTTCTTCTTTGTTTGATGGTTTGTGACTATCCATCATCCTCTTGACCACATTCCAGAAGTTTTCAATGGGGTTCAGGTCTGGAGAATGGGCTGCCCATGAAAGGGTTTTGATGTGGTGGTCTCTTAATTTTTGCCAGAGCTGTATAAACCAGTTTTATTTTGTTGATATATTCCTTTTTTGTTGTGCTCTCAGTATCCAACCAGTGTTGTGCAATTAGTTTCCTTGCTAAATACAGCATTCGTGCTATAGCTATTTTACCTGGCTCAGTTGTCTGTAGATCTTCCACATACCCCAGCACACAAACTAAGGGCGTAGTTTCCAATATCACCTTAAACACTCGTCTAATTAATCCTAGTACTTTCCTCCAGTATCCCTCCAGTTTAGGACATGACCACATCATATGAAGTAGAGTAGCCGGCTCCACCCCACACCTAGGACAGCATGCGTCTGCTCTGGCCCCAATCTTACACATAAACTCCGGTACTCTGTACATACATCTTATGTATTAGATAAAGTTAAGAAAGTCTATGCGCTTCACTAAGAGAGTACCCTTTCCAATATATCCATTGACCCTCTTCTATTGGGCCAATCTCTGCCTCCCATCTCTTTACTATGAATTGGGTATTTGCTTAGCACTAATGGTAATAAAGATCTATATAGCCGCGATATTATCCCAGATGAACTATTTGATCTACTAATTAACTGTATAACAGTATTTGGTACATAGATTTTCAAGCCACTCTCCGTAAAGTCCGCATTGAACGCGTGACGTAGTTGGAGGTATTTATAAAAGTCCTATGGATTAAGATCAAACTCCTCCTGTAATTGTGCATCCATATCGGTGAATTGTGAAGAAGATACAGTAGCTGGGGCATCCATATCATTTTAATTAAGTTGGCTCTTCCCACAACTGATAAAGGAAGTTTAGACCACGCATCTCTTTTCCGTGTAAACTTAGTAAGGATTGGGGATAAATTTAGTTTTTCATAATCTAGCGGGCTAGGTGAGACCATCACTCCCAAATATTGATACCTATTGCAGTCCAGAGCTATGTGGTTTGACAACCTGATCCCCCCTCATCTAATGTCATCAGCACCGATTTAGACCATTTAACCCCTTTACCCCCAAGGGTGTTTTGCACGTTAATGACCGGGCCAATTTTTACAATTCTGACCACTGTCCCTTTATGAGGTCATAACTCTGGAACGTTTCCATGGATCCCGGTGATTCTGACATTGTTTTCTCATGACATATTGTACTTCATGTTAGTGGTAAAATTTCATTCATATAACTTGCGTTTATTTGTGAAAAAACGGAAATCTGGCGAAAATTTTGAAAATTTTGCAATTTTCCAACTTTGAATTTTTATGCCCTTAAATCACAGAGCTATGGCACCCAAAAAACTTTACAGATAACATTTCCCACATGTTTACTTTTCATCAACACAATTTGGGAACCAAAATTCTTTTGGGTTAGGAAGTTATAAGGGTTAAAAGTTGACCAGCGATTTCTGATTTTTACAACACCATTTTATTTTTAGGGACCACATCTCATTTGAAGTCACTTTGAGGGGTCTATATGTTAGAAAATACCTTAAAGTGACACCATGCTAAAAACTGCACCCCTCAAGGTGCTCAAAACCACATTCAAGAAGTTTATTAACCCTTCAGGTGCTTCACAGGAATTTTTTGAATGTTATAAAAAAAATGAAAATTTAACTTTTTTTCACAAAAAAATTAATTCAGGTCCAATTTTTTTTATTTTACCAAGGGTAACAGGAGAAGTTGGACTGCAAAAGTTATTGTGCAATTTGTCCTGAGTACGCTGATACCTGATATGTGGGGGGTAACCACTGTTTCAGCGCATGGCAGAGCTCAGAAGGGAAGGAGCGCTGTTTGACTTTTTCAACGCAAAATAGGCTGGAATTCAGATGAGACGCCATATCACGTTTGGAGAGCCCCTGATGTGCCTAAACAGTGGAAACCCCACATACTGTAAGTGACCCCATTTTGGAAACTAGACCCCCCAAGGAACTTATCTAGATATGTGGTGAGAACTTTGAACCCCCAAGGGCTTCACAGAAGTTTATAACGTACAGCCGTACAATTACAAAATCATATTTTTTCCACAAAAATGATCTTTTCACCCCCAACTTTTATTTTCCCAAGGGTAACAGGACCCTAAAAGTTATTGTGCAATTTGTCCTGAGTACGCTGATACCCCATATGTGGGGGTAAACGACTATTTGGGCGCATGGCAGAGCTCGGAAGGGAAGCAGCGCCATTTGACTTTTTTGGCTGAAATTGAGATTGGACGCCATGTCGCGTTTGGAAAGCCCCTGATGTGACAAAACAGTGGAAACCCCCCACAAATGACACCATTTTGGAAACTAGACCCCCAAGGAACTTATCTAGATATGTGATGAGAACGAAACGAGCATCGGTGGCGGGCGGCTCGGGTCCTGACATTACCGCTTATGGGTAAGCACATGGCATTTACAATTATGGCCGATTAATAGGTCTGTTCTGACCAGTTCCAAACTTTGGAGGATTGTTATATGATTATACTGGCAGACATTCTTGTACCCTATTTCCATGGCGGTAATTTTACTGTTTTTTGGCAATTTAGCACTTTATGTGTGATTTATCAGTGACCTAGTCTTCATTGCCTGATCCTTTATTGTAACATTGTATGTACTATTTGTATTGGCATATATGTTTAATAAATATATATAATAAATATACTTTTCATATACTATTTGGGCGCTATACACCTTGTAATTTCTAATGTTTTCAACCCCCCAAGGAACTTATCTAGATGTGTGGTGAGCACTTTGAACCCCCAAGTGCTTCACAGAAGTTTATAACGTAGAGCCATAAAAATAAAAAATCATATTTTTTTCCAAAAAATGATATTTTTGCCCCCAATTTTTTATTTTTCCAAGGGTAACAGGAGAAATTTGCCCCCATAATTTGTTGTGCAATTTGTCCTGAGTAGGCTGATACCCCATATGTGGGGGTAAACCGCTGTTTGGGCGCATGGCAGAGCTTGGAACGGAAGGAGCACCGTTTGACTTTTTGAACGCAGAATTGGCTGTAATTGAGATCAGACGCCATGTTGCGTTTGGAGAGCCCATGATGTGCCCAAACAGTGGAAACCCCCCAATTCTAACTTCAACCCTAACCCCAACACAAACCTAACCCTAATCTCAGCCCTAGCCCTAACCCTAAGGATGTGGGCACACGTGGAGTCTGCTGCGGATCCGCAACGGATTTGGCCCTGTGGATCCGCAGCAATTTCTGCTGCATTTTACAGTATCTTTATATCCAATGGCAAATGAAAAACGCAGTGCATATGCTGCGGATTTTTCCTCGCGGATTTTCTGCGGTTTTAAATCCGCAGCATGTCACTTCTTTGTGCGGAATTCGCAGCGGTTTGACACCTGCTCCATTACCAGGTGTCAAAACGCAGGGGAAAACCGCAGGCTAATCTGCACTAAATTCGCAGGTAAAACGCAGGTCATTTGACCTGCACATTTACCAGCGGATTTAGCCAAATCTGCGCAGAAAAATCCGCAGCAGAATCCGCATCGTGTGCACACAGCCTTACCCTAGCCCTAACTCTAACCCTAACCCTAGCCCTAACCCTATCTCTAACCCTAGCCCTAACCCTAAGCCTAATGGGAAAATGGAAATAAATACATTTTTTTTAATTTTATTATTTTTCCCTAACTTAGGGGGTGATAAAGGGGGGTTTGATTTACTATTTATGGCGGGTTTTTATGTTTGGCAGCTATCAGACCCTTTTTATTGTAAAAATAGTTTTGCATCACAACATTTTGAGAGCTATAATTTTTCCATATTTTAACCCACCGAGTCATGTGTGGTCTTATTTTTTGCTGGACCAGTTGATGTTTTTATTGGTACCATTTTCGGGCACATGACATTTTTTGATCGCTTTTTATTCCGATTTTTGGGACGCAGAATGAACAAAAACCAGCATCTCAAGAATTTCTTTTGGGGGGTGCATTTACATCGTTCCGCGTGTGGTAAAATTGATAAAGCGGTTTTATTCTTTGGGTCAGTACGATTATTGCGATACCTCATTTATGTCATTTTTTTATGTTTTGGCTCTTTAATACAATAAAAACAATTTTATATTATACTGCAGGATTTTATAAACATTTCTCTGCCTTATTAAGACCAATATTTCTCAATATGTGCAATTATATTTCATCAGGAGGTTCTTTTCCTCTACACTCCCTGGTTGCTCATATTACTGTTATTCCTAAACCTGGGAAAGACCCGTCTATGTGCAGCAGCTACCGACCAATCTCTCTGATAAACCTAGATATTAAACTACGCAAAAATGATTGCAAAGAGATTGTGTCCACTGTTGCCGAGCCTGATCAATCAGGACCAGGTGGGGTTCGTACCAGGACGAGAAGCCAGGGACAATACCATACAGATTATTTTTCTGCTAGATAGGGCCATTAGGGAGGGGAAACCCATGTGTATACTGTCGATTGACGCCGAAAAGACCTTCGACAGGCTGCACTGGGAGTTCATGTTCTAGACATTAGACTGGGTTTAAGGGAAACATGCTCCGTAGAATCTCTGCCCTGTATACATCTCCAAGTGCACAAGTCAAAGCTAATGGCGCATTGTCAAATATTTTCCCTATTCGGAACGGTACAAGGCAGGGCTGCCCCCTTTTGCCCTTACTCTACATACTAACAATGGAGCATTTAGCAGCCGCAATTAATAATAATCCAGCAATTAAAGGTCCAAAACTGCAGTCAGGTGAACACAAACTGGCACTTTTCGCAGATGATGTTCTCCTATATAGCTCATCCCCGATTACAAGCATTCTAAATATTACTCAACAGCTACATAGATTTGGTCGTCTAAGTAACTTTAAAATCAATTTCCATAAATCCGAGATCCTAAACATATCCCTGAAATCACCTATGATAGAGCAGCTGAGCGCCTCATTTCCTTTTCGCTAGCGCTTTGACTCTCTTACTTACTTGGCAGTCAAGAGCACAGCCAAGACATCGCAATTATATGATGCCAATTTCAGGGTTGCCTTAGACAAAGCTGAGTCAGACCTAGAAAGATGGCATAGATTACAGCTTTCTTGGTGGGGCCGGGTTAATGTTATAAAGATGGACTTATTGCCCTGTCTCCTGTACTATTTCCAAGCAATCCCTATGTACCTACCTACTTCCTTCTTCTCACGCCTTAAAAGAGCCATCACAAGATTCATATGGTCACATAAGGCCACTTTCACACTTCAGGCTTTTTGAATCAGCCGCCCTGCGGCGCCGTGCCGCATCGCCGGATCCGTCATAAAATGTGAAAACCGCATGTACCGGATGCAATAAGCCGGATCCAGCACATGTGGTTTCATCCGGTTTTCCATCCGTTTCGTCCGTTTTTTTACCGGATCCGGTTTTAGAAACGCCCCCAAAACGTTATTGGCTACTGGATAACTACAGGAAACCTATATATACATTGGTTTTACACCCCTTGCTTGATAGGTTGTTGGAGATTATTGGAGAGCAATAGGAAAAATGGAAGCTGTTATTGCAAACATCCTGCAGATATATGTGGATTTCACTTTTGAGGCCAATCGTTTGGCAATGATTGTCATGCAGAAGGAGCGAGAAAGACAGCGTGTCATGCGTCTTCGCCGACGTCGGATTTGGATTCACTCTATAACGGCACTGAGGATGACACGTGGGGTGTTTTCCACTTTATATCTTGAGTTGCGAGCAAATCCAGAGAAGTTTTCTAATTATGTGAGGATGAAAGTGGAAAGCTTTGACTTTCTGGTGGACTGGGTTGGAGAACTGATCCGGAGACATGATACCTACTGCCGCTTCTCCATCTCACCAGCAGAGCGTTTGATGGTGACTCTACGGTAAGCCATTTTCTTTTTTTTCTACTCATAGTAACATAGTTATTAAGGTTGAAGGGAGACTTTAAGTCCATCTAGTTCAACCTATATCCTACCCTAACTTGCCCTAACATGTTGATCCAGAGGAAGGCAAAAAAAACCCATGTGGCAAACAGTAAGCTTCACATTGGGGAAAAAAATTCCTTCCCGACTCCACATACGGCAATCAGACTTATAACTGTTATGTTTCTCCTCCTGTTAAAGCTATTGTTTCTCCTCCTAACTGTAATGTTGTTGCTGGTATTTTGTATTAATTATTGTTTTTGCATTTTTTCACAGATTCCTTGCAACTGGTGAATCCCTTTCCTCACAACATTACCAGTATAGGATTGGGATTTCAACCTTATCAGGTATCGTCAAGCACACCTGCCGCGCATTGTGGGACTGTCTACGGGAAGAGTTTATCCCACAGCCCACAACGGAGAGGTGGCTGGAAATAGCTGACCAATTTTAAAACATCTGTCAGTTTCCTAATTGCCTGGGTGCAGTTGACGGCAAGCAAATCAGGATCACAAAACCAGCTGGTTCGGGATCTGAATTTTTTAACTGTAAGAAATATTTTTCGATAGTCCTGATGGCCATTGCAGACGCCAAGTACAAATTCATTGCGGTAGATATTGGGGCCTATGGCCACTCCAATGACTCCCAAGTTTTGAAACTGTCAGCAATGGGACGTAATTTGTATGGAAACACATTCCAATTTCCACCTCCCAGACCGCTACCTCAAACTTCTGAGCCCACCACTGCCATTTGTATGCGCTGGGGATGAAGCTTTCCAACTGTCGGAACACTTGCTTAAGCCGTACGCAAGCAGAGACTTGACGCCAATCAAAAGAGTGTTCAATTATCGGTTGACACGAGCACGGAGGATGATAGAATGTACATTTGGAATTTTGACCACAAAATGGAGAGTACTGTTGACCGCAATTAACTTGAAAACTGACACTGTGGATGAGGTGGTCAAAGCATGTGTGGTACTACACAATTTTGTTATTACCAAGGAACCGATTGCCATTGAAGACAATGATGTAGAAACCACCTTGAATGATTATCGCACTTTTAATGTTCGAAGTACTGTTGCAGTGTCCAGAATGAGGGACAAATTTGCTGAGTATTTTTTTTTTTTTTTTTAAACACAAATTTTTATTTCAAATTTTCATAGACATTGCTTCATTTCACATAACAAGTCATATTTCCAATAAACAGACAATAACTTAGCCTATCATCCTCCCTTCCAACCCTCCCTTGAACAAACCCTCTTCCTCTTACATTTTCAGTGATCTCCCCTAGCAACTTCGCACACACGTTATGCCTAGACCACTTGTAAAACACAGATTGCAAGCATCACCCCTGTAAAATATCACCACACATTTTTTTTCTTTTTAACTCCTGTCCCAACCAGGACCTTACACCTCATCTTCATTAGCCACCTTCAGTTTCCCCAAATTGTTCTGGATGTCCTCCAATAGGTACCATTCTGTATATTTAAAGGGTCTTACTATTCTCCTTATTTCCTCTTCATCACACTGTATTACTATGAAATGCCTCCATTTTTTAAAAAATTTACCCGTCAAGCCCTCCTTGTTCCTTTCCGCCTCCAACTGTTCGATTCTGAGTAAAGATTTAATCTGTCCCATCACCTCTTCCTCCGATGGCACACTTCCCTCAAGCCATTTGGACAGTAGAGCCCTCTTGCCTATCATAGCCACCCCATGAAACAATTTTGGTAATTTGGGCCTCTGGTCCTCCCCTCCTATTACTACCTGTCCTTTGTTCCTATAATGAAAGATCCACAGCAATGGATCCATTTCAACTTCCACACTCCCCACTTTTTGCATAAATGTTTGCAGTCTCTTCCAGAATTTCTGGCTCTCTGGGCATTGCCAGATCCCATGGAATAGGTCTGTTTTTGGCAATTTACATTTGGGGCACTGGGTCACTCTGTTTATCTGTTGTATATTTGGGATGTTAAAACCATAGATTGCTCTATGCATCAACCTATATTGTGTATCCCTCCAACCTTCATTAATCACCTCCTTCCTCATCTTCATCCACCCCTGTAATATCTTATCCCCTGCTTCAGTGTCACCTAATTGTCTTGCCCATGCTCTCCAGACTTGTTCTGGGCATATTGGAATCAAAACCTCCCTCAAAGCTTTATATAATGCGGAGATAGAGTTCTCATGTCGGTCTTTCATAATAATTCTGTCCATGTCATTCGTCACCTGTTCCATTCTAACATCCCTCAGTTGTGACATTAGCCCCTTTTCTATCTGTTTGTATTGGAGGATTTGGAATGTGGATAGCCCATATTTTGTCACGATTTCCTGGTATGTCAGCCATCTATTCTCCGTCTCATGTATTAGATCCGTCACCCTTTTTATCCCCTTGTTCCTCCATTCTGAAAATAGTTTGTTGTCCCTTCCCGCTGGGAAATCTGGGAACCTCCATATATCAAGATGTTTGGCTATTCTCCAGGACAACTTGAATTTTTTCCTCACTGCTTTCCAGGCCATCACCGTATCTCTACATACCAGTGAGTGTTTAATGTTCCTTGGTATGTTGGCCAATGACGTGTGTAATAGTGCCCCTAAATCCCAGGGTTTACAGAACTCACTCTCTAAACGTATGTCAGAATGCCCATTTGTCTTCCTCAACCAGTCTATGGCGTGCCTCATCAGGCATGCCAAATTATACCCTCTAATATTTGGCAGTTTAATGCCTCCTTGTTCCAAAGATTGCATCAATTTTTCCGTTTTGATTCTCGGTCTTTTCCCCCTCCATAGGAATGTCGAGAATGCTTTATTCAATCTATTTATGTCTGTGTGCTTCAACAACATGGGGATGGTCTGCATTGGGTAGAGTAAGGCTGAGTTCACACGTGGCGTTTTTTTCGCGTTTCCGCGGCGGTTTTAACCGTGCGATTTTGCCGCGAAAACGCGAAAAATAAGCATCCCATGCATTCCTATGGGATTCCGCAATGCTGTGCTAATGCTGCGGTTTTTACCGCGGCGGAATCGCTTCGCGGTAAAAACCGCAGCATGCTCATTAATTTGCGGAATCGCGGCGATCCCGCACCCATAGGAATGCATTGTTCCGCTTATTTCCCGCATGTGGCTGTGCACACCATGCGGAAAGTAAGCAGAACAATTGCGGATGGTACCCACGGTCCGGAGGAGAGGAGACTGTCCTCCCGGCTTTGGGTACCATATCCCTGTAAAAAATAGAATTTTAAAATAAAAAATATTGTTATTCTCACCCTCCGACGTCCCGCGCAGTCTTTCCGCTTCTCTTCACGCTCCCGTTCCCAGTAGTCCTTTGCGAAAATGCCCGCGATGGCGTCCGTTCTCGCAGGATCGCGAGACGTCGCGATCCCGCGAGAACTGACGTCATCGTGGGCATTTTCGCAAAGGATTACTGGGAACGGATGCGCGGGACGTCGGAGGGTAAGAATAACACCATTTTTTATTTTTTTTTACATTCTATCTTTTACTACTGATGCTGCATAGGCGGCCTCAGTAGTAAAAAGTTGGTCACACTGGTCAAACACTATGTTTGACCAGTGTGACCAACCTGTCAATCAGTTCTCCAAGTGATGCTACAGATCGCTTGGAGAACGCTAGCATTCTGCAAGCAAATTACTCTTGCAAAATGCTAGTTTTTCCGCGGGAAAATCGCGGGAATTTAAAATGCGATTTTCCCGCGGACTGGAATTCCGGAATTCTCGCGGGAATTTCCGCGAGAATTCCGGTACGTGTGCACTTAGCCTAACTTTGGAAAGCACATCATTTTCAAGAGATGATTTCTACCTAGCAAAGATAACGGTAGCCCTTCCCACATCTTTAGTTCCCGTTCTATTTTCTGTATCAAAGGTTTGTAGTTCAATTCATATATCGACGCTGACGTACGTCCCATCTGTATTCCTAGATATTTAAGGTGTGACTTTGCTATTGGTATCCCACAGATGTCCACCCTTGTTCCATCTGCTACCATTAGTGGCATCTTTTGCCCATAGAGAAATAGTATTTCACACTTTGCTCTGTTCAGTTTAAAACCTGACAAGCTCCCGAACTCCTCTATCTGTTTTATCACTTTTGGTAGGTCACTCTGAGGGTTGTTCATGAATAATATGATATCATCCGCAAATAGGGCTGAGTGCAGTCGTTCCTTCCCGACACTAATACCTTCGAAACAATCTCCTTCATTTAACAGTCGAGACAATGGTTCAATGGCAAGATTAAACAGGAGGGGTGACAGTGGACATCCCTGTCTAGTCCCTTTGCTCAATGGGAAAGACCGCGACAGGAACCCGGGCGTCGCCACCCTCGCCTGAGGATTCGCATACAATACTCCTATGAATGTACGAAAAGCTCCCCTTATCCCCATATTATCTAGCACCGTCTCCAGCCATGTCCACCCCACGCTGTCGAACGCTTTTTCAGCATCAAGCGTGACCATGGCTGGACACTCCTCCTTTCGAAGATCCCTATGTCTAATGGCATAAATTACCAACATGGCCCTCCGCACATTTGTCACCGCTGCCCTCCCTTTAACAAACCCCGATTGTGCCGGTGAAATTAAATTTGGTATTATCTCCGCCAACCTATTGGCCATCAATTTGGCCAAGATTTTGAGATCCTGATTTATTAATGAAATTGGCCTATAATTTGCTGGATTGTCTAGATTCTTATCACCCTTGGGTATCAATTTTATGTACGCAGTGTTGAGATGTCCCGAAATTCCACACCCTCCCAGTATTTTATTGTACATTCTAGTCAGAACCGGTGCTATCTGCTCTCTCATTTCTTTATAAAATTCCCCATTGAACCCGTCAGGTCCCGGTGCCTTGTGTACGTTCAATTCCCCTATTACCGACTGTACTTCTATTGTTATTTCCGCGTTCAATCTAGACAGCTCTTCCGTATTTATTTGCGAGAGTTTTATTTTTTCCAACAGATCACTTCCCCTGTCAACCGTCTCTTCCCCCTTGCTATATAGTTTCGCATAATAATTCCCCAAAATCTCTGTAATCTCCTGTGGGCTTGAGGATTTGCTCCCGTCTTTTCTAGTCATATTAGTTATCAAGGTCATTGGTCGTCGTCCTTTCGCCAGATTGGCCAATAGTTTCCCCGCTTTATTGCCAAATTTGTGTAGGTCAACTTCCTGTTGTGATCGTATCAGATCCTCTCTTTTCCCCGCCCAAGAGTGAAATTCCTGTCTCGCTGCCTTCCACTCCTCTTTCGCACTTTGTGTCTTGTTTGCTAAGTACCACGTGTATTTCTCTCTGAGGGCCTCACTTGCGTCTTGGTATTGTTTGTGAGTATGTTTTCTAAGTTTAGCTACATGTCCCATCAATCTCCCTCTCAATACTGTTTTTGCTGTTTCCCAGAACAACATTACATCCGCCTCATGTTCACTATTAGTTCTGCTATAATCATCCCACCATTCGGTCAGAGTTTTGGCAAATTCCTTGTCTCTAAGCAAAAACGACGGAAACCTCCACAGATAATCCGCCCCCTCTGTATTATATCAGTGATGTCTAGAAGCACCGGGCTGTGATCCGATATCACCATATCTTCAATAACCACATCTCTAACCCTATGCATCAGAAATTGGTCAACCAAGACGTAGTCAATCCTGGACCACGCTTCATGGGGATGCGAATAGTGAGTGTACTCCCGGTCATTTGGATGATGCAATCTCCAGCTATCTTTCAGATTTGTGTCCTCCAAAAGCTTGGCCATTAAACCTTTTACCTCCCTATTTGGCCTACCATCATCCCTACTATATCTCTTGTCTTCCCCCCTTGAAACCACTGCATTAAAGTCCCCTCCAACTATCCTTTTGAGTTCTGTATCCTTTTCCAGTTCCTCAGTGATGAAGTTAAAAAAAGAAGTTTGTTCGTTGTTGGGGGCATATATGTTATGTATACCAAATTCTCCCTGTGGACTGGAAAGCTTGATGTGGATATACCTCCCTTCTTCGTCATTGGTCTGGGACACTATCGTGTGATTAAAATTTTTGTTGATTAGAATCATCACCCCTGCCTTGCGTCCCAAGGAGCCTGACCCAACTACTTTTCCCACCCATAATTTCTGCATACGAAAGAAATCCCCCTGGGGTAAGTGTGTCTCCTGTAGTAATGCTATATCCACTTTCAATCTTTTGAGTTGCCTCAATATCATCATACGTTTATGTGGTGACTTCAATCCCTTCACATTCCATGTGACTATTTTAACCATTATCCCAATTTCTCAAATATTTCAAGTCGCCATGAGGTCTTTCATATGTGTGGTGTTGTGTTTCCTCCAAGCGTTCGGTGCGCTTATGCCGTTGCTTTCCCTGAACCCATCTACCCTTCCTATATCTATTATCAACTAACAACCCCTCAACTAACCCCCCCTTTACAATCAAACGTCTCTTCACTCCCATTTTTTCTGTGATGCTCCTGGCTCCGCAATTCCCCCTCAGCCACCTAATTAAGAGTTATACATAGCCTATCCCTCGTTATTTTGTTACCCAACTCACCCAAGGCCTTCTTGGTCAATAGTCGTGCCAACATATAACACCCCCTCCCTCCTCTCCCATACATAGTATTTGTTACTTCTGAACCCAGAATCCCTCTTCTTCCCAACGGTGTGGACATCCCAACACCCAAACAGAGAAGTTTATCAAAAAATACAAATGAGAAAGAAGCCCGTTCCCCCCCAGATATTAGTACTCCCCTACCCCTCAGAGTAGGCAAGACCCCAAGATCAATAGAATCTGAAGAGACGAGGGGAACCGAAAAGAAGAGGCCAGAAAGGAAAGGAAAAAAAAAAAAAAACACCTTCGACCTCTACTATCCGCCAATCTCCCTCCCATAAGTCCCTCAGTTCAGTCAAAAAAAAAAAATTTTTTCTTTTTTTTTTTTTCTTTTCTCCCCTCAAATCCTCCCCCCAGAGTCTCTCTCAAGGCACTCCCCTGCCCTGGTTTCCAGACTTGTGTGGCGGCGATCTTCGTGCCTTGGGGTTCTCCATGTGAGGCTCCTTCCCTTCCTCTCTCCTCTCCCTCCATTCGTTCCAGCCCTCCTCCTGAACCTCCCCCTCCCTCTCCCCGTATCGACCACCCCTCCTTTCCGGAGATTCACTTGTCAGGTTTCTGTCCTCCATCTCCTCCATCCATCTCTCCGCCTCTCTCAAGTCCTTTGTCACAAAAAGAGATCCATCTTGTTTTGTCACTCTCAGAAGGGCAGGATAGAGTAGCTGAAACTTTATACCCTTGCGGTACAGTGTAGTGCATATCTTGCTGAAGGACTTCCTTTTCCGGGTGACCTCTGCCGAATAGCCCCCAAAGATCAATACTTTATGTCCTTGTAGAGACAGTGGGGTCCTCCGTCCTCTAAATGCTCGCAACAACTCTTCTTTGTCCTTGTATTCCAAATATTTTATTATGACTTGGCGCGGTCTGGCTGATCCAGTCACCCCTGCATTACCCTCCTTCCCGTTCGCTCCCCATGCGCCTGTGTTCTCTCTTACAGGGCCCACTCTGTGCGCTCTTTCCACTCTGCATTTGTGTGTCAGGCCCAGCACCTTGGGAAGCTCTGCTTCACAAATGCTATCCAGTTGCCGCATGCTTATTGTTTCCGGTAGCCCCACCAGCCTTAAGTTGCTTCTCCTGGAACGGTTTTCTAGATCTTCCAGTTTGTCTTTCATAGCCTGGGAACCCTCCTCCATCTCCTTCATCTTCCCCTTTAACGTTGTCACCTCATCCTCTGTGTTAGATAATCTTTGTTCCAGCTCTGCCACTCTGGCTCCCTGCTGTGTGACCTGTTCTTTAATAGGGGATAGCGCTACCCCCACCATGGCCTCCAGGGATTCCTTTATCTTGTCCGCCAGGTGTGCTGCCACTGCCCCTGCCAGGCGATCATAGTCTATGAGCACGTCCGTTAACTGACTGCTCTGCTGGGCTGCCGGCTGCTCATGCTGCCTCTTCCCCTCCTCCTCCACCAGGCTCTGCTCACCTCCTTGCAGACCGCTGTATCCCGCGTCTGCCGTGCCCGCCGCCATTTTGTGGTCTCGTGCTGTGTGATCTTCCCCAGCAGCTCCTGGCTTTAAGTGCTTGCCGCCGCTCCGGAGAAGGTACCGCTCCATATACCGGCGTCTCCTACTCCTTATCCCTCACTTCCCGCTGTCTCCCGCGGCCGTGGGGTGGTCTGTGTCGGTCTTTGTAGCTGAGGGGTGCGCGGAGCTCTGTCTCCTGCGTCCTCACATCACAGCGCCGGAACCGGAAGTGCTGAGTATTTTATGTCACCTGAAGGTAGAGTAGAATGGCAGGATTACATGGTTTGAGATTGTACTATCAAAGCTGTACCTTGTATGTAAGTATTGTACCTTTTTTATGTTGTGCCTTGTTGGATTTAGGTATTATACCTTGTTTTACCCTGTGTTAAACCAGTATATGCCTTGTTTTTTAAAAGTATTAAACCTTTTAACGAAGTATTTTGCTCCCTGTATTGTCCCGTTTTTAACCAACTCTTAAACCTTTATTTGACCATGTTTGGTTGGTATGTACCTTTTTTAAACCCAGTCATCCACATTTTACACATAATTTCACCTTCTACATTATGAAATAAATCAAATACACTGAAGCTGGTTCAATCAAAAAATAATTTATTTAACACAGTTTATAGAATCCAAAAAAACCTGTTGTTCAGGGCACCAATGCAAACCCATAAACGCAATCTTTATTGCAACCCATGTCCAAACATTTGTTTATTGCAACCCATCATAAATTTATGAAACTTGGGGTGGAAATAGTACTGGAGGGGCTCGCAGGGACCACTTCGACACTGGGATTTTGGAAGGTGGTTGGAATTGGGGAGGGTTCAGACACAAGAGGAGAAGGTACACTGGGCAAAGAAGGTGAAGGGGAGAAAGTATGTGTAGGGGTAGACAAAACAACAGACGGGGCGGAAACAAAACTCTGGGAAGTGGATTGGGAGACAAAAGAGGTGTTGGGGATGGAATTTTGGACTTGAGACATGGAGGTGGAAGTAGACTGTTGGTAGTGGGCAGGGAGTACAGGTTGGGCTGGGGTAGGGAAATGGTACTGGGTAGGAGGCTGGTAAGGAGCAGGAGGTTGGTACTGGGGATGAAACTGGTATGGTACAGTAGGGGAAGGAAGGACAGGTGCAAGTGCAGGAGGAAGTACTGGGGTGGGAGTAGGGGCCTGTGATGTTACCTGAGCTAGAGCAACCTGGCAGGCTTGCATTACATGCATCTGCTGGTCAGGAGATAGCGTGTCCATGCGCTCTACTACTGCTCGAAAAAAAGTATGATGAGGAGATTGTCTTGAATCTAAATGCATCCTATCCAGACGCCTGCTCAAATCGAGCATATCTTTACTAACAACAGTGAAGCCAGAACTAATTTGTTCTGACATAATTTTTAATGCGTTCTGGAATGATGCATTTAGATGGAAGAACTCCTGCGCAAACGTCTTTTTCTGACCCCTCTGACGCTGCCGCCTACAACGCACAGATGTCCTAGAGAAGGCAGCAGTGTCAGAGGGGTGGGGTAAAGGGAAAGCTACCTTGTAACCAGCAGCTTCATGTAACGAAGTCTGCAAAGATGCTCCAGCGCTGGTGGATGGGACTGAGGGATCACACACGAAGGAAGGCTGGGAAGGTGCAGACGGGTCGGTTGTGCCGAAGTGGTTCATGGTGGCGGTCTCCTGCGGAGTCGCTCCAGAAGGGTTCAATTCTTCAGGACCCCGAGTGCTGGTGAAGATGCTGTTGAAAAAAGGAAAACATTTTGGAATTAATATCATGCTAGAAGTTAGCCCTTGCTGAAAAAAAAAGGTTAGACATGTACACAGTTTTACTTAGTAATTGGTGGTCGGAAAATTTACCTTCTACACACCATTGTCGACTTGAGGAACGACAGGGCTCGTGCATATTTGTACTTGCTCCTGCGTCCTCCTGATCCACTCGGGGCCTGCGTCTCCTTATTGAACTCCTTCTTGAAGCGATCTCGGATGGACCGCCACCGCTTCTGAACTTTTTCCCCTGTAAAGTGAAAGCACAAATTGGTTAGTATACAACACATTACATCCTGAAACATAACTTACTGAACTGTGAATACTCACGTGCTAGACTCTGGCCTCGAGGATGGAGATCCTCCCAATTCACCACAACAGACTGGCAAACCTCCTCCCAGAGTTGTCGGGTTAGGCCGGGGTCACACTAACCGACGCAAAATACGGTCCGTAGTTTACATGCGTAATACGGATGAATGACCCCTAAATAGTGCTCCATATGTCATCTGTAAGCAAGGTGTGGTTGCGTATTTTGCGCATGTCAGCATCTGTATGGCATCCGTATGGCGAGATTTTCTCGCCGCCTTGCAAAATGGACATATAATGTAGCCCTATGACAGGGTTTCTAACAGAAACAAAATAATAGATATAGACACATAGAATGCATATATATATATATACTGTGTATATATATATATATATATATATATATATACACACAAGTCATTGAGATAAACATATATATATATATTTCACAGAGTTCTTCATAGCAGAATAGCCGCTAATTAAATTGCCGGCTTCTATCAAATCATTCCCCAACCTGACATGAAATGACACATGGTTTACATTCAGTAAACCATTTCATTTCATGTTTTTTTATATGTCCTTGACTAATAATTAGATGTGGGTTTGTGTGCAAAATTTGAGAGTTGTAGTTGATATTTTAAGGGGTTAATTCGTTGTTAAAAAATGCGTGGGCTTTCCATTGCCCTGTAGTGGTGGCGAATGGGTTAATCTAACAAAGGGTTAATGTCACCTTACAATCGAATGGTGACATTAACCCTTTGTTAGATTAACCCACTCGCCAACAATATAGGGCAATGGGAAGCCCACACATTTTTTAACAACAAATTAACCCCTTAAAATAACAACTACAACTCCCAAATTTTGCACACAAACCCTCATCTAATTATTAGTCAAGGACATATAAAAAAACTTGAAATGAAATGGTTTACTGAATGTAAACCATGTGTCATTTCATGTCGGGTTGGGGAATGATTTGATAGAAGCCGGCAATTTAATTAGCGGCTATTCTGCTATGAAAAACTCTGTGAAATATATATATATATGTTTGTCACAATGACATGTATGTATATATATATGTATTCTATGTGTATATATCTATTCTTTCTTTCTTTCTTTCTTAAACCTGTCAGTGTGAGTTTACTGTATAGCGCACTGAATTGCCGGCTTTTCTAAAAGACACCGGGTGCGTATTTTTCGCAAGTCACATGTGTGGTCTGTGTGTAATCTGTATTTTTTGCGCACCCATAGACTTGCATTGGCGTTTTACGGGCGTAGTACGCTGACAATCGCAGCATGCGATTGCCACGAACCGTAGGATATGCCCGAGAAATATACGGCTGTTGGGAGAAAACCCATAGAGAATTGTTATGAATGAGTCACCGAAGGAGGAAAAAACAAAAATACAAGCTAAGTCCAGAAAACCGAAGAGGTTGGTAGCTATCGGATTGCAGACCCCTGATCCTATCCAACAACTAACAGTAGCCGTGGGGGGTTCCTACGATGCCCTAGACCCCTCGAACACAGCCGGAGAACTAAATAGGCCTAAAGAAAGAAAGGGGAAATCTAAACTGCCCCAGAGCAGACCCCAAAGCAATAGGCAGCCCCCAACATATAATGACGGTGAAGCAAGATGAAAACACTAACACAGATAGAAAGATAGGTTGAGCAAACGATGGGGCCCAAGCTAACTAAAAAGGACAGGATAGAAAAGCTGCTGTCTGCAATCCGTAAAAAACCCTACCAAAAAATGTCCCAACCGTCTGATAGGAAAAACAGGCCCTGAAGTCGCTAGGACTTCAAAAAGGCTATATCAGCACTCAGGTAAATTCTGAAGACAGAGCAAGAGACAAACTGATCAGAGACAAAAATGGAACTCAGCACTCCCCCGACCGGGGATGGCTGAACTCCAAAAAGCAAGGTAAACAAAACAAAACTAATTAGTTCAATAGCAGAGCAAAAACTTATCTTTGGGAAGCAGGAATCAGACTGGTCTCCAAGAATCCAGCAGAGAAATCACCAGCGACTCAGAAGGGCGTCGGCTGCCTTATATCCAGTCAGAATTTCCTGTTACCCAGTCATCATCTACCAGATTAGGTGTTTGGTAATCAGCCTCACTACCTTCCTTCACCAGAAGAGGGAGTTCATCAGACATCGACGGTGAAGGGGAAAATGAACTCACAACAGAGAATAATTTGTCCGTGTGTAATGCGTGCTTTTAACGCCTCTCACTCATCCGTATTCCTCGCCAGTGTGACCCCGGCCTTACGATTAAATCTGCATGGTGGCGGCCACTCATGTTCCAGAGTGGTTCACGCTCTCTGACGTGGTGGATGAGGAGGTCTATATCTATTTCTGCCTCCTCACCATCAGAGTCAGGAGCATGGTGTTACCCCTGTTTTAAAAAAAAACAAAAAACATTAAAATCAAATCCTCACCATGAAATTTAAAACACAAAAAATGTGAGATCAATATCAAAACTTACTCTCTGTCGACCGCGGCCACGATTTCGCCGACAACTCTGGGAGGCCCTTTGAGGACCTGTGGGTCGAGCACCAGAAACGGAAACCTATAATGTAAAAACAAAAAGTAACAATATGTTATTGGTTGTTGGCATATGATTTCGGTGTACTGTGCGGTGTACGATGGTTTGTTTGTGAGATGCATGTAAAGATACTTACACTCTGAGAGCCCGCTTCAGGTATTTCTCCACCCCGTCCGTCTCCTTCTGGAAGCACCTCTTCTGCACCTTCCTGTTCAAACAAAATGCATATAGGGTTATGTTTGCCAAAAAATTAAAAACAAAGAAATAAAATTAAAAAATTTACCTCAATTAGCTGATGATGTGAAGGAGGGCTCCCAGAAGAAGACATCTCTGGCAAAGGATCTGTAAGTAAGAACACTTGCTCCTACCCAAAGCATAGTTAAAGCTTTCAGGCCTTCATACTTACATGATGGGTTGCACTGTCTGGCTCAGCACTCTATGTCCTGGTGTCAGCGGTGGCCCACGTAGCCTGGCAAACCAATCTGCAAGTAAGAACACTTGTTAGCTCCTACCCAAAGCATAGTTAAAGCTTTCAGGCCTTCATACTTACATGATGGGTTGCACTGTCTGGCTCAGCACTCTGTGTCCTGGTGTCAGCGGTGGCCCACGTAGCCTGGCAAACCAATCTGCAAGTAAGAACACTTGTTAGCTCCTACCCAAAGCATAGTTAAAGCTTTCAGGCCTTCATACTTACATGATGGGTTGCACTGTCTGGCTCAGCACTCTGTGTCCTGGTGTCCTAGTGTCAGCGGTGGCCCACGTAGCCTGGCAAACCAATCTGCAAGTAAGAACACTTGTCAGCTCCTACCCAAAGCATAGTTAAAGCTTTCAGGCCTTCATACTTATATTATGAGTTGCACTGTCTGTGTGTTAACAGTTTGTGTAGGTGGTAGTGGTGAACAGGTGGCATGGGCAACTTCATGCAAGAAATCAACAGGCATGAGTATATTTTTGGGGTGTGGGTACTTAGATTTCAACCCTTGCTTCCCCCCCCAAAAGAAATTACACTTATGCCACCCTACAAAATTTGGAGAACACCATTTCGATACTCCACCCCCTTCAATAATTCCTTCTCCCTACAGTATTTATCTCAACAATACCTTCTACCAACGAAATGGTACCTAAAATACCATCATACCCACTTTCAATCCCTACCCACACCAAAATATATATTGGTCACTGATGTTAATATTTAAAAAACACTTTGAAAATGTGCGAACACCAATGTGTGAATTCCCCATTTGGTAACAACATGGATTTTAAAAATTAAACCCCTATCTAGACCACAACACTAATCACCACTGGTGGTTTACGGCGACACACAACACAAATTATTAAAGTTACCTTGCTTAAAACATACAGTGAAAAAACACTACAGATACCAAGGTTTTTGGAAAATTTGTAATATAATTTTTTTTTAAGTATTTTTTTAAAATAAAAAAGGAGCTACACAGCTCTTTATTTAAAATACTATAACAATCTGAAAAACAAAAAAAAAAGGACATTGCATTGAGAAACTCACTCTGAGATTGGAAGGCTGGCAACTCCCGCTGAACGGCTGGCAGGATGGGTGGATGACAATTCCTGCTGGATGGCTGGCGACTGCTGCTGAATGGCTGGCAACTCCTGATGGATGGATGGCTGGCAAATCCAACTGGATAGCTGCGCAGGATGGCTGGCAACTCCCACTGGATAGCTGGCAGGATGGCTGGCAACTCCTGATGGATGGAAGGATGGATGGATTGATTGAAGTCTTGCTGGATGACTCCTCTGGTGTCTTGAAGGACAATTGATGAATGAAGCTCTACCTATCAGGTTTTTATACCTTTTCTGTGGGGTTTGGTTGCCAACTTTTTTGGATGAGTTGATACTTTGTTGAGCATGCTCAGACCAAAAAAACGGATCCGGCCACCGGATCCAGAAAAAAACGGAATACGCTGGATCCGGCGCCTATAGGCTTCCATTATAAAAAAAAAACGGATGATGCCGGATCTGGCATTATCCGGTTTTGCGACGCAAAAAACCTTACATGTAACGTTTTTTCCAGACACCGGAGCGGCAATTTTTGCCGGATCCAGCAAAAGCCGGACGCACCGCGTGCCCATGCGACATAATGCGGCACCAATGCAAGTCAATGGGGGAAATACCGGATCCGGTGATAAACAACGCCGAATCCGGTTTTAAGATTTTTCGCCGCAGGTCGCCGTATTACAAAAGCCTGAAGTGTGAAAGTGGCCTCGCATTTCCTGTTTTCTGTTAAGCCGGCCAAAAACGAGTGGGGGAGTGGGTCTGCCAGATTTTTCTTTATATAGTCACGCATCGACTGGAGCATGTATTTTGGACCTATACCATAGTAAAGGACATAAAAAGTGGGTAGGATTGGAAAATGACCTCAATGGCCGTGACTCCTAAATAATCATTTGGTCCCCAAGAAAGGATGGTGAGAGCAACATACTTCTACCCTTTCTTACCAGGAACACGGCGGCTTTTCTCAATCGAGGAGGCCGAACCCTAAAAATCTCTTCATCTCCTGGCCATTTAACTCCCATCTACGATAATCCGTACTTTCCGGCGGGACTATGTAGGAAAAATTTTTTAAATAAAGATAAAAGCTCTCACCCTATAGTCTATGACTATGTGACTTGATCAGGAATGAAGTCGTTACAGGATATTTTCTCAGATGAGGAACCACCAGCGGATACCTGGTTCTTTTTTGAACAATTGAGAAGTTTTATAATAAAACTGGCTAATCGGACTAATCTTTCTAGAGCATTAACACCCTTTGAGACCCTCTGCCTGTCTAAGAGCCCTCCGGATCATACCGTATCTCTGTTGTATAAACTCTTTCAGGAGGGACAAACCCTCCATGATTTTCCTCCATTCTTCTCTAAATGGGAGACTGACCTGGGAAGATCTTTATCGTCCGAAGACAGATTGAAGATCCTTCTCTTTATGTTTAGATCTTCACTATGTTCTACATCACAGGAGAGGAGCTGCAAGATTCTATAGATAATAATCTTTATTTTTATATAGCGCTAACATATTCCGCAGCGCTTTACAGTTTTGCACACATTTTCATCACTGTCCCCGATGGGGCTCACAATCTAAATTCCCTATCAGTATGTCTTTGGAGTGTGGGAGGAAACCGGAGTGCCCGGAGGAAACCCACGCAAACACGGGGAGAACATACAAACTCCTTGCAGATGTTGTCCTTGGTGGGATTCGACTCCAGCACTGCAAGGCTGCAGCGCTAACCACTGAGCCACCGTGATGCCCTTCAGCTGTCCACTCTATATTCCCGGTAGTCCCTGACACTTGGTGGAGATGCCTAAATGAGGTGGGCACATTTACTCATATATGGTGGCACTGTCCGCCCATCAAAAACTTGTGGTCAGCAATTTTTGACCTACACAATAGATTGTCTATTATCAATATTAGACCCACAATGGAAGCTGCATTATTGTCCTTGAGTGACATCTCAGTTTCCAAATTCAAAAAAGGTCTTCTTAGACATTTCCTTACAGCTGTCAGAAACTTGATCCCCAGATATTGGAAACAGGTAAAGTCACCTTCTCGTTCTGAGTTTGTCGCTGAGCTTAACGATATCTATAGAATGGAGCAAATGATAGGCCAAATAGTTGGCGACACAGACAGAGTCTATAACACTTGGGCTCCCTGGCTTGTTTTTAGAGAGACCCCTGGGTTGGAGGTATGAGTATTGGAACACTGATGATTCTCTTCAATACATGAACACCCCTTTGATTTGACTGGATGGTATTCGGGGCACCCTGGGTTCCTGGATGGTCTTCCTGGATCTTGACTCCCATCGGAGTGATCGGAGGATCTATGGCCTTCCGGGTCTAGGGAATGCCTCAATCCCATTTCTAATTTGTAATTTCTATTTTTTACGATCATTTAATCCCCTCCCCTCTCTTTTCTTTTTTCTTCTTTCCCTCCTTTTTCCTTTCTCCTTTCCTTGTTAAGGTTGTATAAATAACTTTCTTTCACAAACATTCTAAACATGTCAATATCCTTTTATTGACTCCTCTATAAACCCATCAATATATTGATTGTAGTCAGTTTAGCAAGTTTTATTACAATAGAAATGATACAGCTATCATTTATATCCTACAGTTGATAATCTCATGCTGATGTGGATTATATCGTTTCTTATATACCTTACAATAAGCCTGGATTCTGTATTGTATAATTATTTCAATAAACTTGATTTACACAAAAACAATTTTATGTAAAAAATAATTATTTTTGCATCGCTTTATTCTGCGAGCTATAACTTTTATATTTTTTCGCTGATGACGCTGTGTGGTGGCTCATTTTTTGCAGGACAAGATGATGTTTTCAGTGGTTCCATGTTTATTTAAATCTGTCTTTTTGATCACGTGTTATTGCACTTTTTGTTCGGCGGTATGATAATAAAGCTTTGTTTTTTGCTTCGTTTTTTGAAGGGGTTAACTAAAGGGGTTTACTAGTGGGACAGTTTTATAGGGTGGGTCGTTACAGACACGGCGATACTAAATATGTGCATTTTTATTGTTTTTTTTATTTACAAAAAAAAGAATTTATTGGGGAATTTTTTTAAATATATTTGGGGATTTTTTATAAATTATCTTTACACTTTTTTTTTTCTACTTTTGGCCACAACTGTAAACTGTTGCCTCCCCCGTATACTGAGGACTCCCGGCCGTTTCGTATGGTCTCCTGATGCATCTGCACTTACTAGCTCGGATAATGACATGACATCTGCCAGCAGTGACATCTCTGTGGACCGCGAGCAGAAAAGTGACTGAACAGTGACTGAACAGTGACTGAAGTGTTATATTCTCAGAAAATGGCATTTCATTTTCTACATGACTAGAGGCAGAAATCCCTGCCCGGGGCACCAGCTCGTAATCTTCCCTTCATGTCTGTGCCGTGGATGACCGATTTCTATATGCACAATTAGATGGATGGCATCTTGTCCTGCTACACTCAGGTATTTTCAGTACCAGCCTTTATGACACGATCATCTATTAATCTCAAGTCAATCCATGTAGTGTTCAGCTGTTTACCGGGGTGGCCCAACCCTGCAATGTACTGTATACAAAGAAAATACACTCCTTTAAGAACTATCTGTCATCAGATTTCATTAAATAAACTACAGATATTAATAGATTTCAGATCTGATGTGGCCAAAAGTATTGACACCCCTGCAATTCTGTCAGATAATACTCAGTTTCTTCCTGAAAATGATTGCAAACACAAATTCTTTGGTATTATTATCTTCATTTAATTTGTCTTAAATGAAAAAACACTAAAGAGAATGAAGCAAAAAGCAAAACATTGATCATTTCACACAAAACTCCAAAAATGGGCCAGACAAAAGTATTGGCACCCTCAGCCTAATACTTGGTTGCACAACCTTTAGCCAAAATAACTGCGACCAACCGCTTCCGGTAACCATCAATGAGTTTCTTACAATGCTCTGCTGGAATTTTAGACCATTCTTCTTTGGCAAACTGCTCCAGGTCCCTGATATTTGAAGGGTGCCTTCTCCAAACTGCCATTTTTCGATCTCTCCACAGGTGTTCTCTGGGATTCAGGTCTGGATTGCTGGCCACCTTAGAAGTCTCATTGCTGGCCACCTTAGAAGTCTCCAGTGCTTTCTCTCAAACCATTTACTAGTGCTTTTTGAAGTGTGTTTTGGGTCATTGTCCTGCAGGAAGACCGATGACCTCTGAGGGAGACCCAGCTTTCTCACACTGGGAAAACAAAAAACACAAATATCCTGAACTAAAAAGTAAAAAATATACTGCAAATAATGCATAAAGGTAATAATAATAATAAGGGTATTTAGTAAACATAATTTTGATCAAAATAATGTACAAGCCATCCCGCCACGTCACGGCAACCCTTGTGGGACAGTCCCTACTCTAGTATTTAAAACCTTTTCACTTGCCAAGTGGCGTGAATGTGAACAAGGGTCGAGCGGCTGAACCACTAGTAACAACTTAGGCCAGACTGGATGGCTTTCCCAGCTCAGAAAGAGGGCGGTCACACCCATATATGCACTGAATGCACAATGAAATGAATAAAAAACAAATCTGAACTGAGAAAAGTAAGTTAATGTGTATGCACAATGTAAGTGCATATTAACACATGACCATTAACCAGAGAAAACAAAAAACACAAATATCCTGAACTAAAAAGTAAAAAATATACTGCAAATAATGCATAAAGGTAATAATAATAATAAGGGTATTTAGTAAACATAATATTGATCAAAATAATGTACAAGCTATCCCGCCACGTCACGGCAACCCTTGTGGGACAGTCCCTACTCTAGTATTTAAAACCTTTTCACTTGCCAAGTGGCGTGAATGTGAACAAGGGTCGAGCGGCTGAACCACTAGTAACAGCTTAGGCCAGACTGGATGGCTTTCCAGCTCAGAAAGAGGGCGGTCACACCCATATATGCACAATGAAATGAATAAAAAACAAATCTGAACTGAGAAAAGTAAGTTAATGTGTATGCACAATGTAAGTGCATATTAACACATGACCATTAACCAGAGAAAACAAAAAACACAAAGCCATCCAGTCTGGCCTAAGCTGTTACTAGTAGTGTTGAGCATTCCGATACCGCAAGTATCGGGTATCGGCCGATACTTGCTGTATCGGAATTCCGATACCGACTTCCGATATTTTTTCAATATCGGAATTCGGCATCGGAATCGGAAGTTCAGTTGATTGACGGCCTGACGTCATCATGATGCGCGGTGTGTGCGCATCATGATGCGCCGTCATTTCGGGCCTTCCGGGGGTCTCTGCCGGCCTGCCGGGGGGCTGTGCCGGCCTGCCGGGGGGCTGTGTGGACTGCCCGGGGTCTGTACCGGCCTGCCGGGGGGCTGTGCCGGCCTGCCGGTGGTCTGTGCACCCTGTGGGGGTCTGTACCGGCCTGCCGGGGGGCTGTGCCGGCCTGCCGGGGGGCTGTGCTGATGTCCGGGGGTCTGTGCAAGCATCGTCCGATGTGACTACAAGTCCCATCGGGCGATGCCTGCTACCATGACAGTGATTGACACATTAGCCAATGATGGGACAGTAGTAGTCCCATCATCCGGCTAATGTGTTAAATGTTAAAAAAAAAAAAAATACTACATACATACTACATGCATGCTACATACATACTACATGCTACATACATACTACATACATACTACATACATACTACATGCATGCTACATACATACTACATGCTACATACATACTACATACATGCTACATACATACTACATGCATGCTACATACATACTACATGCTACATACATACTACATACATGCTACATACATACTACATACATACTACATGCATGCTACATACATACTACATGCTACATACATACTACATGCATGCTACATACATACTACATATATACTACATACATACTACATACATGCTACATACATACTGCATGCTACATACATACTACATACATACTACATACATACTACATGCATGCTACATACATACTACATACATACTACATGCATGCTACATACATACTACATGCTACATACATACTACATACATGCTACATACATACTACATACATGCTACATACATACTACATGCATGCTACATACATACTACATGCTACATACATACTACATGCATGCTACATACATACTACATATATACTACATACATACTACATACATGCTACATACATACTGCATGCTACATACATACTACATACATACTACATACATACTACATGCATGCTACATACATACTACATACATACTACATGCTACATACATACTACATATATACTACATACATACTACATACATGCTACATACATACTGCATGCTACATACATACTACATACATACTACATACATACTACATGCTACATACATACTACATATATACTACATGCATGCTACATACATACTACATGCTACATACATACCACATACATACTACATACATACTACATACATGCTACATACATACTGCATGCTACATACATACTACATACATACTACATACATACTACATGCATGCTACATACATACTACATACATACTACATGCTACATACATACTACATATATACTACATACATACTACATACATGCTACATACATACTGCATGCTACATACATACTACATACATACTACATACATACTACATACATACTACATGCTACATACATACTACATATATACTACATGCATGCTACATACATACTACATGCTACATACATACCACATACATACTACATACATACTACATACATACTACATGCTACATACATACTACATATATACTACATGCATGCTACATACATACTACATGCTACATACATACCACATACATACTACATACATGCTACATATATACTACATGCATGCTACATACATACTACATATATACTACATGCATGCTACATACATACTACATGCTACATGCATGCTACATACATACTACATACATACTACATGCTACATACATACCACATATATACTACATACATACAATACATTCATACAATACATACATAGACATACAGTACATATAACATAGAGTAACATACTTACCAATACTTGTCACATTGTTCCCCGAAGCCATTGTCTTTTCCGGAATAAATATTAACATAACAAACCGCAAAAATACTCACCCACGATCCGAAGCAGTCCACGAGTGTGTCCCACGACGATCTTGGGTAGAGAACTGCAGCATCAGATGATCCTGCCGTTCTCTACGGGCTGCAGGAATCCAATGACGGAAGGTAGGTATCCTTCCGCACTGTATTCCTCCGCCACTTAAAAAAAAAAAAGTCCCTAGTCTCACTTTATGCCATTGCTGTGTGGGAAATTCCATGTCTATGTATGTATTGTATGAATGTATTGTATGTATGTAGTATATATGTGGTATGTATGTAGCATGTAGTATGTATGTAGTATGTATGTAGCATGCATGTAGCATGCAGTATGTATGTAGCATGCATGTAGTATATATGTAGTATGTATGTGGTATGTATGTAGCATGTAGTATGTATGTAGCATGCATGTAGTATATATGTAGTATGTATGTAGCATGTAGTATGTAGCATGCATGTAGTATATATGTAGTATGTATGTAGCATGTAGTATGTATGTAGCATGCATGTAGTATATATGTGTTATGTATGTGGTATGTATGTAGCATGCATGTAGTATGTATGTAGTATATATGTAGTATGTATGTAGCATGTAGTATGTATGTAGTATGTATGTAGCATGCATGTAGCATGCAGTATGTATGTAGCATGCATGTAGTATATATGTAGTATGTATGTAGCATGTAGTATGTAGCATGCATGTAGTATATATGTAGTATGTAGCATGTAGTATGTATGTAGCATGCATGTAGTATATATGTGTTATGTATGTAGCATGTAGCATGCATGTAGCATGCATGTAGTATGTATGTAGTATATATGTGGTATGTATGTAGCATGCAGTATGTATGTAGCATGCATGTAGTATATATGTAGTATGTATGTTGCATGTAGTATTTATGTAGTATGAATGTAGCATGTATGTAGTATGTAGTATGAATGTAGCATGTATGTAGTATGCATGTTGTATGTATGTAGCATGTAATTTTTTTATTTTATTTTTTTTTACATTTAACACATTAGCCGGATGATGGGACTACTACTGTCCCATCATTGGCTAATGTGTCAATCACTGTCATGGTAGCAGGCATCGCCCGATGGGACTTGTAGTCCCATCGGACGATGCCTGCACAGACCCCCGGAGCCTGCACAGACCACCGGCAGGCCGGCACAGCCCCCCGGCAGGCCGGCACAGCCCCCCGGCAGGCCGGCACAGCCCCCCGGCAGGCCGGCACAGCCCCCCGGAGCCTGCACAGACCACCGGCAGGCCGGCACAGACCACCGGAGCCTGCACAGACCCCCTGGCAGGCCGGCACAGCCCCCCAAAAGGCCCGTACAGACCCCAGAGAGGCTGTACAAGGGCAGGAAAGGGTTTTTCTTATTCCGATACCGGAAGTCCCATACACTTGAATGGGACTTCCGGTATCGGAATCGGCGATACCGATACTTTTTTTAAAGATCGGCCGATACCATCCGATACGATACTTTGAAGTATCGGACGGTATCGCTCAACTCTAGTTACTAGTGGTTCAGCCGCTCGACCCTTGTTCACATTCACGCCACTTGGCAAGTGAAAAGGTTTTAAATACTAGAGTAGGGACTGTCCCACAAGGGTTGCCGTGACGTGGCGGGATGGCTTGTACATTATTTTGATCAAAATTATGTTTACTAAATACCCTTATTATTATTATTATTACCTTTATGCATTATTTGCAGTATATTTTTTACTTTTTAGTTCAGGATATTTGTGTTTTTTGTTTTCTCTGGTTAATGGTCATGTGTTAATATGCACTTACATTGTGCATACACATTAACTTACTTTTCTCAGTTCAGATTTGTTTTTTATTCATTTCATTGTGCATATATGGGTGTGACCGCCCTCTTTCTGAGCTGGGAAAGCGATCCAGTCTGGCCTAAGCTGTTACTAGTGGTTCAGCCGCTCGACCCTTGTTCACATTCATGCCTCTTGGCAAGTGAAAAGGTTTTAAATACTAGAGTAGGGACTGTCCCACAAGGGTTGCCGTGACGTGGCGGGATGGCTTGTACATTATTTTGATCAAAATTATGTTTACTAAATACCCTTATTATTATTATTACCTTTATGCATTATTTGCAGTATATTTTTTACTTTTTAGTTCAGGATATTTGTGTTTTTTGTTTTCTCTGGTTAATGGTCATGTGTTAATATGCACTTACATTGTGCATACACATTAACTTACTTTTCTCAGTTCAGATTTGTTTTTTATTCATTTCTCACACTGGGCCCTACATTATGCTGCAAAATTTGTTGGTAGTCTTCAGACTTCATAATGCCATGCACATGGTCAAGCAGTCCAGTGCCAGAGGCAGCAAAGCAACCCCAAAACATCAGGGAACCTCCGCCATGTTTGACTGTAGGGACCGTGTTCTTTTCTTTGAATGCCTTTTTTCTCCTGTAAACTCTATGTTGATGCCTTTGCCCAAAAAGCTCTACTTTTGTCTCATCTGACCAGAGAACATTCTTCCAAAACGTTTTAGGCTTTTTCAGGTAAGTTTTGGCAAACTCCAGCCTGGATTTTTTATGTCTCGGGGTAAGAAGTGGGGTTTTCCTGGGTCTCCTACCATACAGTCCCTTTTCATTCAGATGCCGACGGATAGTACGGGTTGACTTTGTTGTACCCTCGGACTGCTGGGCAGCTTGAACTTGTTTTGATGTTATTCGAGGTTCTTTAACCAACATCCGCACAATCTTGCGTTGCAATCTCTTGTCAATTTTTCTTTTCCGTCCACATCTAGAAAGCTTAGCCACAGTGCAATGGGCTTTAAACTTCTTGATGACACTGTGCACGGTAGACACAGGAACATTCTGGTCTTTGGAGATGGACTTGTAGCCTTGAGATTGCTCATGCTTCCTCACAATTTGGTTTCTCAAGTCCTCAGACAGTTCTTTGGTCTTCTTTCTTTTCTCCATGCTCAATGTGGTACACACAAAGACACAGGACAGAGGTTGAGTCAACTTTAATCAATGTCAACTGGCTGCAAGTGTGATTTAGTTATTGCCAACACCTGTTAGGTGCCACAGGTAAGTTACAGGTGCTGTTAATTACACAAATTAGAGAAGCATCACATGATTTTACAAACAGTGCCAATACTTTTGTCCACCCTCTTTTTTATGTTTGGTGTGGAATTATATCCAATTTGGCTTTAGGACAATTCTTTTTGTGTTTTTTCATTTAAGACAAATTAAATGAAGATAATAATACCAAAGAATTTGTGTTTGCAATCATTTTCAGGAAGAAACTGAGTATTATCTGACAGAATTGCAGGGGTGTCAATACTTTTGGCCACAACTATATATTGGAGAATGACTGACGATGACTTTATTAGCAGCTTTTAATCTGTTCATCTGCACAGCGCGCGTTTAGAGAGTGGAGCAGACTGCGTCCCATCCAGATGCCACCACAACAAATGTATCCCATGCGGTATAGGACTGTTTTACAATGGGCCATATAGTGCACAGACTCCTGGGCATTGATCCGGACTGTCGACATATACTCCCTGTGCGTGTGCCCCCAACAGTGGCCACAAATGCGGGTGTCCATATTCTAAGTCCTGCCATTGTATTTCCCAATACTTTTTATAACGCATGCAGTGTCTTTAGTGTTTTCTGTCTGTCGCTGCTACATGGTATTTGCTGCGAGTCACTAGAAAAATACATGTTTCTTTTAGCATTTTTTTATTCTAGCTTTTTTCAAACCTGCTGCATGCTCTAAACATGAGGATTTTATAATACTACTTTGTGTCTTTTCCCCATAGACATCCATTGATTTTTTTTTTATTTCTATGAGCAGAATTGACCATAAAATGGCCGAGACTAAAGATTTTATCAATAATGTATGCGCTCTTCAGTGAAGGCTGGGGTCTTGTTATCTGTGAATTATATATTTGGCGTTTTACCACACGCCATTCTGCACTTCTAGTGTTTTTTTTAGGTGCATTTTCCACCAGAGCAAACGTGCGGCTCACAGGTTCTTTGATTCCTTAGAAACATCATCGAGAAATACAAGACATGGTTTTTATAAAAAAATAAATAAATCGCAAAGTGGTAAAGAATAAAAAATGCACAAAAATTAGCCCCTTTTTGGTTTTCATGGCAGCGTGCACAGTGCTATATATATACGTCCGTTACTCCCGCAGCCGCCTACAATGAGCGACTGTGAGCACAATGCACATCATAGAATGCAGCAATAGCCTCTTAACAGGTCTCCATTAAATGGTGAAAATCATCGCTCTCTTGTTTCCGCCGTCACATTGGTTGTTGCTATGCAACTGCTTGCAGTTATTTTAAGTGCATATTCTTGTAAAATAATAATAATGCAGAAAAGGTAAATGTGTGATAAGAAAGAGGATGGTCGTGCGGATACAGAGTAGGCAGGAATGATTATCACGTGAAGGATATCAGCTGTCTGTAGCGATCATCCCGCCATAAATTTATGAGGTCCACAGCGCTTAAGAATGCAGCAACGTCATCGCTACAATCCTCTCTGCTCTCAATGAGGCAGCGATTGGTCGTGTGATTGACAGTCGTAAGATGCTGGTGCCAGGTCTCGCCAATCCTCACGCTAAGAGCAGATCTTTCCTTTGAGCATAAAAATAAAATAAAAATAAACCGTCCTAAAAAAAATTGCAGTTATGCCGCATGCTGCGACCCAATCGCCGTAAGGCTATGTGCACACGTTGAGGATTTTCTCTTGTAAAAATCTGCAGGGATTCTTCCTCTCTTCGCATAAAATGCAGTTGAAAATCCACGCATTTTTTATGCGGATTTGTCTGTGGATTTGCAAGCTTAATAAAGATATATTATTTGATAATAATGTGATGTAATTTCCTTGTCCATCCTCTTCTTTTACATTCTCCATTGAAGACCATAATATTATTACATACCATGTTCAAATATAATGTTTACACACACAAAACAAATTTAAGTGAATGTAATATATATATTGTGATGCAGTGACCCCTGTGACAGCCTTCCCAGGACATGCATGCAGGCGTTTCATTTATTGTGAAGGGGAAATGATGAGCGGCAGGGTTGTGAATGGCCGATATGTATCACAAGGGTGGGTGCCTTGTGGTGGAAGCTTGAATTGTGTGTTGATCAGCAGAGATACTGCTGAGGTTTTGTTACAGTGTATCAGGGAAAACTTCCAGGTGACTGGGTGAGATGGGTGGGACCAGACACCTACAAACCCACCCAGGGGCGTGTGTCTGAACGCCCAGGATAAAGCCTGTGTGTGGGTGGCTGTGTGAAATAGGATCTTTAGTGAGGTCATAACCACGTGATCCATACCTAACCGGTGGGTGTGGTTATGGACCATATAATGTGCCCGAGGTCTGGTCACATGGGGAGAGAGTGTGTACCTGAATGGTTCAGGGTGCAAGATCCTGGAGGGTCAGTGTTGAGATATTCTGGGAGAAGAATCGGATCCCTGGAGCACGTGCTGCGACCTTGGACCTGGTGAGGCGTGAGTGTTGGATGGTCTCAGGAGGAGACGGATGTCCTGAATAGCACCCGCTGAGGCCCTGGACCTGGTGGCCGGTATGTTGGGAGACCTGGGGAGTAGGGTCGGATCCCTGAATAGCACCCGGTGAGGCCTGTGTGTTTGCAAAGTCAGTGACGGCACTGCATTGGGGGAGCTACTGTTCGTCTGTGGATCTGGACTGTCAGGTGGCCTGGTGAGCAAGGCGTTATCCGGGACAGTGATCCCAGTTCGGCAGCTTCCCTGGGAAAGAGAGGACTGACAAAGAAACGGCATCTGGAGCCGGAGCTCCTGCGAGGTAACCCCGGACATGGGGTATAACTGACTTCAGCTCCTCCAGGTCCTGTTTGCCTGAAATGTCTGGCCGTGTCTGACCCCGGGCCCCTCTGCAGTGTGGGTGAGTCCTTGCTCAGCCGTGGCTGCACGCCATCCCCAACAGGACCGTGACATTATAACTGACCATTGTTTTTGGGTTTGTTTTTTTTCTCTGCTGAGAACTATGGATCCCATACAATCTCTGGCTGAACAGATGAATAATCTGAGTCAGATGTTTCAGGGTTTATCTCTGGAGCAGCAAGCTCTTGCTCGTTCTCAGCAGCAGGTTTCTGAGACGGTGCCGGGGGCTGTAGCTGCTGGGTCTCTGGGGCTGGGGCGAGTGACGTTGTTTTGTTGTCTCCAGGACCACCTGTTAAACTGCCTGACTTCTTTTCTGGGAACAAAAGGAGTTCAGGGTCTTCATGGAGGGGTGCAAACTCTTCTTTAGTTCGAGGCCACGTTTCTCTGGGGACGAAAGTCAGAAGGTAGGGGTCATTATGTCTTTATTAAGAGGGTCCCCACAAGCTTGGGCTTTCTCCCTTCCTCCCACTGCCCTTGAGAGAGTGTCTGTGAATGCATTTTTTGAGGCCCTCGGGCACATATATGATGAGCCGGACCGAGTGCGATTGGCAGAGGACATGGTGATGAGTGTCTGTCAGGGGAAACACTCGGCTGAGTGGTTTTATACTGAATTCCGCCACTGGGCCGCAGAAGTCTCTTGGGATGACGCCGCACTCTGAGGACTCTTTCGCAGAGGCTTGTCCGAGCAGCTGCAGGATGCCTTGGCACTACATCCCCCACCTAACTCACTCGAGGACACCATGACCCAGGCCGTCCGGATGGACCGCAGGTTGCGGGCCAGGGGGGTGATGCAGGTGGAAACTGCATTGTTCCCTAGTGGAAAATAGACTGTTTCTGTGCCCATGGACGTAGGGGCTCTCTCCCTGAAGGAAAAGGAGAGACAATGCCGGAGAGAAAAGCAGTTATGCTTCTACTGCGGTAAAATGGGACATTGGAAAAGGGAGTGTCCTGATTGTCCATCCTCGACTCAATTCTCGGGAAACGACTAGGTCTGGATAGTCAGCGGGGAGACTACTCAGACCCTCAGGTACCCTTTTCCTCGTTTTCTAAGGTGTTGCTTCATGTGGAACTGTTAGTGGTCGGTTGTTTTTTTCCCTCTACAGCCTTCGTGGACTGCGGATCATCCATCAATCTTATTGACTCCCAATTGGTCACACACTGTAAGATAGGGACAGTTAGATTCAAGGTTCCGATCAAGGTGGTGGCCATTGACTCCTCCCCCTCACTAAAGAGGGAATTCTCTTTATGTCTGACTTGCTTTCGCTCAGAGTGGGCGCCACCCATGTGGAAAACTTAAGTTGTTTGGTTCTGGACAATCTACCAGCAGGATTGGTGTTGGGCATGCCCTGGTTACAACGCCATAACCCAGTTATTAACTGGAAAACGGGGGAGATTGTTCAATGGGGGTTTAATGATTCAATGTTTTGTGATACATCTGCACTACTGGTTGAACCTATTAAATCTGTATCTGTGTCATCTGTCGAGCTGGAAGGTATTCCGGAGTACCTGAAAGAATTCGAAGATGTATTCTCTGAAAGCGAGGCCGAGACGTTGCCGCCACATAGACCCTTTGACTGCACTATCGAGTTAGTCCCAGGGGCTAAATTGCCTAAAGCCCGTCTGTTTAATTTATCTGGCCCTGAGCGCTTAGCCATGAAAGATTACATTGCTGAGAGTCTTCGCAAAGGACACATACATCCCTCAGTCTCACCTGTGACGGCAGGGTTTTTTTTTGTAAAGAAAAAAGATGGCGGTTTACGTCCCTGCCTTGATTTTCGTGAGCTCAATAAGAATACGGTACGGAATACGTACCCCCTTCCGTTGATTCCCGATTTGTGTAACCAACTTTCAGGGGCAAAATGGTTCTCCAAACTGCATCTTCAGGGGGCATATAATTTGATAAGGGTCCGGGAGGGGGATGAATGGAAAACCGCGTTCCTCACGATCGAGGGACTGTTTGAAAATTTAGTCATGCCGATGCCCCCGCCATATTTCAGAATTTCATCAACGTGGTATTCTCGGATCTCATTGGTCATTTTGTTGTCATTTACTTAGACGATATTCTGATATACTCTCCCGACAGACAGTCTCATCTGAATCATGTACGAACTGTTCTCCAAAGACTGAGGGAAAATCATCTGTATGCCAGATTGGAGAAATGTGTGTTTTTTGTTCAAGAATTGTCTTTTTTGGGATTAATTGTGTCCTGTGAGGGTTTTCGCATGGACCCCAAGAAGGTGCAGGCCGTTGCGGATTGGGTTCAACCCTGAGATCTTAAGGGTCTTCAGCGCTTCTTGGGGTTCACCAATTATTACCGCAAATTTATTCGGGGGTTTTCACAGGTGGTTAAACCACTCACAGATCTTACATGTAAAGGTGCGGATGTGAGAAATTGGTCCTCGCTCGCAAAAGAGGCCTTTGCGACCCTGAAAAGATGCTTTATGTCTGCTCCCGTGTTGGAACAGCCAGATCCAGCCAAACCATTCATTGTGGAAGTGGACGCCTCCGAGGTAGGGGTGGGGGCGGTGTTGTCCCAAGGGCCTGCCACGATAACCAACCTCAGGCCATGTGCTTTCTTTTCCGAGAAGTTCTCTGCTGCGGAAAGAAATTACGATGTGGGCAATAGAGAACTTCTGGCGGTCAAATTGGCGTTTTAAGAATGGAGGCACTTTTTGGAGGGGGCCAGTCACCCGGTTACTGTGATCACCGATCACAAAAATTTGTCATACATTGAGTCTGCTAAAAGACTAACGCCCAGACAGGCCCGTTGGTCACTTTTTTTTTCCCGTTTTCAGTTTACTATTACATTTCGTCCAGGTTCTAAGAATGTCAAGGCTGACGCCTTATCTCGCAGTTTTCAGCTAGTGTCTCCCCCTGAGCCACCGTCCTCCATTCTTCACCCTGGGGTTGTGTTAGCAGGGGTCTCGTCTGAATTGGAACGGGAGATTCAGGGGGCCCAGTCACTGGCTACGGCGGCCAAGCCGGGGGGGGTAAGTTGTTGGTCCCAGAGCAACTTCACCTGAAACTCTTGCAGGAGTTCCATGAATCCAAGCTGACTGCTCACCCTGGTATATCAGCCACGCGTCTGGCGGTGGCTAGGATCTTTTGGTGGCCTACCCTTAGTTAAAAATTAATTTCTGGTTGTGGGGTCTGCGCTCATTCTAAAAGCTCTCATAGCCGGCCGGCAGGGGAGCTGATGCCCTTGGCAGTGCCCGAAAGACCATGGACTCACTTATCCATGGATTTTGTGACCAATCTCCCTCCATCTATGGGTAATACGGTGGTATGGGTAGTGGTGGACAGATTTTCTAAGCAGGCTCATTTTGTAGCCCTGTCCACACTACCGTCAGCTGAGACTTTATCCAAATTGTTTGTGCAGCATGTGATCCGGTTGCATGGGATACCCCTGAATGTGGTGTCTGATTGTGGTGTGCAGTTTGTGGCTAAGTTTTGGCGTGCTTTCTGCAAAAAATTAGGGATGTCTCTGTCCTTTTCGTCTGCATACCATCCTGAGAGCCATGGTCAGATGGAACGCACTAATCAGTCCATGGAACAGATCCTCAGGTGTCTAACTTCTGCTAGACAGAATGACTGGTGCGATGCACTGCCGTTGGCTGAATTTGCCTTCAATAGTTGGGTGAGTCAATCCACGGGTATGACTCCTTTCTTGATCAATTATGGTTCAGTCCTCATTTTGGTGAGTTTTCTCGTCTGGACTCGGGGTGTCCCGGGGCTGAGGGCTCTATTCAGCGATTAAAGAATACGTGGGCGGAAGTCCAGCGGAATATATCAAGGTCTCAGGCAGGTATGTTTTTCGTGGACAGGAAACGAACACCAGGTCCCACGTTTCAGGTTGGAGAGAAGGTTTGTCTCTCCACGCGAAACATTAAGTTGAAGGTTCAGCCAAGTTGGGGCCCAAATTCATGGCCCATACAAGATTGTGGAAAAAATCAATCCAGTGGCGTATAGGCTGTTCTTTCCACCTTCTTTCAAGATCCCTAACGTCTTCCATAAATCTCTACTGAAACCTTTTGAAACAGTCCGGGGAGACTCCGAGTCCGCTGCTCCTCCTGTTTTGGTCGAGGGGCATGTGGAGTACGAGATTGGTCATATCATAGATTCCAGGTTGGTACGGCGGCTGGTACAGTACCTGGTTCATTGGAAGGGGTATGGACCAGAAGACAGGTCCTGGGTGCCGGCCCTTTTGATGCATGCGGATCGCCTGGTGCTGGCTTTCCATGCTAAGTACCCGGGCCAGCCTGGGGGTCGAGGCCCCCCCTGTTGAGAGGGGGGTACTGTCATGATCTCAGTGCAGGTTTGTCTCGTACACTTGGGGTTAATGTCTGGAACCAGTGCTGATGACTAGCACTTCTGGGGTTAAATGTTATGATCCCAGTGCAGGCTCTTACCTGCACACCTGGGGCCTATTATTGTGGCCTCTCCCTGGGTCTGGGAAAGCTTCTTATAGCCTCAGGAAGCTCCCATCCCCATCAGTTATACTTTCGCCCTTGGCAGAGTTGTCTTTGACCCCTGAGTGTGTTTGTGCTGTGTTCTTGTTTGCCTGATACTCAGTGTGTGACTCGGTCTGTTCTCTGGATACTGCTTGTTGGATTCTGCTTGGTACCTTCTATGTCTGTTTGGCTTTGACCACTGCCTGGCCCCGACTCTCCGTTCTGTCTCATCCTTGGTACTTTATTGCTATCTCTGTTTATGACCCAGTTTTGTCTGACTTTGAGTATTCCTGTATTAGTGTTCTGCCATCTCTGGCAGCAGGACGCTAAGCCCCGCCCCCTTGCAGTCAAATGACAGTAGGTCCTTCTCTGCTCATTGACTTCAGCTCCTCCAGGTCCTGTTTGCCTGAACTGTCTGGCCGTGTCTGACCCCGGGCCCCTCTGCAGTGTGGGTGAGTCCTTGCTCAGCGGTGGCTGCACGCCAACCCCAACAGGACCGTGACATCCACTCTTACTCCAGACTCTGGGACCTTGTTTTCCAAGGTCTAATGTGAAGTATCCACAATCAGTGATGGTTTGGGGAGCCAAGTCATCTGCTGGTGTAGGTCCACTGTGTTTTATCAAGACCAGATGTCAGCGCAGCCAATTACCAGGAAATTTTAGAGCACTTCATGCTTCCCTCTGCCAATCTTTTTGGAGATGGAAATTTAATTCTCCAGCAGGACTTGGCACCTGTTCACACTGCTAAAAGTACCAAGCAACCTGGGCTTCCATAACACCTCAGCAGTGCCACAGGCTGATCACCTCTATGCCATGCCACATTGATGCAGCAATTGATGCAAAAAGAGCCCCGACCAAGTATTGAGTGCATTTACTGAACATACATTTCAGTAGCACAGTGAAATTAGTTTAAATTGCCAGAATATACAAATTTTATTAAGCACAATTTGCTACACAAAATATCCTGACGAAGAAGCGAAACGCGCGTTGTGGCGACGGGGAAGCCAGCGTGATACACTAACAAATATGTAAGTGCCCTTTCCGGGAGTTTCCCGTTGTTATATACATTTAATTGGCTGCACTCTATTATACTACCGTCAGGTACAGTATATACAAATAGATAGGTGGCACATTTTTGAGAATAGAGTCTCTATGTATTTAAATTTAGGTTGTGCCTCCTTTAATTTGGGTGTTGTCTGTACCAACTAGTGGCATACTGATTAATTCTTATAATTGTATACAGGCTTAGCCTGCCTTGAATTATATAATCAGTGCATGCTATTTATGGGCAAACGTGCAATATGGCTCCTCGCTTGGAAAGCAGTATCCCTGTTTTATTATTTGTGAACAATTTGTAATGTTTGGATATTTTGTGTAGCAAATTGTGCTTAATAAAATTTGTATATTCTGGCAATTTAAACTAATTTTGCTGTGGTTCATGAATATTGCTTTGAGTTTTTGCCTAAATAATCATTTATTGGGTTTTTTGTATGTTATTATACATTTCAGTAGGCCAACATTTCAGATTTTAAAATAATTTTTCCAAGCTGGTATTAGAATACTTTTTAAGTTACTGAGATAATGACTTTTGGGTTTTCATTGGCTGTAAGCCATAATCATCAACATTAACAGACATAAACACGTGAAATAGATCACTCTGTGTGTAATGACTCTATATAATATATGAGTGTCACTTTTTGTATCGAAGAACTGAAATAAATTAACTTTTTGATGATGTTCTAATTTTGTGAGATGCACCTGTACCTTGAACGTGAAGAGGTTAAAATCACTCAGAAATCCATCATTAGCAGAAGTGAAAATTAAAGTAACTCCGCCATCTAGTGGTGAATACAGGAATGACTGAGTGTCCATTGTTTCCTGGCGCAGATCGTCAATGTCTCAACCTAGGAATGGCGTCATTGACCTTTTATAGCCCGGTGAACATTGTGATCCCTCCATGTCACCAACAGCTTCAGCCAAGTTTTCAGAAAGAAGTTTATTAAATGTGCTATATTCATCTTATTCAGAATTTCAGAATACAGTCATGGACGAAAGTGTTGGCACCTTTGAAATTGTTCCAGAAAACTAAGTATTTCTCCCAGAATATTATCACAATTACATATGTTTTGTTATACACAGTTTATTTCCATCATGTGTATTGGAATAACATGTTTTATCACTGAATAATCAATAATTAATTAAAGAAAAACGTACAAAATCACCGACTTAAGCACTATATACATATAGAATAGCTTGATTAAAACTTCACTTTTAATAAGAATACATTAAAAGATCAAATCACTAATATACAACCAGACAAACATTGAGCATAACAGGCCAACACATCACTGCTACATAGTAACATAGTATTTAAGGTTGAAGGGAGACTTTAAATCCATCTAGTTCAACCCATAACCTAACATGTTGATCCAGAGGAAGGCAAAAAAACCCATGCAGCAAACACCAAGCTCCAGATTGGGGAAAAAAATTCCTTCCTGACTCCACATACGGCAATCAGACTAGTTCCCTGGATCAACGCAATATCAAGGAAACTAGTGTATATAACCTATAATATTATACTTTTCAAGAAAGTCATCCAGTCCCTTCTTAAATTTTAGTAGGGAATCACTCATTACAACATCATATGGCAGAGAGTTCCATAGTCTCACTGCTCTTACAGTAAAGAATCCGCATCTGTGAGTATGCTTAAACCTTCTTTCCTCCAGACGTAGAGGATGCCCCCTTGTCTCCGTCACAGGTCTAAGAGTAAAAAGATCATTAGAAAGGTCTTTGAACTGTCCCCTCATATATTTATACTGTACATTGTAATTAGATCACCCCTAAGCCTTCGTTTTTCCAAACTAAATAACCCCAAGTGTAATAACCTATCTTGGTATTGCAGACCCCCAGTTCCCTAATAACCTTGGTCGCTCTTCTCTGCACCCTTTCTAGTTCAGCTATGTCTTTCTTATACACCGAAGACCAGAACTGTACACAGTAATCTAAATGTGGTCACACTAGTGACTTGTATAGAGGTAAAACTTGTATGTTCTCCTCATGAGCATCTATGCCTCTTTTAATGCATCCCATTATTTTATTTGCCTTTGCAGCAGCTGCCTGACACTGGCCACTAAATGTGAGTTTGTCGTCCACCCATACATCCAGGTCTTTTTCAGTCACAGTTTTGCCCAGTGTTTTACTATTAAGCGCATAATTATAAATCTTATTTCCTCTGCCCAAGTGCATGACTTTACTCTTGTTTAAAGCTCCATTGCCATTTATCAGCCCAAGCTTCTAGTTTACATAAATCATCCTGTAATATAAAATTGTCCTACTTTGTATTGATTACCCTGCAGAGTTTAGTGTCATCTGCAAATATTTAAATTCTACTCTGTATGCCTCCTGCAAGGTCATTAATAAATGTTAAAAAGAAGCGGGCCCAATACTGACCCCTGTGGTACCTCACTGCTAACCATGACCCTGTACGAGTGTGCTTCATTAATAACCACCTTTTGTTTCCTATCCCTGAGCCAGCTCTTAACCCACTTACACATATTTTCCCCTATCCCCATTCTCATTTTATGTATCAACCTTTTGTGTGGCACCGTATCAAAAGCTTTTGAAAAGTCCATATACACCACGTCCACTGCGTTTCCTTGGTCCAGTCCGGAACTTACCTCTTGATAGAAGCTTATCAGATTAGTCTGACAGGAACGGTCCCTCGTAAACCCATGTTGATATGTTGATATTGGGTCATGAGGTTATTCTTCTTCAGATACTCCAGTATAGTATCTCTTAGAAAACCCTCCAGGATTTTACCCACAGTTGAGGTTAAACTTACTGGCCTATAATTTCCAAGTTCACTTTTTGTCCCCTTTTTGAATATTGGCACCACATTTGCTATACGCCAATCCTGTGGTACAGACCCTGTTATTATGGAATCTTTAAAGATTAAAAATAATGGTCTATCTATGACTGTACTTAATTCCTGCAGTACTCGGGGGTGTATCCCATCGGGGCCCAGGGATTTGTCAATTTTAGTGATTTTAAGACGCCGCCGTACTTCCTGCTGGGTTAAGCATATGACATTTAATGGAGAATTGTTATCACTGATCATGTTATCTGTCATGGGATTTTCTTGTGCAAATACTGTTGAAAACACTATCATTTTTAGTTTCTTACTGTTTATGTAGTTAAAGAATATTATGGGATTATTTTTACTCTCTCTAGCAATGAGTCTCTGTCTCGTCTTTGCTGCCTTGATTTGCTTTTTACAGAATTTAATTTTCTGTATTTTTTTAATGCCTCATCACTACCTACTTGCTTTAATTCCCTAAATGCTTTCTTTTTGTCACTTATTGCGCCCCTTACAGCTCTATTTAGCCATAGTGGTTTCCTCCTATTTCTAGCATGTTTATTCCCATCGGGTATAAACTGTGCACAGGTCCTATTCAGGATGCTAATAAACGTCTCCCATTTTCTTTGTGCACTTTTATTTCTCAAAATATTATACCAGTTTATTGCACTAAGATTATCTCTCAACCGTTGGATATTTGCCTTCCTGAAGTTTAGTGCCCTTGCAACCCCTCTACTACACCTCCTATTAAGGTCTCTTTCACACATCCTGATATTTCCAGTACCGGAAAAACTAGTACCGGAAATATCTGTGTCCGTGTGTGTAATATGTGCGGCACATGTGTGTCAACCGTGTGCCGCATCAGTACCACACGAACGGCCGTCGGGGAAGAATCGCTACAAAAACAACGTGGGGAGACTCCTCTATTCTTGATAACCAACCTTGCTGAAGCTGACAGCTGAGGGATGCAGCCCCCAGCTGTGAGTTTTGCCTGGTTGGTTGAAGAAAATAGGGTGGAACCCATGTCGGGTTTTTCATTCATTTATTTGATTAGATCACAGTTGGTGGCTGAGGAAAACACCAATCATCTGCTCCTGCTGTCATTGTTATTAGCGGCAGCAAGTGTCGGATGATGGGAGTAATTGTCCCAAAAGCCCCCACCTGATGTCATCTTTCGGACTTTAAAATAACTCCCTTCATTCTCCTCTGCTCGCGTCATTCGCCGGCAGAGCAGGGGAGAATGATAGCCGTCTTCAGCACCTGCCACCGGGGAACAGCGCTTACTGTAGCGCTTCTTTCCCGGTGCCGATGCATGTCACATGGAGGGCATCAATGTGTACTCTCCGTGTGCACGTGTGCAGGATGTTTTGCCATATGTGCGGACAGTAAAAAATGGACATGTCAGCGTGTTTTGTCCTCAGGCACACGGTCCGTGGAAACACACTGACATATGCACAGACCTATTCATTTGAATGGGTCTAGATGTGTACATGTTTCCGGTATGTGTGACAACTGTCACCACTCGTACTGGAGACACCGACATGTGAAAGAGGCCTAAAGGATACATGAAAACTTATTATTTTGTGATCACTATTATCTAAATGACCCCCAACCTTTACATTTGATATGCGGTCTGGCCTGTTGGATAATATTAGGTCTAGCAGTGCCCCCCTCTTGTTGGGTCCTGAACCAGTTGTGAAAGGTAATTGTCTCTCATAGTAGTCAAAAACCTATTACCTTTGCTGGAACTTCAGGTTTCAGTTCTTTAATGTATTTTAGGGTAGTTGAAGTCCCCCATAATAATGACTTCTCCTTGAGTCGCTGCTTCATATATTTGCTTTACGAGGATATTCTCCATTGCTTCCATTATTTTTGGAGATTTATAACAAACCCCATCAGTAATTTATTATTTTTTCCCCCTCCTCTTATCTCAATCCACAGCGACTCTACATTTTCATTAGATTCACATACAGTCATATGTTAAAGTTTGGGCACCCCTATTAATGTTAACCTTTTTTCTTTATAACAATTTTGGTTTTTGCAACAGCTATTTCAGTTTCATATATCTAATAACTGATGGACTCAGTTATATTTCTGGATTCAAATGAGGTTTATTGTACTAACAGAAAATGTGCAATCTGCATTTAAACAAAATTTGATCGGTGCAAAAGTATGGGCACCTCAACATAAGTGTCTCTCACACAGACAGGCTCTCTGTGTCCTCAGGCTGAGACACTCACACAACCACCTGGCATCCTTTTATATCCGCCTCCCGTTATTCATTAGTAACCAGGTGAGACACTGACCAGACTAGGCCACATAGGAAAGGTATCTGGGTGAGATATACCTGCCCTCATCCACTAATCCCACATGATTCTCACAATATATATATATATATATATATATATATATATATATATATTATATTGTTAGGTCCATATATATTTGGATAGAGACAACATTTTTCTAATTTTGTTTCTAGACATTACCACAATGAATTTTAAACAAAACAATTCAGATGCAGTTGAAGTTCAGACTTTCAGCTTTCATTTGAGTGTATCCACATTAAAATTGGATGAAGGGTTTAGGAGTTTCAGCTCCTTAACATGTGCCACCCTGTTTTTAAAGGGACCAAAAGTAATTAGACAGATTAGATAATTGTAAATAAAATGTTCATTTCTAGTACTTGGTTGAAAACCCTTTGTTAGCAATGACTGCCTGAAGTCTTGAACTCAAGGAAATCACCAGACGCTGTGCTTCCTCCTTTTTGATGCTCTGCCAGGCCTTCACTGCGGTGGTTTTCAGTTGCGGTTTGTTTGTGGGCCTTTCTGTCTGAAGTTTAGTCTTTAACAAGTGAAATGCATGCTCAATTGGGTTGAGATCAGGTGACTGACTTGGCCATTCAATAATATTCCACTTCTTTGCTTTAATAAACTTCTGGGTTGCTTTGGCTTTATGTTTTGGGTCATTGTCCATCTGTAGTATGAAACGACGACCAATCAGTTTGGCTGCATTTGGCTGGATCTGAGCACACAGTATGGCTCTGAATACCTCAGAATTCATTCGGCTGCTTCTGTCCTGTGTCACATCATCAATAAACACTAGTGACCCAGTGCCACTGGCAGCCATGCATGCCCAAGCCATCACACTGCCTCCGCCGTGTTTTACAGATGATGTGGTATGCTTTGGATCATGAGCTGTACCACGCCTTCGCCATACTTTTCTCTTTCCATCATTCTGGTAGAGGTTGATCTTGGTTTCATCTGTCCAAAGAATGTTCTTCCAGAACTGTGCTAGCTTTTTTAGATTTTTTTTAGCAAAGTCCAGTCTAGCCTTTTGATTCTTGATGCTTATGAGTGGCTTGCACCGTGCAGTGAACCCTCTGTATTTACTTTCATGCAGTCTTCTTTTTATGGTAGATTTGGATATTGATACGCCTACCTCCTGGAGATTGTTGTTCACTTGGCTGGCTGTTGTGAAGGGGTTTCTCTTCACCATGGAAATTATTCTGCGATCATCCACCACTGTTGTCTTCCGTGGTGCCCAGGTCTTTTTGCATTGATGAGTTCACCGGTGCTTTCTTTCTTTCTCAGGATGTACCAAACTGTAGATTTTGCCACTCCTAATGTTGTAGCAATTTCTCGGATGGGTTTTTTCTGTTTTTGCAGCTTAAGGATGGCTTGTTTCACCTGCATGGAGAGCTCCTTTGACCGCGTGTTTCCTTCACAGCAAAACCTTCCAAATGCAAGCACCACACCTCAAATCAACTCCAGGCCTTTTATCTGCTTAATTGAGAATGACATAACGAAGGGATTGCCCACACCTGTCCATGAAATAGCCTTGGAGTCAATTGTCCAATTACTTTTGGTCCCTTTAAAAACAGGGTGGCACATGTTAAGGAGCTGAATCTCCTAAACCCTTCATCCAATTTTAATGTGGATACCCTCAAATGAAAGCTGAAAGGGTGGTTTGCACATTCATGACCGGGCCAATTTTTACAATTCTGACCACTGTCCCTTTATGAGGTAATAACTCTGAAACGCTTCCATGGATCCCGGTGATTCTGACATTGTTTTCTCGTGACATATTGTACTTCATGTGAGTGGTAAAATTTCCTTCAAATAACTTGCGTTTATTTGTGAAAAAAATGGAAATTTGGCGAAAATTTTGAAAATTTCTCAATTTTCCAACTTTGAATTTTTATGCCCTTAAATCACAGAGATATGGCACATAAAAAACTCGATAAGTAACATTTCCCACATGTTTAATTTACATCAGCATAATTTTGGAACCAAAATTTTTTTTTGTTAGGAGGTTATAAGGGTTAAAAATTTACCAGCGATTTCTCATTTTTGCAACACCATTTTATTTTTACGGACCACATCACATTTGAAGTCACTTTGCGGGGTATATATGATAGAAAATACCCAAAAGTGACACCATTCTAAAAACTGCACCCCTTAAGGTGCTCAAAACCATATTCAAGAAGTTTATTAACCCTTTAGGTGCGTCACAGGAATTTCTTGAATATTTAAAAAAAAAAAAAAAAAAATTAACATTTAACTTTTTTTCCACAAAAAAAATACTTCAGGTTCAATTTTTTTATTTTACCAAGGGTAACAGGAGAAATTGGACTGCAAAAGTTATTGTGCAATTTGTCCTGAGTACGCTGATACCTGAAATGTGGGGGGGAACCACTGTTTCGGCGCATGGCAGAGCTCAGAAGGGAAGGAGCGCCGTTTGACTTTTTCATTGCAAAATTGGCTGGAATTCAGATCGGACGCCATGTCGCGTTTGGAGAGCCCCTGATGTACCTATACAGTGGAAACCCCCCACAAGTGACCCTATTTTGGAAACTAGACCCCCCAAGGAACTTATCTAGATATGTGGTGAGAACTTTGAACCCACATGGGCTTCACAGAAGTTTATAACGTACAGCGGTACAATTAAAAAAATCATATTTTTTCCACAAAAATGATCTTTTCACCCCCAATTTTTATTTTCCCAAGGGTAACAGGACCCTAGAAGTTATTGTGAAATTTGTCCTGAGCACGCTGATACCCCACATGTGGGGGGTAAACCACTATTTGGGCGCATGGCAGAGCTCGGAAGGGAAGCAGCACCATTTGACGTTTTTGGCTGGAATTGAGATCGGACACCATGTCGCGTTTGGAAAGCCCCTGATGTACCAAAACAGTGGAAACCCCACAAATGACACCATTTTGGAAACTAGACCCCCAAGGAACTTATCTAGATGTGTGGTGAGCACTTTGAACCCCCCAGTGCTTCACAGAAGTTTATAATGCCTGGGCGTGAAAATAAAAAAATCACATTTTTTCCACAAACATGATCTTTTAGTCACCAATTTTTTTATTTTCCCAAGGGTACCAGGAGAAATTGGACCCCAAAAGTTGTTGTACAATTTGTCCTGAGTACGCTGATACCTCATATGTGGGAGAAAACTACTGTATGGGCACACGTCGGGGCTCGGAAGGGAAGTAGTGACGTTTTGGAATGCAGACTTTGATGGAATGGTCTGCGGGTGTCATGTTGCTTTTGGAGAGCCTCTGATGTGCCTAAACAGTGGAAACCCCCCACAAGTGACCCCATTTTGGAAACTAGACCCCCTAAGGAACTTATCTAGATGTGTGGTGAGCACTTTGAACCCCCAAGGGCTTCACAGAAGTTTATAATGCCCGGGCATGAAAATAAAAAAATCATATTTTTTCCACAAACATGATCAATTAGTCCCCAATTTTTTTATTTTCCCAAGGGTAACAAGAGAAATTGGACCCCAAAAGTTGTTGTCCAATTTGTCCTGAGCACGCTGATACCTCATATGTGGGAGAAAACTACTGTATGGGCACACGTCGGGGCTCGGAAGGGAAGTAGTGACGTTTTGGAATGCAGACTTTGATGGAATGGTCTGCGGGTGTCATGTTGCTTTTGGAGAGCCCCTGATGTACCTAAACAATGGAAACGCCCCACAAGTGACCCCATTTGGAAACTAGACCCCCTAAGGAACTTATCTAGATGTGTGGTAAGCACTTTGAACCCCCAAGGGGTTCATAGAAGTTTATAGTGCCCGGGCATGAAAATAAAAAAATCGTATTTTTTCCACAAACATGATCGATTAGTCCCCAATTCTTTATTTTCCCAAAGGTAACAGGAGAAATTGGACCCCAAAAGTTGTTGTCCAATTTGTCCTGAGTATGCTGATACCTCATATTTGGGAGAAAACTACTGTATGGGCACACGTCGGGGCTCGGAAGGGAAGTAGTGACGTTTTGGAATACAGACTTTGATAGAATGGTCTGCGGGTGTCATGTGCGTTTGGAGAGCCCCAGATGTACCTAAACTATTGAAACTCCCCACAAGTGACCCCATTTTGGAAACTAGACCCCCCAAGGAACTTCTCTAGATGTGTGGTAAGCACTTTGAACCCCAAAGTGATTCACAGAAGTTTATAACGCCCGGACGTGAAAATAAAAAAATCATTTTTTTCCACAAAAATGATATTTTTGCCCCCAATTTTTTATTTTCCTAAGGGTATCAGGAGATATTGGACCCCAAAAGTTGTTTTGCAATTTATCCTGAGTAGGCTGATACCCTATATGTGGGGGTAAAACACTGTTTGGGCACATGGCAGAGCTTGGAAGGGAAGGAACACCATTTGACTTTTTCAACGCAGAATTGGCTGGAATTGAGATCCGACGCCATGTTGCATTCGGAGAGCACCTGATGTGCCCAAACAGTGGAAACCCCCAATTCTAACTCAAACCCTAACCCCAACACACCCCTAACCCTAATCTCAGCCCTAAACCTAGCCCTAACCCTAATGGGAAAATGGAAATAAATACATTTTCTTTTAATTTTATTTTTCCCTAACTAAGGGGGTGATAACGGGGGGTTTGATTTACTATTTATAGCGGGTTTTTATGTTTGGCAGCTGTCACACGCTAAAAGACGCTTTTTATTGTAAAAATAATTTTTGCATCACCACATATTGAGAGCTAGAATTTTTCCATATTTTGACCCACCGAGCCATGTGAGGTCTTATTTTTTGCGGGACGAGTTGACATTTTTATTGGTATCATGTTCGGGCACGTGACATTTTTTGATCGCTTTTTATTCCGATTTTTGGGACGCAGAATGAACAAAAAACAGCGTTTCATGAATTTCTTTTGGGGGGTGCGTTTACACCGTTCCGCGTGCGGTAAAATTGATAAAGCGCTTTTATTCTTCGGGTCACTACGGTTACAGCGATACCTCATTTATGTTTTTTTTATGTTTTGGCGGTTTTATGCAATGAAAACTATTTTATATAAAAAATAATTATTTTTGCATCGCTTTATTCTGCGAGCTATAACTTTTTTATTTTTTTGCTGATGACGCTGTATGGCAGCTCGTTTTTTGCAGGACAAGATGACGTTTTCAGCGGTACCATTGATATTTATATGCGTCTTTTTGAGCGTGCGTTATTGCACTTTTTGTTCGGCGGTATGATAATAAAACATTATTTTTTTTGCTTCGTTTTTTATTTTTATTTTTTAAGGGGTTCGCTAAAGGGGTTATCTAATGGGACAGTTTTATAGGGTAGGTTGTTATGGACGCGGCGATACCAATTATGTGTACTTCTTTTGTTTTTTTTCTTTTTTTATTTCCAAAAAATGAATTTATTGGGGAATATTTTTTTTTTTTCTAATTTATTTAGCGATTTTTTAAAAATTATTTTTCCACTTTTTTTTTAACTTTATTAGGTTGTCCCAGGGGGGACATCACTGTCCTGTGACAGATCGCTGATCTGTCACATCACCGATCACTGTGACAGATCAGCGATCTGTCACAGGCATAGACGCAGACTTCCGCATGCCTGCGCTTTCCAGGCACTGAGGAAGTCAGCTCCCTACAAGCCCCCGAAGGTCCCCGTCGCCATCTTGGATCCGGGGACCTGTAGGGAAAGAGACTTCCGCAGCAACGCTGCACATTGCGCTGCTGTGGGGGGCTCAGGGAAGTACGGAGGGAGCCCCCTCCCTGCCGATGCTTCCCTTTAACCCCCGGTACACCGCGATCGTGTTTGATCGTGGTGTGCAAGGGGTTAACGTGTCGGGGGCGGTCCGTGACCACCCCTGACACATTGTGCTGGGTGTCAGCTGTGATAAGCTGACACCCGGCCGCGATTAGCGGCGCTCACCACGTGGGCGCCGCTGATCGCTGTGAAGTACTATCCCGTCCCTGGGAATTAAGTCCCAGGGCACATGGACGGGATAGTACGTCACATGGGATTAAGGGGTTAAAATTCATTGTGGTAATGTCTAGAACCAAAATTAGAAAAATGTTGTCTCTGTCCAAATATATATGTAAAAACGGCGTGGAAGTGCAATGAGGACTGCGCTTGCTTCTGGTGGAGTACAAAAGTTCTTTAGTCAGCCAACGCGTTTCCTGAGCCTACTGGCTCACTTCATGAAGCCAGTAGGCTCAGGAAATGCATTGGCTGAATAAAGAACTTTTGTACTCCACCAGAAGCAAGCGCAGTCCTCATTGCACTTCCACGCCGTTTTTACAAATTTGTCCTAGGACCCTGTGCAGACTTGCTGCTGCTTCTTATGCGTTTATGGGTGTTGTGACTTTCTCACAACCCCAATAGGTGAGCACCTTCCTTTTTCTCTGTTAATGTGTTTTTTGATACGGATTTCACACAGTGGATGCGCCCTGTATTTTTCCTTTCTTTCCAAATATATATGGACCTAACTGTGTGTGTATATATATATATTACAGCTCTGGCAAAAATTGAGACCACCACATCAAAACCCTGTCATGGGCAGCCCATTCTCCAGACCTGAACCCAATTGAAATCCTCTGGAATGGTGGCAAGCATGAAATTACGCATGAAAGCTGTTTTTAAAAATCATGGTTATTCCACAAAATATTGATTTCTGAACTCTTCCCGAGTTAAAACATTAGTATTGTTGTTTCTAAATTATTATGAACTTGTTTTCTTTGCATTATTTGAGGTATGAAAGCACTGTCTTTTTTTATTTTGACCATTTTTCCATTTCAGAAAAAAAAATAAAATTTATTGCTTGGAAATTCAGAGACATGTTGTCAGACGTTTGTAGACTAAAAGAACAATTTACATTTTACTCAAAAATATACCTATAAAGAGAAAAATCAGACAAACTGAACATTTGGAAGTGGTCTCTTAATTTTCCCAGAGCTGTATATGAGAAGCTGGAGAAATACCAGGGCCTCAAAGAAGAACTGGAAAAGATGTGGAAGGTGAAGGCAACAGTGATTCCAGTGGTGATAGGCGTCACTGCTCCAAGTGCTCCTAAGTTGGAAGAATGGCTACAACAGATCCCAGGAGCAACATCTGAGCTCTCTGTCCATAAAAGCAGAATACTGGGAACAACTAAGATCCTGCGCAGAACCCTCAAACTCCCAGGCCTCTGGTAGAGGACCCGAGAATAAGGACAACAAAGACCACCCCCAAATTTCCTGGTATACGGCTGCGCTGACTTTGTTCTTGATAAAACACAGTGGCCTTTTCTTAATAATTTCAAGGCTGCAGTTATCCCGGTTGCTTGTGCACTTTTGTAAGAATTCCGGATGTTACTTGGAGCCTGTATTGCCCTTGTCCAAGAAGGAGTCTGATACTTTGCCCTGTCCTGGAACTTCCTGTCTGTCCTGTTATTTAAGTCCGGGTCGGGAGATCCTCCTTGTCTGAGTATTTTTTTGCTGTTGACTCCTGAGCTTCTGCCTGTTTCTTCTGGACTCCTTGCTGCTTCTCATTACTCGGTGCTCTAACTCTCCACTCTCTGCTGCTTTCAGTCCTCTGGGCTGCTCCTTGATTCTGACCGAGATTACTTATTTTCTGTACTTCTGGTGTGGAGCTACTCACCTCTGCAACTGCCATGGTCAATAAGAAATTCTGACACCATTATTTCTTCCTGGACTGTGTCTGTTGGGCTGCAGTGCTGGACTTGAACGGGACTTTTTAGCCCAAAAGGTACATCTAGAAACCTCCTGCTAACGCTCCACCCGTGTATTGCTGGATTCCCACGTTTAAGTGCTGTGTGCATTCTCACTCATATTACTGCTGGACTTCCATGTTTAAGTACCGGGTGCATTCACACTCATATTATTGCTAGACTTCCATGTTTAAGTGCCGTGTGCACTCCTGCATCATATTACTGCTGGACTGGTTCGTATTAGCGGTCACACCCCGCTATTCAGTTTGTTGAACATTTCTATAATGTGCTGTGCTCTTCGTTACAATTGCAGGAAGATCTCTGTTTTTTTTGTTTCCACTTGTTACTTTGTTAAATACACTTGTTTGCCTCAGTTTTGGTCTCAGATTTGTTTTATCCCACGCAATCAGATTCCATAATACCCACATAATTGTTACAGGATACTCAGGCCCATAATGAATCTGCTGGGATGTCGACTGAGACAAAGTTAGACCAGTTGTTCTCAATGATCAACTCCTTACAAGGGGACATAGAAGCTCTGCAAAAGAAGGTCACTAACTGGGAGGCCCATTTTGGGCAGGCACTTCAAGATTTAAGTAATCAAATAACAGCCCGGGCGCCTTCACCCCCGGGGCAGCCACTGCCAACCAGCCCTTCTAAGTTACCACCGTTTAGGTTTAATGGAGACCGCTACAAATTTTGTCGGTTTATTAATCAGTGCATTTTGTATTTTGATGTACATGCTGCTTACTTCCATACTGATCGATCCATGGTCTTATATATTATCACTTTACTTACCTCCCGAGCTCTCGCATGGGCGAATCCGCTAATTGAGACTCGTGACCCTCGTTTGAATAACCTTGACGATTTTCTTGCTGCCAAGTCTATGATGTTTGATGGTCCTAGTCGTTGCACAACACCTGAAACCGCATTGTTATCATTACGTCAGGGTAAGCATTCTGTCGTTGAATACAATACTGAATTTACATGGCTGGCAGTGGATACGGTTTGGGACTGTTATGCTCAATTATACATTTTTAAGAGGGGACTTTCTAGTGTGATTAAAGACGAGTTAGCCCATGCAGATGCTCCGCAAGAGTTAGAAACATTCATACAGCATTGACATACAAATTACTGAGCGTAGACAGGAGAGATTTGCAGCCTCTAACCGTGTCACAAACTGTCCCCTTTCTCCTAAAAAACCTGCACGCAAATCCTCTTGGGAAGTTGAACCAGTTCCCATGCAAGTGGATGCCTTACAGCGGCAGGAGATTAACGAGTGCAGGGAGCACCGTTTTTGGGAAAGTTTGTGTTTTTACTGCCGTCAGTCAGATCATTTCCTTATCAACTGTCCCAAGTGGCCTCACAAGATACTAGCTGCTGTAGGGGAATATGAAAATCAGAATGTTGAATATGTTGCTTCTGAGTCCAGTTTTTCTGTGAATGCTGTTTATCATTCCCTATCAGTGACTGCCTCTCCTAAAATATGGAAGGATAAAGAGACACATTGTTCCCTTCCCATAAAGAACCAGTTGTCGGGACAATGGATCTCCTGTGCAGCTATGGTGGATTCAGGGGCAGGAGGTAGCTTTATGGACTTAACCTTTGCCAAGGAACATGGCATATAGACTCAGCAGAGAGCCACCCCAGTAACCATGGAAACTGTGGGTGGTTCCCCTCTAGTTTCAGGACCAGTGGATCAGGAAACAGTACCTCTGGAGGTTTTCATTGAACCCAATCATCAGGAAAGGCTATCCTTTATGTTAATTTCTTCACCACAATTCCCATTAATTTTAGGAATTCCCTGGATGCAGTCGCAGAATCCAATTTTCAACTGGGAGACCAAGGAGATCGTTTTTTCACCAAGGGAGACACCAGTAACAAGTCAGGCAAGTTCTCGGGATACGGAATGTACACTGCTCAAAAAAATAAAAGGAACACTTAAACAACAGAATATAACTCCAAGTAAATCAAACATCTGTGAAATCAAACTCTCCACTTAGGAAACAACACTAATTGACAATCAATTTCACATGCTGTTGTGCAAATGGAATAGACAACAGATGGAAATTATTGGCAATTATGAAGACACACTCAATAAAGCAGTGGTTCTGCAGGTGGGGACCACAGACCACAACTCAGTACCAATGCTTTCTGACTGATGTTTTGGTCACTTGAATGTTAGTTGTGCTTTCACACTCGTGGTAGCATGAGACGGACTCTACAACCCACACAAGTGTGTTGTGAGTTCATTTTCCGGTCCACCAGTTGTGAGTTCTCCTTCCAGGCTCCCTCTGGTGGTAACTGGAGGTAGTGAGGCTGATTTAATCAGTAGAAATCTGCCACCTGATAATGAGGATGACGATTGGACCTCAGGAATCTGACTGGATTTAAGACAGCCAACGCCCTAGTCTGGTGCTGGTGATTCCTTCTGGCTTGTCAGGTCTTGGTTTTCAGCTCTGTTCCAGTCATCTAAAGCTAAATTCTTCTGCTAATGTTCACACTTGATGTGGTTGGTCTATTCAGTTTTTTGCGTGGTCAGCCAGCCCCTGCTGGGGCTGCACTAAATTTCCACTCTTATTTATCTGTATTTGCCAATTTGCTTTTTGTCCCTTATTAGATTGGCTTCTTTTTGCTCTGTCTCAGAATATTTCAGAGTGCTGATATAGTGGAAGAAGTCTAGTGACTTCAGGGTTAATTTTGCTATCAGAAGTGTTGGACTTAATTTTTGTAGGGTTTTTTGCAGATTGCAGACAGTGTCTTTCCTTTCCTATCCTTTCTAGTTAGTTTGGGCCCAATCGTTTGCTCAGCCTATTTTCCTGCCTGTGTTTGTGCTTTCATCTTGTTTCACCATCAATACATGCGTGGGGGCTGTTGTTGTGAGTTCATTTTCCCCTTCACTACTGAGGCCCGAGGAACTCCCTCTTCTGGTGAAGAAAGGTAGTGAGCCTGATTGTCAAACACCTGGGGCTGATGATGATGACTGGCTGAGTGGAGTTAATGACTGGATATAAGGCTGCCGACGCCCTTCTGGCCTGTGGGTGATTTCTCTGTGGACTTCTAGGAAACCAGTCTGATTCCTGCTCATCTAAAGCTAAGATTTCTGCTTTGCCTTTTTGCATTAGTGTTTTGTTTTCCTTGCTTTTCTGGATTCTGCCATTCCCTGCTGGGGTGAGCTGAATCTCCTTTTGCCTGTTGCTCTGTCTTCAGAATAGTACTGACATAGCTTTTTTGAAGCCTAGCGTCTTCAGGGCCTTTTTACTGTCAGTTTGTTGGCTCTTATTTTCATAGGGTTTTTCACGGATTGCAGACAGCAGCCTTCCTGTCCTTTCCTATCTAAGCTAGCGTGGGCCCCATCTTTGCTCAGTCTATCTTTCTGTCTGTGTTTTGTTCTTTCTTCTTGCTTCACCGTCATTATATGTGGGGGGCTGCCTTTTGCTTTGGGGTCTGCTCTGGGGCAGTTTAGATTTCCCTTTCTGTCTTTAGGCTATGTAGTCCTCCGGCTGTGATCGAGGGGCCTAGGGCATCGTAGGAGCCCCCCACGGCTACTGCTAGTTGTGTTGATAGGTTCAGGGGTTTGCAATCCGATAGCTGCCAACTTCTCTGGTTTTCTGGACTTAGCTAGCATTTCTATTTTTGCCTGCTACGGTGACTCAATCATAACAGAATCACTAGCCATACCACAGATTCTAGGGTACTCAATAGCAGGAAAGAATTGTATAAAAAAAAAAAAAAAAAGTGTGTATATTTTTTCCTCTATATCTCTGAGGCCGTAGGGGGAATTTTTTTTTTTCTCTCAATGGAGATAAAGCAATTGTCTGATCGTGTGGAGCAGCTCGCTGCGGAAGTGCGGGGAATTTCCGCCTACCTTGTTCATTCACATGCTGCTGAACCAAAGATTCCTACACCTGATGTATTTTTTGGGGATCGGTCTAAATTTTTGAATTTCAAAAATAATTGTAAATTAATTTTTGCCTTGAAGCCTAACTCGTCAGGGAGCTCCGCGCTGCAGGTTAAAATTGTCATCTCTTTGCTGCGTGGCGATCCCCAGGATTGGGCGTTTTCTTTGAAACCAGATGATCCTATTCTGACTAATGTGAACGCATTTTTTCAGGCCTTGGGGTTGTTGTATGACGAACCTAATGCCATTGATCAGGCTGAAAAGACCCTGCTGGCATTGAACCAGGGTCGTGACTCTGCAGAATTGTACTGTCAAAAATTCCGAAAGTGGGCAGTACTTACTACCTGGAATGATAATGCCTTGGCTGCTCTCTTTCGGAAGGTGTTGTCAGAAGCCATAAAAGATACTATGGTGGGATTTCCTGTTCCCTCTGGTCTTGACGATTCTATGTCTTTAGCCATTCAGGTTGATCGGCGTTTACGCGAACGCAGAGCTGCACGAGAGGTGTTGCTACCTGTTGAACAGATGTCTGAACCTATGCAATGTGATAGAGTTTTTTCCAGAGAGCAGCGTCCGGAGTTCAGAAGGCGTAATAAGTTGTGTTTTTTCTGTGGAGATGCCTCGCATATTATTTCTGTCTGTCCTAAACGCGAGAAACGCTTTGCACACACGTTTTCTGTTGGTGGTGTTCAACCTAAGTTTCTTCTGGCTATTACTCTGATCTGCTCCCTGTCCACATTTTCCGCCAAGGCTTTTGTGGATTCGGGAGCAGCTCTAAACCTAATGGACTTGGATTTTGCTAAACGTTGTGGATTTCCGATGACACCTCTGCAGACGCCTATCCCTTTGAGGGGGATTGATGCTACTCCTTTGGCTAAAAATAAACCTCAGTTTTGGACCCAGGTGGTAATGCGGGTCGCCCCAGACCATCAAGAAAATTGCAGGTTTTTGGTGTTACATAATCTGCATGATACTATTGTTCTGGGGTTTCCCTGGTTACAAATTCATAATCCAGTTTTGGATTGGAAATCTGTGTCTGTGGTGAGTTGGGGTTGTCGGTGTGCCTTTAGTGAGGCTCCGGTGTTTTCCACCTCTCCTCAGTCGCATGATGTTCCTGATTATTTGGCGGACTTTTATGATGTATTTAGTGAGAATGAGTCTGCATCTCTGCCTCCTCATAGGAGTTATGACTGTGCTATTGAACTGAGCCCGGGGTGTAAATTTCCCAAGGGTCGGCTCTTCAATTTATCTGTACCCGAGCACGAGGCTATGCGATCCTATATTAAGGAGGCGTTGGAGAAGGGTCATATTAGACCATCCTCGTCACCCTTAGGTGCCGGGTTTTTTTTGTAGCCAAAAAGGATGGATCATTAAGACCTTGTATTGATTATCGTGCTCTCAACAAAATTACTGTTAAATATCAGTATCCGTTACCCCTGATTTCTGATCTATTCTCCAGAGTTAAAGGTGCTTGCTGGTTTGCCAAGCTTGACCTCAGGGGGGCGTATAATCTTATTCGCACTAAGCATGGGGATGAATGGAAGACGGCATTTAATACTCCGGAGGGACATTTTGAGTACCTGGTGATGCCTTTTGGGCTCACTAATGCCCCTTCTGTCTTCCAGTGCTTCATGAACGATATTTTCCGAGATTTTGTCGATAAATTTTTGATTATCTATCTGGATGATATTTTGATCTTCTCCAAGGATTGGGATTCTCATGTGGAACATATTCGGACTGTGTTCCGGATCTTGAGGGAGAATTCCCTGTATGTCAAAGGATCTAAATGCCTTTTTGGAGTACAGAGAATTTCTTTTTTGGGATTTATTTTGTCCCCGTCAACTATTGAAATGGACCCGGCCAAGGTACAGGCCATTTACGATTTGGTTCAGCCCACTTCTTTGAAGGCCCTCCAGAAGTTTTTGGGTTTTGCTAATTTTTATCGGAAATTTATAGCAAAATTTTCTAGTATTGCCAAGCCATTGACTGATTTGACTAAGAAGGGTGCTGATGTGTTAAATTGGTCTCCGGAGGCTGTTTCTTCCTTTCAGGAGCTGAAGCGAAGATTCACCTCCGCCCCGGTTTTGCGGCAACCTGATGTCTCACTTCCGTTCCAGGTAGAGGTGGATGCTTCTGAGATTGGTGCAGGAGCTGTTTTGTCCCAAAAGGATCCTGTAACATCTAAAATGAATCCCTGTGCTTTCTTTTCCCGAAAGTTCTCTCCATCTGAACGTAACTATGATGTGGGGAATCGGGAACTGTTAGCCATGAAATGGGCATTTGAGGAGTGGAGACATTGGTTGGAGGGAGCTAAGCATCAAGTCGTGGTCCTCACTGACCACAAGAATTTGATTTACCTAGAGTCGGCGAAGCGCTTGAACCCTAGACAGGCTAGGTGGGCCTTGTTTTTTACACGTTTTGATTTTGTGGTTTCTTTTCTTCCTGGAACTAAGAATGTCAAGGCTGACGCCCTCTCTAGGAGCTTCTTTGCTGATTCTCCTGTGGTGACCAAGCCTGCTACCATCTTAGGCGAAGGGGTAGTTCTTTCTGCCATCTCGCCCGATTTGAGACGTGCTCTGGAAGAGTTCCAGGAGGACAAACCTGAGCGTTGTCCCAGTGGAAAGTTGTATGTTCCTGACCAGTGGAAGAAGAGAGTGATGTCTGAAGTTCATTGCTCTGCTTTGGCTGGTCATCCAGGTATTTTTGGTACTAGAGATCTGGTGAGTCGGTCTTTTTGGTGGCCCTCCTTGTCTCGTGATGTCAGGAATTTTGTGCAGTCCTGTGGGACGTGCTCCCGGTCTAAATCGTGTTGTCGCTCTAGTGGGTTGTTGATGCCTTTGCCTGTCCCCAAGAGGCCATGGACCCATATTTCAATGGATTTCATCTCTGATATGCCTGTCTCTCAAAGGATGACTGTTATTTGGGTGATTTGTGATAGGTTCTCTAAGATGGTTCATCTTGTACCACTCCCTAAGTTGCCGTCTTCCTCTGAATTGGTGCCCCTGTTTTTACAACAGGTGGTTCGCTTGCACGGGATTCCTGAGAACATTGTATCTGACAGAGGAGTCCAGTTTGTGTCTAGATTTTGGAGAACTTTCTGTTCCAAGCTGGGAATTCAGTTGTCCTTCTCCTCTGCTTTTCACCCTCAGACCAATGGGCAGACAGAGAGAACAAACCAGACCTTGGAGTCATATTTGAGATGTTTTATTTCTGCTGATCAGGATGATTGGGTTTCATTTTTGCCCTTGGCCGAATTTGCTTTAAATAATAGAGCTAGTTCTGCCACTTTGATGTCTCCTTTTTTTTGTAACTTTGGGTTTCATCCTCGATTTTCTTCAGGGCAGGTGGAGCCCTCTGCCTGCCCAGGGGTTGACACTGTGGTGGAGAGAATGCACCAGATCTGGGACCAAGTGGTGGATAAGTTATCTCTCTCCCAGGAAAAGGCCCAGCGGTTTTCCAACCGACATAGGACCATTGGTCCCCAGTTTAAGGTTGGTGATATGGTGTGGTTATCATCAAAAAATATTGCTATGAAGGTGGCTTCTCCTAAGTTTAAGCCTAGATTTATTGGACCTTACAAGATTTTGGAGATTATTAATCCGGTCTCCTTTCGTTTGGCTCTTCCTGTCACATTTAAAATCCATAATGTGTTCCATAAATCTTTGTTGAAGAGGTTTGTTGAACCTGTTGTTCCGGGGGTTGCACCTCCAGACCCTGTATTGGTTGAAGGTAACATGGAATATGAGGTAGAGAAAGTACTGGATTCCCGTCTGGCTAGACGGAGACTCCAGTATTTGGTTAAGTGGAAGGGTTATGGTCAGGAGGATAATTCCTGGGTCTCTGCCTCTGATATTCATGCCAAAAGATTGGTGCGTGCCTTTCATCGGGCTCACCCTGATCGCCCTGGTGGCGTGGTTGAGAGTTCGGTGACCCCTCCTCAAGGGGGAGGTACTGTTGTGAGTTCATTTTCCCCTTCACTACTGAGGCCTGAGGAACTCCCTCTTCTGGTGAAGAAAGGTAGTGAGCCTGATTGTCAAACACCTGGGGCTGATGATGATGACTGGCTGAGTGGAGTTAATGACTGGATATAAGGCTGCCGACGCCCTTCTGGCCTGCGGGTGATTTCTCTGTGGACTTCTAGGAAACCAGTCTGATTCCTGCTCATCTAAAGCTAAGATTTCTGCTTTGCCTTTTTGCATTAGTGTTTTGTTTTCCTTGCTTTTCTGGATTCTGCCATTCCCTGCTGGGGTGAGCTGAATCTCCTTTTGCCTGTTGCTCTGTCTTCAGAATATTCCTTAGTACTGACATAGCTTTTTTGAAGCCTAGCGTCTTCAGGGCCTTTTTACTGTCAGTTTGTTGGCTCTTATTTTCATAGGGTTTTTCACGGATTGCAGACAGCAGACAGCAGCCTTCCTGTCCTTTCCTATCTAAGCTAGCGTGGGCCCCATCTTTGCTCAGTCTATCTTTCTGTCTGTGTTTTGTTCTTTCTTCTTGCTTCACCGTCATTATATGTGGGAGGCTGCCTTTTACTTTGGGGTCTGCTCTGGGGCAGTTTAGATTTCCCTTTCTGTCTTTAGGCTATGTAGTCCTCCGGCTGTGATCGAGGGGCCTAGGGCATCGTAGGAGCCCCCCACGGCTACTGCTAGTTGTGTTGATAGGTTCAGGGGTCTGCAATCCGATAGCTGCCAACTTCTCTGGTTTTCTGGACTTAGCTAGCATTTCTATTTTTGCCTCCTACGGTGACTCAATCATAACAGGCTGTCTTTCCTTTGGGGTCTGCGCTGGGGCAGTTAGTTTTCCCCTTTTCTTACTTCAGGCTTATTTAGCCCTCCGGCTGTGATGAAGCATCTAGGACCATCGTAGGTACGATCCACGGCTGCTGCTAGTTGTGTGGTTAGGATCAGGGATCTGCAATCTGCATAGTTACCAACCTCTCTGGTTTTCTGTGACTTAGCTTGTTTTGATTTTCTCCTCGGTGACCCATTCATAACAGAATCACTAGCCATACCGCAGATTCTAGGGTACTCAAAAGCAGGAAAAAGTTGTTAAAGAAAGAAAAAAATGTCAGAATTTTTTTTTTTTTAAATTTATTTCTTCCTCTTTTTCTTTCTGGGGCCGTAGGAGGATTTTTTTTTTCTCCTAATGGAGATTAAGCAATTGCTGCTGAAGTACAGGGAATTTCCACCTACCTCATTCAGTCACATGCTGCTGAACCTCAGATCCCTACTCCTGATGTGTTTTCTGGGGATCGGTCTAAATTTCTGAATTTTAAGAATAATTGTAAATTATTTCTTGCCTTGAAGCCTAACTCATTGAGGAGCTCTGTGCAGCAGGTTAAAATTGTCATCTCCTTGCTGCGCGGCGATCCCCAGGATTGGGCTTTTTCTCTGACACCTGAAAATCCTGTTCTGACTAATGTGGATGCATTTTTTCAGGCCTTGGGGTTGTTGTATGATGAACCTAATGCTGTTGATCAAGCTGAGAGAACCCTGTTGGCATTAAACCAGGGTCAGGATTCTGCAGAGTTATACTGTCAAAAATTCTGAAAGTGGGCGGTCCTTACTACATGCATTGGCAGCTCTCTTTCAGAAGGGTTTAAACAGAGTCAGCATGGGTTTGTAACTAATAAGTCATGTCAGACTAACTTAATTTCCTTCTATGATGGAATCACTGATTGGGTGGATCAAGGAAATGCTGTAGATATAGTATATCTTGACTTCAGCAAAGCATTTGACAAAGTATCTCATACAATCTTAACTGAAAAAATGACTAAGTATGGAATGGTCAAGGCAACTGTTAGGTGGATTCATAACTGGCTTAGTGATCGGACCCAAAGAGTGGTCGTAAATGGCTGCACATCCAGTTGGAAGAATGTCTCAAGTGGGGTACCACAGGGCTCTGTCCTGTGCCCTGTATTGTTCAACATCTTTATCAACAATTTAGATGAAGGAATTGAGGGTAAACTGATTAAATTTGCTCATGACACAAAGCTAGGAGGGATAGCTAATACTAGAGAAGAGAGAGAGAGAGGATTCAAAAAGATATAAATAAACTGGAGAAGTGGGCAGCAACTAACAGAATGGTTTTTAACAGGGAAAAATGCAAAGTACTACATCTGGGCAATAAAAATGAAAAAAGCATATACAGAATGGGAGGAATAGGGCTAAGCAACAGCACATGTGAAAAAGACTTGGGTATACTAATAGATCACAGACTGAATATGAGTCAACAGTGTGATGCAGCAGCAAAAAAAGCAAATGCAATTCTAGGATGTATTAACAGAAGCATACAGTCTAGATCACGTGAAGTCATTATTTCCCTCTACTCCTCTTTGGTCAGACCTCATCTGAAATATTGTGTCCAGTTTTGGGCACCACATTTTAAAAAAGACATCAACAAACTGGAGCAAGTTCAGAAAAGAGCAACCAGAATGGTGACCGGTCTGCAAACCCTGTCTTATGAGGAAAGGTTGCAGGATTTGGGATTGTTTAGTTTGCAAAAGAGAAGACTGAGAGGAGACTTAATAGCTGTCTACAAATATCTAAAGGGCTGTCACATTGTAGAAGGATCAACTTTATTCTCATTTGCACAAGGAAAGACTAGAAGCAATGGGATGAAACTGAATGGGAGGAGACAGATTAGATATTAGAAAAAACTTTTTGACAGAGTGATCAATGAGTGGAACAAGCTGCCACGAGAAGTGGTGAGTTCTCCTTCAATGGAAGTCTTCAAGCAGAGGCTGGACAGACATCTGACTGGGATGATTTAGCGAATCCTGCTTTGAGCAGGGGGTTGTACCAGATGGCCCAGGAGGTCCCTTCCAACTCTACGATTCTATGATTCTATGATCAGAGACCGTAAAAAATGTTATGGTGGGATTTCCTGTTCCCTCTGGTCTGGATGATTCTATGTCATTAGACATTCAAGTTGATCAGCGTTTACGTGAACGTAAAACTACACGGGAGGCGCTGCCACCTTTTGAACAAACGTCTGAACCTATGCAATGTGATGGGGTTTTGTCTAGGGCGCAACGTCAGGAGTTTAGAAGGCGTAATAAGCTGTGTTTTTTCTGTTGAGACGCCTCTCATACTATTTCTGTCTGCCCTAAATGAGAGAAACGTTTTGCACACACATTTGCTGTGGGCAGTGTACAACCTAAGTTCCTTTTGGCAATTACTCTGATCTGCTCCTTATCCACGTTTTCTACTAAGGCTTTCGTGGATTCAGGAGCAGCGCTGAATCTGATGGATTTGGACTTTGTTAAACGTTGTGGTTTTTCCATGACGCCTCGCTCTGCAGACGCTTATTCCTTTGAGGGGTATTGATGCTACTCCTTTGACGGAGAATAAACCTCAGTTTTGGACCCAGGTGATAATGCGAATTGCCCCAGACCACCAAGAAAATTGTAAATTTTTGGTGCTGCATAATTTGCATGATACTATTGTTCTGGGTTTTCCCTGGTTGCAAACTCATAATCCAGTTTTGGATTGGAAGTCTGTGTCTGTGGGGAGTTGGGGTTGTCAGTGTGTTCTTAGGGACGCTCCTGTTTTCTCCACCTTTCCTCAGTCTCATGATATTCCTGATTATCTAGCCAATTTTTCTGATGTATTTAGTGAGAGTAAGTCTGCATCTTTGCCTCCTCATTGTAGTTATGACTGTGCAATTGAGTTGATGCCTGGGTGTAAATTTCCCAAGGGTCGGCTTTTCAACTTGTCAGTACCCGAGCAAGATGCTATGCGGTCCTATATTAAGGAGTCGTTGGAGAAGGGTCATATTAGACCATCCTCGTCACCTTTAGGTGCTGTTTTTTTTTGTGGCCAAGAAAGATGGTTCATTAAGACCGTGTATTGATTATCGTTCCCTTAACAAGATGACGGTTAAATATCAGTACCCGTTACCTCTGATGTCTGATTTATTCTCCAGAGTTAAGAGTGCCTGCTGGTTTACTAAGCTTGACCTCAGGGGGGCGTATAATCTTATTCGCATCAAGCACGGGGATGAATGGAAGACGGCGTTTAATACTCCGGAGGGACATTTTGAGTACCTGGTGATGCCTTTTGGGCTCACTAATGCCCCTTCTGTCTTCCAGTCCTTTATGAATGATATTTTCCGTGACTTTGTGAATAAGTTTTTGATCATCTATCTGGATGATATTTTGATCTTTTCTAGTGATTGGGATTCTCATGTGGAACACGTCCGGACTGTGTTCCGGATTTTGAGGGAGAATTCCCTGTTTGTTAAGGGATCGAAATGCCTTTTTGGGGTACAGAGGATTTCATTTTTGGGATTTATCTTGTCTCCATCGACTATTGAAATGGACCCGGCCAAGGTACAGGCCATTTTTGATTGGGTTCAGCCTACTTCTATGAAGGCCCTCCAGAAGTTTTTGGGTTTTGCCAATTTCTATCGTAAATTTATTGGTAATGTCAAACCACTGACTGATCTGACCAAGAAGGGCGCTGATGTGCTGAATTGGTCTCCTGAGGCTGTCTCAGCATTTCAGGAGCTTAAGCGGAGATTTACTTCAGATCCAGTTTTACGGCAACCTGATGTCTCACTTCCATTTCAGGTGGAGGTAGATGCTTCTGAGATTGGTGCAGGAGCTGTTTTGTCCCAAAAAGACCCCGTGACTTCTAAGATGAATCCCTGTGCCTTCTTTTCTCGAAAGTTCTCCCCATCTGAACGCAACTATGACGTGGGGAATCGGGAATTGTTGGCCATGAAATGGGCATTTGAGGAGTGGAGACATTGGTTGAAGGGAGCTAGACATCAAGTTGTGGTCCTCACCGATCACAAAAATTTGATTTATCTGGAGTCGGCCAAATGCTTGAATCCTAGGCTAGATGGGCCTTGTTTTTCACGCGTTTTAATTTTGTGGCCTCTTTTCTTCCGGGCACTAAGAATGTTAAGGCAGATGCCCTTTCTAGGAGTTTCTTTGCCGATTCTCTTAATGTGACCGAGCCTACTACCATCCTAGGTGAGGAGGTAGTTCTTTCTGCCATTTCGCCCGATTTGAGACGCGCCCTGGAGGAATTTCAGGAGGATAAACCTGAGCGTTGCCCTATGGAAAAATTGTATGTTCCTGACCAGTGGAGAAAGAGAGTGATGTCTGAAATTCATTGCTTCGCATTGGCTGGTCATCGAGGTATTTTTGGTACCAGAGATTTGGTGAGTCGGTCTTTTTGGTGGCCTGCCTTATCTCGTGACGTTTTGTACAGTCCTGTAGGACTTGTTCTCGGTCTAAACCCTGTTCTAGTTCTAGTGAGTTGCTGATGCCCCTGCCGGTGCCCAAGTGGCCATGGACCCATATCTCAATGGATTTTATTGCTGATCTTCCTGTCTCTCAGAGAATGACTGTTATCTGGGTGATTTGTGATAGATTTTCGAAGATGGTCCATCTTGTACCACTCCCAAAATTGCCATCTTCCGCTGAGTTGGTGCCCTTGTTTTTACAACAGGTGGTTCAGTTACATGGGATTCCTGAGAACATTGTGTCCAACAGAGGAGTCCAGTTTATTTCCAGATTCTGGAAAGCCTTTTGTTCCAATCTGGGAATTCAGTTATCCTTCTCCTCCGCGTTTCATCCCCAGACCAATGGACAGACTGAGAGAACAAACCAGACCTTGGAGTCTTATTTGAGATGTTTTATATCTGCTGATCAGGATGATTGGGTCTCATTTTTGCCCTTGGCCGAATTCGCACTGAACAATAGAGCTAGTTCTGCCACTTTGATGTCACCCTTTTTCAGTAATTTTGGGTTTCATCCTCGATTCTCTTCAGGGCAAGTGGAATCTTCGTCTTGCCCAGGTGTGGACACTGTGGTTGAGAGAATGCAGCAGATATGGGACCAAGTGGTGGATAAGTTGTCACTCTCTCAGGAAAAGGCCCAGCGATTTTCCAACCGGCATAGGACTATTGGTCCCCGGTTTAAAGTGGGTGATATGGTTTGGTTGTCGTCTAAGAATATTCCTATGAAGGTTGCATCTCCAAAATTTAAGCCAAGATTTATTGGACCTTATAAGATTTTGGAGATTCTTAGTCCTGTTTCTTTTCGATTGGCTTTTCCAGTTACGTTCAAGATCCATAACGTATTTCACAAGTTTCTGTTGAAGAGGTTTGTTGAGCCAGTGGTTCCTATGGCAGCACCTCCTGACCCGGTGTTGGTTGAAGGCAATATGGAATATGAGGTAGAGAAAATTTTGGATTCTTGTTTGGTTAAATGGAGACTCCAGTATTTGGTCAAATGGAAGGGTTATGGCCAGGAGGATAATTCTTGGGTCTCTGCCTCTGATATTCATGCCAATAGATCGGTTCGTGCTTTTCACCGGGCCCATCCTGATCGGCCTGGTGGCGTGGCTGAGGGTTCGGTGACCCCTCCTCAAGGGTGGATACTGTTGTGAGTTCATTCTCTGGTTCACCAGTTGTGAGTTCTCCTTCCAGACTACCTCTGGTGGTAACAGGAGGTAGTGAGGCTGATTTGATCGGTGGAGATCTGCCACCTGAGAATGAGGATGACGATTGGACCTCAGGAGTCTCAGATTGGATTTAAGACAGCCTACGCCCTATTCAGTTGCTGGTGATTCCTTCTGGCTTGTCATCTCTTGGTTTTCAGCTCTGTTCCAGTCATCTAAAGCTAAGTTTTTCTGCTAATGTTCACACTTGATTTTGTTGGTCTATTCAGTTTTTTGTGTGGTCAGCCAGCCCCTGCTGGGGCTGCACTAAATTTCCACTCTTATTTATCTGTATTTGCCACTTTGCTTTTTGTCCCTTATTAGATTGGCCTCTTTTTGCTCTGTCTCAGAATATTTCAGAGTGCTGATATAGTGGGAGAAGTCTAGTGACTTCAGGGTTAATTTTGCTATCAGAAGTGTTGGACTTAATTTTTGTAGGGTTTTTTGCAGACTGCAGACAGTGTCTTTCCTTTCCTATCCTTTCTAGTTAGTTTGGGCCCCATCGTTTGCTCAGCCTATTTTCCTGCCTGTGTTTGTGCTTTCATCTTGTTTCACTGTGAATACATGTGTGGGGGCTGTCTTTCCTTCGGGGTCTGCTCTGGGGCAGTTAGTTTTCCCCTTTTCTTGCTTCAGGCTGTGACAAAGCGTCTAGGACCATCGTAGGTACGCTCCACGGCTGCTGCTAGTTGTGTGGTTAGGATCAGGGATCTGCAATCTGCATAGTTACCAACCTCTCTGGTTTTCTGTGACTTAGCTTGTTTTGTTTTTTTCTCCTCGGTGACCCATTCATAACACAAGTGGCTCAGGTAGTGCAGCTCATCCAGGATGGCACATCAATGCGAGCAGTGGCAAGGTTTGCTATGTCTGTCATCGTAATGTCCAGAGGCTGGATGTGCTACGAGGAGACAGGCCAGTACACCAGGAGATGTGGAGGGAGCCATAGGAGGACAGCAACCAAGCAGCAGGACCGCTACCTCAGCCTTTGTGCAAGGAGGAACAGGAGGAGCACTGCCAGAGCCCTGCAAAATGACCTCCAGCAGGCCACAAAAGTGCATGTGTCGGCACAAACAGTTAGAAACCGACTCCATGAGGCTGGTCTGAGGGCCCGACGTCCACAGATGGGGATGGTGCTTACAGCCCAACACCGTGCAGGATGCTTGGCATTTGCCACAGAACACCAGGATTGGCAAATTTGCCACTGGCCTCCATGTGATATTCATTTTGATTTACATTGATAATTGTTATGTTTTATTGTTCTGAACACAATCCACTATGCAATGAATAAAAGTTTGCAACTGGAATATTTCATTCAGAGATATCTAGGATGTGGTATTTAAGTGTTCCCTTTATTTTTTTGAGAAGTGTACCACTGAGGTATTTATGTTACCATCCATTTATAATGAATTCTCTGATATTTCTGAAAAGAAAATGGCAGATCAGCTTCCCCCACAAAGACCTTATGATTGACCTATTGAACTACTTCCGGGGGTGGCTATTCAATTAAAAAATGTCTACCCACTGGCAGCTCCGGAGCTGCAAGCCTTGAAGGAATACATTGAAGAGAATCTGGCTAAGGGTTTCATTCGCCCCTCCTCATCACTGGCTGGAGCACCCATCTTTTTTGAAAAAAAAGAAAGATGGAACTCTTAGACCTTGTATTGATTTTCGGTAGCTCAACAAAGTAACCATCCGGAACAGTTATCCTTTGCTGTTAATTCCTGAAATGTTGGAAAGAGTACGACATGCTAAGATTTTTTTCTAAGTTGGATCTTCCAGGAGCTTATATTGCAATCTGATTTTGGATCCACTCTGGGGATGAATGGAAGACTGCGTTTAAATGCCATTACGGGCGCTTAAAATACCTTGTGATGCCTTTTGGTCTCTGCAATGCTCCGGCAACCTTCCAACCCCTGCAAATGACATTTTTAGAGATCTGTTAGATCATTTTGTCGTAATCTATCTGGACGATATTTTGATTTTTTCTGATTCACTGCAGGAACATCAAGAGCCTGTTAAAACTGTTTTGAGACACCTGAAAGAGAAGCATCTCTACATCAAGCCTGAGAAATGTGAGTTCCATCGCACAGAGATTCAATTTCTAGGTTATGTCATCTTGCCACAGGGGCTTAACATGGAGGCAAGTAAAATCCAGGCCATTTTTGATTGGCCCGCACATAAAAATGTTAAAAGAGGTACAACGTTTCATCGGATTTGCAAACTTTTATAGACAGTTTACTCGTAATTTCTCTGAAATTGTTTGTCCCATTACGCAACTAACCAAGAAGGAAAAGACTTTCTTGTGGTCTACGCAGGCTCAAGAGGCTTTTGATTGTCTTAATATCCATTTTACTTCTGCACCTGTATTAATTCACCCTAACCCAGCACATCTTTTCATCATGGAACTGGACGCTTCGGATTGTGCTCTGGGGGCCATCCTCTCGCAGAGAACAGGAGAGAAGGGACGGTTACATCCATGTGCTTTTTTCTCTCATAGACATTCTGCTGCAGAGAATTATGATGTGGGTGACAAAGAGCTTCTAGCCATTATCGCTGCATTTAGGCTAAGTTCACACGTACCGGAACTCTCGCGGAAATTACAGCGAGAATTCTGGAATTTCATTCCGCGGGAAAATTGCATTTTAAATTCCCGCGATTTTCCCGCGGAAAAACTAGCATTTTGCAAGCGTATTTAGCTTGCAAAATGCTAGCGTTTTCCAAGCGATCTGTAGAATCGCTTGGAGAACTGATTGACAGGTTGGTCACACTCGTCAAACATAGTGTTTGACGAGTGTGACCAACTTTTTACTACTGAGGCCGCCTATGCAGCATCAGTAGTAAACGATAAAATGTAAAAAAAAAAATAAAAATGTTGTTATTCTTACCTTCCGACGTCCCGCGCAGCCGTTCCCAGTAATCCTTTGCGAAAATGCCCGACGTCTGTTCTCGCGGGATCGCGATGACGTCGCGTGAATGACCGCGAGAACGGACGCCATCGCGGGCATTTTCGCAAAGGATTACTGGGAACGAGAGCGTGGAGAGAGGCGGGAAGGCTGCGCGGGACGTCGGAAGGTAAGAATAACAATATTTTTTATTTTAAATTCTATTTTTTACAGGGATATGGTACCCAAAGCCCGGAGGACAGTCTCCTCTCCTCCGGACCGTGGGTACCATCCGCAAATGTTCTGCTTACTTTCCGCATGGTGTGCACAGCCACATGCGGGAAGCGGAACAATGCATTCCTATGGGTGCGGGATCGCCGCGATTCCGCAAAATTAATGAGCATGCTGCGGTTTTTACCGCAAAGCGATTCCGCCGCGGTAAAAACCGCAGCATTAGCACAGCATTGCGGAATCCCATAGGAATGCATGGGATGCTTATTTTTCGCGTTTTCGCGGCAAAATCGAGTGGTTAAAACCGCTGCGGAAACGCGAAAAAAACGCCACGTGTGAACTCAGCCTTAAGGAATGGAGTTTAAATTGGGGAGGCGGAGGGCACCATCATAACTATTATGTTAAATATAAGAGGGATCCACCTGCAGTATGTCTTCAATTGAACAAATAACAACAAAAAACAAAGAGGCATACAGAAAAGCAGGGATCACCATACAAAATGACAAATTTTATTTCATGGGTACACACAAAACCACAAAAAAGATTTTAAAAACATTTAAAATATACAAGTGGTTACAAAAGGTAACCTAAACATATAGGAGCAGTGGTTGGCCTAAAACCATCAATAAAGGGTACAGGAGATCCTCATGTTACCAAATCAGTGCATACACAAATTTATATATAAGAATATTAAAGTGCATAAATCATTTCATGCCTAAATAAAGATTGGCACCAAATACAAAGGGGCTAATGAGAATAAAGTGCAATTGTGTATCCTCAAAGAAATTCATGCTATTATTCATATCTCAATATAAGCACATGGATAGATGTGACTATAAGCCAAAAAGAGAGATAAGAGACAAGCCCCCCTACTTCATAGAGTGGGAAATCAGGTCAGATAAGACCTATCCAAGTTAACCCTAAGCACATTAGTCTATAAGATACATTACCAACCAAGGCTGTAGTTTAACCAGGCATGCTCACAGAACACAAATGCATATGATGCAATCATTAGGTGTAAGGCAAAAAGACCGGCTCCTATGAACGCAACGCGTATCGTCACTGCTGTGATTTCATCAGGGGCAGATTCATTTTATCCCATTCAATCAGATTCCATAGTACCCACATAATTGTTAGAACCTTTTTCTTCCACTCAACTTTACATTAATATGCTTGGATACAGCACTCTATGAAGTGCCAGATTCTTTAGCAATGATCTTTTCTGGCTTACCATCCTTGTGGAGTGTATCAATGACTGACTTCTGGACATCTGTCAAGTCAGCACTCTTCCCCATGATTGTGGAGCCTACTGAAACAGAATAAGGGACCCTTTTAAACGCTTAGCAAGCCTTTGCAGGTGTTTTTTGTTAATTAATCTTAATTTACTGAGATAATGACTTGTGGGTCTTCATTGGTTGTGTGGTGTGGATATAAAAATGGCTATTTTGAGTCCACATTGAAATATACAGAATGCATTTAGACCATTACAGAGCAGCATTTCTGGTCATACTTTTACAGACAGACAATGCTCATAGCAACACAATCTTGAGAACTGTTTATTTGTTGTCTGAAGCCCTTTCAGTTTATAAACGGTTCTATGTTTCTGTTTGTTATTGTAAAACATGAAGGTTTATTTAACCTCTGTGGTGGAGCCATCTAATCCTTGTGGCTTTTATATTCTAAGGCTTTATTGCTCATTGTCTGATGATTCCATGGTATCTCAGTTTCATTCGATCTTGAAAGCTGGCCACTGGAAAGGCAGGGTGAAACTAGAGTTACTACATAATGTAAATCACTATATAAGGCCAGAGAAACATGACTAAGACAGAAGCAAAAACTGGGGTACCTGCATTGTTGTGATACCTGCAGAATTGGGGATGCCCGTGCAGTGTTGTGAATTTCCAAGGGGTTCTCTGTCTTGGTGTTGCTTCTCATTCCAGACGGATGATGTTTTAAAAGCCTCTTGGTGATGGATGATGTGAGTATATGTACTTAATCATTAAATGTATTTAATCTTTATATGTACTTAATTATATGTACTTTAGCTTTGTATCTTAAAATATAGAAAAGTGAACACAATCATACTATTCAATTATACTATTCCTTTAATTTTGTACTTTAAAATAAAATTGTTATATCGCAAGTAGTAGCCTTCTTTAAAGCCGTATCCAAACCTTTGTGTTAAAAACTGGGCAATACAGGCTGTAAGCCATAATCATCAACATTAACAGAAATAAACACTTAAAATAGATCACTCTGTTTGTAATGACTCTATATAATATAGGAGTTTCACTTTTTGTACTGAAGAACTTAAATGAATTAACTTTTTAATGATATTCAAGTTTTGTGAGAAGCACCTGCAGATTTGGACTCATTGCTGCCTATTCTGCCACCGATGAACGTATGTGAGATGTGTCTGAGGGATGTGAGCACGGATCCTGGTGCAAGCAATGACAGATAATGTTACTTGCTAACCCTTTCCTCCTATGATTGACCAGCTGCATATGGCTAATCTGGGAAGGACGATGCAGTGATGAACTTTAACAGGTTTTATTCACAGTACCTTGACAAGACGAGGCAAGATCTCAGGAAAGATGGGATGAACTTGAGGTAAAATATGGAGGATATAGGCTAGAGGTAACAGAAGAAAGGATGTGAGGAAAAAAGACAGGAGAAGTTGCACAGAGAGAGAGAGAAGCATTGTGGGAATTACAGTTTTAGAACATGAAAGCATAAAAACAATGGCCAGTAGATGGCAATAAAGAACAACAAACATTGTAACCATAATATCTATGCTAGATAATGAAGTAAGACATAACATTAGGCAAATGTTCCTGTAATGGCTGAAAGCCTTTGCAGACAAATAGCACACTGCCACTTCAGAACTCTCCAGCACTTTGTTTACATCTATTCCTGGGTGCTTTTTGAAGTATGATTAGGGTCATTGTCCTGTTGGAAGACCCATGACCTAGGAAGCAAACACATCTTTCTGACACTGGGCACTACATTGCGACCCAAAATACTTTATGATGCCTTGCACACAGTCAAGGAACCACGTGCCAGAGGAAGCAAAACAACACTCAACAATATTTGACTGTAGGTACTGTGTTCTTTTCTTTGTGGTACTCATTGCATTTTCAGTAAACAGTGGAATGATGTGACATAGAACTTTTTGGTAAAGCACATCTGTCCACAAGACACTTTTTCAGGATTTTGTCTTAAATACATTTTGGCAAACTGCAGTCTATATTTTTTATGTCTGTGTCAGCAGTGGGTTTCTCCTGTGTCTCCTGCCATAGTGTTTAATTTCATTCATGTGTGGACGGATAGTTCGCGCTGACACGGATGCACCCTGAGCCTGCAGGACAGCTTGCATTTCTTTGGAACTTGATTGGGGATGCTTATCCACCATCTAGCCTATCCTGCGTTGCAACCTTTCATCAATTTTTCTCTGCTGTCCAGGGAGATTAGCTAGAGTGCCATGGGTTGTAAACTTCCTGATTATGGTGCGATTATGAATCTTTTCCTGGGCTCAAGCCTACATTTATAGGGGTAGGTAGGATCCAGCTGCAATTAAAACTGCCAGAGACTGATGGGTGGGGTCAGAGAGCCAATATATAAATAACAAAAGATTCACCGTCACTTCCAAACATAAAACAGGTATGCACCTGTACAAAACAGTTTTCTGTTTGGGAGTGACGGCCAGCCTTTTGATAGTTACACATAGGCTCTCTGACCGAGCACTCCACCCATCAGCCCATGGCGGTTTTAATTACAGAAGGATCCTACCTATCCATACATAGTTGTGCGAAAAAGTGCTTGCCCCTTCCAGATTTGCTATTCTTTTTCATTTTTGTCACACTTAAATGTTTTAGATTACCAAATGTAAATAATAGACAAAGATAACACAAGTAAAGACAAAATGCAGTTTTTAAATGAAGGTCTTTACTTGTTAGGGTTGCGGATCGCACTAAATATGAGAAAGTGCGATCGCAACCCGGGGTCCACCGTGCAGAGATGGTATACTGCTGCTAGGCAATGGTGGAGTACTAATTAAACACCGGCGGGTAACCGCTGACCCGATGTGTACGGGAGCGAACTCTGTTACTTCACAGAGCCGCAGTAACAGATGCCGGAGCCTGTTAACTCCACAGGACTCGGCAGAGAGAGCGCTAGTGTACAGTCTCAGGTCTCAGCCCCAAAGACGCTGGGTTAGAGTCCTTCTAGACCACTAGCACTCTGCGCTGCAACTGCGGTGCCAGGTAGAAACTTAAAGAAAGATATAGCGCACCTAGTGCGCAGAGCACCGCTCTGGCGGGAGCCACTAACCACCCAAACTTAGGGCTAGGAAAGCGCATGTTTTGCGCACGGCGCCGCACTGGCGGTTGCTGCTTGATGCAGTATAGTAGGGCCTTGTGCAGGATGGCACAAGACGCTAAGTGTGGTGCAGAGGAATGGATGCACCGTGGCACATAGACAATGCCACCTGTAGGCGCTGACTTATCTCCTATACACATGTAAAACCAGAGGGAGGGAGTATATGAGTCAGTCACCAGAACGCATACATCCATCCTCACACACACACAACTACAAAATACTGTCTATACTAGCGCATGGCCGAGCGGCCATGCAAACCTTTTATAGCAGCGTACTTCCGGGAACCTTCCTGATGGTTCAATCGGAACAGACACGAGACCTGAGCATGTGAGACCTGAGCATGTGACCCCTGAACTCCAATGGGAGGTTGAGCCATGGGCATGCTCAGTGGAGCGAAAAAGGGACAGTCCCAGGAGCTGCTCGCCGCTGGTTAGTGCAGGCTGCTATAGCTGAACCAGGGATGGCAGCAGCAACCAACCTGACAGCACTAGCCTGAGCAAGACGCCGGGAACAACGTCTTTGCTGAGCAGGCTCCTCTGTGGCCGGGACTGAATGTGACCGCAGAATATAAGGCTCGGGATTCCTCCTGTGCAGAGGGAGAAACCCGACGCCCAACATTCCCCCCCCTTCTAGGGCCCCTTCCCTCCTGCGCCTCGCTACGCTCAAAGGCCACAATGGGCAGATGAGCATGAATATTCTCCACAGGTTCCCAGGTCCTATCCTCTGGGCCATGACCCTTCCAGTCCACTAGGTAATACCTTTTGCCATGTACCACCTTACATCCCACTATGGCGTTCATCTCGTACTCATCCGAGGACAAGCCTGATGTCCCGGTGGATGACTTCAAAAACCGGGACAAGTTAACAGGCTTAAGGAGAGACACGTGAAAGGTGTCAGTGATACCCAGGTGTGGAGAAAGGCCAGAAGGTAGACCACAGGGTTAACCTGCTCAAGGACCTTGAAGGGAACTATAAATCAAGGCGCGAATTTAGTGGACTCAACCCGCAGCCTGATGTTACGAGCGGAGAGCCACACCAAGTCGCCGGGAGCAAAGGTGGGAGGGGGCACAGGTGTGCATCAACGGAGGACCTCATTCTCTCCTTGGAGGCCCGGATGGCATCCTGAGTGCGGTCCCAAATGTTAGGTGTCTCCACCGCCCCGTCTGCCACCTTAGAGGCGGTGGACGACACGGACATGGGCACAGGAACGTGTGGATGCTGGCCGTAATTAAGGAGGAATGGGGTCTGACTGGTGGAGTCGGCCACGGCGTTGTTCAAAGCGAACTCCGCCCACGGCAGCAAGGATGCCCAGTCATCCTGCCTGGCCGAGATAAAATGTCGTAGATATGTAACCAGGGTCTCTACCAACCCGTTCATCTCAGGATGTTAGGCTGAGGAGAGATTTAGCTCAATGCTGAGAAGGCTACAGAGCTCTCTCCAAAACCGAGATGCAAACTGGGGGTCCCGGTCGCTGACAATCTTGTCCGGCATGCTGTGCAGATGAAAAACATGCTTAACGAACAACGCTGCCAGGCCCCGTGCACAATATAACAGGGAGAGAGGTACCAGGTGCACCATTTTGGAGAAATGGTCAGTGACAACCCAAATGACCATGCTGCCACTGGACTTGGGCAGTCCCACCACAAAGTCCATACCGACCATCTCCCAGGGCCTGCCCGCTACCGGCAGGAGGTAAAGTAGCCCAGTGGACTGCTGCCGTGGGGGCCTATTCTGGGCGCAAGAGACGCACGCCCGAATATAGTCCCTGATGTCACGGGCCATATGCAGCCACCAGTACGTCCACGCCAGAAGCTCAGAGGTCTGTTTTGTCCCAAAATGTCCACCCACCCTGGACGAGTGAGCCCAAGAGAGGACCTCCGGTCGCAGACGGGCAGGGACAAATGTCTTGCCCGGAGGCACTGACTCAAGGGCGACCGGAGCCACGGTCCTCAGGCTCTCGGATGGGACGATCAGCCGAGGCTCCTCCGATGACACCACGGAGCGGGAGAGAGCATCCGCTCAGACGATCTTCTCACCGGAGAGAAAATGGAGGGTGAAGTGGAACCGGGAGAAGAACAAGGACCATCTGGCCTGGGGAGAATTTATCTTATGGGCCATCTGCAAATACACCAAGTTCTTGTGGTCGGTGAACACCTGGAAAGGGTGACAAGCCCCCTCCAGGAGGTGTCTCCACTCTGAGTAGGCCAACTTCATCTCTAGCAACTCCCTGTCCCTGATGTAATAATTCCTCTCCGCCAGTGTGAAGGTCTTGGAGAAAAAGAAGCATGGGTGCTTCCGGCCTTGCGTGTCCTTCTGGAACAGGACCGCTCCAGCACCGACGGAAGAGGCATGCACCTCCAGAATGAAGGGTTTATCTACATAGGGGCGATGTAGAATGGGAGCGCTAGCGAAATGAGACTTAATGGAGGTGAAGGCCTTGGAGACAGGTTCCGACCACAACTTGGGATTTGTGCCATTCTTGGTGAGGGCCACCAAGGGGGCTACCAAAGTCGAGAAGTGGGGGATGTATTGGCGATAATAATTTATAAACCCCATAAAGCACTGCACCGCTTTGAGAGAATGGGGCTCCTACCAATCCATCACCGCCTGTAGCTTGGTAGGATCCATGACCAATCCCTGGGCGGAGATGATATAGCCCAGGAAAGGCAAGGACTCCTGCTCAAACACACACTTCTCCAACTCGGCATACAGGGAGTTTGCCCGCAGAAGGTCAAAAACTTTGCAAACATCTCTCCGGTGGGAGTCGATATCTGGAGAGTAGATGAGAATATCATCCAGATAGACTACAACCGAGGTGGTAAGCATATCCCGGAAGATATCATTCACAAAGTCTTGGAAGATGGCCAGGGCATTACAGAGCCCGAAGGGCATCACTAGGTATTCATAGTGCCCACCCCTGGTGTTAAATGCTGTCTTCCATTCGTCCTTCTCACGGATGCGAATCAGGTTGTAAGCCCCCCCGGAGTTCGAGTTTGGTAAACACTCTTGCTCCATGTAGCCTATCAAACAGCTCCGATATCAGGGGCAGAGGGTACTTATTCTTAACGGTAATGGCGTCAAGACCCCTGTAATCGATGCAGGGACTCAGTTCTCTGTTCTTCTGGACAAAGAAGAATCCCGCCCCTGCTGGTGACACAGACTTCCTAATGAATCCCCTTGCCAGATTCTCCTTGATATACTGAGACATGGCCTCTGTCTCTGGAAGAGATAGGGGGTAGACTCGACCCCGAGGAGGCTCAGCACCAGGCAAGAGGTCAATAGGACAGTCGTAGGGGCAACGAAGTGGAAGAGTCTCCGCCGCCCACTTGGAGAACACGTCTGCATACTGTTGATATTGTGTGGGAGAGAGGAAAGATCTGCGAGGACTTAAGTGGAAGTAACTTCAAAGCACTCCCTCTGGCATCTACATGCACAGGCTTTACCCCAACTGAGAATCTTCGCAGCAGACCACTCTTTATGGGGAGAGTGGAACCGTAACCAGGGAACCCCTAAAAGGACCCGATCGATACCCTCGGGCATGACTAGGAGGGATATCATCTCCTGATGAGATGGAGACACCGAGATTATCAACGTGGCGGTCTGGTGGGTAATCTGTGAGGGTAGAGTTGCGACGTTCACCGCCCTGACGGTGATTGGCTTGGCCATCATAACCAGGGGTATTGCGTGCCGCTGAGCGAAGGCAGAAGACATGAAATTGTCCTCCGCTCCGGAGTCCACGCAAACCTCCACCGCCAGAGTGGATGAACCAACCTCAAGCGTTCCCTTAAAGATCAGCTTGGAGGAAAACGTCACTGATTCTAGTGAGCCCTCTCCTATGACCATTAGAGGCGAGTGTTTTACCGACCGCTGTGGGCACTGGTTGGCAAGGTGACTAGACTGCCAGCAAACATGACAGACCACAGGTGTTCGAGCGGACCGGGACCTGAATCCCACTCGAAGAGCCCCAAAGGCACCCTAAGGCTCGGACGCCCGAACGGGAGATTCCAGAGATTTAGTAAAACTAGGTGCCAACCTAAACCTCTCCCTACACTGGGCCCGCTCCAACCCTCGCTCGACGATGCGAAGGTCAATACGGGTAGAGACGGTAATAAGCTCCTCCAGTGTGACAGGAATCTCCCTGGTGGACAGGGCGTCGTTCACGTTGTCAGCCAGACCTCTACAGAACACTGGGATGAGGACCTTGTCTGGCCACTCCAGCTCAGAGACCAGGGTCTGGAACTGGATGGCATAATGGCTGACCAAGGACGAGCTCTGTGACAGTGCCAGCAGCTGGAGCACGGTATCATGGGTGACTCGCAGTCCCAGGAAGACTTGCCTCAGAGAAGCCAAGAACTGAGAGGCACTCTGCACCACATGATCACCACGCTCCCACAGCGGTGTGGCCCACTCCAAAGCCCTGCCTGACAAGAGCATGTCACTAACACTAGGGGTGCCCTATATCGCACTACTACCCGGGATACTTCTGAAGGTGAAGATGCCAGGGCCTCCACCCTTGCCTTATCTCCTGAGTTAGCACTCCGTCTGTTCTCTTCCCCCACCCAGGTGTCACGTGGACCCGTCCTGTGTGACGCGACCAGCAGGCCGGTAAATAAAACAACAAGACGCGGCATGTGATACTGTCCTGTGTGACACGGCTCGCAGGCCGGTAACTAAAACAACAAGACAAGGGGAAGGGAAACAGTTACAATGGTGGGCCCTGCGATAGGGACAGGGGACGTGGAGACCTCCTGCACCCTCCTCCTAACGTTCCCTATGCCGGTTCCGCACCGGGCGCCGATCAGGAACCTGTCACCCTAGCACACCCTACACCTATCCCTTGCTAGGGAGCTGGGTGGTGCAGGCACTGGCCCCACCGCTGTACTAATACACACTAAGGAAAAACACAAACGGGGAAACACAACTTAGCTTTACTCTGTTGCACTTGCTCCTGGCAACAGAGTCCACCACCAGAATGCAGCTTTCCTCCTGAATAGCTGTCACCAAGCTCTGCCAGAGCTGCAAGGAAATCCCCTCTGACTCCTTCCACTCCAGGGCTCTGACTGAGCTGCCAGGACCTCTCTCTAGATCCTTCCTCCACCAAGGATGGTTGAAATGAACACTAACCAACACTGATTGCAACACCTGTGACTTTCTTATAGCAGAGCCAGCAATCACACCTGCATTATAATCATGTGCACTTAACTAAAGAAACTAGAGTGCAATGACGCTCACCACCACCGGGGGCAAACTTAGAACAAAGAACACCACAGTACAATAATCCTAAAGTCCACCGGGGGCAAAAACCAACCTTAAGCACAGCTTAGGAAAAAAAAAAGGTTATCTGTGCTTTTTATATGTCCTGATCCAGCATGGATCATGACAGTACCCTCCCCTTAATGAGGGGTCTCCGGACCCTCAAGACCGCTCCCCATCAGGGAACCACCTACAGCGGGGACGCCCAGACCCAGAGTTCACCCCAGCAACTACCTGCATGTCAGGTTGATGAGAAACGAGCCCGCTGGTATTGGCAACGTATGTTCTGGAGGCAACACACATCTCCGAAGCGCTGACCTGGGGAACGGGTTGTGTATGTGTATGTTTGGTATGAGCTGGTAACACTCCACAACTCACTTCCACTGGATGTTTTTAGGTGGCCACCCATACACACTCGTTCACACACAGGTCCGGACCTGAACATTTATTGCCACTCGTTCGTTTGTCACCACTTGGAGAACTCTTTCTGGGATTGACAACAGAGGCGTCCCCGTGTCACCACACTCACACCCCGGCACCTCACCAAGGGGTACACCACCCTCCAACCCCTTCCACCACGAGGTCTGCGCCTCCCGGGGTTGACCAACGGCGAGGGTTGAGACTTGCCCCTACTCTCCTGCAGCACATCTGCTGCCCTCACCGGAGAGGAAGGGGTCTGTTGAAGAAAGACGGCAGAGACAGTGGTTCCTAGGCAGCAGCCCTCACACGAGTACCCCAGCTGACCACTTCCCTCGCCCGTCAATCTATTACCGGGTTGTGTCTCTTCAGCCAAGGGAGGCCTAAAACAATAGGCACTGGCATCCCCTCCAAGACGTAGCATGACAAGGACTCCTCATAATGTCCGATACGCAGATGGATATTCTCTACGACCTTGGTCGAGCTCCCCTGGCTCAGTGGAACAGAGTTTGCCCGGATGGCAAGGGACATGGCGGCCTCCAGCGACCTGGGGGCGGCGTACTGCTCCAGAGTATCCTGCAACTTTGGAGACAAACCTTGCACAAATTGACTCCTACAGTTGTGGCCAAAATTATTGACACCCCTGCAATTCTGTCAGATAATACTCAGTTTCTTCCTGAAAATGATTGCAAACACAAATTCTTTGGTATTATTATCTTCATTTAATTTGTCTTAAATGAAAAAACACAAAAAGAATTGTCCTAAAGCCAAATTGGATATAATTCCACACCAAACATAAAAAGAGGGTGGACAAAAGTATTGGCACTGTTCGAAAAATCATGTGATGCTTCTCTAATTTGTGTAATTAACAGCACCTGTATCTTAACTGTGGCACCTAACAGGTGTTGGCAATAACTAAATCACACTTGCAGCCAGTTGACATGGATTAAAGTTGACTCAACCTCTGTCCTGTGTCCTTGTGTGTACCACAATGAGCATGGAGAAAAGAAAGAAGGCCAAAGAACTGTCTGAGGACTTGAGAAACCAAATTGTGAGGAAGCATGAGCAATCTCAAGGCTACAAGTCCATCTCCAAAGACCAGAATGTTCCTGTGTCTACCGTGCGCAGTGTCATCAAGAAGTTTAAAGCCCATGGCACTGTGGCTAACCTCCCTAGATGTGGACGGAAAAGAAAAATTGACAAGAGATTTCAACGCAAGATTGTGCGGATGTTGGATAAAGAACCTCGACTAACATCCAAACAAGTTCAAGCTGCCCTGCAGTCCGAGGGTACAACAGTGTCAACCCGTACTATCTGTCAGCGTCTAAATGAAAAGGGACTGTATGGTAAGAGACCCAGGAAGACCCCACTTCTTACCCCGAGACATAAAAAGCCAGGCTGGAGTTTGCCAAAACTTACCTAAAAAAGCCTAAAACGTTTTGGAAGAATGTTCTCTGGTCAGATGAGACAAAAGTAGAGCTTTTTGGGCAAAGGCATCAACATAGAGTTTACAGGAGAAAAAAAGAGGCATTCAAAGAAAAGCACACGGTCCCTACAGTCAAACATGGCGGAGGTTCCCTGATGTTTTGGGGTTGCTTTGCTGCCTCTGGCACTGGACTGCTTGACCGTGTGCATGGCATTATGAAGTCTGAAGATTACCAACAAATTTTGCAGCATAATGTAGGGCCCAGTGTGAGAAAGCTGGGTCTCCCTCAGAGGTCATGGGTCTTCCAGCAGGACAATGACCCAAAACACACTTCAAAAAGCACTAGAAAATGGTTTGAGAGAAAGCACTGGAGACTTCTAAGGTGGCCAGCAATGAGTCCAGACCTGAATCCCATAGAACACCTGTGGAGAGATCTAAAAATGGCAGTTTGGAGAAGGCACCCTTTAAATATCAGGGACCTGGAGCAGTTTGCCAAAGAAGAATTGTCTAAAATTCCAGCAGAGCATTGTAAGAAACTCATTGATGGTTACCGGAAGCGGTTGGTCGCAGTTATTTTGGCTAAAGGTTGTGCAACCAAGTATTAGGCTGAGGGTGCCAATACTTTTGTCTGGCCCATTTTTGGAGTTTTGTGTGAAATGATCAATGTTTTGCTTTTTGCTTCATTCCCTTTTGTGTTTTTTCATTTAAGACAAATTAAATAAAGATAATAATACCAAAGAATTTGTGTTTGTAATCATTTTCAGGAAGAAACTGAGCATTATCTGACAGAATTGCAGGGGTGTCAATACTTTTGGCCACAACTGTAAGTGCAGGGTCATTCCACTGAGTATTAGTGGCCCATCTCCTAAACTCTGAGCAGTACTCCTCAGCGACCCGGGCTCCCTGCTTACACCTACGGATTTGAGATTCCGCCAGGGCGACGCCATCAGGATCCCCATACACAAGCGCCAAAGAACTCGTCCACGGACTCTAAAGATGGAGAATCGTCCGGTAGGGAGAAGGCCCAGGATTGGGGATCCCCTTTAAGAAGGGACATAAAGATTCCCACCCGTTGCTCTTCACTCCCTGATGAATGAGGGCGCAGCCTGAAATACAATTTACAGGCTTGTTGAAACTCCAAGAATTTATCTCTCCCTCCAGAAAATCTGTCAGGGAGGGATATCTTGTGTTCCGGCTGAGCCTGTCTCTGAACCAAGCCCCCAAAGCCCACCAACTGCTGCAGTTGCTGCACCAATTCACTGCGCAGCCCCCTAATCTCATCAGTAAGGGTCTGCAGCATTTGGGCAAAGGTCTGAACTGGGCCCATGGCTCAGCAGAAAAAAAAAAAAGTTGTCGTTGATGATAATGTCACTTGGACCCGTCCTGTGTGACGCAACCAGCAGGCCGGTAACTAAAACAAGACGCGGCACGTGATACAGTCCTGTGTGACACGGCTCGCAGGCCGGTAACTAAAACAGCAAAACAAGGGGAAGGGAAACAGTTACAATGGTGGGCCCTGCGATAGGGACAGGGGACGTGGAGACCTCCTGCACTGCCCTGAGTCAGTGTCCCTAACGCTCCTAATGCCGATTCCGCACCGGGCGCCGATCAGGAACCTGTCGTCCTAGCACACCCTACACCTATCCCTTGCTAGGGAGCTGGGTGGCGCAGGCCTGGCCCCACCGCTGTACTAATGCACACTAAGGAAAAACACAAACGGGGAAACACAACTTAGCTTTACTCTGTTGCACTTGCTCCTCCACCAGAATGCAGCTTTCCTCCTGAATAGCTGCCACCAAGCTCTGCCAGAGCTGCAAGGAAATTCCCTCTGACTCCTTCCACACCAGGGCTCTGATTGAGCTGCCAGGACCTCTCTCTAGATCCTTCCTCCACCAAGGATGGTTGAAATGAACACTATCACCAACACTGATTGCAAACACCTGTGACTCTTTTATAGCAGAGCCAGCAATTACACCTGCATTATAATCATGTGCACTTAACTAAAGAAACTAGAGTGCAATGACGATTCACCACCACCGGGGGGCAAACTTAGAACAAAGGACACCACAGTGCAATAATCCTAATGGCCACCGGGGGCAAAAACCAACCTTAAGCACAGCTTAGGAAAAAAAAAGGTTACCTGTTCTTTTTATATGTCCTGATCCAGCATGGATCATGACACCAGGGAAGAGGAGCGCTACTGTGCACGGTAGCACACCAACCCGACAAGGCAACACAAACAAAGGTTAACAGAAATCTCCAGGCATGCAAAATATTCACCCAAATATAAGAAAGGAATGCATCGGGGTGTGTAGATAGGGGAATAAACCAAAATAGAGGATACGGAATTACCAAACATATGTTTGGGGGCTGTCTATTCCTTTGGGGGATCTGCTTCAGGGCACTTTAGATTTCACCTTTCTGTCTTTAGGCTTAGTTAGTTCTCCGGCTGTGACGAAGCGTCTAGGGCATCATAGGAATGCTCCACGGCTACTGCTAGTTGTGTGGATAGGATCAGGTGTCTGCAATCCGCTTAGATACCAACCTCTCTGGTCTCCTGGTGGCTTAGCCTGTTCCTGCCATCCTCCACGGTGACCCATTCATAACAGAATCACCAGCCTAACCGCAGACTCTAGGGTACTCAAAGGAAGGAAAGAATTGTAAAAAAAAAAAAAAAAGTGTCAGAATTTTTTTTATATATTTTTTCCCCTTTTTCTCTGGGGCCGTAGGGGGATTTTTTCTTTAATGGAGACTAAGCAATTGTCCGATCGTGTTGAGCAGCTCGCTGCTGAAGTGCGGGGAATTTCTGCCTATCTCGCTCAATCATCTGCTGTAGAACCAAAGATCCCTACTCCTGATGTGTTTTCGGGGATTGGTCAAAATTTTTGAATTTCAAGAATAACTGTAAACTATTTCTTGCTTTGAAGCCTAATTCATCTGGGAGCTCCGTGCAGCAGGTTAAAATTGTCATCTTCCTGCTGCACGGCGATCCAGAGAATTGGGCTTTTTCTCTGACACCTGGAGATCTTATTCTGGCTAATGTGGATGCGTTTTTTCAGGCCCTGGGGTTGTTGTATGATTAACCTAATGCTATTGATCAAGCTGAGAAAACCTTATTGGCATTGAACCAGGGTCAGGTTGCTGCGGAGTTATACTGCCAGAAGTTCTGAAAGTGGGCGGTCCTTACTAAATGGAATGATGATGCCCTAGCAGCTCTCTTTCGGAAGGATCTAGCAGAAACCGTAAAAGATGTTATGGTGGGATTTCCTGTCCCCTCTGGTCTTAATGACTCCATGTCATTAGCCATTCAAATTGACTGACGTTTACGTGAACGTAAAAGTACGCGAGAGGCGGTGCTGCCTTTTGAACTAACTTCTGAACCCATGCAATGTGATAAGGTTTTGTCTAGGGCGCAACGTCAAGAGTTCAGAAGGCGTAATAAGTTATGCTTCTTTTGTGGGGACGCCTCATGTTATTTCTGTCTGCTCTAAACGAGAAAAATGTTTTGCTCACGCATTTGTGGTGGGCAGTGTACAGCCTAAGTTCCTGTTGGCAGTTCCCTTGATCTCCTCCTTGTCTACTTTTTCTGCTAAGGCCTTTGTTGATTCAGGAGCAGCTTTGAAACTGATGGATCTTGACTTTGCCAAGCGTTGTGGTTTCCCCATGGTGCCCCTGAGAACCCCCATTCCCTTGAGGGGGATTGATGCTACCCCTTTGGCGGAGAATAAACCCCAGTTTTGGACCCAGGTGGTAATGCGGGTCGCCCCGGACCATCAAGAGAATTGTAAATTTTTGGTGTTGCACAATTTACATGATACTATTGTACTGGGTTTTCCTTGGTTGCAAACCCATAATCCTGTTTTAGCTTGGAAATCTCTGTCTGTGGTGAGTTGTGGTTGTCAGTGTGTTCTTAGTGACACTCCTGTTTTCTCCACCTCTCCCCAGTCTCAAGACGTTGCTATTTGGCTGATTTTCTGATGCGTTTAGTGAGATTAAGTCTGCGTCTTTGCCTCCTCATAGGAGTTATGACTGCGCAATTGAGTTAATGCCCGGTTGTAAATTTCCCACGGGTCGGCTTTTCAACTTATCTGTACCTGAACATGATGCTATGCGATCTTATATCAAGAAATCATTGGAGAAGGGTTATATCAGACCATCCTCTTCGCCTTTGGGTGCTGTTTTTTTCTTTGTGGCCAAAAAAGATGGCTCATTAAGGCCATGTATTAACTATCGTTCCCTTAACAAAATCACTGTTAAATATCAGTACCCGTTACTCATGATTTCTGATTTATTTTCCAGAGTTAAAAGTGCTTGTTGGTTTACCAAACTTGACCTCAGAGGGGCTTATAATCTTATTCGCATCAAGCACGGGGATGAATAGAAGACGGTGTTTAATACTCCGGAGGGACATTTTGAGTACCTGGTGAGGCCTTTTGGGCTCACTAATGCCCCTTTCGTCTTCCAATCTTTTATGAACGATATTTTCCGGGACCTTGTGGATAAGTTTTTGATCATTTATCTGGATGATATTTTGAGTTTTTCCATTGATTGGGATTCTCATGTGGAACATGTCCGGACTGTGTTCCGGATTTTGAGGGTAAATACTCTGTATGTTAAGGGATCGAAATATCTTTTTGGTGTACAGAGGATTTCGTTTTTGGGATTCATTTTGTCCCCGTCTGCTATTGAAATGGACCCGGCCAAGGTACAGGCCATTTATGATTGGGTTCAGCCCACTTCTCTGAAGGCTTTTCAGTTTTTGGGTTTTGCTAATTTCTACCGTAAATTTCTAAGTAATTTTTCTGGTATTGTTAAACCTCTGACGGATTTGACCAAAAAGGTGCTGATGTGGTGAATTGGTCTCCAGAGGCAGTCTCGGCATTTCAGGAGCTTAAGCGGAGATTCACTTCTGCTCCGGTTCTACGGCAACCTGATGTTTCACTCCCATTTCAGGTGGAGATAGATGCTTCTGAGATTGGTGCAGGAGCCGTTTTGTCTCAAAGAGATCCGGTAACCTCTAAGATGAATCCCTGTGCCTTCTTTTCTAGAAAAATTTCTCCATCTAAACGTAACTGTGACGTTTTTAGGTACAAGCTACGTCAGAGAGTGGACCCTCTGGATCGCGGATCCGGAGCCCCTGGGCCGAGCACACCAGGTCAAGACCGACCCCTATACAGGGATCGTTTGGGGCAGGACCACAGAGGACGGAGGCGCGACAGCCGGGACCGAGAGGGACGGCTCAACGGACAAATAAGGACTAGGGAGAAGGAAGGCTCTGAAGAGGGCCAAGGACTGGAGGAGACTGGGGAAGTATGCACAGACAAGGCGTGAGAGAGACACGAAGGACGGCAAGGAACAGAGGCAGGACAGGCTGCGGACAGGGGGAATGTACAACACAGAGGACGGCAGGAGAGCTGAGCCTGGAGAGGCTGAAGACAAGAGAATGTACAACACGAAGGAAAGCAGGAACTACAGGGTATTGTAGCGGCCAGAAGGTGCAAGAGGACTACACGATCATCAGGCGCCCTCCTCATAGCGAGGGCGCCTGAAGTATCCAAGCACCCGGAAGTGCGTCCCCCTGCCCTGCCCCTCAGCGATGCCCACTGCTGGAGGGAGAGAACGGGAGGGAGCGCGCGCGTGACTGAGAGCGGATGCCTGGAGCCGCAGCGGGGAGCAACGCAGAGCGGGCGCGCGCAGGTGAGGAGACGCTGCGGCGTGCGCCGCCGCTGAAGGGGCATCAGCGGGCACAGCCGCCGATGTCACAGTAACTATGACGTGGGGAATCGGGAATTATTGGCCATGAAGTGGGCATTTGAAGAATGCAGACATTGGTTGGAGGGAGCTAAACATCAAGTTGTGGTCCTCAGCGATCACAAGAATTTGATTTATCTTGAATCAGCCAAGCACTTGAATCCTAGACAGGCTAGGTGGGCCTTGTTTTTCACGCGTTTTAATTTTGTGGTCTCCTTTCTTCCAGGCACTAAGAATGTTAAGGCGGACCAGTGGAGGAAAAGAGTAATGTCTGAAATTCATTGCTCCGTGTTGGCTGGTCATCCAGGTATCTTTGATACCAGAGATTTGGCGAATCGGTCTTTTTGGTGGCCTGCATTATCTCGTGATGTCAGGAATTTTGTGGAGTCCTGTGGGACTTGTTCTCGGTCTAGTGGTTTGTTTATGCCCCTGGTTTGTTTATGCCCAGGAGGCCATGGACTCATATCTCAATGGATTTTATCTCTGATCTCCCTGTCTCTCAGAGAATGACTTATCTGGGTGATCTGTGATAGATTTTCTAAGATGGTCCATCTTGTACCACTCCCAAAGTTGCCATCTTCTTCTGAGTTGGTGCCCTTGTTTTTACAACAAGTGATTCGTTTGCACGGGATTCCTGAGAACATTGTGTCGGATAGAGGGGTCCAGTTTGTTTTCAGATTTTGGAGGGCTTTTTGTTCCAAACTGGCAATTCAGTTGTCTTTCATCCTCAGACCAATGGGCAGAGAACAAACCAGACGTTGGAGTCCCATTTGAGATGTTTCATATCTGCTGATCAGGATGATTGGGTCTCATTTTTGCCCTTGGCCAAATTCGCGCTAAACAATAGGGCTAGCTCTGCCACTTTGATGTCTCCTTTCTTTTGTAACTTTGGGTTTCATCCTCGATTTTCTTCGGGGCAGGTAGAAGCTTCTGCCTGCTCAGGTGTGGATTCTGTGGTATAGAGAATGCAGCAGATTTGGGACCAAGCAGTGGATAAGTTGTCCCACTCTCAGGAAAAGGCCCAACGGTTTTCCAACCGGCATAGGACCATTGGTCCCCGGTTTAAAGTAGGTGATATTGTTTGGTTGTCCTCAAAAAATATTCCCATGAAGGTTGCATCTCCAAAACTCAAGCCAAGGTTTATTGGACCTTATAAGATTTTGGAAATCCTTAACCCCGTTTCTTTTCGTTTGGCTCTTCCAGTTATGTTTAAGATTCATAACGTCTTTCATAAATCTTTGTTGAAAAGGTTTGTGGAGCCAATCGTTCCCATGGCAGCGCCCCCTGACCCTGTACTGGTTAAGGGTAATTTGGAGTATGAGGTAGAAAAGATATTGGATTCTCGTCTGGCTAGACGGAGACTTCAGTACTTGGTCAAATGGAAGGGTTATGGCCAGGAGGATAATTCTTGGTTCTCTGCTTCTGACATCCATGCCAAGAGATTGATTCGTGCCTTTCACCAGGCCCATCCTGATCGGCCTGGTGGCGTGGATGAGGGTTCGGTGACCCCTCCTCAAGGGGGGGTACTGTTATGAATTCTCTTGCTTGGAGTTCTGAGCTGAAGCTCCCTCTGCTGGTTACTGAGAGTAGTGGAGCTGGCCAGGTGGATGGAAGTTCCCCACCTGACGATGATAATTGGGAACCTGGGATTACTGGCTGGGAGCATATAATTGAGCTGGCTGCTCTTGGAGGTTGCTGGTGATTTCCTCCTTGTGCATTTGGAGTTCTTTTGTCCCCTGCCTGATCTGCATTGTTCAGCTAAGTGATTCTTTTGCTAATCCTCTGCATCTATTCTGGCTTTGCCTTTTTTTTTGCTTTCTGCTTTGTTGCTAGGGTACAGCGTGCTCCCTGCTGGGCCCTGCTTCATATGTTGCAGCTTGTTCAGTCCCCTGTTATGTTAGTATCTTTTTGCTTTGCTTCCAGTTTATACCAGAGTGCTGATCTAGCGGGGGTGAGGTCGTGTGAGCTCAGGTTTTTTGTATATTAGAATTGTCGGACTTTTTTAGGGTTTTGTGCATGATTGCAGACAGTATCTTTTCTGTCCTGTCCTGTCTAGACAGCTTGGGCCCCACCGTTTGCTCAGTCTGTTCTCTGCTTGTGTTTGTGTCTCATCTTGTCTCACCGACAATATATGTTTGGGGGCTGTCTATTCCTTTGGGGATCTGCTCCAGGGCAGTTTAAATTTCACCTGTCTTTAGGCTTAGTTCTCCGGCTGTGACGAAGTGTCTAGGGCATCGTAGGAACGCTCCACGGCTACTGCTAGTTGTGTGGATAGGATCAGGGGTCTGCAATCCGCTTAGTTACCAACCTCTCTGGTCTTCTGGTGGCTTAGCCGGTTCCTGCCATCCTCCTCGGTGACCCATTCATAACACCCCACTCCCACCTCAGACGCATCGACCTCAAGGATAAAAGGCTGAGAAACGTCAGGCTGTATAAGGATCGTCTCAGAAGAAAAACACCTCTTCAACGCCTGGCAGGACTGGACCACTTGGAGAAGTCCGTCCCCTTCCTGGTCATATCCACACAGACTGGGTATCCACGCTAGCAAACCGGGTACCCAAGCAGTGTATTTGACAATACGCACTCCATTTTACTACTTCCTGAGTCTGACAATCTACTACAGGATTGTGCAGAGTGAGTCAAGGAAGTCCCAGTACCACATGTGAGGGCAGACCCTCTAGCACATAACAGTCTTCAGTGTGCATGGCCCCCCACCTGAAGCTATAAGTCTTGGACGACTTGAATAAAATGCCCGTCTCAAGGGGGTGGAGTCGATGGTGATTATGGGTATAGGTCTGGACAGAGTGCAGTGGGGAAAAAAGTATTTAGCCAGCCACCAATTGTGCAAGTTCTCCCACTTAAAAAGATGAGAGAGACCTGTAATTGACATCATAGATAGACCCCCAACTATTTGAGTCAAAATTAGAAAACAAATCCAGAAAATCACCTTGTCTGACTTCGCAAGATTTATTTTGCAAATGATGGTTGAAAATAAGTATTTGGTCATTAACAAAAGTTCATCTCAATATTTTGTTATATATCCTTTGTTGATAATGACAGAGGTCAAACATTTTCTGTAAGTCTTCACAAGGTTGGCACACACTGTTGGTGGTACATTGGCCCATTCCTCCATGCATGTCTACTCTAGAGCAGTGATGTTTTGGGCCTGTCGCTGGGCAACACAGACTTTCAAATCCATCCAAAGGTTTTCTCTGTGGTTGAGATCTGGAGACTGGCTAGGCCACTCCAGGACCTTCATATGTTTCTTACGAAGCCACTCATTCGTTGCCCTGGAAGTGTTTGGGATCATTATCATGCTGAAAGACCCATCCACGTTTCATCTTCAATGCCCTTGCTAATGGAAGGTTTGCACTCCAAATCTTATGATACATGGCCCCACTCATTCGTTCATGTACACGGATCAGTCGTCCTGGTCCCTAGGCAGAGAACCAGCCCCAAAAGCACGATGTTGCCACCCCCATGATTCACAGTAAATATGGTGTTCTTTGGATGCAACTAGCATTCTGTCTCCTCCAAACACGAAGAGTTTTTTTTTTTACCAAACAGTTCTACTTTGGTTTCATCAGACCATATGACATTCTCCCAATACTCTTGTGAATAATCCAAATGCTTTCTAGCTAACTTCAGATGGGCCCGGATATGTACTGGCTTAATCAGGGGGACACGTCTGGCACTGCAGGATCCGAGTCCGTGGCGGCATAGTGTTACTGATGATAGCCTTTGCTACGATGGTCCCAGCTTTATGCAGGTCATTCACTAGGTCCCTCCGTGTGGTTCTGGGATTTTTGCTCAACGTTCATGTGATCACTTTGACCCTACGGGGGTTGAGATCTTGCGTGGAGCCCCAGATCGAGGGAGATTATCATTGGTCTTGTATGTCTTCCATTTTCTTATTATTGCTCCCATAGTTGATTTAATCACATCAAGCTGCTTGCCTATTGCAGATTCAGTCTTCGCAGCCTGGTGCAGAGCTGCAATTTTTTTTCTGGTGTCCTTCGACAGCTCTTTGGTCTTCACCATAGTGGAGTTTGGAATGTGACTGTTTGAGGTTGTGGGCAGGTGTCTTTTATACTGATAAGTTCAAACAGGTGCCATTACTACAGGTAATGAGTGGAGGACAGAGGAGCCTATTAAAGAAGAAGTTACAGGTCTGTGAGAGCCAGAAATCTTGCATATTTTTAGGTGACCAAATACTTATTTTCCACCTTAATTTACAAATTACATCTTGCAAAATCAGACAAGGTGCTTTTCTGGATTTGTTTTCTCATTTTGATTCTCATAGTTGTGGTCTACCTATGATATCAATTACAGGCCTCTCTCATCTTTTTAAGTGGGTAAACTTGCACAATTGGTGGCTGACTAAATACTTTTTCCCCCACTGTATGCGGGGATGAGGCCTTGGACATGGACAAACCTAGCATCGATCAAATTAAACCCCACCCCACTGTCCAGAAATGCAGACATGTCCACCTTAATTTCACCCAGGTGGACTACAGCTGGTAAGAAAAATTGTGTCCTACCCATGGAGGTGATGAGGACACCCGGATTGCTATCCTCTCCGAAACCCTGACCATAGTTTTCCTGGCAGTTGTTTAATATGTGAAACACACACGCCCCTTACGCCAGACAAAAGGTAGTTTACCCAAGGGAGGTGCTGCCCCCACCTGCATGGGTTCTACAGTAGGCTCAGAGCTGACTTCCCTTGACCCCGGACCACCCGCACACAGAGGTGATTCCTTATATCTCTGGCGAAGATGGTGATCAGCCCGGATCACCAGCGACATGGCTGCCTCAAGGGAGTCAGGAGTCTCATACAGAGCTAAGGCATCCTTTACCCTTACTGCAAGCTCCTCCGCTGGCCGGTCTGCTTGCTGAAGTTGCTAAAGACATACTGATAGGTAATTTAGATTGTGAGCCACATCGGGGACAGCAATGATAATGTCTGTAAAGCGCTGCGGAATATGTTGGCGCTATATAGAGATTATTAAGTTGACGCAGTATGGACTCCGCTAAGGAGATGCGATTGGATCATCATATATAAGGCCCAGTGCCAGAAAAAAATCCCTCCACCCTCTGAAGCGACAGAGTCAATCGGGAGAGAAAATGCCCACGCTTGGGGGTCCCCCTGGAGGAGCGAGATTACTATCCCCACACGTTGCTCCTCTGTACCCGAGGAAACTGGACGTAATCTGATGTACAATTTACAGGCCTCCCAGAACACAGCAAACTTGTCATGTTCCCCCATAGACTCTGTCAGGCAAAGTGATTTTGGGCTCCACTAAGGTTTGCTGGGGAGATGGAAGTCCCACGTCAGATGTATCAGGGTGCTGCAAAACCATCATGTGTAAATCCGCCACCTCCAGACTGAGCTGACGCAGTTGCCCTGTTAGAGCAGCGATTGGATCCATAATGGATAAAAAAAAAATGGTTACGGTCAGAGCAAATGTGACGACACAGCTTTCGGGTGACCCGGGACCAGGGGCTCCTTCCCTGACCCTAACACAAGGCACTGGGGGGCGCACTACTTCCTGGGATACTTCTGAAGGCGAAGATGCCGGGGCCTCCAACCTTGCTTTATCTCCTAAGTTAGCCCTCCGTCTGTTCTCTTCCCCCACCCAGGGAAGAGGGGAGCTACTGTGCACCGTAGTACACCAACCCGACAAGCAAGGCGACACAAACAAGGGTTAAAAGAAATCTCCAGGCATACAAAATATTCACTCACATATAACAGAGGAATGTACCTGGGTGTGTAGTTAGTGGAATAAACCAAAATGGAGAACGATAGGGAATTACCAAACATACAAACCAAACAACAGTCACAGATAACTCCTCCAACTCTGCTTCTCATATGAACTCCTCTTCCTCCATTAGACATACAGCAAATGCTTGCTCTGACAAGGATTTGTAACAGAGCCCAGATTATAAAGGGGAAAGGAGTGGCTAACCGAGCTCAGCTGTGAACACAGGAATTTCCTACATGGCCGATTAACCTGCTTAACCAGAAGAAATAACAAATTTAAAATGAACTAGTGCTTCTTCTCAGCGCTGGAGTAGGTGCAATATTACGCTGCGGTCTTCTGGCTCCACACTGTCTCGGTAACCCCGTGACACTCCAGTACAACATCCAAAGAACTGCAGACCTCACTTCCCTCAGCTAAGGTCAGTGTTCATAACTCCAACATAAGAAAGAGACTGCGCAAAAATGGCCTGCATGGCATAATTCAAAGATGAAAATCACTGCTGAGCAATAACATAATAAAGGCTCATTTCAGTTTGCCAGAAAACATATTGATGATGGGCTGTTTTGCTGCTTCAGGACCTGGAAGATTTGCTGTGGTAAATGGAACCACGAACTCTGTGGTCTACGAAAAAATTCTGAAGGAGAATGTCTGGACATCTGTTTGTGACCTCAAGCTGAAGCACACTTGGGTTATGCAGCAGGGCAATGCAGCAAATCTGAATGGCTTAAGAAAAACAAATTAAGATTTTGGGGTGGCCAAGTCAAAGTCCTGACGTTAATCCAAATGAGATGCTGTGGCATGACCTTAAAAAGGCGGTTCATGCTTGGAAACCCTCCAATGTAGCAGAATTGCAACAATTCTGCAAAATTCCTCCAGAGCGTTATAAAAGACTCATTGCCAGTTGACTGCAGTTGTTGGTGCTGCTAAGGGTGGTCCAACCAGTTATTAGGTTTAGGGGGCAATCACTTTTTCACACAGGGCCCCATAGGTTTGGATTTCATTTTTCCTTAATAAAGACCTTCATCTAACAATTTAAGGACCAAGCCACTTTGTAGGTTAATGAACAGGCCTTAATTTTGAATTCTGACCACTGTCACTTTATATGGTTATAACTCTGGAACACTTCAACGTATCAGGATACAGCAAAAAAGCAGAGAGGTTTACCCGTCCAGGCCTCCAGACAAATGCAGGATGCAGTGGACCCATATACGGTAATTAAGATGGCAACACAGGTGCAAGAATACCGATGATCATCGGTATTCTTGCACCTGTGTTGCCATCTTAATTATATGGGTCCACTCCATCCTGATAGTGCATTTGTCTGGAGGCCTGGACAGGTAAACCTCTCTGCGTTTTTGCTTTTTTCTTGTATTATTGGAGAATTTTTAAGTCTTCTTTTTGTGCTATTTCAGAACACTTCAACGTATCCCACTGATTCTGAGGCTTTTTTTTCATGACATCTTGTACTTTGTGATAGTAGTAAAATTTCTTCAATATTTCTTGTGATTATTTGTGGAAAAAATGTAAATTTGGCAAAAATTTTGAAAATTTCACAATTTTCAAACTTTTAATTTTTATGCCCCTAAATCAGAGCGTTATGTCACACAAAATAGCTAATTAGGTTAATAAATAACATTTCCCACATGTCTACTTTACATCAGCACAATTATTGAGACAATTTTTTTGTTAGGAAGTTATAAGGGTTAACATTTTTCAACAAAATTTACAAAACCATTTTTTTTAGGGACCACCTCACATTTGAAGTCACTTTGGGGAGTCAATATGACAGAAAATACCCAAAAGTGAACCATTAGTATAACTGCACCCCTCAAGGAGCTCAAAACCGCATCAAAAAGTTTATTAACCCATGACGTGCTCCACAAGAATTGAAGCAATGTGGAAGGAAAAAATGAACATTTAACTTTTTTTCACAAAAATGTGGAGGAAGACCACTCTTTAGGCGCACGGCAGGGCTCGGAAGGGAAGGAGCACCATTTGAGGTTTTGAACGTAAAATTGGATGGAATTGAGAGCAGACGCCATGTCGTGTTTGGAGAGCCTCTGATGTACCTAAACAGTGGATACCCCTCACAATGACACCATTTTGGAAACTAGACCCCCCAAGGAGCTTATCAGGCTGTGTGGTGAGCACTTTGAACCCCCAAGTGCTTCACAAAAGTTAACAACATAGAGCCGTGAAAATAAAAAAAATCATATTTTTCCACAAAAATAATATTTTAGCCCCCAATTTTTTATTTTTGCAAGGGTAACAGGAAAAATTGGACCACAAAAGTTGTTGTGCAATTTGTCCTGAGTATGCGGATACCCAATATGTGAGGGTAAACCATTGTTTGGGTGCATGGCAGCGCTCGGAAGGGAAGGAGCGCCGATTTACTTTTTCAACGCAAAATTGGCTGGAATTGAGATCGGACCCCATGTTGCATTTGGAGAGTCACTGATGTGCCTAAACAGTGGAAACCTTCACAAGTGACAACATTTTGGAAACTAGATTCCCCTGAGGAACGTACCTAGATGTGTGGTGAGCACTTTGAACGCCCAAGTGCTTCACAAAAGTTTATAACGTAGAGCAGTGAAAATATAAATATTTTTTCCACAAAAATGATCTTTTTGCTCCCAATTTTTTATTTTTCCCAAAGGTAACAGGAGAAATTGGACCCCAAAAGTTGTTGTGCAATTTGTCCTGAGTCTGCCGATACCCCATATCTGTGGGTAAACCACTTTGATCGCCTTACTGCGATCTTTGGGAGGCAGAATGAACAAATCCACAAAAGGTGAAGAATTGGTTTTATTTTTTACGCCGTTCCTCGTTCAGTATAAGTGATTAGGTGACTTTATTCTTCGGGTCAGTGTGATTACAGCGACAAAGTTTACATCCTTTTTTTATATTTAGCTTCTGTCTCTCACTAAAAGACGCTTTTTTTTTTGCAAGAAGTTTTTGCATCGCCATATTTTGAGAGCTATAATTTTTCCACATTTCGGCTGACAGAGTCACGTGTGGGCTTGTTTCTTGTGGGACAAGCTGACTTTTTTATTGGTACCATTTTCGGGCACATGACATTTTTAATCGCTTTCTATTCCAATTTTTGTGGAGGCATAATGCACAAAAACCAGCAACTCAAGGTTTTTTTTTCTCTGTTTCGCATGTGGTAAAATTGGTAAGGCAGATTTATTCTTCGGGTCACTATTATTACAGCAATACCTCATTTATATTTTTTTTATGTTTTGGCATTTTTACACAAAAACTTTTACAGAAAAAATAATTATTTTAGCATTGCTTTATTATGAGAGCGATAACTTTTTTATTTTTCCGCTGCTGGAGCTGTATGGCGGCTTGTTTTTTGCGGGACAAGATGGTGTGTTCAGTGATACTATTTTTATTTACATCCGACTTTTTGCTCGTTTTATTCCACTTTTTCCAAGCAGTATGATGATAAAGCATAAACTTTTTTTGTTTTTTTTTTACGCCATTCACTTAAGGAGTTAACTAGTGTGACAGTTTTATAGATCGGATTTTTATGGACGTGGAGATATCATTCGAGTACTTTCTTTTTACATAAAATGTGTATTTATTAGTCGATTTTTTTATTATTTATTTTTTTTACATTTTTTTTTTTTTTTTTTAAAGTTTTCCTTTTTGGCTAGTCCCATTATGGGACTTTCACTTTTTTTTTACTTTGATTGCAGGTATAATACATTAAAATGCTCCAGCATTGAAGTGCATTATACCTATATTGAAAGCTTTTCTTTCACTTTGCTTCTCCATCAATAGATCTTAAAGGATACCTGGTACACACAGTGTCATGTCGGTACCGGTTTACTGAATAAAATGATACCCTTGGTTGATGAGTGCACTTATTCCCTTTTGCTTATTTAACTGAGCGAGGGGGGGGGGGGGGGGGAGTAACATTAATCCCAACCCTAACCCTAATCCCAATCGTAACCGTAATCCAAACCCTAATCCTGAATGGTAGGGGTGTGTTAGGGTTATGGATAGGGTTGGGATTAGGGTTAGGGGTGTGTTGGGATTATGGTTAGGGTTGGGATTAGGGCTGGAGTTAGAATTGGGGGGGGTTTCCACTGTTTAGGCACATCAGGGGCTCGCCAAACGCGACATGGCGTTGGATCTCAATTCCAGCCAATTCTGCATTGAAAAAATCAAACGGTGCTCCTTCCCTTCCAAGCTCTGCCGTACGCCCAAACAGTGGTTTACCCCCACATAAGGGGTATTGGCATACTCAGGACAAATTGGACAACAACTTTTGGGGTCCAATTTCTCCTTTTACCCTTGTGAAAAAAAAAAATTGGAGGCCAAAATATCATTTTTGTGGAAAAAAAATGATTTTTTTTTTTTACAGCTCTGCGTTATAAACTTTAGTGAAACACTTTGGGGTTCAAAGTACTCACCACACATTTAGATAAGTTCCTTGGGGGGGGGGTCTAGTGTCCAAAATGGTGTCACTTGTGGGGGTATCCACTGTTTAGGCACATCAGGGGCTCTCCAAACGCGACATGGCTTCCGATCTCAATTCCAGCCAATTCTGCATTGAAAAAGTCAAACGATGCCCCTTCCCTTCCGAGCTCTGCCGAGCACCCAAACAGTGGTTTACCCCCCATATATGGGCTATCGGCGTATTCAGTAGACATTGCACAACAAATTTTGTGGTTCATTTTACCTTTTTCACATTAGTGAAAATAAAACTGGTTCTGAAGTAAAATGTTTGTGAAAAAAAGTTTGTTCCTTTCACATTACTTCCGTTTCTGTGAAGCATGTAAAGGGTTAATTAACTTCTTGAATGTGGTTTTGAGCACCTTGAGGGGTGCAGTTTTTAAAATGGTGTCACTTTTGGGTATTTTCTGTCATGTACACCCTTCAAAGTGACTTCAAATGTGATGTGGTCCCTAAAAAAAATGGTTTTCTAAATTTTGCTGTAAAAATGAGAAATCGCTGGTCAACTTTTAACCCTTATAACTTTTGCTTCCAAAATTGTGCTGGTGTAAAGTAGACATGTGGGAAATGTTATTTATTAGCTATTTTGTGTAACATACAGTACAGACCAAAAGTTTGGACACACCTCATTCAAAGAGTTTTCTTTATTTTCATGACTATGAAAATTGTAGATTCACTCTGAAGGCATCAAAACTATGAATTAACACATGTGGAATTATATAAATAACAAAAAAGTGTGAAACAACTGAAAATATGTCTTATATTCTAGATTCTTCAAAGTAGCCACCTTTTGTTTTGATTACTGCTTTGTACACTCTTGGCATTCTCTTGATGAGCTTCAAGAGTTAGTCACCGGAAATGGTCTTCCTACAGTCTTGAAGGAGTTCCCAGAGATGCTTAGCACTTGTTGGCCCTTTTGCCTTCACTCTGCGGTCCAGCTCACCCCAAACCATCTCGATTGGGTTCAGGTCTGGTGACTGTGGAGGCCTGTCATCTGGCGTAGCACCCCATCACTCTGCTTCTTGGTCAAATAGCCCTTACACAGCCTGGAGGTGTGTTTAGGGTCATTGTCCTGTTGAAAAATAAATGATGGTCCAACTAAAGGCAAACCGGATGGAATAGCATGCCGCTGCAAGATACTGTGGTAGTCATGCTGGTTCAGTATGCCTTCAATTTTGAATAAATCCCCAACAGTGTCACCAGCAAAGCACTGCCACACCATCACACCTCCTCCTCGATGCTTCATGGTGGGAACCAGGCATGCACAGTCCATCCGTTCACCTTTTCTGCGTCGCACAAAGACACGGTGGTTGGAATCAAAAATCTCAAATTTGGACTCATCAGACCAAAGCCCAGATTTCCACTGGTCTACTGTCCATTCCTTGTGTTCTTTAGCCCAAACAAGTCTCTCCTGCTTGTTGCCTGTCCTTAGCAGTGGTTTCCTAGCAGCTATTTTACCATGAAGGCCTGCTGCACAAAGTCTCCTCTTAGAAGTTGTTGTAGAGATGTGGCTGTTGCTAGAACTCTTTGTGGCATTGACCCGGTCTCTAATCTGAGCTGCTGTTATCCTGCGATTTCTGAGGCTGGTGACTCGGATGAACTTATCCTCCGCAGCAGAGGTGACTCTTGGTCTTCCTTTTCTGGGGCGGTCCTCATGTGAGCCAGTTTATTTGTAGCGCTTGATGGTTTTTGCCACTGCACTTGGGGACACTTTCAAAGTTTTCCCAATTTTTCAAACTGACTGACCTTCATTTCTTAAAGTAATGATGGCCACTTGTTTTTCTTTACTTAGCTGCTTTTTTCTTGCCATAATACAAATTCTAACAGTCTATTCAGTAGGACTATCAGCTGTGTATCCACCAGACTTGTGCACAACACAACTGATGGTCCCAACCCCATTTATAAGGCAAGGAATCCCTCTTATTAAACCTGACAGGGCACACCTGTGAAGTGAAAACCATTTCTGGTGAGAACCTCTTGAAGCTCATCAAGAAAATGCCAAGAGTGTGCAAAGCAGTAATCAAAGCAAAAGGTGGCTACTTTGAAGAACATAGAATATAAGACATATTTTCAGCTGTTTCACACTTTTTTGTTAATTATATAATTCCACATGTGTTAATTCATAGTTTTGATGCCTTCAGAGTGAATCTACAATTTTCATAGTCATGAAAATAAAGAAAACTCTGAATGAGGTGTGTCCAAACTTTTGGTCTGTACTGTATCTCTCCGATTTAAGGGGATAAAAATTAAAAGTTTGAAAATTGTGAAATTTTAAAAATTTGCGCCATATCTCCGTTTTTTTCATAAATAAACTCAAGTTATATCAAAGAAATTTTACCACTAACATGATGCACAATATATCACGAAAAAACAATCTCAGAATCAGCGAGATTCGTCAAAGCGTTCCAGAGTTCTGACCACTGTCACTTTATGAGGTTAGAATTGTAAAAATTGGCCTGGTCATTAAGCTGCAAATTGGTTGTCACTAAGGGGTTAAAAAAGAAGCAAAAGATGGATTTCATCAACAAAGGATCATTTTAATTAGTATAGCGGTGCTGACCTGGCACTGTGTGTAGGTTGCTATGCATAATGCTGCTGACAGGTTCCCTTTAACAAGGAACTTGTCATGGGACTTGTGCTTGAACTATTGCAGCTGTGTTCATTTTCATAGTTTTAAGGTTGAAAGTAGACATAAGTCCATCAAGTTCTATAACCTAACATGTTGATCCAGAGGAGGCAAAAACCCCATGAGGCAGATGCTAATTGGCCCAGGTTAAAGGAAAAAATACTTCCCGACTCCACATACAACATTTAGACCCATCCCAGGCGGCCCGCTCCAGTTGACTGACAGGTGTTTCCTGATGTGCATACATGGGGAGAGACCTGTCAGACAACAATATTAGGGCAGGGAAAAGCCAACAACCACCTGATACCTGCCTTGGACTAATCAGCTAAGAAGTTTAATCTGAATGCCGCAGCATTTCAGAATTTAAAAAAAAACAACATGCAGCGGCTGCAGTGATGCAGCCAGTGGCTGATTCATGCTGCTCATGGTTCAGATGACATGCATCCTCTAAAAAAAAAAGTTGTAATCTGAATCTGATCCTTCAGTGACCTGCCAGCCCATCCGTCAGCTGGTCTTGAAAAGGATAGATTTTATTATTTTTGCGGAGTAAATGATGAATTACGGCGGTGGCAGAAGAGGCTCCTAAGTGGAGAGAGAAACTTTTTTTTTAATAAAAAAAAAAAAAAGAAGCTTTTCTAGCATGGAAAGACTGTTTTCATTGTTCTAGTTTTAGGGTACAAACTTTTTATTTCCTTTTATTTATTTTTGGGGAGATGGGATGAACAAAAGCAATTACTGCATTTTTTTAATGTTTTAATTTTGAACTTTTATTCTCATAGTAAGACCTCTTATCATAAAAATAGCAATTTTGGTGTTTTAGAAAAATTATCTGTAAACTCGCAGTGACATAGCTGTATCATTTGGGTGCCTGTGGTGATATAAAGCAGCGAGGAAAACACACAGCGGTCCCGAGGATTTACTGAGTAAAAGATGGAAAACACAAGGATTCAGCCAGAAAAAAAAGATTTATTTGTAATCTGAAATCTTTCCTCTGACCTCCCAGCCGCAGCAGTGTCTCATTCCGGAACGTTGTCTGTAATCCAGGACAGATAAGGAGGGTTCCCCTGCTCTATGGGGACGCTGATCACCTCGCAGACTTCATATGGATGCACGGATCTGAAGGAGTAAGAAAAAAAAAGGCCCAAAAGCAAGTCATGAAGAACAGCAGGAGGCTGAGTGGGGAAAAAATGAGATTTATGGGATTTAAAAAAAACAATATATCTGGCTAAATGAGATTGTAAGTACTGAGGTCCCAATGGTGAGACTCCTACCGATCCCGAAAAAGAAGCTCTGCAGAGTTTAGTATGGAGGGAGTGGAGGTTGTGCAGCACAATGCTCTGCTCCGTCCAGTAATCCCATAAACAATGGATGGAGCGGAGCTGCTCATGCTAGCCTTCATCCGGGGCTCTGCTGTATTGGGATCAGTATTGGGCCCAGCGGTCGGACCTCCAACAATCAGTAATTTGCAATCCTGGTACAAAGCTTGTCTTAGATTAGAAAAATAAATTGGTTTGTTTTCACCTAGCGCCACCTGTGAGTACAAGCTGTGTCTGGTACTGCAGCTCAGCCCCCTTTAGAGAAATATATTAACACTTAGCCTATTAATGTGGCTGGCGCAGTTTCTTGTGAAATCAAATCTTAGACAATCCCATTAACAATTAGGGTAGGAAAGACAGCCATGACTGTGCACAGTCTCATCCTGCCACTCGCTGTTGCAAGAGTGGAGTGTAAATTGGAAAAAGAGAAAAGACCAAGCAATAAATGGTTTGCACACCTGAATGAATATCAAATATATAAATCACAATTATTAGGGAAACACAAAAATGGGTCCACAGAACAATAGGGAACAGGGATGTGGCTCTCCCCACACCCCTGTTCCCTATTGTTTTATGGACCCTCAGCCCATTTCTACTTGCACTTAGCCTTTATTCAAACTGGCTTGGTAAATATCAGAGCTTTGGCCTTTCATTTGGTCCTTAGCCTCTTTTGATTAAGAGGCTCTTATATAGCAATCTCGTTTTTTGCTATAGGCATGGGTTATTCATCCCGGGTTTGGGCATTTATGGCTTTCTAATATACTGTTTTTTTTTAATCAGATCTTTTTTATTAAACATTCAGGAATCAATACAGAAAGAATATGACATCTTATATAGCTAGTAAAAATTACATTGAGAGCAGATATTATTTAAAGGGTAAAACTCTTCCTGTGTAAGAATAAATAAAAAGAAGAAATCTCAAAACACAGATATTTGCATAAAATTGAGCCTATAAACAACATGGCTCCACAAATAAACAAAAATCAAAATTATACATCAGTGCCTTATTTCAGCGGGAAAACCATCCCCGCCAGCCGCGTCACTCCGCATCATATTTCGCCCCCCCCCCGCCCCCCACGGATATCAGGTCCAATCCACCCCAGCCCCCTCCCACCGCGCCACTCAAAATCTACTTCGCCACAAAGGGCACTAGACTTTATTTTCACCCCCCAAGCATCCCCTCATCGCAAGCACAACAGCAACTGGTCCAACATCGCATCCCGTACCAGTGCGCCCGAGGGGAGACCCCGTGACTCCATCCATGGCTGCCAAATTTTGTAAAACTTTCTTAATGCATTTCTTTTTAAATAAGCCCCCCTTTCCAATCTGATGACATTATTTAGTTTATTTTTAAGCTCTGACAATGTTGGTGGCATAGGATCCAACCAATGATATGCAAGTATCTTTCTTGCCTGATACAGGATGCGTGCTATTCCCAGGGCCACTGCAGAGTCCGGGTCAACCCCCTCCTCCCACAAATTCAACAAACATAGACGAGGTGACGGTCGTATTGTGATATGGTATACTTGGGCTATGAGTCCCAGGGTCTGCCTCCAGAAATCCCCAATGTGCCCGCACTCCCACATAACATGCATCAAGTGGGCATCATCCTGCCCACACCTAACACATTGTGTATTGGGCCTAAGTCCCATTTTAAATAATAAGCTGGGTGTTTTATATACCCTGTGAATGAGATATATTTGCGAAAGCCGCTGGCACTCAGAAACCGCCATTTTAGGGACCTGTTCTAGAATATCGGACCACTGGTCCTCCGTCAGGGGGCCAACGTCCCGTTCCCACTTATTCTTAGCAGCAGTCAGTGGATATGTCTCCAGATGGGCAGGCAATAATCTTTTATATAATTCAGAGATAAGTCCCCTAGAAGACTCAGATGTAAGTAGCATATGTAGTGTTTGATTATGTGTCACTATCACCGGATTTGTCCTTCTCTGTTTTTCCAATGCATGTCTTAGCTGTAAGTACTGATAAAAGAAGACGTGCGGGAGGTGAAATTCTGTTCTCAATTGTTCAAAACTCTTAAGAGTATTATTTTGCAAAATTTGTGACACCAGATAAATCCCTTTATCTTCCCATCTTCCGAACCCCACCAGCTTTTTGATCTCTTGCAAATCTGGATTTCGCCACAATGGCCACAATTCCGTAGGCCCATTTATCTTCAAAAGAGACTTACCCCTATCCCACACCTTGAAAATCATAGCCAACGTGGGGTATCGTGCCCCATTTATCTGCCGTCTTCCCACCTCCAACCGGCACCCTGGATATTTCCATACCGATCCTTCCCTCACAATATCACCACCATTGTCACACGCCCCATCTCTACCCCAACCCTTAAGATGTTGCATCTGGGAGGCTATAAAGTATATGAATGGGTTTGGCACCGCCAATCCTCCCTCCTCCTTCCCTCGCTGCAGTATCTCCAAGCGAATCCTAGCCTGTTTTTTCTTCCAAATTAATTCCCGGAATAATGTATTTATTTTTGCAAAAAAGTCCCTACAGATCCACACCGGAGAATTATGTATCAAATATAATAATTGTGGCATCATTACCATTTTGATTAAGTTAGATCTACCAATATTCGACAACGGCAGGCGACACCAAGTATGTACTTTTGCTCTAAATCGCTGCAACAGGGGCTCCAGATTCAGAGCCCGAAAATCCTTCGGGGCAGGACTAACAATTATACCCAGACACTTAAACCTCCGAACTACAGGGACCGGTATCTGCAAATCTGAGAAATCCGCCGGGAGAGGGTCTATCGGCATTAAAGCTGATTTGGACCAATTAATCCGAAGACCAGACCTCAGCCCAAATTCTCGAATGACCTCCATTGCCGGCAAAATCGAGGAATGTACCTTATCTAAATATAGAAGTAAATCATCCGCGTACAATGATATCCTCAACTCCACAGTTCCACATCTGAATCCCATTATTTCTCTGGACTTCCGAATTGCAACTGCCAATGGCTCCACCGCAGTAGCAAATAGCAAGGGCGAGAGCGGGTACCCCTGTCTAGTACCTCTCCCAAGAGGAAAAGACTCAGAGACCCTGCCATTAGCCCCAACCTTCGCCACCGGCGAGCCATACAACAGCCTCACCCAATTTATAAATCTGTGTCCAAAGCCCATTTTCCGAAGTACCGCCCACAAAAAACCCCACTCCAAACTATCGAACGCCTTAGCGGCGTCTAAGGACAAAATTGCTCTTCCCCTCAACTCCCCAGAACTATGTTGAATCCCCAAGTATAGTTTCCTAAGGTTCATAGATGTGGCTCTGCCTGGGATAAATCCCGTCTGATCCTTCTGTATAACAGATGAGATAACTCGGGACATCCTATTGGCGAGTACCTTGGCCAATAATTTAACATCTGTTGATAATAGGGAAATCGGGCGATATGAATCCGGAACCTCTGGATCCTTTCCGGGCTTTAATATTAAAACTATCAAAGCTTCCCTCATAGATGGCGGGAGGACCCTCTGCCTTTCAGCCTCTTCAAATACCTTAAGTAGCTTAGGTAGCAGTAAGGGTGCATAGGTTTTGTAAAACTCGCCAGGCAGGCCATCCATTCCTGGAGCCTTTTCATTTTGCATCTGACCAAGCGCCTCCTCCAACTCCTCCAACAGGATGTCCCGATCCAATGAATCCCTATCGCTATCAGCCAATGCAGGGAGAGAGAGAGCATCCAGGTACTGCTCAATCTCAGTCTCCGTGAGACTGCAATCTGATGTGTATAGTCGCATATAATACCTCCTTATCTCACTCACTATGTCCGCACTGTCTGTCACAGGACCACCCGAGTCCGTTTTTAGCCTATTGATATATGAAGATCCGTCCTGTGCTCTAATGACCGTGGCCAATAAATGTCCTACTCCCTCCCCCTCTATAAAATATTTTTGTTTGAGGAAATAACGTTTATTTGCTGCCGCCGACATGAGGTTTTCCCTGAGCGACCCCTGTGCCTTCTCCAAAGCGTTTTTAGTTTCCTCTGTCGGGTTGAGTATCACCGCAGCCTCCGCAACAGACACCTCCTGGATCAGACTCTGGGTGTAGCGTCTATTTTGGCTTTTCCGTGTGCATATTTCTCTAATATATAAGCCCCTGACATAGGCTTTCATGGAATCCCAGACTATGTGTGATGATGCAGAGTACTCATTAAGTTGAAAATATTCTAGAATGGCATCATGCAAATATCCCCCTATAAGCTGGATCCAGAAGGGATTAAGCTTCCAGATAGGTCTAGATAGGGTGAGGGGGTGTCCCCATGAAAGTGTGACATGTAGCGGCGAGTGATCAGATACACTTCTAGGCAGGTAGGCCACCCCTCGTACATATGGGGACATGAGTGTATTCCCAATGGCCAGGTCTATCCGTGACATAGCGTGGTGGGAGCTAGAGTAGCATGAAAACTGTCTGGCTGTGGGGTTTTGGACACGCCAAAGATCTACCATACCCAGCTCCACTAACGTTCTAGCAAATGAGGTTGAGGCTGCATCTTCTGATATGTTTCCCGAATGCAACTTATCCAAATAGGGATGCAAATATGTATTAAAATCTCCTATTAGAAGAGTCGGCGCAGGGGGAAAGGAACCCAAAATAGACAAGATTCTTTTTACTGGTTCGACTGAATAGGGCGGGGGGATGTATATGGCAACCAAAATAAATTGTATACCGTATAACGTGCAAAGCAAACATACAAATCTGCCCCCAGGGTCAACCACTGATTTAGTACATGAGAAGGGGATGGACCTGTGCACCAGCACACTGACACCCCGCGCATGGGTCGAGTACGTGGAATGATATTCATGTGAAACCCATCCCTTTGTTATCCAATGAATATTATCTTTCACCATGTGGGTCTCAGACATACACAGGATAGCCGGGAGAAATTTCTGCATATTAGTAAATATAGCACATCTCTTATTTGCATCCCCGAGCCCCCTAACATTCCACGCTACAATATTAAGTGATATCGCCATAAGAGCAGACTAAAAAATGAGAAATCGGAACATACTCCACTCCCGAGGGAGAGAGGCAATCTCCACCATCCCTCAGTACAATGAATTGGGTGACATGGCTGACGCACATCACATCCCACAGAACAATTAGGGAATACAACAACAAACGAAAAAAACAAAGGAGGGAGAGGGAGCACTGCACACCAGTGCACAGCGCCCCTACCCCCAAACACAAGTGTAACTTGCACATTTCTCTCAAATAGAGAGAATCAGGGCTAGAAAACTCGCCCAGAGTCAACGCAGGGAGAAGGGTCCACAGCTTGTCACTGTAACGAGTGTCCACAGCAATCCGGTCAGCTCCCGCCCTGAATCCGAAATGGAATGAACAGTAGTAATTATACCAGCATAGCGTCCTAGACAAAAAGGAGTAACAACACCTGGTGGCGAAAAAAGGGAGAACTTCAAGTATTCTTCCTCCTCATGGACCTCTCATTAATATCCAGCCAGGACAGCGCCATTCCCGCCGTATCAAAAAAGTGCGTTTCTCCATTCACATCAATCCGCAGTCTAGCAGGGTACATCATGGAATATGTCACCTGTAAGTCACGTAGGCGTTTTTTAATCTCAATAAATTGCGCCCTTTTATAATATACTGTTTTCTACTCAGCTATATTTGGACATTTGTATACATGTGTATGCTTCCTTCTGTTTTGACTATCATAATTATTGCCTGTTTATTGAACGTGATATATACACATGATCTCATATACCAGTGCAATAGTTCAATAGGAGGTTGTATTATCATTACACATGTATATTGGGCCAGGGGTGTCGTGATTTCATTTTGTATGTGTTTTTAAATGGTTTTAAGATTTATTGTGTGGTTTCCCTAATAAACTGTGAATTATATATTTGATATTCATTCAGGTGTGCAAACCATTTATTGCTTGGTCTTTTCTCTTTTTCAAATATATGGTTCATTTTTCCCATGCATGGTTTTTGCACCCGCATTGACTAATATCTGCTTTTTGGTGCACCCTATAGTGCTTTGTGCAAGAGAGGAGTGCATGCAGCCTGCAGCACATACAAACGTCTGTGAACATCCGGGCCGCATTGCTGCAGACTGTATGTAGAGATCCCTCAGTGTGGGTCATGTCGGGTGTTCTTGAGGGATGTTTCTAATATACGGCAGGTTTTGTGGGGTGTTCTCGGTATATGGCGGGTCTTGTGGGATGTTCCCTGTATATGGCGGGTCTTGTGGAATGTTTCCAAAATACGGCAGGTTTTCTGGGATGTTCCCGGCATACGGCGGGTCTTGTGGGATGTTCCCTGTATATGGAGAGTCTTGTGGAATGTTTCCAATATAAGGCAGGTTTTGTGGGGAGTTCTCAGTATATGGCAGACTTGTGGAGTGTTCTCAGCACATGGTAGAGACAGATATAATATTCTACTAAGAAGAGTACAGTCCAGCCGCCTCCTGTCATGGCAGCTGAATTCCCTACAGGCGATGCCTTTTTCCTCAGGATAATGCCCCTAACACACTGCAAAATATGCACAGGAACATAACAAACGATTCACGGTAACACCTCATCGCAATATTCCTACGATCTCAATGCGATTGATCATCTGTGGGAGGATCTGGAAACGCCAATCCATGGAGGCCGCCCCAAACAGCGCACAGGACATATATGCCGGTCTCCTCTCCCGACATGATGGAACGGTGCCGCAGCATCTTTTCTTATAACTCTACATCGTGTCGTTCCTGTTTTCCTTCCTACAAATTAATAAATTGCCAACTCTATGTCACCATTCCGCTTTTCGAATAGGCGAGTTCGGCATTGGTGTCCGCACTGATTGGACGGCGTATGGGTAAATAGCGGCACACCTCAATTTACTAGGAGGAATAACAGAGGGACGGCACAACACACAGCTCTAAGAAAATATGATCCCCTCTAATGGATCTGCCGCTGTCGACACAAGGCACTCCAGTGGAGTCCAGACCGACACAATATTTGGCAGGTTTTTCAATGTATGAGGCATTATCTCCATGCCAAACAAGTCCAAGTTGTGACCACCTCATTACTTAAGAGTCACGCGCCACGGTCGCCATTCTCACCTGACATAATCTGTTACCGCAGGGACCTTCGAGGATCTGGTCTTAATCATCTGTAATAAGAAGGTAACAATGGCTATTATTATTGATCGGAAGAAGGTGTCACAAAAACAGTAACTGGAAGAACAAGGTGACGGACATGTCCGCTATAACCTGACAGCTAGCTAACAGTATCACTGCCAATAGCCAGGCCACAAATACAGAGTTATGTGTGATATTGAGCCCTCTTCATAAGACACGATTATTATTGGACTCAAAATCTTTAGTGACAAAAAAGAAAAAAAAACAACTATAAATTCTGCGCTAATATTAGTGGGCGCAGGTTGCACCTACTGATCTCCGGACCACCTTTTTCCCGGCCATTTTTCCTATGTACAGTACATGGCCGCTCTACCACAGACTCATCTAGTGGTGTCTTGGACCCTCTTTGCCCTTCACAACTACAGCAACACCTGATGGCACAGATTTCACTGGGTATCGGCCCACATGGACGGGGTGGAGGTAAACATCCTGTTCTACTTTGTCCCAGAGATGCTCTATAGGACTAAGATCTGAGACTGTGAAGACCAGGGAGTGAGGAAAACTCGGCTGTCATGTTGCCAGGACCAAACAATTATTGTCCTTCTGTCATGGGGGGAAATAGCCACAGAGCTCATGTAAGTCCTGCTGTCCAAATGTCCATCCATCAGTATCAGAGGTACAGGATGCACCAAGAAAACTTTTCCCAGTTACTCGGCCAGCCTGACAGGAAGGTGTCATGGATTATTACAGCTTCTACCAAATTCTGATTCTTCCATCAGCAAGGTGCAGCAGAAGTCTGGATTCATCTGACCAGGCACAGCCTCTCCACTAATCAGTGATCCACTGATTGCTCTCTGGAGTCACACCTCAGTCTCCATCATGCAGGAATGGTGATCATCACAGGGCTAAAGAAGGACGACTTGTTTGTTCGGTTTCGTTAGTTGGACGCCAGTGTTATATTAGACTGCAGTTTCCTTGATTATGCATCAGTACAATCCTTCACCTCCGCACACCCCTTTAGTTGACCATTCACAGGATTCCCTCTCTTTGGATGTTTTCCCTTGATCTTGGTGTCAGCACAGATGCCACGCCCAAAGTTTGCTCAGATCATACAATTTGTATTGTGGATTCACATTATAATCTGATCCACAGAAAACAGATCACTGGATCTTCTGTTGCTCTCCGTAGGTCACGTGTCTAATAGCCACCAAAGGGAAGACCCAATTGTGAAAGGGCCGGTGTCACTAATATTGTAGCCATTGAGTGGTGCTTGACCCCGACTCCAGGCCTCTTCTCTATCCATGACTTTGTTACTACAGATCACTACTTTGCGTCATTTGTGAGCATTTTCCTACTCCTGGCTTCCTGCCTGTGATCGTGTCTCGATCCGGACACTCTCCAGTTGGAAGCATTCGTTCCTATTTACGCCATGATGGTCATTCGTAGTCAAGTGTATTGCAGCCTCAGCGCATGTGCCGATATCAACAGAACATCACAGCTGGCTGGGACATCAATAAAGTCACAATGAGCACAATTACCACCCTAAATGACAGACTATTTGGAGAACAGCCCCTCCCAGAGGAGTTGACCTCATCCCACCTTCCTCCTGACCTGTGGATGAAGCCCTGAAGAACAGTTGTGAACAATAAAAGGGCAATCTGCCTCTGTTCCCAGAGAGACTCTACAGAAAAACAGCCAAGGCTCCATCAAGAGGAGTACAGATTTGATACTCTACAAGATGACAGCTTAAGGGACCAGGGTACCAGCTGGAGGGATACAGATCTGCTCCATTGGCCATTACTGAATCCATGGAAACATTCAGAGAAGTTAGCTTGGGAACAGCTGGTCACCTGGCCCCATGGAGACATTCGAAGACTCCAGGTTGGGACCATCCTATCACCTGGCCCCATCGAAACGTTCGGAGAAGCCAGTTTGGGACAATCTGGTCACCTGGCCACATATCTTAATGGGCTTTCAGCTTCCTGAGCATGTTGTTACCTCCTGTATGTGGGTGCCAGTCAAAAAGCTGGGTACCATTGGTGGGGGAAGTTGGCCCTGGAACCCTGAAGTTGCAGCTGCTCTAATCCCGCCGAGTCAGGGGAAGGAGGAGACTCTGTAATTTGCACCATCTTATGTATTTCCTGGGACTGTTCTATAGGTTATTGTCTGTTGGTGGTTCATATTGCCACACTGTTTTACCCTCACCATGTGTTGTCTAAGTAGTGTTCTGCCCAAGGGGAAGAAGTGCAGATGTTCAGTGGGATGAGCCCTAGTCCACTCGGTCTATCTAAAAACAGCTGTGCCAGTGGACGAGGGCACCCACTGACTCTCTTGTCGCCACAAGGGTGTTGGTGATTTAGTGCAGAAAATCAAACTAACTGGTTCCTTTTCTATATTTATTGCATTTTTATAGTGTTTGTAGCTTAGTTTATCTGATGCAAAACTTCAAATTCCCTACACAGAATTAATGTGCTTCTCTAATAAGATAGCAATAAATATCAGCATCTTTTAAAGGTGGAAGTAATCCATTTGGATGGTGTTTGAGGAGGCGAGCACTTGACGGTCACAGTACCTCCTTCCAAAAGTCTGTGTTCTGTGATCTAGACCTCAGAAGTGGTAATTAAAAATCCAATCTCAGCTATAAGGGGTCATTCGTAGCTGCAGTTCGTCCGGTTTTATTGAAAATATAGTCTACTACTCTAAATAACTGTCTGCTGTAGGTCACCAATAGAGGATGCTCTCTACACACTAATATTAATCGGGAGCAGCAATCGCGCCCTGGTGGTGACTACAGGCAGCCAGAACTTTATCATTTATAGGTTTAGACAGAGGAGCAGGGAATTTGGAAGAGTGTCAGAAAAACTGAGGTACAACCACAATATAGAAAAGTAAAATACAAGTACGAACCTGAAAAAAATCAACAAATATAGTGGAAAGCTCAAAGTATAACTGGACTCCTGGAGGAGAACGTCAGCTCTTTAACATATGCACAATTGTATAGAAATCTGAGGGCTCTCACCAGCAATATCTCACTATCCTCCTCAATCTTCCCCTTCCATTCATATCTGATGGAGAGAAAGAAAAAAAAGTGTTAATGAAAAAAGGGTTAATGAGAAAAAAACAGAGCAAACCCAAATTTTAGAATTACAACTCCCAGCAAACAAATATTGGCAAAACAAGACAGAAAAATACTAATAAAATCCCATGGATACTTTAGTGTTAGGCCTGTTTCACACATCAGTTTTTTCCCATCAGTCAAGATCCGCCAATTTTTGTAAAAAACGGATCCGCCAAAAAAGGGACGGATCCGTTTTTTACACCCATAGACTTACATTATTGGCGGATCCTGACTGACTGTCGTCCGTCATGTTATGGAAATATATATGTATATGTATTTCATATAGATCTCACTTGCCTGCTATAGGCTATATACGGCTATATACTCCATATACTCATGTATTATTATATAGCAATACTGCACACAGATACATATTCACAGTTTGAACCTTATAACTAGTTGGTGGAAATAACCTGCTACCCCCCCATGAGAGAGTCTGGGGAGCTGATGTGATCTCATGATAGCATTGTCTTGTGACATGTCTCCAGACACACAGAAGAGGAAGTTAGGCCAGATGGTCCAGCCGATATTGTAGACTTGCTGACATTGGAATACAAAGGGCAGTATATCATCTGATTCTTAAGTCACCTTAGATCGGACGCCCATACATGTTCATGTATTTAAACTGACCAATTAGATAAGAAGTAAAGCCTTTATGCTAATGGTTAACCACTCCTTTCTGTACGAACTGATAAAAGACCATGAATGTGAATAAAGCTTCCAGAGTTCTGCTGGAATGAGTTGTTGCTAACCAAGTGTAGCTTCCTCTTTTCCTTTGAGCGCTCAATAAGACTCTGTCTAATTAGGACAGGCCACAGTACGCACAGGGGTAAATTCACCCAACCGAAAAATCCACAACAGTCACACCCGTTATTGTACGGATCCGCCAAGATTTTAGCGGCTCCCGGGCAGATTAGACGGACCCTGCAACGTTTTTTTGCAGTGACTGTCCGCTAAAATATCTCTCTCTCTCATCGGACGTGATCGCGCCGATATCTTCTCGCGCACATCTCTGCAATGCCGCGAGTTTGCGCCGATGTCCTCTCGCGCCCATCTCTGCAATGCCGCGAGTTCGCGCCAATCTCCTCTCGCGCCCATCTCTGCAATGCCACGAGATCACGCCGATCTCTTCTCGCGCCCATCTCTGCAATCGGGAGCGGGTTCCTTTAAATTCTAGCCTTCCCCGGATCCGTCCATCCGCCACTCCGGTGACAGCCGTTGCTGTCAGTCCGCCAGCGGATCTGTTTTCTGCTATTTTGGCGGATTTCGACTGATCTTAAAAACTGATGTGTGAAACAGGCCTTAATATGTGTTATTACAGTTATATTATAGCCAGTTACTGATCTGCAATTGATGAAAAAAATAGGAACAACATTTTAAAAGTGTCTAGATTACATAGTAACATAGTTAGCAAGACCGAAAACAGACATTTGTCCATCCCGTTCAGCCTACAGTGCCTTGTGAAAGTATTCGGCCCCCTGGAACTTTTCAACCTTTTCCCACATATAATGCTTCAAACAAAAAGATACCAAATGTAAATTTTTGGTGAAGAATCAACAACAAGTTGGACACAATTGTGAAGTTGAATGAAATTTATTGGTTATTTTAAATGTTTGTGGAAATTCAAAATCTGAAAAGTGGGGCATGCAATATTATTCGGCCCCTTTACTTTCAGTGCAGTAAACTCACTCCAGAAGTTCATTGTGGATCTCTGAATGATCCAATGTTGTCCTAAATGACTAATGATGATAAATATAATCCACCTGTGTGAAATCAAGTCTCCGTATAAATGCACCTGCTCTGTGATAGTCTCAGGGTTCTGTTTGATGCACAGAGAGCATCATGAAGACCAAGGAACACAACAGGCAGGTCCGTGATACTGTTGTGGAGAAGTTTAAAGCCAGATTTGGATACAAAATGATTTCCAAAACTTTAAACTTCCCAAGGAGCAATGTGCAAGCGACCATATTGAAATGGAAGGAGTATCATACCACTGCAAATCTACCAAGACCCGGCCGTCCCTCTAAACTTTCATCTCAAACAAGGAGAAGACTGATCAGAGACGCAGCCAAGAGGCCCATGATCACTCTGGATGAACTGAAGAGATCTACAGCTGAGGTGGGACAGTCTGTCCATAGGACAAGAATCAGTCGTACACTGCACAAATCTGGCCTTTATGGAAGAGTGGCAAGAAGAAAGCCATTTCTCAAAGATATCCATAAAAAGTGTCGTTTAAAGTTTGCAACAAGTCACCTGGGAGACGCACCAAACATGTGGAAGAAGGTGCTGTGGTCAGATGAAACCAAAATCGAACTTTTTGGCAACAATGCCAAACGATATGTTTGGCGTAAAGGCAACACAGCTCATCACCCTGAATACACCATCCCCACTGTCAAACATGGTGGTGGCAGCATTATGGTTTGGGCTTGATTTTCTTCAGCAGGGACAGAGAAGATGGTTAAAATTGATGGGAAGATGGATGGAGCCAAATACAGGACCATTCTTGAAGAAAACCTGTTGGAGTCTGCAAAAGACCTGAGAATGGGACATAGATTTATCTTCCAACAAGACAATAATCCCAAACATAAAGCAAAATCTACAATGGAATGGTTCACAAATAAACGTATCCAGGTGTTAGAATTGCCAAGTCAAAGTCCAGACCTGAATCCAAATCGAGAATCTGTGGAAAGAGCTGAAAACTGCTGTTCACAAACGATCTCCATCAAACCTCACTGAGCTCGAGCTGTTTGCCAAGGAAGAATGGGCAAGAATTTCAGTCTCTCAATGTACAAAGTTGATAGAAACATACACTAAGCGACTTGCAGCTGTAATCGCAGCAAAAGGTGGCGCAACAAAGTATTAAGTTAAAGGGGCCAAATAATATTGCACGCCCCACTTTTCAGTTTTTGAATTTCCGCAAAAATTTAAAATAACCAATAAATTTCGTTCAACTTCACAATTGTCTCACTTGTTGATTCTTCACCAAAAATTTACACTTGGTATCTTTACGTTTGAAGCATGATATGTGGGAAAAGGTTGAAAAGTTCCAGGGGGCCGAATACTTTCGCAAGGGACTGTATATTCCATCAGAATAAATCCCCAGATCTACGTCCCTCTAAAGAACCTAATAACTGTAAGATACAATATTGTTACGCTCCAGGTAGACATCCAAGCCTCTCTTGAACCCCTCGACTGAGTTCGCCATCACCACCTCCTCAGGCAAAGAATTCCAGATTCTCACTGCCTTAACAGTAAAGAATCCTCTTCTAGGTTGGTGGAAAAACCTTCTCTCCTCCAGATGCAAAGAATGCCCCCTTGTGACCTCACCTTCCTTGGTATAAACAGATCCTCGGAAAGATATTTGTATTGTCCCCTTATATACTTATACAAGGTTATTATATCGCCCCTCAGTCGTCTTTTTTCTAGACTAAATAATCCTAATTTTGCTAATCTCTCTGGGTATTGTAGATCCCCATCCCCTTTATTAATTTTGTTGCCCTCGCTCTAGTTCCATCATATCCTTCCTGAGCATCGGTGCCCAAAACTGTACACAGTACTCCATGTGCGGTCTAACCAGAGATTTGTACAGAGGCAGTATAATGTTCTCATCATGTGTCGAGACCTCTTTTAATGCACCCCATGATCCTGTTTGCCTTGGTAGCCGCTGCCTGGCACTGGCTGCTCCAGGTAAGTTTATCATTAACTAGGATCCCCAAGTCCTTCTCCATGTCAGATTTACCCAGTGGTTTATCGTTCAGTGTGTAATGGTGATATTGATTCCTTCTTCCCATGTGTATAACCTTACATTTATCATTGTTAAACTGCATCTGCCACCTTTCGGCCCAAGTTTCCAACTTATCCAGATCCATCTGTAGCAGAATACTATCATCTCTTGTATTGACTGCCTTACATAGTTTTGTATCATCTGCAAATATTGAAATTTTATTGTGTAAACCTTCTACCAGATCGGTAATAAATATGTTGAAGAGAATAGGTCCCAACACCGACCCCTGCGGTACTCCACTGGTCACAGCCACCAAGTTAGAGAATATACCATTTATAATCACCCTCTGCTTTCTATCAATAAGCCAGTTACTTACCCATTTACACACATTTTCCCCCAGACCCAGCATTCTCATTTTGTGTACCAACCTCTTGTGTGGCACGGAATCAAACGCTTTGGAAAAATTAAGATATACCACGTCAAATGACTCACCTTGATCCAGTCTATAGCTTACCTCTTCATAAAAACTGATTAGATTGGTTTGACAGGAGCATAAACCCATGCTGATATGGAGTTAAACAGTTATTCTCATTGAGATAATCCAGAATAACATCCCTCAGAAACCCTTCATATATTTTACCAACAATAGAGGTTAGTCTTACTGGCCTAGAATTTCCAGGTTCACTTTTAGAGCCCTTTTTGAATATTGGTAGCACAATTGTTATGTGCCAGTCCTGTGGAACAGCCCCATTGCTATAGAATCCCTAAAATATAAGAAATAATGGCTTGTCTATTACATTACTTAGTTCTCTTAGTACTCATGGGTGTATGCCATTCGGACCCGGAAATTTATATATTTTAATCTTATTTAGCCAATCTCGCACCTCTTCTTAGGTTAGATTGGTGACCCTTAATATAGGGTTTTCTTTGTCTCTTGGCATTTCACCTAGCATTTTATTTTCCACCGTGACTACCATGGAGAAGAAGGTGTTTAATATATTAACTTTTTCTTCGTCATCTACAACCATTGTTTCCTCATAATTTTTTAAGGGGCCTACACTTTCACTTATGATTCTTTTACTATTGATATAGTTGAAGAACAGTTTGGGATTAGTTTTACCCTACTTAGCAATGTGTTTCTCTGTTTCCTTTTTGGCAGCTTAGATAAAGTATTTTTCTTGCTATAGTTTTTTAGAGCGTCAACAATGCCATTCTGCTTTAGTAGTATATACTCGAGTATAAGCCGAGATTTTCAGCCCATTTTATAAGGCTGAAAGTGCCCCTCTTGGCTTATACTCGAGTCATAGACCTGGGGGTCGGCGGGGGAGGGGGAGCGCGGCTGTCAGATCATACTCACCCCCTCCTGGAGCCGTCTCTGCAGCCCCTGCTTCTCAGTCTCCGGCGCCTCAGCTCTTCCTGTGTTCAGCGGTCACATGGTACCGCTCATTAAAGTAATGAATATGCGCATATTCATTACTTTAATGAGCGGTACCACGTGACCGCTGAACACTGGAAGGAGATGCAGGCATAGGAGAAGCAGGAACTGCAGAGACGTGCCAGGAGGGGGTGAGTATGATGGGGGGGACACATGCTATATTCACCTGTCCCCGTTCCACTGCCATGCGATGCTCTGTCCTCCGGCTGTGACGTTCAGATCAGAGGGCGCAATGACGTAGTTAGTGCGTGCCCTCTGCCTGAACAGTCACTGCAGAGACCCAGAAAACCGAACGGCGTGTGCCGGTGGAATGAGGACAGGTGAATACTGCAGGTGTCGGGGCCCTGAGCCAGCGGCGACACCGGCACCTGGCCCCCATAGCGCGCCGGTGTCCCCGCCTGCTCAGGACACCGGCACCTGACCCCCAGCAATGAGAGGTGAGTATGTAATCTTTTTTTTTTATTATTCGCAGCAGCAGCATTATTATATGGGGCATATTCTATGGAGCATCTTATGGGGCCATAACCTTATGGAGCAGCATATGGGGCATATTATTCTATGGAGCATCTTATGGGGCCATAACCTTTATGGAGCAGCATATGGGGCATATGCTATGGAGCATCTTATGGGGCCATGAAGTTATATGGAGCAGCTTATGGGGCATATTCTATGGAGCATCTTGTGGGGTCATAACTAGAGTTGAGCGACATTCATCCACTCAATGCTGACTTTCATTCCCCATTGACTTGCATTGGGGTCGGGTTTCGGACGAAACTCCGACTTTTTTTGCCCTAGTCGCACCAGTGTAATCTGAAACGAATTTTGTTTCATGAAACCCCATCCGACTAAAGTCGCTCAACTCTAGTCATAACCTTTATGGAGCAGCATATGGGGAATATTCTATGGAGCATCTTATGGTGCCATCAAGATTTATGGAGCAGATTATGGGGCATATTTTATGGAGCATCTTATGGGGCCATTGTTATGAATGGGTCACCGAGGAATATAGCAGGCCCAGGCTAAGCCACAGAAAACCAGAGAGGTTGGTAACTAAGCGGATTGCAGACCCCTGATCCTATCCACACAACTAGCAGTAGCCGTGGAGCGTACCTACGATGATCCTAGATGCCTCGGCACAGCCGGAGAGCTAACTAAGCCTAAAGCAAGAAAGGGGAAATCTAAACTGCCCCAGAGCAGACCTCAAAGGAATAGATAGCCCCCAAACATATATTGTCGGTGAGACAAGATGAAAACACAAACGCAGGTAGGAAAATAGACTGAGCAAACGATGGGGCCCACACTGACTAAACAGGACAAGAAAGGAAAGACACTGTCTGCAATCACGCAAAAAACCCTGCAAAAAGTCCAATACGTCTGATGCACAAAAACACTGAAGTCACACAACTTCACTCCCATTATATCAGCACTCTGGTATACTCTGAAATCAAAGCAAAAAGAGACCAATATAACACGGGACAAAACAAACTGGCACAAGCAGTAACATATGGGCGGTGATTCATCACAGCCGGTCGATGAAGGGACGGATTCTGGAAATATTTTTGAGCTGGAGACGGCAGGAAGTAGAGAGAGCTTGGATGTGCGGTTTGAAGGACAGGGCAGAGTCAAGGGTTACTCCGAGGCAGCGGACCTCTGGTACGGGGGAAAGCGTGATGTCGTCAATTGTTATAGATAGGTCAGGTAAGGAAGATCTGTGAGATGGGGGAACGATGATCAGTTCAGATTTGTCAACATTGCGTTTGAGGAAGCGAGAGGAGAAGGAAAATATTATATGGCTGATAGACACTCTGGGACTTTGGAGAGCAGAGGGGTGACATCTGGGCCAGAGAGGTAGATCTGGGTATCATCGGCATAAAGGTGGTACTGGAATCCGTGGGACTTTATGAGTTGCCCCAGGTCAAGTGTATAGATTGAGAAGAGTAGGGGTCCTAGAACAGAGCCTTGGGGGACTCCAACAGAGAGAGGGTGGGATGAGGAGGTAGTGTGGGAGTGGGAGACGCTGAATGTGCGGTTGGAGAGGTATGAGGAGATCCAGGATAGGGCAAGGTCTTTGATGCCAAAGGAAGAGAGGATCTGTAGTAGGAGGTAGTGGTCAACTATGTCGAAGGCAGAGGACAGGTCTAGAAGGAGGAGTATAGAGTATTGTCCGTTTGCTGTGGCTGTAAGTAGGTCGTTAGTAATTTTGGTCAGGGCTGTCTCAGTGGAGTGATGGGGGTGGAAACCAGATTGTAGATTGTCAAAGAGCAGATTAGATGAGAGATGGGAGGAAAGTTCAGCGTGGACATGCTGCTCCAGGAATTTTGAAGCGAATGGGAGCAGCAAATATTGGGCGATAGCTGGACATAGCGGTTGGGTCAAGGGTTGGCTTTTTGAGGATAGGCGTGATTGTAGCATGTTTAAAAGCAGAACAGAAGGTACCAGAAGTTAGTGATAGGTTGAAGAGGTGGGTTAGAGATGGGATAAGAGTGGTGGCGAGGTTGGGGAGGAGGTGGGATGGGGTCAAGTGCACAAGTGGTGAGGTGTGATTTGGAGAGAAGAAGAGCAAGCTCCCCTTCAGTGATGTTGGATAAGGAGGTTATGGGGTTTGGGCATTGGTCTGGTATACAAAGGGGTTGTGGTGGTTGAATAATAAAAATTTGCCGTGTTTGGTCTATCTTGTTTTTGAAGTGCATGGCGAAGTCCTCAGCAGAGATTAGGGAAGTTGGAGGGGGCAGTGGTGGGCGGAGGAGGGAGTTAAAAGTATTGAACAACTGTTTAGGGTTGTGGGATAAGGAAGATACAAGGGATGTAAAGTAGGCCTGTTTAGCAGAGGTGAGAGCTGATTTGAATGCAAGTGTAGCTTGTTTGAGTGAAGTGAAGTCGTCTTGGGAATGCGTTTTCTTCCAGCGCCGTTCAGCAATTTTGGATGCTTGCCGAAGCTTTTTAGTGGTGTTATTGTGCCAGGGTTGTCTATTGATTCATCGCACTCTGTTTTGCATGACAGGGGCAACCGAGTCGATGGCTGATGCAAAAGTGGCTCTGTAAAAACTAGTGAGTGTGTGTCGTGGAGTGAGGATATGGAGGACAGTGATAGGATAGAGTCAGAGAGTGTATGAGTGTCTAGATGTGCAAGGTTTCTGCGGGGTGCACGTGTTGCTGGGCATGGGTGAAAAGTGAGGAGGACAGGGATGAGAACGTGAGTTGATGGTGGTCAGATAGAGGGAGAAGGGAGGTTGTGAAGTTAGAAAGAGAGCAGAGGCAGGTGAAGAACAGGTCTAGTGTGTCCGTCTGTGTGGGTGGCTGAGGAGGATCACTGAGTAAGTCCAAAGGAAGAAGTAAGGGATGTTCTTAAACATTTCTCATTTATTATCTGTATTCTTATTTCTGAGGACATTGTCCCAGATTAAGGGCATCTCTAAGCTGGTCAAACTTTGCCTTCCTAAAGTTCAGTGTTTTTGTGACTCGCTGACAAGTCCCCCTAGCGAAAGACAAGCGAAACTGTACAATATTTTTGTCGCTATTTCCTAGATGCCCGACGACCTGCAGATTTGTTATTCTGTCAGGTCTATTCGATAGTACTAGGTCTAAAAGTGCTGCTCCTCTGGTTGGAGTCTGCAACAATTGTGAAAGATAATTATTCTTGGTTATTAGCAGAAACCTTTTGCCTTTATGGGTTTCGCAGGACTCTGTTTTCCAGCTAATATCCGGGTAAAGTCCCCCATAACAAGGACCTCATTATGGGTTGCAGCTTCATCTATCTGCCTTAGTAGTAGAATTTCCAAGATTTCTGTTATATTTGGGGGTTTGTAACAGACCCCAATGAGAATTTTGTTACCATTTTCCCCTTCATGTATTTTGACCCATATGGCCTCGACATCCTCATTTCCTTCGCTAATATCCTCCCTTGAAGTGGACTTTAGACAAGACTTTACACAAAGACAAACCCCTCCTCCTCTCTGATTTTTACGATCCTTTCTTAACAGACTATAACCCTGTAAGTTAACTGCCCAGTCATAGCTTTCATCTAACCATGTCTCGGTTATTCCCAATATGTCATAGTTACCTGTAACCTGCTTCTAGTTCTTCCATCATGTTTGTCAGGCTTCTGGCATTTGCGAGCATGCAGTTTAGAGGATTTTGTTTTGTTCCAATCTCCTCCCTGTGGATTGTTTTACAAATTTTCTTACCTCCCTTCTGAGTATGTTGTCTTGGGTCTTCTTTGCCGCACAAGGCTTCAGTCTGAGCCTTGCGCAGAAATCCCGGCATCCCCTATCACTGAGGTTATTAATGGTCTTCTAAGGAAGTTTCTGCCACTGAATGCACTTGGGCAAATCATCAAGATCGGCTGCTGGCAGCTCCAGTGTAATCGCCGACCAATGACGTCCAGATGTGCTCAATGGAGACAAGTCCGGAGATGCTGCAGCCATGGGAGCAGGTTTAGGCCACACAGGCGGCTCACAGGAGCACCAGCAACAAGCGGTCTGAGATTGTCATATGAAAAGACGTCTCCTGCACCACTTTGGAGAAATGGTTGCATCACTGGTTGCATTTGCAGATCAGTAGCATCTCCATCCTGTGATTTCCATCATCACATGACTTTTCCTTCTACGTGTTGTAAATCAATCTTGGAGTGTATACAGTTGAAACCACATGTTTACATCCACTATATAAAGAGACACATTTGCATTAAAAATGGATAAGACACATTGGTGCTCCTAGGGTGCAAAATGTGAGCTCAAGCTGCTGGTGTCTAGACAGACTCTGTGCTAATTCTGTCAATGTAAAATCTGACTAAATACTAGGGAAAAAAGACACCGCGCTAGAGCAGTGGAATTAACCCCTTAACGTCCAATGACGGACACAGTTTGTCATTGGACACCTCCCCCTCTTTGGTGCGGGTTCCGACGATGAGCACGCACCTTTTCCGGGACATGACACATGATCTGATCAGCTGACGTTTCCCTAACAGCTGCGGGTGAAATCACGATTCACCCACAGCTGTTAACATGTTAAATGCCACTGTCAAACTCTGACAGCAGCACTTAACATGGACGCGCAGGAAGCGCGTCCTTTCCTGCTCCCATTGGCGCCTGTGTCACATGACCGTGGGTCGCCGACGGGTTGTCATGACAACCCGGGGTCAGGAGAAGACCCCTTGTGGTTGTCATTGATGCATCGCTGTGAGCGCCGCCTGGTGGTCGGCGCTCATAGCAAGTGAGCATTTCTGATACATAGAGAGCAGGGCGATCAGACAAGTTCAGCTTCAATTGAAGTAAAAAAAAAAAAAAAAAAAAGCCGATTTTAAAAATATGAAAAAAATAAATAAAAAATATAAACGTTCAAGTCACCCTTCTTTAGCCCCATTCAAAATAAAATAGAAAAAAAAAAAATACACATATTTGGCATCGCCGCGTTCAGAATTGCCCCATCTATCAATATATAAAAAGAATGAATCGAATCGGTAAACGGTGTAGCGAGAAAAAAAGAAAATCGAAAGCCAGAATTACGTTTGGTTTAGTCACTGCAACATTGCAATAAAATGCAATAACGGGCGATCAAAAGAACGTATATGCACAAAATTGCAGCTCGGCACACAAAAAATAAGCCCTCGCCCGGCCCCAGATCCCGAAAAAATGGAGACGCTACAGGTCTCGGAAAATGGCAACTTTTTTCTTTTTTACAAATTTTGGAATTTTTTTTCACCACTTAGATAAAAAATAACCTAGGTATGTTTAGTGTCTATGAACTCATAATGACCTGGAGAATCATTATAGCAGGTCAGTGTTAGCATTTAGTGAACCAAGTAAAAAAAGCCAAACAAAAAACTAGTGTGGGATTGCACTTTTTTTTGCAATTTCACAGCACTTGGAATTTTTTTTTCCAGTTTTCTGTTACACGACATGGTAAAACCAATGATGTCGTCCAAAAGTACAACCCGTCACGCAAAAGACAAGCCCTCACATGGCTGTTTAGACCAAAAAATAAAAATAGTTATGGCTCTGGGAAGAAGGGGAGCAAAAAATTAAAATGCAAAACCAAAAATACCCCAGGTTGTAAGGGTTAAAGTGAGTGTCAGCAACCGATTGGTGTCATAAAAGTGGCTTCCTTGGCCAGAAAAAAAAAGAGAATGCTCACTGATGGATGAGTATCCCACACATGCAGTCATTGGTGGTGTACAGTGGCGCAAACATTCCACACACCGGATTTTTCGGATTATAAGACGCACTCGTGTTCCCCCAAATTTGGGGGGGAAAGTGGGGGTGCGTCTTATAATCCGAATGTGTGCTGTAGAGGAGGGGGGCGGCTCAGGAGTGGTGTCAGGGCGCTGGCTGCGGGCTGCAGAGACAGCGGGTGGTCAGTGCACCCGCTCATTAGGCTCATGTAATATTCACTGCACCCGCTGTCCATCACCTTGGTGCTGAAGCTGCACCGAGTTGGTGGACAGGGGAGCAGCGCATATTGCATGTGCCTGCACTCTCCCCCCCCCAGCCCCGTCACTATAGTCACCTTCTGATGATGGCTCCATGCTCCCAGCTCTCCCCTGCCTCTTTCTGTGTCTGTGCCAATAGGACCTGCGGTCACGTGACTCCCAGTGAGCAGCACTGCAGTCATGTGATGGAATGTCCTGCAGCTACAATGAAATGCCTGTATGAGCAGCTCCTGGATGTCAGCATAGACACAGGAAGAGCCAAGGGGGAGCTGGGAGCACGGAGCCATCATCGGAAGGTGAGTTAACTGTTTGTTACTTTATCATGTGCGTGCCAGCAGCACAGGGGGGCATATCCAGGATGGGATGTGGGGGCCATGTGCGTGCCAGCAGCACAGGGGGGCATATCCAGGATGGAATGGGGGCATGTGCGTGCCAGCAGCACAGGGGGGCATATCCAGGATGGGCTGGGGGGGCCATGTATGTGCCAGCAGCACAGGGTGCATATCCAGGATGTGATGTGGGGCCATGTGCGTGCCAGCAGCACAGGGAGGGCATATCCAGGATGTGATGTGGGGGCCATGTGCGTGCCAGCAGCACAGGAGGGCATATCCAGAATGGGCTGGGGGGGCCATGTGTGTACCAGCAGCACAGGGGTCATATCCAGGATGTGATGTGGGGGCCATGTGTGTGCCAGCAGCACAGGGGGGCATATCCAGGATGGGGTGGGGGGGGCCATGTGCATGCCAGCAGCACAGGGGGGCATATCCAGGATGGGGTGGGAGGGTCATGTTTGTGCCAGCAGCACAGGGGGGCATATCCAGGATGGGATGGGGGAGCCATGTGCATGCCAGCAGCACAGTGGGGCAATGTGCCAGTGTAGCAACACAAGAGGCCAATGTGCCACCACAAGGGGGCAATGTGCCAGTGTGTAAGCAGCACAGGGGGGCCATGTACCAGGATGGGGGTTTAATAGATACCAGGATGAAGGACATATATATGATTTATAAGACGGACACTGGCATTATAAGACAGACCCCCATTTAACATAAAAAAAAATTCTCTTTTTCTTCAACAAATTTGGGGGTGCGTCTTATAAAGCGAAAAATACGGTAATAAGGGACCAGTGGAAAAGTGCAAAGCTGCAATCAGGAAACTGTTAAGGATAGCAGTAGAAAATAGAATTGCACTTACCGGTAATTGGGTTTCTAAGACCATCCACGACAGCACACAGGAGGCTGCATCCCCATCCTAATTAGGGACAGGAAACAAGAGGTTAAATGGCCCTCCCCTTCCTCTAATCCCCAGTGTTTTCCAAGGACCACAAAGAGTGAATGCTTGATTTATTATTTATTTATACAAGTCAAATGAACAAAATTGTTAGGGGGGAAAATTACCCGTGCTGTCGTGGAGGGTCTTAGAAACCCAATTACCGGTAAGTGTAATTCTATTTTCTCTAATCCCCTCCACGACAGCACACAGGAGGTATACCAAAGAATAATGGTTTAGGGAGGGATCAGAGCTTGCAGGATTTTCCTGCCAAAGGCTAGATCTCGTACTGACATAAGATCTAATCTATAATGCCTAGTGAAGTTATGGACTGAGGACCAGGTCGCAGCTTTGCAGATCTGCTCGATGGACGCATTTGCCTTTTCTGCCCAGGAGACGGAGGCAGCTCTAGTGGAGTGGGCCTTCAAGGATTCAGGAGGAGGTAAATCCTGATTTTTGTAAGCGGCCATGATTGCTTTCTTGATCCAGTTAGCTAGGGAGCTTTTGGACGCTTTTTTCCCTTTGTTTGGTCCGCCAAACTGAACAAAAAGATTGATTTTTCCTTCAGAGTTTTGTTTCTTCCAAATAGAAAAGGACTGCTCGCCGGACGTCCAGAGAATGGAATCCCACTTCTCGCCTGAATTTTGCCCACCCTTCTTGCCGTTGTAAGGGCTACGAGTAGTGCTGTTTTCCAGGATAGTTTATCTGTTACACCCGGTCCCCGTCCTGGCGCTGCGCCCAAGTCTGCCACTGTTACACCTGGTTCCCGTCCTGGCGCTGCGTCCAGGTCTGCCGCTGCTCCCCGTTCTGGGAATTCACCTCCAGCCTCGCACGCTGTCCTTGGCAGCAGCCGGCCTCCTCTGGGTCTCATGCTGCTACTCTGCATTCAGTCCTCCCTCCTGCCTCCACCTCCTGGCGTCCTGTTAGCAGATCTCTAACTAGAGCTATTAGGGCCCGCCCACGTGCTCTCCTGCCTTCTTAAAGGGACAGCGTGCATTTTTCCAATGGCAGCGCACTGGCTGCTATTTCTGGCCTCTCCTCCAGAGGGAGAGCGCCGGAGCAACGAGTATCAATCATTGCTACATCCGGTTCTCATGCTAACCTGTCTGCGCTGCGTCTGCAGTCTCTGTGCATTGACTAATGCTATCTGTCTCCACAGAGTATCAGTATCCTGTGCTTCCTGGTTATATCTGCAACCATCGGGGCGAAAGCCATCCCGTTCCACCAACAGCCATCCGAGTCCAAGGACTATGTGAAGGTCACTGGAACCGACTCCTTATCAACTACCCGGGATCCAGGACCTGTCTCATTACGGACTCTGCTGTAACTACTTTTATCCCTTTCGGTCCTGCTGGGACAGCTGTTATGTGTTCGGGGTCTAACTGGAGGTAGCACCTGTGTCCTCCGGGTATTCCATTCTGGCTCTGTCTGAGGGGCTTTACTACGGGTACCAGGGGCTCACTAGTCACGCTCCCTTCGGAGCCCCCGGACCGTGGTCCCGAGGTTCCACTTAAAAAATAAAAACGAATGTGAACTTCACCATCTCTGCCTCCGCTTCCATTCGTTACATTATCTATCTGGGTCTGGTTGATAGGTTCAAATGGAGAGCTCGTTAGACCCTTTTAGTACTACATTCAAGTCCCAAGCTGGGACCATACTGGATTTGTTTGGACGGATTCTGGAGGCTGCTGACATGAATCTCCTGATCCATCGATGCTCTGCTAAGTTTTGGTCGAAGTAGTAACTCAGGGCTGATACTTGGACCTTGAAGGTACTTGGTTTTAGTCCCTTGGATAAGCCTTCCTGTAGGAAATCTAGGATCTTTGCCAAGTCTGGGTGGAAGGGATCAATGGGAGTGGATCCATACCATGCCAAGAAAGTTTTCCATATTTTGGAGTATATGGCGTTTGTGATTGGTTTCCTACTCTTTTGTAAGGTGGATATCACCGCATCTGAGAGGCCTCTGGCTTTCAGGATTGTGGTTTCAGAAGCCAAGCTGCCAAGCTTAAGCTGTTGGGAGCCGGGTGAAGGATGGGACCTTGATGTAGTAGGTCGTGGTCCAAAGGTAGGATCAGAGGACCCTCTGAGTTCATTAGCTAGCCTTAGGGCTCCGAACCAGCTCCTTTTGGGTCAGAGAGGGGCGATATCAGGATAGTTTTGACCCCGTCTGTCCTGACCTTTTACAGAGTCCTTGGTAATAGGGGAATTGGTGGAAAGGCTTATGCCAGTCCAAAGTTCCACGGGTGAGTGAAGGCATCCACCCTTGAATGTTTTTCATTTGGATCTATGGAGAAGTACTGTTTTGTTTTGGCATTCTCTCGGTTCGCGAATAGGTCTACCTCCAGGAGACCCCATTTTTTTGGTTATGGTGTGGAATACTCTCATATTGAGGCTCCATCCTCCCGGATCTATGTCTATCCTGCTTAGGAAGTCTGCATTGACGTTGTCGGATACTTTCAGGTGGACAGCTGATAGGGACTGGAGATGGCGTTCTGCCAAGCCAAATATTCGTGGTGAAATGTGTTGCAGGCGTCCGTATTTTGTGCTGCCCTGATGACGTAGATGGGCCACAGTGGTCATATTTTCGGAGTAAATCCGGACATGGGTTCCCTGGATTGATGGTTCCGCTGCCTTTAGGGCTTCTTCTACCGCTCCCAGTTCTTTGTAATTGGATGACTGTTTTTCCATGTCTTTGGGTCAGAGTCCCTGAAAGACTCCCTGAGATGATATTGCTCCCCAACCGCGTTTGCTGGCGTTTGTTGTGATTGACATCATGGGATATTGTATGCAGGGTATCCATTTTACTAGGTTTCCCTGGTTGAGCCACCAGTTGAGAGACAGCTTTACGTGTTGGGGTAGGGAGATTCTCGTATTGAGGGTCTCTGAGTCTTTGTTCCAGCGGGATAGTATTCTTGAGTGGGCCTGGGCCCAGGGGACAGCCTGGATGCAAGAAGTCATTGATCCTAATGTTGACATGGTTAACCTTATAGTCACCGATTTTTTACTTTTTAGAGTCCGAACTTTTGATCTTACGCCTACCAGCTTGGTGGGCGGAAGAACCGATATTTGGTTCTGGGAATCTAGGAGGATCCCTAGAAAGACCTTCCTGGTTGAGGGATTCAGTTCTGATTTTTCCCAATTTACCATCCAGCCTAGGGATGTCAAGGTCCGCATGACTGATTGCAGGTGTTATCTTAGGCTAAGTGCACACGTACCGGAACTCTCGTGGAAATTACCGCGAGAATTCCGGAATTCCAGTCCGTGGGAAAATCGCATTTTAAATTCCCGCGGAAAAACTAGCATTTTGCAAGCGTATTTAGCTTGCAAAATGCTAGCGTTCTCCAAGCGATCTGTAGCATCGCTTGGAGAACTGATTGACAGGTTGGTCACACTTGTCAAACATAGTGTTTGACAAGTGTGACCAACTTTTTACTACTGAGGCCGCCTATGCAGCATCAATAGTAAAAGATAGAATGTAAAAAAAAAAAAATAAAAAATGGTGTTATTCTTACCCTCCGACGTCCCGCGCAGGCGTTCCCAGTAATCCTTTGCGAAAATGCCCGCGATGACGTCAGTTCTCGCGGGATCGCGACGTCTCACGGTAATTCGCGATGACGTCGCGCGGATGACCGCGAGACTTCGCGATCCCGCGAGAACGGACGCCATCGCGGGCATTTTCGCAAAGGACTACTGGGAACGAGAGCGTGAAGAGAAGCAGGAAGACTGCGCGGGACGTCGGAGGGTGAGAATAACAATATTTTTTATTTTAAATTCTATTTTTTACAGGGATATGGTACCCAAAGCCCGGAGGACAGTCTCCTCTCCTCCGGACCGTGGGTACCATCCGCAAATGTTCTGCTTACTTTTCGCATGGTGGGCACAGCCACATGCGGAAAGTAAGCGGAACAATGCATTCCTATGGGTGCGGGATCGCCGCGATTCCGCAAATTAATGAGCATGCTGTGGTTCTTACCGGGAAGCGATTCCGCCGCGGTAAAAACCGCAGCATTAGTACAGCATTGCGGAATCCCATAGGAATGCATGGGATGCTTATTTTTCGCGTTTTCGCGGCAAAATCGCGCGGCCGCGGAAACGCGAAAAAAACGCCACGTGTGAACTCAGCCTTAGAGTGGTGTTGGAGGGGGCCATGACCAGAAGGTTGTCTAGGTAAGGAACAACACATATGTCTTTTCCTCTGAAGAATGCTACCACTTCTGCCATTATTTTTGTAAATGTTTGGGGTGCCAATGATATCTGTAGTTATCCTTGCTAGCTCAGGAAGTAGTTTGCAATTCTGCCCTCTATCTGCTTGGCGTCGTTTCCTGTCTCTGTCTGAGAGAGAGTCGTGAAAAATATTTCCGCCTTTTGGGTAGCTCCATCGCCCTGTTTTCCCTTTCCCCCTGTATTGAGGGTCTTGAGCTTGTGGTGGGCGAAAGGGCTTTTTCTTGGGTGGTTTTGGTTCGGGAAGATTTTTCTTCTCGTCGGTCACCTTGTCTAGTAGTTCGTCCAGTGCTGGACCAAATACATATTCGCCCTTGAATGGAATAGAGCATAATTTTGATTTCGATAGAATATCTCCACTCCACATTTTCAGCCATAGGGCCCTTCGGGTGGTGTTGGAAAGTACAGATGTTCTTGCTGCAATACGGACTGACTCTGCCGAGGAGTCCGCTAAAAAGCCTGCTGCCTTCTGTAGAAGTGGTAGAGAGGATAGAAGATATTTCCTCGGAGTTCCACTTCTAATATGGTCCTCTAACTGTTGAAGCCAGGGATACAGGGTTTTAGTTACACAGGCAGATGCGACATTTGTTTCTAAGGATGCTGCTTAAGCTTCCCAGGACTTCCTCAGTAGACTATCCATTTTCCGGTCAAGCGGGTCCTTTTGCTGAGAGAAGTCTTTGAATGGTAGCGTAGTTTTTTTTAGCTACTCTAGCTACCTGGATATCTACTTTAGGAACCTCAGTCCAAGACTTTGCGGTTTCTTCATCCAGGGGAAACCGATCTTTCATCTTGCCTGGGATACTTAACTTCTTTTCCGAGAATTCCCATTCCTCCAAGATTACATTCTGGACATTATCATGTATAGGGAAAACCATTTTCTTCCTAAACTTCAGGCCGCCAAATAGATCATCCTGCATCGAGTGGGGTGGCCTTTCTTCTTCTACTCCCATCGTGTTCCTGACCGCCGAGAGTAGTTCTTCCATATTTTCTGAGGAAAAGAACCATTTCCTATTGTCCTCTGTCTGATTTGGGGTTATTTCACCCTCTTCCCTCCAATCCGCTGAAACCGACGACTCGGGTTCGGAATCTGAGTTGTCCTCAGGGGCATATTTCTTCTTCCTTGAGGTTGAGGCCCCCCTCCACCAATGACTGGGAAAAGGTAGCCGCCAGGGACGACTGAATCTCCTGTCACACCATCCTTCTTACTTCATCTATCAGGGATGGTTGTTCCTCCCGGACGATTTTTCCCATGCATTGCTGGCACAGGGTTTTTTTGTAATTAGAGGGGAGCTTTTTCCTACAGATGGCGCATTTGCAGCTTGTAGTCTTTTCTTCCGTTTTTGGTGCAGGATCCTTGTCTCCCTGAAAGAGAGAAAAGGAGGGGGGCCCTAACAATGGGTCCTGAGCCAAAAACGGTATACCCTTTTCCGAGTGTACTCACTGGGACAGGGTTTGCACTGGGATCTGCAGAAGCAGCTTTCAGGGAAGACACCCAGCATTCCTTTACCTCATCCAATCGGATAAGATCACTCCCCCTCAGTTCCTGGCTCCATCCTGTTTTTTTGTGGTTTTTTTTTGGCATTTTCAAATTTCCCGCCAAGATGGTGGTGCGTTCCACCGTGGAATTCAAGGTGGAAGTGACGTCGCGCCTACAGTCCTGGCGGTGTACGTCACTTCCGGTGCCTGCCGCTCGCCTGTGGCACGCGGGGGGAGTAATTCTTGGGCTGGGGAGCTACGGGAGGCCCCCAGCCCATCTCCCACCATCCAGCATTGCCGAGGCGCCGGAGGATGGTGCGTGTCCCGCCAGTGGCAGCGCCCAGGGAGGAAGGTCGGGGACGATCGACCCTGGCTGCCCGGCTTTCAGGTAAGACTCCGGGATTTGCCGGCCCCATCCACGGAGCACACAAAACCTCTTCATCCCGATTAGGGACAGGAAAACACTGGGGATTAGAGGAAGGGGAGGGCTGTTTAACCTCTTGTTTCCTGTCCCTAATCAGGATGAGGAGGCAACCTCGTGTGTTGTCGTGGAGGGGATTAGAGAAAACTTACTTGGAATATTGTGGAACACAGGACTTGCATATGGAGTGCAGTGGATCTGGCTGCTTGGAGATGGTGTAAAGCGCGCTTGCTAAGCTGATCTGCAGGAATAGTTGCAGAAGCTGCTGCAGAGGATAGGAGGACAGGATCCTGAACAACCTGAAGAGCGTCCTCCCCTGTTAGTGAGTTCCCTTCCGAAACCTCCCTGAGACAATAGCGGGGACCAGCGGTGCACTCCGGCCGAGAGGCGATGCTGTGCAGTTACGGAGTTTGAGGGGGGCGTGGTCTTGGTGCCGTCACCAGAACTGAAGGACGGGTGCGTGAGATGGCCAATTTGCCAATGCTTTTCGAAGGTGCTCGGACCTTCTTTGTCAGGGCTGCTCACCAAAGACTGTATGTGTGGGATACTCATCTATCAGTGAGCATTCTCTTTTTTTCTGGCCCAGGCAGCCACTTTTGTGACACCAATCAGTTGCTGACGCTCACTTTATTTCTATACGATTGCTGTGGCAGTGTGTAGTTATCTGTATATGACATCCACTGCTCTAGCGCGGTGTCTTTTTTTCCCTAGTATTTAGACACAGCTGCATGTTTTTCTCAATATCTGACATGAAATCAGAATAACCCCTTCCTTTTTAGGACAATTAGGATTACCATAATTATTAATATTTGCCAAATGCCAGAATAATGAGAGAGAGAAAGAAGGTTTTAAGGAATTTTTATTACTTACAGCAAAGTCAAAAGTTTACACATCATGCCAAAATGGTAACAAAGTGGCTTAAGAGTAACAAAGTCAATGTTTTGGAGTAGCCATCAAAAAGCCCTGATCTCAATCCTATTGAAAATTTATGGGCAAAGCTGAAAAGGCCGATGCGAGCAAGGTGACCTACAAATCTGGATCAGTTACACCAGTTTTGTCAGGAGGAATGGGCCCAAATACAAACCAACTATTGTGAGAAGCTTATGGAAGGAGATTCCAAACGTGTGATCCAAGTTTAAGGGCAATGGTACCAAATACTAATGAAGTGGTTGGAAACTTCTGACTTTGCAGTAAGTAATAAAAATGCCTTAAAACATACTCTCTCTCATTATTCTGACATTTGGCAAATATTAATAACTATGGTAATCCTAACTTACCTAAGACGGGAAAGGTTTATTCTGATTTCATGTCAGATATTGAGAAAAACATTCAGATGTGTCTTTTTATATAGTGGATCGAAACTTCTGGTTTCCACTGTATCTGTCTATCAATATGCAATACAATGAGTACTGTGCATAAGTTTTAGGCAGGTGTAGAATAAAGGCTGCACTATCAGGAGGTGTCTAATGAAATCCACATTAATTCTGCAGCCAGAAAACAACCCTGAACATCCAGTTAATGTCATTATGAACAAGGATCCCTGGGGAGTGATGATTCTGCATGATAGAGCCCTGATCTCACATCAAACCGTCTGTCCGCGATCACATCAAGAGACAGAAGGATCCGCACAAGCCTCATACACAGAAAATATGGAGTCAGTTATCCAAGATGTTTGGAGCAACCTGCCAAATTCCCTCAGAAACGTTTCTATTTTTTAAAGCATTTTTAATTTGCAGTATTTTTTCCCACTCCTATGTAAAACTTTTTATACACATACAGTAGAGACCAAAAGTTTGGACACACCTTCTCATTCATAGTTTTCTTTATTTTCATGACTATGAAAATTGTAGATTCACTCTGAAGGCATCAAAACTATGAATTAACACTTGTGGAATTATATAATTAACAAAAAAGTGTGAACCAACTGAAAATATGTCTTATATTCTAGGTTCTTCAAAGTAGCCACCTTTTGCTTTGATTACTGCTTTGCACACTCTTGGCATTCTTTTGATGAGCTTCAAGAGGTAGTCACCGGAAATGGTGTTCACTTCACAGGTGGTTTAATAAGTGGGATTTCTTGCCTTATAAATGGGGTTGGGACTATCAGTTGTGTTGTGCAGAAGTCTGACATCACAAAAGGGGCCGGTGTTGTGAGTTCATTTTCTGGTCTACCAGTTGTGCGTTCTCCTTCCAGGCTCCCTCTGATGGTGACAGGAGGTAGTGAGGCTGATTTAATCAGCAGAGATCTGCCACCTGATAATGAGGATGACGATTGGACCTCAGGAATCTCAGACTGGATTTAAGACAGCCAACGCCCTACTCTGGTGCTGGCGATTCCTTCTGGCTTATCAGGTCTTGGTTCTCAGCTCTGTTCCAGTCAGCTCAAGCTAAGTTTTTCTGCTAATGTTCACACTTGATGTTGTTGGTCTATTCAGTTTTTTGTGTGGCCAGCCAGCCCCGGCTGGGGCTGTGCTGAATTTCCACTCTTATTTATCTGTATTTGCCAATTTGCTTTTTGTCCCTTATTAGATTGGCCTCTTTTTGCTCTGTCTCAGAATATTTCAGAGTGCTGATATAGTGGGAGAGGTCTAGTGACTTCAGGGTTAATTTTGTTATCAGAAGTGTTGGACATTACTTTTGTAGGGTTTTGGGCAGATTGCAGACAGTGTCTTTCCTTTACCTATCCTTTCTAGTTAGATTGGGCCCCATCGTTTGCTCAGCCTATTTTCCTGCCTGTGTTTGTGTTTTCACCTTGTTTCACCGTCAATACATGTGTGGGGGCTGTCTATTCCTTTGGGGTCTGCTCTGGGGCAGTTAGTTTTCCCCTTTTCTTGCTTTAGGCTTATTTAGTCCTCCGGCTGTGACGAGACGTCTAGGTTCATCGTAGGTACGCTCCACGGCTGCTGCTAGTTGTGTGGTTAGGATCAGGGATCTGCAATCTGCATAGTTACCAACCGCTCTGGTTTTTCTGAGGCTTAGCTTGTTTAGGTTTTTTACTCCTTGGTGACCCATTCATAACAGAATCACCAGCCATACCTCAGATTCTAGGGTACTCAAAAGCAGGAAAAGGTTGTTAAAAAAGAAAAAAAAAAAAAAAGTGTCAGAATTTTTTTTTATTTTTATGTATTTTTTCCTCTTTTTCTCTGGGGCCGTAGGAGGATTTTTTTTTTTTTTTGCCAAATGGAGATTAAGCAATTGTCTGATCGTGTGGAGCAACTTGCTGCTAAAGTGCAGGGAATTTCCACCTACCTCATTCTGTCACATGCTGCTGAACCTAAGATCCCTACTCCTGTGTTTTCTGGGAATCGGTCTAAATTTCTGAATTTTAAGAATAATTGTAAATTATTTTTTGCCTTGAAGCCTAACTCATCGGGGAGCTCTGCGCAGCAGGTTAAAATTGTCATCTCCTTGCTGCGCGGCGATCCCCAGGGTTGGGCTTTTTCCCTGACACCTGAAAATCCTATTCTGACTAACGTGGATGCATTTTTTCAAGCCTTGGGGTTGTCGTATGATGAACCTAATGCTGTTGATCAAGCTGAGAGAAACCTGTTGGCATTAAATCAGGGTCAGGATTCTGCAGAGTTATACTGTCAAAAATTCTGAAAGTGGGCGGTCCTTACTACATGGAATGATGGTGCCTTGGCAGCTCTCTTTCGGAAGGGTTTATCAGAGACCGTAAAAGATGCTATGGTGGGATTTCCTGTTCCCTCTGGTCTGGATGATTCTATGTCATTAGCCATTCAAGTTGACCGGCGTTTACGTTAACGTAAAACTACACGGGAGGCGTTGCCACCTTTTGAACAAACGTCTGAACCTATGCAATGTGATGGGGTTTTGTCTAGGGCGCAACATCAGGAGTTTCAAAGGCGTAATAAGCTGTGTTTTTTCTAGGGAGATGCCTCTCATACTATTTCTGTCTGCCCTAAACGAGAGAAACGTTTTGCACACATATTTGCTGTGGGCAGTGTACAACCTAAGTTCCTTTTGGCAATTACTCTGATCTGCTCCTTGTCCACGTTTTCCACTAAGGCTTTTGTGGATTCAGGAGCAGCGTTGAATCTGATGGATTTGGACTTTGCTAAATGTTGTGGTTTTTCCATGACGCCTCTGCGGACGCCTATTCCTTTGAGGGGTATTGATGCTACTCCTTTGGCGGAGAATAAACCTCAGTTTTGGACCCAGGTGATATTGCGAGTTACCCCAGACCACCAAGAAAATTGTAAATTTTTGGTGCTGCATAATTTGCATGATACTATTGTTCTGGGTTTTCCCTGGTTGCAAACTCATAATCCAGTTTTGGAATGGAAATCTGGGTCTGTGGTGAGTTGGGGTTGTCAGTGTGTTCTTAGGGACGCTCCTGTTTTCTCCACCTCTCCTCAGTCTCATGATATTCCTGATTATCTGGCCGATTTTTCTGATGTATTTAGTGAGAGTAAGTCTGCATCTTTGCCTCCTCATAGGAGTTCTGACTGTGCAATTGAGTTGATGCCTGGGTGTAAATTTCCCAAGGGTCGACTTTTCAACTTATCAGTACCCAAACATGATGCTATGCGATCCTATATTAAGGAGTCATTGGAGAAGGGTCATATTAGACTATCCTCGTCACCTTTAGCAGCTGTTTTTTTTTGTGGCCAATAAAGATTGCTCATTAAGACTGTGTATTGATTATCGTTCCCTTAACAAGATGACGGTTAAATATCAGTACCCGTTACCGCTGATGTCTGATTTATTCTCCAGAGTTAAGAGTGCCTGCTGGTTTACTAAGCTTGACCTCAGGGGGGCGTATAATCTTATTCGCATCAAGCACGGGGATGAATGGAAGACGGCGTTTAATACTCCGGAGGGACATTTTGAGTACCTGGTAATGCCTTTTGGGCTCACTAATGGCCCTTCTGTCTTCCAGTCCTTTATGAATGATATTTTCCGTGACTTTGTGAATAAGTTTTTGATCATCTATCTGGATGATATTTTGATCTTTTCTAGTGATTGGGATTCTCATGTGGAACACGTCCGGACTGTGTTCCGGATTTTGAGGGAGAATTCCTGTTTGTTAAGGGAGCGAAATGCCTCTTTGGTGTACAGAGGATTTCATTTTTGGGATTTATCTTATCTCCATCGACTATTGAAATGGACCCGGCCAAGGTACAGGCCATTTATGATTGGGTTCAGCCTACTTCTTTGAAGGCCCTCCAGAAGTTTTTGAGTTTTGCTAATTTCTATCGTAAATTTAGAGGTAATTTTTCTGGTATTGTCAAACCACTAACTGATCTGACCAAGAAGGGCACTGATGTGCTGAATTGGTCTCCTGAGGCTGTCTCAGCATTTCAGGAGCTTAAGCGGAGATTTACTTCAGCTCCGGTTTTACGGCAACCTGATGTCTCACTTCCATTTCAGGTGGAGGTAGATGCTTCTGAGATTGGTGCAGGAGCTGTTTTGTCCCAAAAAGACCCTGTGACTTCTAAGATGAATCCCTGTGCCTTCTTTTCTCGAAAGTTCTCCCCATCTGAACGCAACTATGACGTGGGGAATCGGGAATTGTTGGCCATGAAATGGGCATTTGAGGAGTGGAGACATTGGTTGGAGGGAGCTAGACATCAAGTTGTGGTCCTCACCGATCACAAGAATTTGATTTATCTGGAGTCGGCCAAACGCTTGAATCCTAGACAGGCTAGATGGTCCTTGTTTTTCACGCGTTTTAATTTTGTGGCCTCTTTTCTTCCGGGCACTACGAATGTTAAGGCAAACGCCCTTTCTAGGAGTTTCTTTGCCGATTCTCTTAATGTGACCGAGCCTACTACCATCCTAGGTGAGGGGGGAGTTCTTTCTGCCATTTCGCCCGATTTGAGACGCACCCTGGAGGAATTTCAGGAGGATAAACCTGAGCTTTGCCCGATGGGAAAATTGTATGTTCCTGACCAGTGGAGAAAGAGAGTAATGTCTGAAATTCATTGCTCCGCATTGGCTGGTCATCCAGGTACTTTTGGTACCAGAGATTTGGTGAGTCGGTCTTTTTGGTGGCCTGTCTTATCTCGTGATGTCAGGAATTTTGTACAGTCCTGTGGGACTTGTTCTTGGTCTAAACCCTGTTCTCATTCTAGTGGGTTGCTGATGCCCCTGCCGGTGCCCAAGAGGCCATGGACCCATATCTCAATGGATTTTATTTCTGATCTTCCTGCCTCTCAGAGAATGACTTATCTGGGTGATTTGTGATGGATTTTCGAAGATGGTCCATCTTGTACAACTCCCAAAGTTGCCATCTTTCGCCGAGTTGGTGCCCTTGTTTTTACAACAGGTGGTTCGGTTACATGGGATTTCTGAGAACATTGTTTCCAACAGAGGAGTCCAGTTTGTTTCCAGATTCTGGAAAGCCTTTTGTTCCAATCTGGGAATTCAGTTATCCTTCTCCTCCGCGTTTCATCCCCAGACCAATGGACAGACTAAGAGAACAAACCAGACCTTGGAGTCTTATTTAAGGTGTTTTATATCTGTTGATCAGGATGATTGGGTCTCATTTTTGCCCATGACCGAATTCGCGCTGAACAATAGCGCTAGTTCTGCCACTTTGAGGTCACCCTTTTTCTGTTATTTTGGGTTTCATCTTCGATTCTCTGCAGGGCAAGTGGAGTCTTCGTCCTGCCCAGGTGTGGACACTGTGGTTGAGAGAATGCAGCAAATATGGGACCAAGTGGTGGTTAAGTTGTCACTCTCTCAGGAAAAGGCCCAGCGATTTTCCAACCGGCATAGGACTATTGATCCCCGGTTTAAAGTGGGTGATATGGTTTGGATGTCGTCTAAGAATATTCCTATGAAGGTTGCATCTCCAAAATTTAAGCCTAGATTTATTGGACCGCATAAGATTTTGGAGATTCTTAATCCTGTTTCGTTTCGATTGGCTCTTCCAGTTACGTTTAAGATCCATAACGTATTTCACAAATCTCTGTTGAAGAGGTTTGTTGAGCCAGTGGTTCCTATGGCAGCACCTCCTTACCCTGTGTTGGTTGAAGGCAATGTGGAATATGAGGTAGAGAAAATATTGGATTCTCGTTTGGTTAGACGGAACCTCCAGTATTTGGTCAAATGGAAGGGTTATGGCCAGGAGGATAATTCTTGGGTCTCTGCCTCTGATACTCATGCCAATAGATTGGTTTGAGCTTTTCACCGGACCCATCCTGATCGGCCTGGTGGCATGGATGAGGGTTTGGTGACCCCTCCTCAAGGGGGGGGTACTGTTGTGAGTTCTCCTTCCAGGCTCCCTCTGGTGGTGACAGGAGGTAGTGAGGCTGATTTAATCAGTAGAGATCTGCCACCTGATAATGAGGATGACGATTGGACCTCAGGAATCTCAGACTGGATTTAAGACAGCCAACGCCCTATTCCTTTGGGGTCTGCTCTGGGGCAGTTAGTTTTCCCCTTTTCTTGCTTTAGGCTTATTTAGTCCTCCGGCAGTGACGAGACGTCTAGGTTCATCGTAGGTACGCTCCACGGCTGCTGCTAGTTGTGTGGTTAGGATCAGGGATCTGCAATCTGCATAGTTACCAACCTCTCTGGTTTTTCTGGGGCTTAGCTTGTTTAGGTTTTTTCCTCCTCGGTGACCCATTCATAACAGTCCGGCTGGGGAGGTTCCACCCCCCTACTCTCTAGGTTGAAACTTTACTAAAAGCTTATAATAACTAAACGAGAAAAGCTCATATAAACACATATAGGGTACCATTGTTTGTAATTTATCGAATCCGATACGACATCAAACTTGCCATAATTAGGACACTCCATTTGGGAGCAATCCATATCTCAGTTTCTGGAGAGATTAGAATCATGAAAATTAGGGATTAGAAAGTTGGTTTCACTGCCTACGCAGAGATGTGAGTTTTATATCTCAGTCCCATATCGTTTTTGCGATATGCTTCTTTTCATACTACTCATATTGATCCCAGCACATGTCTAGAGAACCAAAAACTTCCTTTCCTGGCTGTTGCTGGGGGGGGGGGGGGACTAGAGAAGCTGCGAGAGGAAATCCCTGGTATCAGGTTTCAGATGCAGGCAGGGAACTGTACACACACACAGACAGCTGCTAAGGGGGAGAAACCAAAAGGAGAGGGGGGGCTGCAGATGTGTGACAAAGGGATTTTCTAGAATGTTCCAGAAACATATCTACGGTACATTACAGATACACAGCTGATAGTCCTACTGAATAGACTGTTAGAATTTGTATTATGGCAAGAAAAAAAACAGCTAAGAAAAACGAATGGCCATCATTATTTTAAGAAATGAAGGTCAGTCAGTCCGAAAAATTGGGAAAACTTTGAAAGTGTCCCCAAGTGCAGTGGCAAAAACCATAAAGCACTACAAAGAAACTGGCACACATGAGGACCGCCCCAGGAAAGGAAGACCAAGAGTCACTTCTGCTGCGGAGAATAAGTTCATCTAAGTCACCAGTGTCATGATCTCAGTGCGGGTTTGACTCGCACACGTGGGGTTAATGTCTGGAACCAGTGCTGATGACTGGCATTTCTGGGGTTAAAGGTTGTGATCCCGGTGCAGGCTTACCTGCACACCTGGGGCTATGATTGTGGCCTCTCCCTGGTTCTGGGAGAGGCTTCTTATAGCCTCAGGACGCTCCCATCCTTGTCAGTTTTACTCTTGCCCTTGGCAGAGTGTGGTGACCCCTGAGTGTGTTTGTGCTGTGTTCTGGTTGCTTGATTATCTGTGTATGACTCGGTCTGTGCTCTGGATATTGTTTGGACTTCTGCTTGGCCCTGACTATCCGTTCTGTCTCATCCCTGGTACGTTACTGCTATCTCTATGTATGAACCCCGTTTTGCCTGAGTAATCCTGTATGGTGTCTTGCCATCTCACTAAGCAGGACGCTAAGCCCCGCCCCTTAGTCACATGATCGTAGGTCCTGTGTCTGCTTGCTAGCTTCAGAGTCCACAGGTCCTGTGTATCGGTACTTTCTGGCTGTACCTGACCCCGGTACCCCTACAGTGCGGGTGAGTCCCTGCTCAGCGAAGGCTGCATGCCGGCGCTGACAGGATCCTGACATTATAACTGACCATTAAGTTTATGGGTTTTTTTTTTCTCTGCTGAGAAATATGGATCCCATACAATCTCTTGCTGAGCAAATGAAAAATCTGAGAGTCGGATGTTTCAGGGTTTATCTCTGGAGCAGCAAGCTCTGGCTCGCTCTCAGCAGCAGGTTTCTGAGACAGTTCGGGGGGCTTTAGCTGCTGGGTCTCTGGGGGCTGGGGCGAGTGATGTTGTTTTGGTGTCCCCAGAACCACCTGTTAAACTGCCTGATTTCTTTTCTGGGAACAAAAAGGAGTTCAGGGTCTTCATGGAGGGGTGCAAACTCTTCTTTAGTTCGAGGCCACATTCCTCTGGGGACGAAAGTCAGAAGGTAGGGGGTCATTATGTCTCTGTTAAGAGGGTCCCCACAAGCTTGGGCTTTCTCCCTTCCTCCCACTTCCCCTGAGAGTGTCTGTGAATGCGTTTTTTGAGGCCCTCGGGCACATATATGATGAGCCGGACCGAGTGCGATTGGCAGAGGACATGGTGATGAGTGTCTGTCAGGGGAAACACTCGGCTGAGTGGTTTTGTACAGAATTCCGCCGCTGGGCCGCAGAGGTCTCTTGGGACGACGCCGCACTCCGAGGACTCTTTCGCAGAGGCTTGACCGAGCGGTTACAGGATGCCTTGGCATTACATCCCCCACCTAACTCTCTCGAGGACGCCATGACCCAGGCCGTCCGGATGGACTGCAGGCTGCGGGCCAGGGGGGGTGATGCAGGCGGAGACTCCATTGTTCCCTAGTGGAAAAGAGACTGTTTCTGTACCCATGGACGTAGGGGATCTCTCCCTGAAGGAAAAGTAGAGACAATGCCGGAGAGAAAAGCAGTTATGCTTCTACTGTGGTAAAACGGGACATTGGAAAAGGGAGTGTCCTGATTGTCCATCCTCAACCCGGTCGACGGGAAACGACTAGGTCTGGGTAGTCAGCGGGGAGACTACTCAGACACTCAGGTACCCTTTTCCTCGCTTTCTAAGGTGTCGCTTCATGTGGAACTGTTAGTGGACGATTGTTGTTTTCCCTCTACAGCTTTCGTGGACTGCGGATCATCCATCAATCTCATTGACTCCCAATTGGTCACACGCTGTAAGATAGGGACAGTTAGACTTAAGGTTCCGATCAAAGTGGTGGCTATTGACTTCTCCCCCCCTCACTAAAGAGGGAATTCTCTTTATGTCTGACTTGTTTTCACTCAAAGTGGGCGCTACCCATGTTGAAAAATTAAGTTGTTTGGTTCTGGACAATCTACCAGAAGGATCGGTGTTGGGCTTGCCCTGGTTACAACGCCATAACCCAGTCATTAACTGGAAAGCGGGGGAGATTGTTCAGTGGGGGTTTAATGATTCGATGTTATGTGATAAGTCTGCACTATTGGTTGAACCTGTTAAATCTGTATCATCTGTCGAGCTGGAAGGTATTCCGGAGTACCTGAAAGAATTCGAAGATGTGTTCTCTGAAAGCGAGGCGGAGACGTTGCCGCCACATAGACCCTTTGACTGCGCTATCGAGTTAGTCCCGGGGCTAAATTGCCTAAAGCCCGTCTGTTTAATTTATCTGGCCCTGAGCGCTTGGCCATGAAAGATTACATTGCTGAGAGTCTTCGCAAAGGACACATACGTCCCTCAGTCTCACCTGTGGCAACAGGGGTTTGTTTTGTTAAGAAAAAGATGGTGGTTTACGTCCCTGCCTCGATTTTCGTGAGCTGAACAAGATTACTGTACGAAATACGTACCCCTTTCCGTTGATTCCCGATTTGTGTAACCAACTTTCAGGGGCAAAATGGTTCTCCAATCTGGATCTTCGGGGGGCACATAATTTGATAAGGGTCCGGGAAGGGGGATGAATGGAAAACCGCGTTCCTCATCACCGAGGGACTGTTTGAAAATTTAGTCATGCCGTTTGGTCTTACCAATGCCCCAGCCATATTTCAGAATTTCATCAACGTGGTATTCTCGTATCTCATTGGTCGTTTTGTTGTCATTTACTTAGACGATATTCTGATATACTCACACGACAGTCAATCTCATCTGAATCATGTACGAACCGTTCTCCAAAGACTGAGGGAAAATCATCTGCATGCCAAATTGGAGAAATGTGTGTTTTTTGTTCAAGAATTGTCTTTTTTGGGATTGTGTCCTGTGAGGGTTTTCGCATGGACCCCAAGAAGGTGCAGGCCATTGCAGATTGAGTGCAACCTGGAGACCTTAAGGGTCTTCAGCGCTTCTTGGGGTTCGCAAATTATTACCGCAAATTTATTCGGGGGTTTTCACAGGTGGTCAAACCACTCACAGATCTTACTTGTAAAGGTGAAGATGTGAGAAACTGGTCCTCGCTCGCAAAAGAGGCCTTTGCGACCCTGAAAAGAAGCTTTATGTCTGCTCCTGTGTTAGTACAGCCAGATCCATCCAAACCATTCGTCGTGGAAGTGGACGCATCAGAGGTGGAGGTGGTGTTGTCCCAAGGGCCTGCCACTCTAACCAACCTCAGGTCATGTGCTTTCTTTTCCAAGAAGTTCTCTGCTGCGGAAAGAAATTACGACGTAGGCAATAGAGAGCTTCTTGCGGTCAAATTGGCGTTTGAAGAATGGAGGCATTTTTTGGAGGGGGCCAGTCACCCGGTTACGGTGATCACGGATCACAAAAATTTGTCATACATTGAGTCTTCTAAAAGACTAACGCCCAGACAGGCCCAATGGTCACTTTTTTTTTCCCTGTTTTCAGTTTACGATTACATTTCGTCCAGGGTCTAAGAATGTCAAGGCTGACGCCTTATCGCGCAGTTTTCAGCCGGTGTCGCCCCCTGAGCCACCGTCCTCCATTCTTCACCCTGGGGTTGTGATAGCAGAGGTCTCATCTGAATTGGAACGGGAGATTCAGGGGGCCCAGTCGCGGGCCCCGGCGGCCAAGCCGGAGGGGAAGTTGTTTGTCCCAGAGCAACTTCGTCTGAAACTCTTGCAGGAGTTCCATGAATCCAAACTGAGTGCTCACCCTGGTAGTTCAGCCACACGTCTGGCGGTGGCTAGGATCTTTTGGTGGCCTACTCTTGGTTCGGACATAAAAAAGTTCATTGCTGGTTGTGGGGTCTGCGCTCGTTCTAAAAGCTCTCATAGCCGGCCGGCAGGGGAGCTGATGCCCTTGGCAGTGCCCGAAAGACCATGGACTCACTTATCCATGGATTTTGTTACCAATCTCCCTCCATCTAAAGGTAAAACAGTGGTATGGGTAGTGGTGGACAGGTTTTCTAAGCAGGCTCATTTTGTATCCCTGACCGCACTACCGTCAGCTGAGACGTTGTCCAGGTTGTTTGTGCAGCATGTGATCCGGTTGCATGGGGTACCCCTGAATGTGGTGTCTGAAAGTGGTGTGCAATTTGTGGCTAAGTTTTGGCGTGCTTTCTGCAAAAAATTAGGGATGTCTCTGTCCTTTTCGTCTGCATACCATCCTGAGAGCAATGGTCAGACGGAGCGCACTAACCAGTCCCTGGAACAGATCCTCATGTGTCTAACTTCTGCTAGACAGAATGACTGGTGCGATGCACTGCCGTTGGCTGAATTTGCCTTCAATAGTCGGGTGAGTCAATCCACGGGTATGACTCCTTTTTTGATCAATTATGGGTTCAGTCCTCATTTTGGAGAGTTTTCTCGTCTGGACTCGGGGTGTCCCGGGGCTGAGGGCTCTGTTCAGCGATTACAGAATACGTGGGCAGAAGTTCAGCGGAGTATATCTAGGTCTCAGGGCAGGTATAAGTTTTTCGCGGACAGGAAACGAACACCAGGGCCCACGTTTCAGGTTGGAGACAAGGTTTGGCTCTCCACGCAAAACATTAAGTTGAAGGTTCCTTCAGCCAAGTTGGGGCCCAAATTCATTGACCCATACAAGATTGTGGAAAAAATCAATCCAGTGGCGTATAGGCTGTGCCTTCCAACCTCTTTCAAGATCCCTAACGTCTTCCACAAATCTCTACTGAAACCTTTTGAAGCAGTCCGGGGAGACTCCGAGTCTGCTGCTCCTCCTGTTTTGGTCGAGGGGCAGGTGGAGTACGAGGTTGGTCATATCGTAGATTCCAGGTTGGTACGGCGGTCGGTACAGTACCTGGTTCATTGGAAGGGGTATGGACTGGAAGACAGGTCCTGGGTACCGGCCCGGTTGATGCATGCTGATCGCCTGGTGCGGGCTTTCCATGCTAAGTACCCAGGCAAGCCTGGGGGTCCAGAGGCCCCCCGTTGAGAGGGGGTACTGTCATGATCTCAGTGCGGGTTTGACTCGCACACGTGGGGTTAATGTCTGGAACCAGTGCTGATGACTGGCATTTCTGGGGTTAAAGGTTGTGATCCCGGTGCAGGCTTACCTGCACACCTGGGGCTATGATTGTGGCCTCTCCCTGGTTCTGGGAGAGGCTTCTTATAGCCTCAGGACGCTCCCATCCCTGTCAGTTATACTCTTGCCCTTGGCATAGTGTGGTGACCCCTGAGTGTGTTTGTGCTGTGTTCTGGTTGCTTGATTATCTGTGCATGACTCGGTCTGTGCTCTGGATATTGTTTTGGATTCTGCTTGGTACCTTCTATGTCCGTTTGGTTTTGACTTCTGCTTGGCCCTGACTATCCGTTCTGTCTCATCCCTGGTACGTTACTGCTATCTCTGTGTATGAACCCCGTTTTGCCTGACTCTGAGTAATCCTGTATGGTATCTTGCCATCTCACAAAGCAGGACGCTAAGTCCCGCCCCCTTAGTCACATGATCGTAGGTCCTGTGTCTGCTTGCTAACTTCAGCGTCCACAGGTCCTGAGTATCGGTAATTTCTGGCTATACTTGACCCCAGTACCCCTACAGTGCGGGTGAGTCCCTGCTCAGCGGAGGCTGCACGCCGGCGCTGACAGGATTCTAACAACCAGTCTCAGAAATCGCAGGTTAACAGCAGCTCAGATTAGAGACCAGGTCAATGCCACACAGAGTTCTAGCAGCAGACACATCTCTACAACAACTGTTAAGAGGAGACTTTGTGCAGCAGGCCTTCATGGTACAATAGCTGCTAGAAAACCACTGCTAAGGACAGGCAACAAGCAGAAGAGACTTGTTTGGGCTAAAGAACACAAGGAATGGACATTAGACCAGTGGAAATCTGTGCTTTGGTCTGATGAGTCCAAATTTGAGATCTTTGGTTCCAACGACCGTGTCTTTGTGTGACGCAGAAAAGGTGAACCGATGGACTCTACATGCCTGGTTCCCACTGTGAAGCATGGAGGAGGAGGTGTGATGGTGTGGGGGTGTTTTGCTGGTGACACTGTTGGGGATTTATTCAAAATTGAAGGCATACTGAACCAGCATGGCTACCACAGCACCTTGCAGCGGCATGCTATTCCATCCGGTTTGCGTTTAGTTGGACCATCATTTATTTTTCAACAGGACAATGACCCCAAACACACCTCCAGGCTGTGTAAGGGCTATTTGACCAAGAAGGAGAGTGATGTGGTGCTACACCAGATGACCTGGCCTCCACAGTCACCAGACCTGAACCCAATCGAGATGGTTTGGGGTGAGCTGGACCGCAGAGTGAAGGCAAAAGGGCCAACAAGTGCTAAGCATCTCTGGGAACACCTTCAAGACTGTTGGAAGACCATTTCCGGTGACTACCTCTTGAAGCTCATCAAGAGAATGCCAAGAGTGTGCAAAGCAGTAAACACAGCAAAAGGTGGCTACTTTGAAGAACCTAGAATATAAGACATATTTTCAGTTGTTTCACACTTTTTTGTTAATTATATAATTCCACATGTGTTAATTCATAGTTTTGATGCCTTCAGAATGAATCTACAATTTTCATAGTCATGAAAATAACGAAAACTCTTTGAATGAGAAGGTGAGTCCAAACTTTTGGTCTGTACTGTATACCTGGTATGTAAGATTAAAGACCAGACTCCAAGCATATAACACACCATAAATGGTTTCATAACTCACATGGAAGTGATCTGTGGTATGATATTCACACAGGCGGCTAGCTTCCTCTCCACCAGACCCCTGTTAGAAAGAAACATCTGTTACTGATATGTACAAGAATATAACTACTATAATACTGCCCCTATCTACAACAATATAACTACTATAATACTGCCCCTATATACAAGAAAATAACTACTACCCTATGTACAAGAATACAACTACTATAATACTGCTCCTATGTACAAAAATATAACTACAATAATACTGCCCCTATGTACAAGAATATAACTACAATACTGCCCCTATGTACAAGAATATAACTACTATATTACTGCCCTCTATGTAGAAGAATATAACTACTATAATACTGCTCCCTATGTACAAGAATATAACTACTATAATACTGCTCCCTATGTACAAGAATATAACTACTATAATACTGCTCCCTATGTACAAGAATATAACTACTATAATACTGCCCCTATGTACAAGAATATAACTACTATAATACTGCCCCTATGTACAAGAATATAACTACAATACTGCCCCTATGTACAAGACTAAAACTACTATAATACTGCTCCCTATGTACAAGAATATAACTACTATAATACTGCTCCCTATGTACAAGAATATAACTACTATAATACTGTTTTCTATGTACAAAAATATAACTACTATAATACTGCTCCCTATGTACAAGAATATAACTACTATAATACTGCTCCCTATGTACAAAAATATAACTACTATAATACTGCTCCTATGTACAAGAATATAACTACTATAATACTGCTCCTATGTACAAGAATATAACTACTATAATACTGCCTCCTATGAACAAGAATATAACTACTATAATACTGCCTTCTATGAACAAGAATATAACTACTATAATACTGCTCCCTATGTACAAGAATATAACTACTATAATACTGCTCCCTATATACAAGAATATAACTACCATTACACTGCCCTCTATGTACAAGTATATGACTACTATAATACTGCTCCTATGTACAAGAATATGACTACTATAACACTGCCCCCTATGTACAAGAATATAACTACTATAATACTGCCCCCTATGTACAAGAATATAACTAGTATAATACTGTCCCTATGTGTAAGAATATAACTACTATAATGCATCCATCAGGACTGTATTGGGTCTGCTCTTACCTGGCGATATCTTTTGCCACCGTTTCATTAGGACAAGTGACATACGCAGCAGAGACAGATCCTGATTTATATACTTCGGTCGCCATTGAGAACGCTCGCAGTCCTATAGTCCTCAGCAGCGGAGGGTTCATGTAAAACACAGCAGCCTGTAAATGGAGGGTTGGTCAGTGGACGCTGCGTCACTGATAACTCCCAGGGTCCTGCGATCGCCTGCAGAATGTGACAGACGTTATTAGGAGATGGGAAATACCCCGGCTGGATGGGATTTGAAGCTCCATCTTTCACACGGCGGGTGCTTCAGCTCACAGATGACTACTGAGGAACATTTTATAATACTGTATCTCGGTGCACAGCAAAGCAGAAACATCTAAAACTTTCCCTGACAACACTTCCTGCCCTGTGTGCTTCCAAATCACCATCAACATTCAATCACAATAAAAGAATAGGGAATAACTTGCTGATTACTGGGGGTCCGACGCCAGGGACCTCGAGAACTGGCCACTGCAGCCCGGTCCTGGCGACTGCTGAGTTGCCCTCTGTTCCATTCATTGTTTATTGGACTGCAAGTGCAGCACTCGACTTCTCCGAGCAGTCACCTAGACAATTACCAGGACAGAGGCCGAGCATCTGCACCTCCACTACTTTCCGCACGGGGCCGAAAGGACCCATTCTCAGGAAAGCCGGGGGGTTGGGTATCTCCAACTGCTGGGACCCATTATAGGGAAAACTTGATTTTTTTTGGAATGGCCCTTTAATTATCATGAGCTACACAAGATCCTAGGAAATGGCTAAAAGACAGAGTAAAGTGCAGTCTAAAGGTGTTGGGTCCAAATCTCCACGTGATCATATTTCACAACAGAAATCATACAAAATACAAAAAATAAATCTACAAATCAAGATTGCATCCGAAAATCAGAGACACCCATCCTAACAAAACGAAGCAAGTGTGAACTGACGCAAACTGCTGTGACTGCACAGAGAGCGCATAGTAGGGACGTCTCATGGCTGAGAGGCAAAAAGGGTTACGGTCCCATCAGAGAAGATCTCCCCGAGGCTGCCATTATATAAGTATGTCCTATACACAGTGATGGCGTCTGGAGATCGCGTTCATTGTCTGAGGCCGCTGAACATCTCATGGACAAGACGAACAAACAGTTTATTTTCCTAATTCCACAGTTTAATTTAAAGTTATAATACCTTCAAGGTTGTGATACTTACAGACACTGCTATCAGCAGAGCCGCAAATCTCAGAGAGGAGGGGAAAGGAAACATACACAAACCTGCAAGACACAAAACACGAATGTTAGGTCTACCAAGGTACGTCATCCATCAGTTTATAGAAAGAAATAGTGTGCACATACATTACTGATCATGAGTTACATCCTGTATTATACTCCAGAGCTGCACTCACTATTCTGCTGGTGCAGTCACTGTGTACATACACTACTGATCCTGAGTTACATCCTGTATTATACTCCAGAGCTGCACTCACTATTCTGCTGGTGCAGTCACTGGATACATACATTACTGATCCTGTACTGATCCTGAGTTATATCCTGTATTATACCCCAGAGCTGCACTCAATGTGTACATACATTACAGTACTGATCCTGAGTTACATCCTGTATTATACCCCAGAGCTGCATTCACTATTCTGCTGGTGCAGTCACTGTGTACATACATTACATTACTGATCCTGAGTTACATCCTGTATTATACTCCAGCGCTGCACTCACTGTTCTGCTGGAGCAGTCACTGTGTACATACATTACAGATCCTGAGTTACACCCTGTATTATACCCCAGAGCTACTCTCACTATTCTGCTGGTGCAGTCACTGTGTACATACATTACATTACTGATCCTGTACTGATCCTGAGTTACACCCTGTATTATACCCCAGAGCTGCACTCACTATTCTGCTGGTGCTGTCACTGTGTACATACATTACTGATCCTGAGTTACATCCTGTATTATACCCCAGAGCTGCACTCACTATTCTGCTGGTGCTATCACTGTGTATATACATTACTGATCCTGAGTTACATCCTGTATTATACCCCAGAGCTGCATTCACTATTCTGCTGGTGCAGTCACTGTGTACATACATTACATTACTGATCCTGAGTTACATCCTGTATTATACTCCAGAGCTGCACAGACTATTCTGCTGATGCAGTCACTGTGTACATACATTACATTACTGATCCTGAGTTACATCCTGTATTATACCCCAGAGCTGCACTCACTATTCTGCTGGTGCAGTCACTGTGTACATACATTACATTACTGATCCTGAGTTACACCCTGTATTATACTCCAGAGCTGCACTTACTATTCTGCTGGTGCAGTCACTGTGCACATACATTACATTACTGATCCTGAGTTATGGCCTGTATTATACCCAAGAGCTGCACTCACTATTCTGCTGGTGCAGTCACTGTGTACATACATTACTGATCCTGAGTTACATCCTGTATTATACCCCAGAGCTGCACTCACTATTCTGCTAGGTGCAGTCACTGTGTACATACATTACATTACTGATCCTGAGTTACATCCTGTATCTCTTTTATTATAAAAATATCAAAAACACAATACATAATACATAAGACAGACAAAAACAACATTCCAGAACTAAAAAACAAGACAAAACCATACAGAAACATACAACGCCTGTGCAAAACTTGCAATGTCCTTTGTGGTCCTCAAGCTTTCCAGCTTGGAAGGCCCCCAGCAGGAACTCTCCAACAACACTATACAATTTAAAAAATAAAAATAAAAAACCCCAGATATAATCCATTCATCCTCATGCATACCCTTTCACACCCCATTCATGTTTCCCACCCATACCTATATACAAATAACTAAAGAAATACTTCCGGCCCATACTGCCTCAAAACTAGCTTTAGCCATTAACTTGGCAAAAAGAACCGCCACCGAGCTTAACACACCTATCCTTTTTTTTCTTTTTTTAATTTTTTTTTATTATATATATATTTTTTTATAATTTTTTTTTTTTTTTTTTAATTTTTTTCCCCCCACCTTTTTTCCTCACCACAGGTCCATATACGTCCATGGCCTATCACTCCACAAGGTCCATAACAGTTTGTGGCCTATCACATCTGCTTGAGGACCACGAAAGTTTTATGCCCCTCAAGAAAAAAACCCTCCACCATTTGCCTCCGATGTGCTCCAGCATGCCTTTTACCTCCATGGTCCATGGTATATCTCCACTTGCCACTTCCCTTGACTTGGGGTCCTTTGATTTTTCCATTCTCACCTCCCCCAACCTCACTATACCCTCCCATGCCCTCTAACTAAAAGAAAATAATAACACATACACAACACATAATAACATACAATACAATACATAATACAATATAACACCAATTAAATATAATTAATTACTAAATACACCATACCCTTCAAAACGTTTCTTACAGGCCCAAGTTCAGTGCCAGCAAGCCCAATATCCATTAATGCTCTATGTTTCCAAAACAAAAGACTAGAGTGGCATGCTTTTAGCCCACCACCAGGAAAAGGAGTTCTCGAGGCACCGTCCCGCACTAACTCTTTCACACTGTCCCTTAACAACTAAGATTGTCCCTGCTTCTGTCCCTAAAGAAACTGTCCCTATCTGTCCCTTCCTGTCCCTACTCCACCTAACTTAACATAACTAACTCTCTATCTGTCCCTCAGTGCCTGTCCCTCCCTGTCCCTACTTCTGTCCCTAACACACCCAGTGAAACTTATGCTATCCCTACCCTCATTCACACGGAGCTAGCTCTCCCTTGAGTGCGTTTTTAAAAGGAGAGGCCTCTCCAAAGCCAAGAGGCCTTCCTCACACCCAACCTTTCGAACTCCAAAGAACGGACCTTCACCAGGTCACCCAAGATGTTTCCTACCACCTAATCCCTTGGGAGGGTTTTTTTCCGCGTCGAAACTAGGCACCGTGCATTCCAAGTGTAGAACCTAACCACTACACTGACTAGGAATAAAGTGCACGGGTCCCGACCACCCAGGGATCTGAACGCTCCATAGGCCCACTCAGCGTAGGAGAGGGACGCCAGCCGCGGTCAACGTATGGAAGCACCCACCCTGTTGTACACCTCTGCATTAAAGGGACACTGAAGCAGGAAGTGCTCCATGCTTTCCAGCACGTCGCCACACTCCTCACGGGGACAACCCCGATCATCGGATTTCCTGCACTTCAAGTTATCCTTTACATACAGCCTCCCGTGGAAGCAACGCCAGGTCAAGTCCCAAAACTTCATGGGGATCCGCTTAGAATTTAAAAGCCCCAGCCCGACCTCCAGATCCCGGCCTGGGCAATCCTTAAGGGCCGGGGGCTTCTGGAAATGGGTCAACAGGACCCTCCTGTCAAGGCATTGCCTCGACATGGTCCTGATTTCCCACATTCCCAGACCCCACCGGCGGATCACCTTCAGAACCGGGGTAGCGTAAGCCGGGAGATGCCCATGAGGTGTGCGTAGGTCCTTCACCTGCCCTCCTGTCTCCCATTCCTGGAAGAAAGGCCAAAGCCAATCCTTGCAGGAGACTACCCACGGAGGAGCCCTCTCTAGCCAGAGGTTGGAGATGTTAGTCTTAAGAAAGGTGTTTACTAGAAACACCACCGGGTTGACCATACCCAACCCGCCTAGTCTCCTCGTACGGTATGTAACCTCCCTCTTGATTAGGTTAAGCCTATTCCCCCATAACAATTGGAAGAACAGGCTATAGACCCGTGTCCAGAGAGGTTCCGGCAAGATGCACACACTGCCCAGGTATATTAATAAAGGTAGCAGAAAGCCTTTAGCCAGGGCAACCCTTTCCCTCAGGGTTAAAGACCAACCCTTCCATTGGTCCACCTTTTGGGCGGCGATCTTAAGTCTGCCCTCCCAATTTTGCTGGGGGTAATCCCCGGGGCAAAATTCGATGCCTAGAATTTTGGCGGTGGCCTGGGGCCCTGGAAGGGTGTCCGGGAGATCAAACCTGGGATCTCCCCCTCCCAGCCAGAGACTTTCACACTTATCCCGGTTGATCATGGACCCGGATGCCTCCGAGTAGCGCACTACCTCTGACATGACCCAATCCGCCTCCCCTCTCGAGGACACGAAAAGGGAAACATCATCAGCATACGCCACCACCCTCAGAGAGGACCCAGAGCCCGCCTGGTCCATCCCGACTCCCGCCAACGGTCCACGATCTACCCTCCTTAGGAAGGGATCGATCGCAAACACGTATAAAAGCGGGCTCAGCGGACAGCCCTGACGGACCCCAGAACCCACCTCAAAAGGGCGACCTGACCAACCGTTCACCAGCGGAAAAGTCTCAGCCCCTTGGTACAAGATCTCTAACCATTTTACAAATCTCCCAGGCAGACCATACCTCAAAAGGACGGACCAGAGGTACTCGTGGTTGACCCGGTCAAAGGCTTTCGCTTGATCTAATGACAGCAAGTACCCCCCCAGTGACCTGTCCTACCCTGCTCCACTGCCTCTCGGACACCGAGCACAGCACTAAAAGTACTGCGGCCTGGAACAGAGCAATGCTGGGCCCCTGAAAGGAGCCGGGGTGCAAACTTCACCAGCCGATTAAACAGCACCTTGGCCAGAACCTTCCGGTCCGTATCGAGAAGCGCTATGGGACGCCAATTCTCGATACAGGACGGATCCTTACCCTTTGACAGAATGAGGGCTGACTTCCTCATTGAGTCGGGAAGAGTGCCCGAGGAGAGACACTCATTAAATACCCCTGTCAAGAGGGGGACCAAGGAGTCCCTAAAAGTCTTATAGAACTCGGATGTTAAGCCATCCGGACCTGGCGATTTCTTGGGCCGAAGCCCATCAATGGCCAGTCTCACTTCCTCTTCCCTGATTTCTTCTGCCAAAACACCAAGAGAGGGATCACCCCATGGCTCAGGGACGGTTTCAGCCAGGAAAGTCGACATCCTGTCCCGATCCAGATCCTTCTTTTCCAAGAGGTGTGAGTAGAAGGATCTGACCACCTCCAGGATCCCTGATTTGGATCTGTTCAGGGACCCCGTACTGTCGATCAGTCCTGTCACCATCTTACAATTCACTGACATCTTACAGTTTCTGTAAGGGTCGGGCGAGAGGTACTTCCCGAAGTCCCTCTCAAAAACTAAAGATGTGTGTCTATCATACTGACACCTCTTGAGCAAAGATTTCACTCTGGAGATTTCCTCACGGTCACCTCCAGTTGAGACAAGCTGCTCGAGTTTCCTCCCCAGGGCCTGGTACAAGCGGTGCCTGTTCAGACTCCTGAGGCTCGAGAGCTGACGGAAGAACCCCGCCGCCCGCTTTTTGAAGATCTCCCACCACTCTGACTTACTACTACAGAGATCCAACAGCGGTACCTGGCTCTGAAGAAAATCCTCGAAGGATTGTCTCACCTCCGCTTCTTCCAGCAGGGACGAATTGAGCTTCCACAGCCCTCTTCCCATCCGATGAGTCTCTGCAACATTCAGAGAAAAGAAAATTAAACAGTGGTCGGAGAACTCCACCTCAACTGCGGACACAGCAGAAAAGATGGCGTCCTCCTTCAAAAAAAACCTGTCTATTCTAGACCTACTGCTACCCCTATGGTAGGTGAAACCCCCGTGACCTGGGGTGTGCCGGATGTGGACATCCACCAGGCGAGCTTCACTGGCTATGCTATTCAACACGACGCTATCATAAGCCAGGCGATCTCCGGGACCCCCCCGGTCACGGGACCTCGTAATGGTGTTGAAGTCCCCACCGAAGACCACCTGCCGGCTCGTAAAAAGAAAGGGCTTGATCCTCAGGAAGAGACATTTGCGGTCCAACTTGGATTGTGGGCCGTAGATGTTGATGAGCCGGAGCTCTTGTCCCCTCATGAAGACATCTAGGATCAGGCACCTCCCCATTTCCAACTCAGTAACCCGTCGGCATTCAACAGCTGCAGTCTTAAAAAGGACTGCCACCCCGCTATACGGCTCGGCCGCAAGAGACCAGTATGAGGGCCCGCACCTCCACTCCCTCCGTGCTTTATAGATGGCCCCCATGTCCGTTAGTCTGGTCTCTTGCAAGAATAAAATTTCTGCCTCAATCCGGGAGAAAAAATCAAAGGCCGTGAAGCGAGCCGCATCTGACTTAATGCTGGCGACATTAATGGACGCCAGCGTCAACGGGGCGAGTTCAGCCATCATGGGTGATCGAGTTGGATGGCCAGTTTCTTCCCTGCCCCGCTATCACCTCCACCTGGGGAGGGGTCAGACACCTTCCTTTTCAGGGAAGCTCCCGACGTGTCCATCCCACCCCCCCCAGTGTCCTCGCCCCTGGGTTCCAGGTCTGTCCCCCCCTCAGGAGGAACAGTGCCCCCTGAGGGACGGACTCCGCCATCACCTGAAGGACCCTCCGGCGTTGCCCTATGATAGAATCATAGAATCGTAGAGTTGGAAGGGACCTCCTGGGCCATCTGGTCCAACCCCCTGCTCAAAGCAGGATTCGCTAAATCATCCCAGTCAGATGTCTGTCCAGCCTCTGTTTGAAGACTTCCATTGAAGGAGAACTCACCACTTCTCGTGGCAGCTTGTTCCACTCATTGATCACTCTAACTGTCAAAAAGTTTTTTCTAATATCTAATCTGTGTCTCCTCCCATTCAGTTTCATCCCATTGCTTCTAGTCTTTCCTTGTGCAAATGAGAATAAAGTTGATCCTTCTACAATGTGACAGCCCTTTAGATATTTGTAGACAGCTATTAAGTCTCCTCTCAGTCTTCTCTTTTGCGAACTAAACATTCCCAAATCCTGCAACCTTTCCTCATAAGACAGGGTTTGCAGACCGGTCACCATTCTGGTCGCTCTTTTCTGAACTTGCTCCAGTTTGTTGATGTCTTTTTTAAAATGTGGTGCCCAAAACTGGACACAATATTCCAGATGAGGTCTGACCAAAGAGGAGTAGAGGGAAATAATGACTTCACGTGATCTAGACTGTATGCTTCTGTTAATACATCCTAGAATTGCATTTGCCTTTTTTGCTGCTGCATCACACTGTTGACTCATATTCAGTCTGTGATCTATTAGTATGCCCAAGTCTTTTTCACATGTGCTGTTGCTTAGCCCTATTCCTCCCATTCTGTATATGCTTTTTTCATTTTTATTGCCCAGGTGTAGTAGTTTGCATTTTTCCCTGTTAAAAACCATTCTGTTTGTTGCTGCCCACTTCGCCAGTTTATTTATATCTTTTTGAATCCTCTCTCTCTCTTCTCTAGTATTAGCTATCCCTCCTAGCTTTGTGTCATCAGCAAATTTAATCAGTTTACCCTCAATTCCTTCATCTAAATCGTTGATAAAGATGTTGAACAATACAGGGCCCAGGACAGAGCCCTGTGGTACCCCACTTGAGACATTCTTCCAACTGGATGTGCAGCCATTTACGACCACTCTTTGGGTCCGATCACTAAGCCAGTTATGAATCCACCTAACAGTTGCCTTGTCCATTCCATACTTAGACATTTTTTCAATAAGGATTGTATGAGATACTTTGTCAAATGCTTTGCTGAAGTCAAGATATACTATATCTACAGCATTTCCTTGATCCACCCAATCAGTGATTCCATCATAGAAGGAAATTAAGTTAGTCTGACATGACTTATTAGTTACAAACCCATGCTGACTCTGTTTAATCACTTCATTCTTATCCAGGTACTGACATACATGTTGTTTAATAATTTGTTCAAAGATCTTTCCTGGTATAGAAGTCAGACTCACCGGCCTATAGTTGCATGGGTCCACCTTCTTCCCCTTTTTGAAGATAGGAACAACATTTGCTCTTCTCCAGTCTTCTGGGACTTCTCCTGTTCTCCAAGAATGTTCAAAGATTATGGAGAGGGGTTCAGAAATTTCTTCTGCTATCTCCTTCAGTACTCTGGGGTGTAATTCATCTGGACCTGGTGACTTGAATTCATTTAGGTTAGCTAAGTGTTTCCTCACTATCTGTTTATAGATATCCTGGATTCTTCTATTCCCTTAATAGGACAGTGAAGAACAGTTGATGTTACATTTCCTTTCTGAGAGAAAACAGATGCAAAATAGGAATTTAAAAGTTCAGCCTTCTCAACATCCTGTCTTACCATTTCATAATTTTCATCCTGTAAAAATCCTATAGCATCTTTGACTTTTCTTTTACTTTTGACATATCCCCAAAATCCTTTATTATTGCTTTTGACATCTCTTGCAAGCCTCAATTCATTGTCAGCTTTAGATAATCTGATTTGTTCCCTGCAGGTTCTGCAGACAGCATTATATTCTTCTTTAGATATGCCTCCCTCTTTCCATTTTATAAACATTTTTTTCTTCCTTTTTAGCATGTGCTTAAGTTCTGTGTTCATCCATCCTGGCTTCCTTAAATGCTTCCTATTCTTCCCTCTTTTTGGAATTGTTAACAATTGTGCTTTGAGAATTTCATTTTTCAAGATTTCCCATCCTTCCTGGACATTTTTGTCTTTAAGGATATCCAGCCATTGGATCCCTCCAATTCTCTTTCTGAATCCCTTAAAATCTGCCTTTCTGAAATCTAACCTTGACGTCTGAGTCTTCACATGTCTTCCTCCTCTAGTTATCCAAAATTCTAAAATAGCATGGTCGCTACCTCCTAGGGTCCCAGCCACTTTTACCTCCTCAACCATTTCCTCCCTGTTTGTAAGGATTAGATCCAAGGTAGCAGTTCCCCTTGTTTTCTCCCTTACCTTTTGGAAGATAAAGTTGTCAGCAAGAGAGGATAAGAATTTCCTTGACCTGTTAGTTTTGCCTGAGAGAGATTCCCAACAAATGTCTGGATAGTTGAAATCTCCCATGACAACTATGTCATATTTTTTGGAGAACTTGGCCATTTGATGCATAAAGAGTTCATCCATATCTTCAGCTTGCACAGGCGGCCTGTAGTAAATGCCTACAATGGTGTCCTTTCCATTGTTCTGTCCTTGTATTCTTACCCAAACAGTTTCCACAGTACTCCCAGTCTCTGAAGCTTCAATCTCTGTGCAGATATACACGTTTCTAACATACAATGCGACACCTCCTCCTCGTTTATCAAGTCTGTTTCTTGAAAATAAGTTGTATCCTTCTAGTCTTGTATTCCAATCATGTGTATCGTCCCACCAAGTTTCAGTGATTCCAATGACATCATATTTCTTTTCCTGTGTTAGTAGTTCCAATTCTCCTTGTTTGTTGCCCATGCTTTGTGCATTAGTATAAAAACATTTTAGTTTGTGATTGGTTTCTCTTTCTCCAATATTTTTATTATTTAGATTCTTTTGTCTTTGTTCTTCCTTTCCACTTCTAATAGCAGAGTTCTCAATAGCATTTGTCAGATGTATGGCTTTTTCTGGTCTTTTGCTTCCCTTCCCATGTTGTTCTAGTTTAAAGCTCTCCTTACAAGTGTAGCAAGGTGACTTCCAAATACATGTTTTCCAGTCTTCGTAAGGTGCACCCCATCTCTAGCAAGTAGTCCATCGTAAAAGGTAATTCACTCCGTGATCCAGAAATCCAAATCGTTGCTGACGGCACCATCGACGTAGCCAGTTGTTCACCTGCAGAATCTTATTCCACCTCCTTGTTCCATGGCCATTCACTGGGAGGATGGAAGAGAAGACCACTTGCGCTCCCAGTTCTTTCACTTTCTTGCCTAAGTCTTCAAAGTCTCTGCAGATGGTTTCCAGGTCGTTTCTTGCAGTGTCATTTGTCCCCACATGTAGTAGCAGGAATGGGTAGTCATCTGTAGGTCTGAAGAGTCCTGATATCCTTTCAGTCACATCTTTAATTTTTGCACCTGGAAGACAACACATTTCTCTTGAAGTTATATCCGGTCTGCAGATAGCGGCCTCTGTTCCTCTCAACAGGGAATCCCCCATGACCACCACTCTCCGTTTCTTCTTCACAACATTTTTCTTTCTCCATCCAGGAGGGCTCTGAAAGCGTACAAGGTTGCTGTTTGTGGGCAAAGTCTTATCCTGATGTATTTCTTCATCGCTCTCCTGTGTAAGAGCCTGGTACTGGTTACTGAGAAGTATGGGTGCTGACTGCCTCCTGATCCTCCCGCTTCTCTGGGTCACATGTCTCCATTCCTCTGTTTCTTCAGGTGCACTTCGAATTTCTTCTCTTTCTGTAACATGAAGAGATAATTCTGCTCTGTCCAAGAACTCTTCACCTTCCTTAATGATCTTCAACGTAGCTAACCTCTCTTCGAGATTTTGCAACTTATCCTCCAACAGGGACACAAGCTTGCATTTGTGGCATGTGAAGTTTGGCTTTTCCACTGGTAACTCTGTGAACATGTAGCAAGAAATGCAGCTCACCAAATGGCTCCTGGCCTCTTCCATATTGAGATTTCTTAAAAACGGGGAAAGATGAGCCAAAATTCCGATGGTTTTCCGATGTCCTCTTTTCAGCTGCAACGGCCAAAGCCCAGTGATCAAGGAGCTCGCGGAGACTCTTCACTTATCCCAGAAGGCACTGGGAATATGCAAATGATCTCCTCAAGACTCTTCCCCTGGTTTTCCGATGTCCTCTTTTCAGCTGCAACGGCCAAAACCCAGTGATCAAGGAGCTCGCGGAGACTCTTCACTTATCCCAGAAGGCACTGGGAATATGCAAATGATCTCCTCAAGACTCTTCCCCTGGTTTTCCGATGTCCTCTTTCCAGCTGCAACGGCCAAAACCCAGTGATCAAGGAGCTCGCGGAGACTCTTCACTTATCCCAGAAGGCACTGGGAATATGCAAATGATCTCCTCAAGACTCTTCCCCCGGCCCAGCACCCTCGTCTGGCGGCTCATCATCTGAACCTCCGAGGGCGCTGAACCGGTTGGAGAGTCTGATCAGAGGGGGGGTCAGCGGGCCCTTCCGTGTGCACCCTGGTGGTCGGGGGCGGGGGAGACTTTGAAGGCTTGTCAGCCTTCTTCCCCCCCGTTTTGCGCTTGGCACGCCTGGTTTTGCCACCTGATGCTGTAGGCTGCTCTCTGACATCCTCGTCGACACTTTCATAACGAGAGGAGTCGTCTGAGTCAGCCGCTTTCTCCTCTCTCTCCATCCTCCTGATCTCCTCACTCACCACTCTCTCCCCCAGGGCCTCAGAGGCTTTGGCCACAGGCCTGGAGGGAGGAGCAGGCATCACCCCGGTTGCCCGAGGCTCCACCTGTCCCCTACCACCCTGGCGCTTTTCCTGCCTCCGCTGGTACGCGGGGCCCCTTGCAGCATTGCCCTTCCTCACTGGCCCCTCAGCCCTTCCTCCTCCGCCACCACCTGTCGCAGCAGAAGAAGCGCCACCGGGGGTTGCCCCCCCACGGTCTCCCCCCACCGGGCCTGCGGCGGCATTAGAGAGAGCGAGGGCAGCGGCTGAGAGGGTGACCTAGGTCACCACACAGGTGGCACCGAATATCCTTACACAAGGCGGCCAGATGACCCACCCCACCACACAAGGCACATTTCTGCACCTTGCAGTTGGCGCTGAAGTGGGTGGGGTCGCCGCACCTGTGGCAGACCTTCGGTTGCCCCTGGTAGAAGACCAGGATCCTGTCCCTTCCCAGGAACGCCTAGGAAGGGATGTGGGTGACCGTGCCGCCGGAAACCTTCAATTTAACCATGAAAGTCCAGCCCCCCGACCAGATGCCGAATTCGTCCCTGTTCTTTTTTGGGACCTCGGTAACCTCCCCGTAACGGGAAAGCCACGTCATGATGTCCACGCCTGCGAGTGACTCGTTACATGTAACCACGGTCACTCGCTTGACGGAATTTTGGCGAGACACCGCTTGAGCCACGAAGTCTCGCCATCCGGGCTCTTCTCGCACCAGCTCGTAATTCGACCAGAAGAGCTCAAGCCCCTCTGGCCGCACGAAGCTGACGTCGAAGAAGCGGGACGCCGAAGGATGTATCAGGGCAAAGATGTCATTCGCCCTGAAGCCCATCTTAAGGAGGAGCTCCACCACCTTGCTCCTAGGTGGACAAGCTTCACTGCCCCCCCACCTAAGACGGACCACATTCCTTCTTGGCGGCCCCTGCCCGGCTGTGGGGAGAGACCAAACAGTCCCTCCCTCCCTTTGATTTTGGAAGGCGGCAAGGCCGTGTCTCTCTATCCAGAAAGACAAGTCCACTGTCCTCCCCTCTACCACTATTGATCTATCTCCCGTTTTGAGAGCCTCCAGGAAACGGCGGTGCGAAACGCCGTCCCTGGAGCCCGGAGGCGAGGAGACCCCCCAGGACCACCCCGACCCCCAGCCGCGGCCCCCGCATAATTGCGTTGAGGTCTCGCGGCCGGAGTGGCAGATGAGCCAGCCCTCCCACCACTACCACCACTTGTGCCAGCACCCTCATTCGTCCTCCCAGTCACTCTCCCATTCACTCTTTTATTATTTGCATTCACCCCAGCACTTTCACCCACATTCCCAGTAGCACTCACTCCCTCATCCATGTCACTCATGTCACCATTCACTTCAGCAAACATCTCCTCAAATATGTCCACTCCGCTTTCGTACTCACTCTCACTATTGGTGTACATAGCAACATTATTTACATTTTTTACATTATTTACATTTCCTGAACCTGTGCAGTTCCTCTCTTTGCCTGCTGGGGGCCCTGAGCTCTCTTGCTGGGAGCTACTCCAGCTCCTGTCCAGGAGCGCCGCTGCCCCTTTAAATGCCTCAGTGCTGATGACATCATGCACTCTGCCCTGGCTGGGCCTAGGAGCAACAGCAGCTCCTGGTTTCAGCTCCATTTTTTTTTCTTTTGCTGAGTTTTCATTACTCTGGGCAGGGACGGCCTCTGGCACCGCTCCCTGCCCTGCACTTTTCTTCACCCCCGCCGCCGGCTTGCCAGGGAGCGCCAGAGTCCCCGCACCCTCAGATGAAGGTAGGTGGGCCGGGGACCCCGACAACTCCCCGCCAGCTTTTGGGGGCAGCACAGCATTACTTGGAAGGGTGGGTGGGACAGAGGGCCCGCCGTGGCCACGCCCCCCCCGCCGGTCGCAGCCATCCCAGGCAGAGCCGCGGCCCCCTGCGAGGTCATGGCCCCCCCGGGTGACGCGAGCACAGTGGGCGGAGCCGCGACCGCTGAGGCCACGCCCCCGGCAGTCACAGCCACCACGGGCAGAGCAGCGACCCCTTGCGAGGCCACACACCCCCGGGCGACGCAGACGCAGCGGATGGGACGACGGCCGAGGAGGACATGCCCCGCCGCAGCCTTTGCAGGCCGGGCAACACTCGGGGAGGCCACGCCCCCCTCACGGACCACCGCCGCCACCCTATGCCCACCACTTGAGACGGGCAAGGCCGGCCACTCCCCCTCGTCGCCCAGCGGCGGCGGAGCCCCCTGCACGGACCCTTTTTTGGGTCGACGTGCCGGAGACCCCGCTCTCACCACAGGCGCCGACATGGGAGCGACCAGCACTTTGCACCGCCTCAGCTGCTGCTTGATGTTCTGTTCGCCCTTCCTAGGCTTCTGGACCCCCACTAGCGATCCAGACTTAGCGGATCCGTACGTGGGGGGTCCAGAAGACCCAGCACTCGCCGCCGGAGGTGCGGCCCTGGCTGTACCAATTTTACCTGGTGCCAGGCCAGCCCCCCCTGCCACCGAGGGCTGAGCCTGGACACCACTACCAACACCACAACCAGCACCGACCTCCATGTCGCTGCCCTGGTCTGAACTGTCACCAGATGCGACAGTCAGGTCACAACAGTCATCTCTCTCCCCGCTCCCTCGCTGCGGACCCACCACAGGGCCCGAGCCGGGGTGGGTAGTGGGTTCCACACAGCGGGACAGAGGGGCCCCGGGAAGAGGAGCAAAAACCAGTTGTTCCTCCACGCCTTCAGAGGCCTTACGCCTGCGCCTCCTGTTTCTCCTCTTCCCGGTTGCCTCATCCTCCGGGCGGACTTCATACCCAAACAACAGCGTGCCAAACCGTGCTGGGGATTCAGTCTGCCGTACTTGTTTAAGGATGAGGCAGCCCCCCTCAGAACTACTCCCGCTCCCTCCATCCTCCCCCTCGCTCCCGCTTTCCTCCGCGTTACTGGAGTCCAGCGGGAGGGCCACCTGCTCGGGGGCTATCCCACTGCATGTTACCTGGCTCACGCTGGTGTCCGCCAGGTCTTCAGGTGGAGGTGGCCCGGATGTGGTGTGGGCGCCATCTTGCTCTTCCTCCTCCTCGCTTTCCTCCACCTGGATGGGGACTCCTGACCCCCCAGGAGACCCACCAGCCATGGCCCTGAACCGGTCCTCGTTCTGCAGCTTCTCCTGGAAAGGGCCGCTGCCGGCCATGATGGTACTTCGCCGGTCCTCCAGGGCCCGAATCTCCCCTTTCAGCCGCTTGACCGTGGCGGTGACCTCCGCTCTCTTTGAGGCAGGGAGCCTGTTTTTACTGATGACCCGGGCTCCCTCCAACTCCGCCCGGAGTCTCCTGAGCTGCTTGCCGGCCTCCTCGTACTCGGAGAGGTGGGCATGAATGCGGGAGGCGTAGGTGGTAGCTGGCTCTCCCGCAACCTTGGAGCCCCAGATGTTAAGGGGGGGCCCCGCCTCACCTCTGCCAGCTGCTGCACCTCCGGGGGAAGGGCCCGCCACAGCCTTCACTTCAGGGGTCCCGGACCCTGGAGCCTTGCGGCCCCCTGGTGTCCGCCGCTTTTTCCCCATCCCTGGGACTGGTTGGCTGTGCCTTGGGCCTCCTGGTGGTGGATGAGGCCCCCCACCCCCAGCTGGCTTGCCGGAGGGTGGGAGCCAGGGGCACAGCCCCGGCGCTCAGTTCCAGGGAGAGTCCTCTTTCCTGGGAAGGGGGCAGATGGAAAGTCCTTGCAGGAAAAACCTCCCTTCCCAGGAGCTTAGAAAAAGCCTAGCCTGCAGAGCTCAGCCCAGACGCTCCTCCTCTTCCAGGGTGTGTCCAGAGCTGCACTCACTATTCTGCTGGAGCAGTCACTGTGTACATACATTACATTACTGATCCTGAGTTACATCCTGTATTATACCCCAGAGCGGCACTCACTATTCTGCTGGTGCAGTCACTGTGCACATACATTACTGATCCTGAGTTATGGCCTGTATTATACCCAAGAGCTGCACTCACTATTCTGCTGGTGCAGTCACTGTGTACATACATTACTGATCCTGAGTTACGTACTGTATTATACCTCAGAGCTGCACTCACTGATCTACTGGTGCAGTCACTGTGTACATACATTACATTACTGATCCTGAGTTACACCCTGTATTATACTCCAGAGCTGCACTTACTATTCTGCTGGTGCAGTCACTGTGTACATACATTACATTACTGATCCTGTATTATACTCCAGAGCTGCACTTACTATTCTGCTGGTGCAGTCACTGTGTACATACATTACTGATCCTGAGTTACGTCCTGTATTATACTCGGAGCTGCACTCACTGGTGCAGTCACTGTGTACATACATTACTGATCCTGAGTTACATCCTGTATTATACTCCAGAGCTGCACTCACTATTCTGCTGGTGCATTCACTGTGTACATACATTACATTACTGATCCTGAGTTACATCCTGTTTTATACCCCAGAGCTGCACTCACTATTCTGCTGGTGCAGTCACTGTGTACATACATTACTGATCCTGAGTTACATCCTGTATTATACTCCAGAGCTGCACTCACTATTCTGCTGGTGCAGTCACTGTGTACATACATTACATTACTGATCCTGAGTTACATCCTGTATTATACCCCAGAGCTACTCTCACTATTCTGCTAGGTGCAGTCACTGTGTACATACATTACATTACTGATCCTGTACTGATCCTGAGTTACATCCTGTATTATACCCCAGAGCTGCACTCACTATTCTGCTGGTGCTGTCACTGTGTACATACATTACTGATCCTGAGTTACATCCTGTATTATACTCCAGAGCTGCACTCACTATTCTGCTGGTGCATTCACTGTGTACATACATTACATTACTGATCCTGAGTTACATCCTGTTTTATATCCCAGAGCTGCACTCACTATTCTGCTGGTGCTATCACTGTGTATATACATTACTGATCCTGAGTTACATCCTGTATTATACTCCAGAGCTGCTCTCACTATTCTGCTGGTGCAGTCACTGTGTACATACATTACTGATCCTGAGTTACATCCTGTATTATACCCCAGAGCTGCAGTCACTATTCTGCTGCTGCAGTCACTGTGTACATACATTACATTACTGATCCTGAGTTACATCCTGTATTATACCCCAGAGCGGCACTCACTATTCTGCTGGTGCAGTCACTGTGTACATACATTACATTACTGATCCTGAGTTACACCCTGTATTATACTCCAGAGCTGCACTTACTATTCTGCTGGTGCAGTCACTGTGCACATACATTACTGATCCTGAGTTACGTCCTGTATTATACCTCAGAGCTGCACTCACTGATCTACTGGTGCAGTCACTGTGTACATACATTACATTACTGATCCTGAGTTACACCCTGTATTATACTCCAGAGCTGCACTTACTATTCTGCTGGTGCAGTCACTGTGTACATACATTACTGATCCTGAGTTACGTCCTGTATTATACTCGGAGCTGCACTCACTGGTGCAGTCACTGTGTACATAGATTACATTACTGATCCTGAGTTACATCCTGTATTATACCCCAGAGCTACTCTCACTATTCTGCTAGGTGCAGTCACTGTGTACATACATTACATTACTGATCCTGTACTGATCCTGAGTTACATCCTGTATTATACCCCAGAGCTGCACTCACTATTCTGCTGGTGCAGTCACTGTGTACATACATTAATGATCCTGAGTTACATCCTGTATTATACTCCAGAGCTGCACTCACTATTCTGCTGGTGCAGTCAATGTGTACATTACATTACTGATCCTGAGTTACATCCTGTTTTATATCCCAGAGCTGCACTCACTATTCTGCTGGTGCTATCACTGTGTACATTACATTACTGATCCTGAGTTACATCCTGTATTATACCCCAGAGCTGCACACGCTATTCTGCTGGAGCAGTCACTGTGTACATACATTACTGATCCTGAGTTACATCCTGTATTATACTCCAGAGCTGCACTCACTATTCTGCTGGTGCATTCACTGTGTACATACATTACATTACTGATCCTGAGTTACATCCTGTTTTATACCCCAGAGCTGCACTCACTATTCTGCTGGTGCAGTCACTGTGTACATACATTACTGATCCTGAGTTAAATCCTGTATTATACTCCAGAGCTGCACTCACTATTCTGCTGGTGCAGTCACTGTGTACATACATTACATTACTGATCCTGTACTGATCCTGAGTTACATCCTGTATTATACTCCAGAGCTGCACTCACTATTCTGCTGGTGCAGTCACTGTGCACATACATTACATTACTGATCCTGAGTTACATCCTGTATTATACTCCAGAGCTGCACTCACTATTCTGCTGGTGCAGTCACTGTGCACATACATTACATTACTGATCCTGAGTTACATCCTGTATTATACTCCAGAGCTGCACTCACTATTCTGCTGGTGCAGTCACTGTGTACATACATTACTGGTCCTGAGATACAGCCTGTATTATATTCCAGAGCTGCACTCACTATTCTGCTGGTGCAGTCACTGTGTACATACATTACTGGTCCTGAGTTACATCCTGTATTATACTCCAGAGCTGCACTCACTATTCTGCTGGTGCAGTCACTGTGTACATACATTACTGGTCCTGAGATACATCCTGTATTATATTCCAGAGCTGCACTCACTATTCTGCTGGTGCAGTCACTGTGTACATACATTACATTACTGATCCTGAGTAACATCCTGTATCTCTTTTATTATAAAAATATCAAAAACACAATACATAATACATAAGACAGACAAAAACAACATTCCAGAAATCAAAAACCACGATACATGAACTAAAATAAACCACACCGACATACAAAAAAAAAAACTTGTGCAAATATGCTAGCTTACGACAGTCCATCTCTGAAGGACATAGTGCAGTGTCTCCAGGCTTTGCAGCCTGAGGGACCCCCAGCAGGAACCAAAAAAAACAAAGAAAACAAACAAAAATCCATTCCTTCACATTCAACCCCATTCACACCTTCACTCATGCTCCCATTCATTCCTATATACTGGATTTAAAACAGGAAAGTAAACACTTTTTCTGGCCCACTGCCTTAAACAGAAAAAACAGCCATCTTGGCAGACCCTCAACTACTTCCCCTCAACACAGCAAGAAACCACCCCCCTTTTTTTTTTTTTTATATATATTTATTTTTTTTATTTTATTTTATTTATTTATTTATTTTTTATTTATTTATTTATTTTTCCCACCACCCACACCACAGGTCCACAAGTTCGTAGCCTTTTCCACACCTAGGTCCATGAAAGTTTATGGCCTCAGAAAAAAAAAAACAGCACCTCAGGGTCCAGGAAAGTTTATGGCCCGCCTCTACATTTCCTTATATATTTCACATGGTCCTTGGTGTAGTTCCCAGGCCATCTTCCTTCTGATCTTCGGCCCTTGATTTCTCAGGGTCCATTCCAGGGTCCAAACTTCCCCCTCCCTCCCGCAAGAAACCCCCACCCAACCTGACTGTACCCCTTCCCCCTTTCCTAACTATAATATATACATTTTTTTAAAAGCACCATCCTAACGACATACATACAATACTGCATACATGTACAGATACACAAAAAGCACATACTACACTTGTTATACACCTAAGATACGACCTGCTATAACCAGTGATAATATTACCCAAACAATAAGTATTAACCACATTTCCAAAAACCTTGCCACAGGCCCAAGTTTGGTGCCTGCAAGCCCAATATCCAGTAAATTTCATGCTTCCAAAACAAAAAGCTAAAGTGACATGCACCAGCCCAACACCAGGAAAGGAGTTCTGGAGGCCCCATCCCTCACTAACACATTCACCCTGTCCCTCAACAACTAAGACTGTCCCTACTTCTGTCCCTAAAGAAACTGTCCCTATCTGTCCCTACCTGCCCCTACTCTACCTAACTTATCATAACTAACTCTCTATCTGTCCCTCAGTGCCTGTCCCTCCCTGTCCCTATCTGCCTCTTCTTCTGTCCCTAACACACCCAGTGAAAATTATGCTATCCCTACCCTCATTCACACGGAGCTAGCTCTCCCTTGAGTGCGTTTTTAAAAGGAGAGGCCTCTCCAAAGCCAAGAGGCCTTCCTCACACCCAACCTTTCAAACTCCAAAGAACGGACCTTCACCAGGTCACCCAAGATGTTTCCTACCACCTCATCCCTCGGGAGGGTTTTTTTCCGCGTCGAAACTAGGCACCGTGCATTCCAAGTGTAGAACCTAACCACTACACTGACTAGGAATAAAGTGCACGGGTCCCGGCCACCCAGGGATCTGAACGCTCCATAGGCCCACTCAGCGTAGGAGAGGGACGCCAGCCGCGGCCAGCGTATGGAAGCACCCACCCTGTTGTACACCTCTGCATTAAAGGGACACTGAAGCAGGAAGTGCTCCATGCTTTCCAGCACGTCGCCACACTCCTCACGGGGACAACCCCGATCATCGGATTTCCTGCACTTCAAGTTATCCTTTACATACAGCCTCCCGTGGAAGCAACGCCAGGTCAAGTCCCAAAACTTCATGGGGATCCGCTTAGAATTTAAAAGCCCCAGCCCGACCTCCAGATCCCGGCCTGGGCAATCCTTAAGGGCCGGGGGCTTCTGGAAATGGGTCAACAGGACCCTCCTGTCAAGGCATTGCCTCGACATGGTCCTGATTTCCCACATTCCCAGACCCCACCGGCGGATCACCTTCAGAACCGGGGTAGCGTAAGCCGGGAGATGCCCATGAGGTGTGCGTAGGTCCTTCACCTGCCCTCCTGTCTCCCATTCCTGGAAGAAAGGCCAAAGCCAACCCTTGCAGGAGACTACCCACGGAGGAGCCCTCTCTAGCCAGAGGTTGGAGATGTTAGTCTTAAGAAAGGTGTTTACTAGAAACACCACCGGGTTGACCATACCCAACCCGCCTAGTCTCCTCGTACGGTATGTAACCTCCCTCTTGATTAGGTTAAGCCTATTCCCCCATAACAATTGGAAGAACAGGCTATAGACCCGTGTCCAGAGAGGTTCCGGCAAGATGCACACACTGCCCAGGTATATTAATAAAGGTAGCAGAAAGCCTTTAGCCAGGGCAACCCTTTCCCTCAGGGTTAAAGACCAACCCTTCCATTGGTCCACCTTTTGGGCGGCGATCTTAAGTCTGCCCTCCCAATTTTGCTGGGGGTAATCCCCGGGGCCAAATTCGATGCCTAGAATTTTGGCGGTGGCCTGGGGCCCTGGAAGGGTGTCCGGGAGATCAAACCTGGGATCTCCCCCTCCCAGCCAGAGACTTTCACACTTATCCCGGTTGATCATGGACCCGGATGCCTCCGAGTAGCGCACTACCTCCGACATGACCCAATCCGCCTCCCTTCTCGAGGACACGAAAAGGGAAACATCATCGGCATACGCCACCACCCTCAGAGAGGACCCAGAGCCCGCCTGGTCCATCCCGACTCCCGCCAACGGTCCACGATCTACCCTCCTTAGGAAGGGATCGATCGCGAACACGTATAAAAGCGGGCTCAGCGGACAGCCCTGACGGACCCCAGAACCCACCTCAAAAGGGCGACCTGACCAACCGTTCACCAGCGGAAAAGTCTCAGCCCCTTGGTACAAGATCTCTAACCATTTTACAAATCTCCCAGGCAGACCATACCTCAAAAGGACGGACCAGAGGTACTCGTGGTTGACCCGGTCAAAGGCTTTCGCTTGATCTAATGACAGCAAGTACCCCCTCCAGTGACCTGCCCTACCCTGCTCCACTGCCTCTCGGACACCGAGCACAGCACTAAAAGTACTGCGGCCCGGAACAGAGCAATGCTGGGCCCCTGAAAGGAGCCGGGGTGCAAACTTCACCAGCCGATTAAACAGCACCTTGGCCAGAACCTTCCGGTCCGTATCGAGAAGCGCTATGGGACGCCAATTCTCGATACGGGACGGATCCTTACCCTTTGACAGAATAATGAGGGCTGACTTCCTCATTGAGTCGGGAAGAGTGCCCGAGGAGAGACACTCATTAAATACCCCTGTCAAGAGGGGGACCAAGGAGTCCCTAAAAGTCTTATAGAACTCGGATGTTAAGCCATCCGGACCTGGCGATTTCTTGGGCCGAAGCCCATCAATGGCCAGTCTCACTTCCTCTTCCCTGATTTCCTCTGCCAAAACACCAAGAGAGGGATCACCCCCTGGCTCAGGGACGGTTTCAGCCAGGAAAGCCGACATCCTGTCCCGATCCAGATCCTTCTTTTCCAAGAGGTGTGAGTAGAAGGATCTGACCACCTCCAGGATCCCTGATTTGGATCTGTTCAGGGACCCCGTACTGTCGATCAGTCATGTCACCATCTTACAATTCACTGACATCTTACAGTTTCGGTAAGGGTCGGGTGAGCGGTACTTCCCGAAGTCCCTCTCAAAAACTAAAGATGTGTGTCTATCATACTGACACCTCTTGAGCAAAGATTTCACTCTGGAGATTTCCTCACGGTCACCTCCAGTCGAGACAAGCTGCTCGAGTTTCCTCCCCAGGGCCTGGTACAAGCGGTGCCTGTTCAGACTCCTGAGGCTCGAGAGCTGACGGAAGAACCCCGCCACCCGCTTTTTGAAGATCTCCCACCACTCTGACTTACTACTACAGAGATCCAACAGCGGTACCTGGCTCTGAAGAAAGTCCTCGAAGGATTGTCTCACCTCCGCTTCTTCCAGCAGGGACGAATTGAGCTTCCACAGCCCTCTTCCCATCCGATGAGTCTCTGCAACATTCAGAGAAAAGAAAATTAGACAGTGATCGGAGAACTCCACCTCAACGGCGGACACAGCAGAAAAGATGGCGTCCTCCTTCAAAAAAAACCTGTCTATTCTAGACCTACAGCTACCCCTATGGTAGGTGAAACCTCCGTGACCTGGGGTGTGCCGGATGTGGACATCCACCAGGCGAGCTTCGCTGGCTATGCTATTCAACGCGACGCTATCATAAGCCAGGCGATCTCCGGGACCCCCCCGGTCACGGGACCTCGTAATGGTGTTGAAGTCCCCACCGAAGACCACCTGCCGGCTCGTAAAAAGAAAGGGCTTGATCCTCAGGAAGAGACATTTGCGGTCCCACTTGGACTGCGGGCCGCAGATGTTGATGAGCCGGAGCTCTTGTCCCCTCATGAAGACATCTAGGATCAGGCACCTCCCCATTTCCAACTCAGTAACCCGTCGGCATTCAACAGCTGCAGTCTTAAAAAGGACTGCCACCCCGCTATACGGCTCGGCCGCAAGAGACCAGTATGAGGGCCCGCACCTCCACTCCCTCCGTGCTTTATAGATGGCCCCCATGTCTGTTAGTCTGGTCTCTTGCAAGAATAAAATTTCTGCCTCAATCCGGGAGAAAAAATCAAAGGCCGTGAAACGAGCCGCATCTGACTTTATGCTGGCAACATTAATAGATGCCAGCGTCAACGGGGCGAGTTCCGCCATCATGGGTGATCAAGTTGGATGGCCAACTTCTTACCACTGCTATCACCTCCACCTGGGGAGGGGTCGGACACCTTCCTTTTCAGGGAAGCTCCCGTTGTGTCCATCCCACCCCCCCCGGTGTCCTCGCCCCCGGGTTCCAGGTCTGTCCCCCCCCCAGGAGGAACACTGCCCCCTGAGGGACGGACCCCACCATCCCCCGAAGGACCCTCCGGTGGTACCCCCGGCCCAGCATCCTCGTCTTGCGGCCCATCATCCGAGCCTCCGAGGACGCTGAACAGGTTGGAGAGATCAATCAGAGGGGGGTCAGCGGGCCCTTCCGTGCGCACCCTGGTGGTCGGGGGCGGGGGAGATTTTGAAGGCTTGCCAGCCTTCTTCCCCCCCGATTTGTTACGATTGGCACGTTTACTTTTGCCACCCGCTGCTGTAGGCTGCTCCTGGACCTCCTCATCAACACTTTCATACTGTGAGGACCCGTCCGAGTCAGCCGCTTTATCCTCCCTCTCCATCCTCCTGATCTCCTCTCTCACCACACTCTCCCTCAGGACCTCAGAGGCTTTTGCCAAGGGCCTGGAGGGAGGAGCAGGCATCGACCCGGTTGCCCGAGACTTCACCTGCCCCCCACCCCCATGGCGTTTTTCTTGCCTCCGCACATACGCGGGGCCCCTCACCTTGGCATTGCCCTTCCTCACCGGTCCCTCAGCCCCTTCCCCTCCGCCACCACCTGCCACAGCTGCAGGAGCGCCGCCAGAGGTTTCTCCCTCACGGACTCCTCCCGCCGGGCCTGCAGCGGCATTAGAAAAGGAGCGAGGGCAGCGGCTGAGAGGGTGACCTAGGTCACCACACAAGTGACACCGAATGTCCTTACACGAGGCGGCCAGATGACCTACCCCACCACACAAGGTACATTTCTGTACCTTGCAGCTAGCGCTGAAGTGAGTGGGGTCGCCGCACTCGTGGCAGACCTTCGGTTGCCCCTGGTAGAAGACCAGGATCCTGTCCCTTCCCAGGAACGCCGAGGAAGGGATGTGGGTGACTGTGCCGCCGGAAACCTTCAGTTTAACCATGAAGGTCCAGCCCCCCGACCAGATGCCGAATTCGTCCCTGTTCTTTTTGGGGACCTCGGTGACTTCCCCGTAACGGGAAAGCCACGTCATAATGTCCACGCCGGCAAGTGACTCGTTACAAGTGACCACGGTCACTCGCTTGACGGAATTTTGGCGAGACACCGCTTGCGCAACGAAGTCTCGCCATCCGGGCTCTTCCCGCACCAGCTCATAGTTAGACCAGAAGAGCTCAAGCCCCTCTGGCCGCACAAAGCTGACGTCGAAGAAGCGGGACGCCGAAGGATGTATCAGGGCAAAGATGTCATTCGCCCCGAAGCCCATCTTAAGGAGGAGCTCCACCACCTTGCTCCTAGGTGGACAAGCTTCACTGCCCCCCCACCTAAGACGGACCACATTCCTCCTTTGCGGCCCCTGCCCGGCTGTGGGGAGAGACCAAACAGTCCCTCCCTCCCTTTGGTTTTGGAAGGCAGCAAGGCCGTGTCTCTCTATCCAGAAAGACAAGTCCACTGTCCTCCCCTCTACCACTATCGACCTTTCTCCTTTTTTGAGGGCCTCCAGGAAACGGTGGTGCAAAGCGCCGTCCCTGGAGCCCGGAGGCGAGGAGACCCCCCCAGGACCACCCCGAGGACCACCCCGACCCCCAGCCGCGGCCCCCGCATAACTATGTTGGGGTCTTGCGGCCAGGGGGGCAGACGGGCCAGCCCTCCCACCACTACCACCACTTGTGCCAGCACCCTCATTCGTCCTCCCACTCACTCTCCCATTCACTCTTTTATTATTTGCATTCACCCCAGCATTCACTCCAGCACACTCACCCACATTCACAGTAGCACTCACTCCTTCATCCATGTCACTCATATCACCATTCACTTCAGCAAACATCTCAAATATGTCCACTCCACTTTCGTACTCACTCTCACTTGCACAATTGGTGAACATAGCAACATTATTTACATTATTTACATTTCCCGAACCAGTGCAGTTCCTCTCTTTGCCTGCTGGGGGCCCTGAGCTCTCTTGCTGGGAGCTACTCCAGCTCCTGTCCAGGAGCGCTGCTGCCCCTTTAAATGCCTCAGTGCAGATGACATCATGCACCCTGCCCTGGCTGGGCCTAGGAGCAACAGCAGCTCCTGGTTTCAGCTCCATTTTTTTTCCTTTTTCTAAGGTTTCCTTGCTCTGGGCAGGGACGGCCACTGGCACCGCTCCCTGCCCTGCACTTTTCTTCACCCCCGCCGCCGGCTTGCCAGGGAGCGCCAGAGTCCCCGCACCCCCAGATGAAGGTAGGTGGGCCGGGGACCCCGACAACTCTCCGCCAGCTTTTGGGGGCAGCACAGCATTACTAAGAAGGGTGGGTGGGACAGAGGGCAGCGGCTTTTTCCCCATCCCTGGGACTGGCTGGCTGTGCCTTGGGCCTCCTGGTGGTGGATGAGGCCCCCCACCCCCAGCTGGCTTGCCGGAGGGTGGGAGCCAGGGGCACAGCCCCGGCGTTCAGTCCCAGGTAGAGTCCTCTTTCCTGGGAAGGGGGCAGATGGAAAGTCCTTGCAGGAAAAAAAACCTCCCTTCCCAGGAGCTTAGCAAAACCCCAGCCTGCAGACGCTCAGCTGCGACGCTCCTCCTCTTCCTGGGCGTGTACAGGGCTGCACTCACTACTCTGCTGCTGCTGCAGCCACTGTGTACATACATTACTGATCCTGAGTAACATCCTGTATTATCCTCCAGAGCTGCACTCACTATTCTGCTGGTGCAGTCACTGTGTACATACATTACATTACTGATCCTGAGTTACATCCTGTATTATACCCCAGAGCTGCACTCACTGATCTACTGGTGCAGCCACTGTGTACATAGGACAGCACTTATCCCCCCGGCCATGTTGAGTATTACCGTGCTACAGCCACACACAGCTCCTGACCTGTCACCCGGATGCTCTTATTTCTTGCCACCACAAACATGGCGTCTCTCCCTGCCTTCTGTGGCTTCTTTCTCTGCACTCACTTCCTGATTGCTTATCAGCCGCATCCGCCCTTGGCAGTATGGCGAGCTCAACGTTTCTATAGGAACGGCTACTGTCTTCTTCGCGCAACTTTATTGAGGTCATTGACGCAGAGACAGAGGCTGCAGCCCAAGACAACGGTGCACCATGGGAGTTGTATCCCGGGGTGACGCTTCATGTGTGTATATTTACATACTATCACCTCATACATGTGTCCCATCATTGTGTCTGTTCATGTCTGCGCGACTGCAAATGCTGCATTACAATGGCGGGGGCTCCGAGCGGCGGCGGCGGTACCGCAACCACCTGTCATCATTCACATGCACGGCACGGGGGCGACTGCATGTGGAAATAATATGTATCAATGCAAATAGCAAATATATGTATATATTTAAACGTACATATACGTCTGTATACTGCACAGTGATCTGTATGTGTACAGTGACATCACCGCATCTGTCATACACAGCTGTGCAGCCGGGAATGTCTGCGTCCACTGTGGGTGTATACAGTGTGTACAGCCAGTATATACAGCGCTATACTGCAGCACTGGGTATATAGTGTGTACAGCCGGTATATATATACAGCTCTATACTGCAGCACTGGGTATATAGTGTGTACAGCCGGTATATATATACAGCGCTATACTGCAGCACTGGGTATATAGTGTGTACAGCCAGTATATATAATATATACAGCGCTATACTGCAGCACTGGGTATATAGTGTGTACAGCCAGTATATATATACAGCGCTATACTGCAGCACTGGGTATATAGTGTGTACAGCCAGTATATATATACAGCGCTATACTGCAGCACTGGGTATATAGTGTGTACAGCCAGTATATATAATATATATACAGCGCTATACTGCAGCACTGGGTATATAGTGTGTACAGCCAGTATATATATACAGCGCTATACTGCAGCACTGGGTATATAGTGTGTACAGCCAGTATATACAGCGCTATACTGCAGCACTGAGTATATAGTGTGTACAGCCAGTATATATAATATATACAGCGCTATACTGCAGCACTGGGTATATAGTGTGTACAGCCAGTATATATAATATATACAGCTCTATACTGCAGCACTGGGTATATAGTGTGTACAGCCAGTATATATACAGCCCTATACTGCAGCACTGGGTATATAGTGTGTACCGCCGGTATATAAAATATATACAGCTCTATACTGCAGCACTGGGTATATAGTGTGTACAGCCAGTATATATACAGCGCTATACTGCAGCACTGAGTATATAGTGTGTACAGCCAGTATATATAATATATACAGCGCTATACTGCAGCACTGGGTATATAGTGTGTACAGCCAGTATATATAATATATACAGCTCTATACTGCAGCACTGGGTATATAGTGTGTACAGCCAGTATATATACAGCCCTATACTGCAGCACTGGGTATATAGTGTGTACCGCCGGTATATAAAATATATACAGCTCTATACTGCAGCACTGGGTATATAGTGTGTACAGCCAGTATATATAATATATATACAGCGCTATACTGCAGCACTGGGTATATAGTGTGTACAGCCAGTATATATAATATATATACAGCGCTATACTGCAGCACTGGGTATATAGTGTGTACAGCCAGTATATATATACAGCGCTATACTGCAGCACTGAGTATATAGTGTGTACAGCCAGTATATATACAGCGCTATACTGCAGCACTGGGTATATAGTGTGTACAGCCGGTATATATATACAGCTCTATACTGCAGCACTGGGTATATAGTGTGTACAGCCGGTATATATATACAGCGCTATACTGCAGCACTGGGTATATAGTGTGTACAGCCAGTATATACAGCGCTATACTGCAGCACTGGGTATATAGTGTGTACAGCCAGTATATATATACAGCGCTATACTGCAGCACTGGGTATATAGTGTGTACAGCCAGTATATATACAGCGCTATACTGCAGCACTGAGTATATAGTGTGTACAGCCAGTATATATAATATATACAGCGCTATACTGCAGCACTGGGTATATAGTGTGTACAGCCAGTATATATATTATATATACAGCGCTATACTGCAGCACTGGGTATATAGTGTGTACAGCCAGTATATATACAGCGCTATACTGCAGCACTGAGTATATAGTGTGTACAGCCAGTATATATAATATATACAGCGCTATACTGCAGCACTGGGTATATAGTGTGTACAGCCAGTATATATAATATATATACAGCGCTATACTGCAGCACTGGGTATATAGTGTGTACAGCCAGTATATATATACAGCTCTATACTGCAGCACTGGGTATATAGTGTGTACAGCCAGTATATATACAGCGCTATACTGCAGCACTGAGTATATAGTGTGTACAGCCAGTATATATAATATATACAGCGCTATACTGCAGCACTGAGTATATAGTGTGTACAGCCAGTATATATAATATATACAGCGCTATACTGCAGCACTGGGTATATAGTGTGTACAGCCAGTATATATAATATATATACAGCGCTATACTGCAGCACTGGGTATATAGTGTGTACAGCCAGTATATATATACAGCGCTATACTGCAGCACTGAGTATATAGTGTGTACAGCCAGTATATATACAGCGCTATACTGCAGCACTGAGTATATAGTGTGTACAGCCAGTATATATAATATATACAGCGCTATACTGCAGCACTGAGTATATAGTGTGTACAGCCAGTATATATATACAGCGCTATACTGCAGCACTGGGTATATAGTGTGTACAGCCAGTATATATATACAGCGCTATACTGCAGCACTGAGTATATAGTGTGTACAGTCAGTATATATAATATATACAGCGCTATACTGCAGCACTGAGTATATAGTGTGTACAGCCAGTATATATAATATATACAGCGCTATACTGCAGCACTGGGTATATAGTGTGTAAAGCCAGTATATATAATATATATACAGCGCTATACTGCAGCACTGGGTATATAGTGTGTACAGCCAGTATATATATACAGCTCTATACTGCAGCACTGGGTATATAGTGTGTACAGCCAGTATATATACAGCGCTATACTGCAGCACTGAGTATATAGTGTGTACAGCCAGTATATATAATATATACAGCGCTATACTGCAGCACTGAGTATATAGTGTGTACAGCCAGTATATATAATATATACAGCGCTATACTGCAGCACTGGGTATATAGTGTGTACAGCCAGTATATATAATATATATACAGCGCTATACTGCAGCACTGGGTATATAGTGTGTACAGCCAGTATATATATACAGCGCTATACTGCAGCACTGAGTATATAGTGTGTACAGCCAGTATATATACAGCGCTATACTGCAGCACTGAGTATATAGTGTGTACAGCCAGTATATATAATATATACAGCGCTATACTGCAGCACTGAGTATATAGTGTGTACAGCCAGTATATATAATATATACAGCGCTATACTGCAGCACTGGGTATATAGTGTGTACAGCCAGTATATATAATATATATACAGCGCTATACTGCAGCACTGGGTATATAGTGTGTACAGCCAGTATATATATACAGCGCTATACTGCAGCACTGGGTATATAGTGTTTACAGCCAGTATATATAATATATACAGCCCTATGCTGCAGCACTGGGTATATAGTGTGTACAGCCAGTATATATAATATATATAGCTCTATACTGCAGCACTGGGTATATAGTGTGTACAGCCAGTATATACAGCGCTATACTGCAGCACTGGGTATATAGTGTTTACAGCCAGTATATATAATATATACAGCCCTATGCTGCAGCACTGGGTATATAGTGTGTACAGCCAGTATATATAATATATATAGCTCTATACTGCAGCACTGGGTATATAGTGTGTACAGCCGGCATATACAGCGCTTTACTGCAGCACTGGATATATAGTGTTTACAGCCAGTATATATAATATATACAGCCCTATACTGCAGCACTGGGTATATAGTGTGTACAGCCAGTATATATAAGACTAGCTGAAGAGCCCGGCGCTGCCAGGGCATAGTAACTAACTGTGGTAAGTTATAGAAAATTATAATTATCCTCCATCCCATAGACCCGTGCCCATATACCCATCATACATATCCACGATCCCATAGGCCCGTGTCTATATACCCATTATAAATATCCTCCATCCCATAGTCGAGTGCCCATATACCCATCACACATCCTCCATCCCATAGTCCCATGCCCATATACCCATCATACATATTCTCCATCCCATAGGCCCGTGCCCATATACCCATCACACATCCTCCATCCCATAGTCCCATGCCCATATACCCATCACACATCCTCCATCCCATAGTCCCATGCCCATATACCCATCATACATATTCTCCGTCCCATGCCCATATACCCATCATACATATTCTCCGTCCCATGCCCATATACCCATCATACATATTCGCCATCCCATAGTCGAGTGCCCATATACCCATCACACATCCTTCATCTCATAGTCCCATCCCCATATACCCATCATACATATCCTCCATCCCATAGTCCCGTGCCCATATACCCATCATACATATCCGCCATCTCATAGTCCCCCATATACCCATCATACATATCCTCCATCCTATAGTCCGGTGCCCATATACCCATCACACATCCTCCATCCCATAGTCCCGTGCCCATATACATATCCGCCATCCCATATACCCGTCAAACATATGCTCCATCCCATAGTCCAGTGCCCATATACCCATCACACATCCTCCTTCCCATAGTCCCGTGCCCATATACATATCCGCCATCCCATAGTCCCGTGCCCATATACCCATCATACATATCCTCCATCCCATAGTCCCGTGCCCATATACATATCCTCCATCCCATAGTCCCGTGCCCATATACCTGTCATACATATCCACCATCCCATAGTCCGGTGCCCATATACCCATCACACATCCTCCATCCCATAGTCAACCATTATGACATCATAATGAGCGGCGGCAGGGCTTGCAACCTATGATGACATCAGCGTCGCCATGGCAACCATTGTGACATCATAATGAGGGGCGGGGCTTGATACGCACACACTGCTTCCCCAGTATGCAAATAGGGGCATTGTGACATCACAATGAGGGGCGGGGCTTGACGCGCACACACTTTTTCACCCAGTATGTAGATAGGGGCAAAATTGTTTGGTGAGTTGGAACGCGCGGGGTTAAAATTTCGCCTCACAACATAGCTTAGGACGCTCTCGGGGTCCAGACGTGTGACTGTGCCAAATTTTGTGGCTGTAGCTGCGACGGTGCGGATGCCTATCCCGGACATACACACACACACACACACACACACACACACACACACACACACACACACACACACACACACACACACACACACACACACACACACACACTTTGAGCTTTATATATTAGATATACAGCTCTATACTGCAGCACTGGGTATATAGTGTGTACAGCCAGTATATATACAGCCCTATACTGCAGCACTGGGTATATAGTGTGTACAGCCGGTATATAAAATATATACAGCTCTATACTGCAACACTGGGTATATAGTGTGTACAGCCGGTATATACACTCACTGGCCACTTTATTAGGTACACCATGCTAGTAACGGGTTGGACCCCCTTTTGCCTTCAGAACTGCCTCAATTCTTCGTGGCAGAGATTCAACAAGGTGCTGGAAGCATTCCTCAGAGATTTTGGACCATATTGACATGATGGCATCACACAGTTGGCGCAGATTTGTCGGCTGCACATCCCTGATGCGAATCTCCCGTTCCACCACATCCCAAAGATGCTCTATTGGATTGAGATCTGGTGACTGAGGAGGCCATTTGAGTACAGTGAACTCATTGTCATGTTCAAGAAACCAATCTGAGATGATTCGAGCTTTATGACATGGCGCATTATCCTGCTGAAAGTAGCCATCATATGTTGGGTACATTGTGGTCATAAAGGGATGGACATGGTCAGCAACAATACTCAGGTAGGCTGTGGCGTTGCAACGATGCTCAATTGGTACCAAGGGGCCCAAAGAGTGCCAAGAAAAAATTCCCCACACCATGACATCACCACCACCAGCCTGAACCGTTGATACAAGGCTGGATGGATCCATGCTTTCATGTTGTTTACGCCAAATTCTGACCCTACCATCCGAATGTCGCAGCAGAAATCGAGACTCATCAGACCAGGCAACGTTTTTCCAATCTTCTACTGTCCAATTTCGATGAGCTTGTGCAAATTGTAGCCTCAGTTTCCTGTTCTTAGCTGAGAGGAGTGGTACCCGGTGTGGTCTTCTGCTGCTGTAGCCCATCTGCCTCAAAGTTCGACGCACTGTGCGTTCAGAGATGCTCTTCTGCCTACCTTGGTTGTAACGGGTGGCAATTTGAGTCACTGTTGCCTTTCTATCAGCTCGAACCAGTCTGCCCATTCTCCTCTGACCTCTGGCATCAACAAGGCATTTCCGGCCACAGAACTGCCGCTCACTGGATTTTTTTTCTTTTTCAGACCATTCTCTGTAAACCCTAGAGATGGTTGTGCGTGAAAATCCCAGTAGATCAGCAGTTTCTGAAATACTCAGACCAGCCCTTCTGGCACCAACAATCATGCCACATTCAAAGGCACTCAAATCACCTTTCTTCCCCATACTGATGCTCGGTTTGAACTGCAGGAGATTGTCTTGACCATGTCTACATGCCTAAATGCACTGAGTTGCCGCCATGTGATTGGCTGATTAGAAATTAAGTCTTAACACACAGTTGGACAGGTGTACCTAATAAAGTGGCCAGTGAGTGTATACAGCTCTATACTGCAGCACTGGGTATATAGTGTGTACAGCCGGTATATATACAGCCCTATACTGCAGCACTGGGTATATAGTGTGTACAGCCAGTATATATACAGCTCTATACTGCAGCACTGAGTATATAGTGTGTACAGCCAGTATATATGATATATATACAGCTCTAATATATATACAGCTCTATACTGCAGCACTGGGTATATAGTGTGTACAGCCAGTATATATAATATATACAGCTCTATACTGCAGCACTGGGTATATAGTGTGTAGAGCCAGTATATATAATACATATACAGCTCTATACTGCAGCACTGGGTATATAGTGTGTACAGCCAGTATATATAATATATACAGCTCTATACTGCAGCACTGGGTATATAGTGTGTACAGCCAGTATATATAATATATACAGCGCTATACTGCAGCACTAGGTATATAGTGTGTACAGCCAGTATATACAGCGCTATACTGCAGCACTGGGTATAGAGTGTGTACAGCCGGTATATACAGCGCGATACTGCAGCACTGGGTATAGAGTGTGTACAGCCGGTATATATACAGCCCTATACTGCAGCACTGGGTATATAGTGTGTACAGCCAGTATATATAATATATACAGCTCTATACTGCAGCACTGGGTATATAGTGTGTACAGCCAGTATATACAGCTCTATACTGCAGCACTGGGTATATAGTGTGTACAGCCGGTATATATACAGCGCTATACTGCAGCACTGGGTATATAGTGTGTACAGCCAGTATATACAGCGCTATACTGCAGCACTGGGTATATAGTGTGTACAGCCAGTATATATAATATATACAGCTCTATACTGCAGCACTGGGTATATAGTGTGTACAGCCAGTATATACAGCGCTATACTGCAGCACTGGGTATATAGTGTGTACAGCCAGTATATATAATATATACAGCTCTATACTGCAGCACTGGGTATATAGTGTGTACAGCCAGTATATACAGCGCTATACTGCAGCACTGGGTATATAGTGTGTACAGCCAGTATATACAGCGCTATACTGCAGCACTGGGTATATAGTGTGTACAGCCGGTATATACAGCGCTATACTGCAGCACTGGGTATATAGTGTTTACAGCCAGTATATATAATATATACAGCCCTATACTGCAGCACTGAGTATATAGTGTGTACAGCCAGTATATATAATATATACAACTCTATACTGCAGCACTGGGTATATAGTGTGTACAGCCAGTATATATAATATATACAGCTCTATACTGCAGCACTGGGTATATAGTGTGTACAGCCAGTATATATATACAGCTCTATACTGCAGCACTGGGTATATAGTGTGTACAGCCAGTATATACAGCTCTATAGTGCAGCACTGGGTATATAGTGTGTACAGCCGGTATATATACAGCGCTATACTGCAGCACTGGGTATATAGTGTGTACAGCCAGTATATACAGCGCTATACTGCAGCACTGGGTATATCGTGTGTACAGCCGGTATATATACAGCGCTATACTGCAGCACTGGGGATATAGTGTTTACAGCCAGTATATATATATATTAGTGCAGTATAGAGCTGTATATATTATATATACTGGCTGTAAACACTATATACCCAGTGCTGCAGTATAGAGCTGCATATATATATATACAGCTCTATACTGCAGCACTGGGTATATAGTGTTTACAGCCAGTGTATATATATATATATATATATATATATATATATATATATATATATATATATATACAGCTCTTTACTGCAGCACTGGGTATACAGTGTGTACAGCCGGTATATATACATACTGACTGCTGAGCTGTGTATCTAATCCTATCCTGTATGATACTGACTGCTGAGCCATGTATCTAATAATATCCTGTGTGATACTGCCTGCTGAGCCGTGTATCTATTCCTATCCTGTGTGATACTGCCTGCTGAGCCCTGTATCTATTCCTATCCTGTGTGATACTGACTGCTGAGCCGTGTATCTAATCCTCTCCTGTGTGATACTGACTGCTGAGCCGTGTACCTAATCCTGTCATGTGTGCTACTGACTGCTGAGCTGTGTATCTAATCCTATCCTGTGTGATACTGACTGCTGAGCTGTGTATCTAATCCTCTCCTGTGTGATACTGACTGCTGAGCCATGTATCTAATACTATCCTGTGTGATACTGACTGCTGAGCTGTGTATCTAATCCTCTCCTGTGTGATACTGACTGCAGAGCTGTGTATCTAATCCTATCCTGTGTGATACTGACTGCTGAGCCGTGTATCTAATCCTATCCTGTGTGATACTGTCTGCTGAGCCGTGTATCTAATCCTCTCCTGTGTGATACTGACTGCTGAGCTGTGTATCTAATCCTCTCCTGTGTGATACTGACTGCTGAGCCGTGTATCTAATCCTATCCTGTGTGATACTGACTGCTGAGCCGTGTATCTAATCCTATCCTGTGTGATACTGACTGCTGAGCCATGTATCTAATACTATCCTGTGTGATACTGCCTGCTGAGCCGTGTATCTATTCCTATCCTGTGTGATACTGTCTGCTGAGCCGTGTAACTAATCCTCTCCTGTGTGATACTGACTGCTGAGCTGTGTATCTAATCCTATCCTGTGTGATACTGACTGCTGAGCCGTGTATCTAATCCTCTCCTGTGTGACACTGACTGCTGAGCCGTGTATCCAATCCTATTCTTTGTGATACTGCCTGCTGAGCCGTGTATCTATTCCTATCCTGTGTGATACCGTCTGCTGAGCCGTGTATCTAATCCTCTCCTGTGTGATACTGACTGCTGAGCCGTGTATCTAATCCTATCCTGTGTGATACTGACTGCTGAGCCGTTTGTCTAATCCTATCCTGTGTGATACTGACTGCTGAGCCATGTATCTAATACTATCCTGTGTGATACTGCCTGCTGAGCCGTGTATCTAATCCTATCCTGTGTGATACTGACTGCTGAGCAGTGTATCTATTCCTATCCTGTGTGATACTGACTGCTGAGCCGTGTGTCTAATCCTCTCCTGTGTGATACTGACTGCTGAGCTGTGTATCTAATCCTCTCCTGTGTGATACTGACTGCTGAGCCATGTATCTAATACTATCCTGTGTGATACTGCCTGCTGAGCCGTGTATCTATTCCTATCCTGTGTGATACTGTCTGCTGAGCCGTGTATCTAATCCTCTCCTGTGTGATACTGACTGCTGAGCTGTGTATCTAATCCTCTCCTCTGTGATACTGACTGCTGAGCCGTGTACCTAATCCTGTCATGTGTGCTACTGACTGCTGAGCTGTGTATCTAATCCTATCCTGTGTGATACTGACTGCTGAGCTGTGTATCTAATCCTGTCATGTGTGCTACTGACTGCTGAGCCATGTACCTAATAGACGATAACACCATAGAAACGATAAGAATAATAGGCCTCAGTTACCACAACTATCTACAAAGAAAACTGTTGCTGATAGCAACCAATCACAGCTCATTTTTCATCTTTTAAACAGCTCTGGGACAGCGTGGCGACTTTTGAGTGGTGACTTTTATGTGGCGAGGTTGGTGTATGTGTGGTGAAATGTGTGCTGAGGGTGGTATGTGTTGAAGCACGTGGTAGTGTGTGGCGCATTTTGTGTGTGTGTTCATATCCCCGTGTGTGGCGAGTATCCCATGTCAGGGCCCCACCTTAGCAACTGTATGGTATATACTCTTTGGTGCCATCGCTCTCATTCTTTCAGTCCCCCTTGTTCACATCTGGCAGCTGTCAATTTGCCTGCAACACTTTTCCTTTTACTTTTTCCCCATTATGTAGATAGGGGCAAGATTGTTTGGTGAATTGGAACGCGCGGGGTTAAAATTTCACCTCACAACATAGCCTAGGACGCTCTCGGGGTCCAGACGTGTGACTGTGCCAAATTTTGTGGCTGTAGCTGCGACAGTGCGGATGCCAATCCCGGACATACACACACACACACACATACATACATACATACACACACATCCACATTGAGCTTTATATATTAGATATTTATCTGATTGCTTTGATCTTGTACGTATATATGGGGATATGTCTACATGTCTGTATACCTCTCTCACTTGTGTATATTGATATAATTGTATCTATTACATACTCCTCTCTGTATACTGTGCACACTGATATATATACTGTATATATATATATATATACGGTATATATATAAATATATATATATATATATATATATACAGTGGGGCAAAAAAGTATTTAGTCAGTCAGCAATAGTGCAAGTTCCACCACTTAAAAAGATGAGAGGCGTCTGTAATTTACATCATAGGTAGACCTCAACTATGGGAGACAAACTGAGAAAAAAAAATCCAGAAAATCACATTGTCTGTTTTTTTTTCATTTTATTTGCATATTATGGTGGAAAATAAGTATTTGGTCAGAAACAAGCAAACAAGATTTCTGGCTCTCACAGACCTGTAACTTCTTCTTTAAGAGTCTCCTCTTTCCTCCACTCATTACCTGTAGTAATGGAACCTGTTTAAACTTGTTATCAGTATAAAAAGACACCTGTGCACACCCTCAAACAGTCTGACTCCAAACTCCACTATGGTGAAGACCAAAGAGCTGTCAAAGAACACCAGAAACAAAATTGTAGCCCTGCACCAGGCTGGGAAGACTGAATCTGCAATAGCCAACCAGCTTGGAGTGAAGAAATCAACTGTGGGAGCAATAATTAGAAAATGGAAGACATACAAGACCACTGATAATCTCCCTCGATCTGGTGCTCCACGCAAAATCCCACCCCGTGGGGTCAGAATGATCACAAGAACGGTGATCAAAAATCCCAGAACCACGCGGGGGGACCTAGTGAATGAACTGCAGAGAGCTGGGACCAATGTAACAAGGCCTACCATAAGTAACACACTACGCCACCATGGACTCAGATCCTGCAGTGCCAGACGTGTCCCACTGCTTAAGCCTGTACATGTCCGGGCCCGTCTGAAGTTTGCTAGAGAGCATTTGGATGATCCAGAGGAGTTTTGGGAGAATGTCCTATGGTCTGATGAAACCAAACTGGAACTGTTTGGTAGAAACACAACTTGTCGTGTTTGGAGGAAAAAGAATACTGAGTTGCATCCATCAAACACCATACCTACTGTAAAGCATGGTGGTGGAAACATCATGCTTTGGGGCTGTTTCTCTGCAAAGGGGCCAGGACTACTGATCCGGGTAAATGAAAGAATGAATGGGGCCATGTATCGTGAGATTTTGAATGCAAACCTCCTTCCATCAGCAAGGGCATTGAAGATGAAACGTGGCTGGGTCTTTCAACATGACAATGATCCAAAGCACACCGCCAGGGCAACGAAGGAGTGGCTTCGTAAGAAGCATTTCAAGGTCCTGGAGTGGCCTAGCCAGTCTCCAGATCTCAACCCTATAGAAAACCTTTGGAGGGAGTTGAAAGTCCGTGTTGCCAAGCGAAAAGCCAAAAACATCACTGCTCTAGAGGAGATCTGCATGGAGGAATGGGCCAACATACCAACAACAGTGTGTGGCAACCTTGTGAAGACTTACAGAAAACGTTTGACCTCTGTCATTGCCAACAAAGGATATATCACAAAGTATTGAGATGAAATTTTGTTTCTGACCAAATACTTATTTTCCACCATAATATGCAAATAAAATGAAAAAAAAACAGACAATGTGATTTTCTGGATTTTTTTTCTCAGTTTGTCTCCCATAGTTGAGGTCTACCTATGATGTAAATTACAGACGCCTCTCATCTTTTTAAGTGGTGGAACTTGCACTATTGCTGACTGACTAAATACTTTTTTGCCCCACTGTATATATATACAGCCCTGGCAAAAATTAAGAAACCACTGCAAAATTTTCAGTTTGTCTGATTTCTCTCTTTATAGGTATATTTTTGAGTAAAATGTAAATTGCTTTTTTAATTCTATAAACTACTGACAACGTCTTCGAATTTCCAAGCAATAAATTTTGTATTCATTTTCAGAAAATGAGAAATGGTCAGCATAACAAAAAAATGCAGTGCTTGCAGACCTCAAATAATGCTAAGGAAACAAGTTCATAGTTATTTAGAAACAACAATACTAATGTTTTAATGCAGGAAGAGTTCAGAAATCAGTATTTTGTGGAATAACCATGATTTTTAATCACAGCTTTCATGTGTCTTGGCATGCTTTACACCAGTCTTTCACATTACTTTTGGGTGACCTTATGCCACTCCTGGTACAAAAATTTAAGCCATTCTTTGTTGGCTTGTGACCATCCATCTTCCTCTTGATTACATTCCAGAGGTTTTCAATGAGGTTCAGGTCTGGAGATTGAGCTGGCCATGACAGGGATTTGATGTGGTGGTTCTTCATCCACACATTGATTGACCTACATTACCGTGTAAAAGTTTAGGGTCACTTAGAAATTTCCTTATTTTTGAAAGAAAAGCACAGTTTTTTCCAATGAAGCTAACATTAAATGATTCAGAAATATACTCTATACATTGTTTATGTGGTAAATGACTATTCTAGCAGCTAACGTCTGGTTTGTAATGCAATATGTTCATAGGTGTATAGAGGCCCATTTCCAACAACCATCACTCCAGTGTTCTTATGGTACTTTGTGTTTGCTAACTGGCTAATGGATGGTTCAAATACCCTTGAAAACCCTTGTGCAAGTATGTTAGCACAGCTGAAAACAGTTTGGCTGATTAGAGAAACTATAAACCTGACTTTCCTTTGAGCTAGTTGAGAATCTGGAGCATTACATTTGTTGGTTCCATTAAACTCTCAAAATAGCCAGAAGAAAAGAACTTTCATGTGAAACTCAACAGTCTATTCTTGTTCTTAGAAATGAAAGCTATTCCATGCGAGAAATTACCAAGAAACGTAAGATTTCCTATAACGGTGTGTACTACTCCCTTCAGAGTAGAGCACAAACAGGCTCTAACCAGAGTAGAACGAGAAGTGGGAGGCACCAATGCACAACTGAGGAACAAGACAAGTACATTAGAGTCTGTAGAAATTGACGCCTCACAGGTCCTCAACTGGCATCTTCATTACATAGTGCAAGCAAAATGCCAGTGTCAACGTCTACAGTGAAGAGGCGACTTCGGGATGCTGGCCTTCAGGGCATAGTGGCAAAAATCCATATCTGAGACTGGCTAATAAAAGGAAAATATTAATATGGGCAAAAGAACACAGACATTGGACAGAGGAAGATTGGAAAAAAGTGTTATGGACAGACGAATTAAAGTTTGAGGTGTTTGGATCACACAGAAGAACATTTGTGAGACGCAGAGCAACTGAAGAGATGCTGGAAGAGTGCCTGACGCCATCTGTCAAGCATGGTGGAGGTAATGTGATGGTCTGGGGTTGCTTTGGTGCTGGTAAAGTGGGAGATTTGCACAAAGTAAAAGGGTTATTGAATAAGGAAGGCTATCACTCCATTTTGCAATGCCATGCCATACCCTGAGGAAAGCGCTTGATTGGAGCCAATTTCATCCTACAACAGGACAATGACCCAAAGCACACCTCCAAATTATGCAAGAACTATTTAGGGAAGAAGCAGGCAGCTGGTATTCTATCTGTAATGGAGTGGCCAGTGCAGTCAACAGATCTCAACCCCATTGAGGTGTTGTGGGAGCAGTTTGACCATATGGTACGCAAAAAGTGCCCATCAAGCCAAACCAACTTGTGGGAGGGGCTTCTAGAAGCATGGGGTGAAATTTCTCCAGATTACCTCAGCAAATTAACTGCTAGAATGCCAAAGGTTTGCAATGCTGCAATTGCTACAAAGGGAGCATTCTTTGACGAAAGCAGAGTTTGAAGTAGAAAATTATTATTTCAAATAAAAACCTTCGTTTCAAACCTTGTCAATGTCTGGACTAGATTTTAAATTCATTTGGCAACTCATTTGATTAATAAAAGTATGAATTTTCATGAAAAACACAAAATTGTCTGAGTGACCCCAAAATTTGGAACGGTAGTGTAGTTATGTGGCATGGCACATTGTCTTGCTGAAAAAACCAGTCCTCAGAGTTGGGGAACATTGCTTGAGCAGAAGGAATCAACTGTTTTTCCAGAATAACCTTGTATGCGGCTTGATTCATACGTCCTTCGCAAAGATTAATGTGCCCAATTCCAGCCTTGCTGAAACATCCCCAGATCATCACCGATCCTCCACCAAATTTCACAGTGGGTGCAAGACACTGTGGCTTGTATGCCTCTCCAGGTCTCCGTCTAACCATTAAACGACCAGGTGTTGGGCAAAGCTGAAAATTAGACTCATCAGAGAAGATTACCTTACTCCAGTCCTCTATGGTCCAATTCTTATGGTCTTTGGCAAACTTCAGCCTGGCTCTCCTTTGCTTCTCATTGATGAAAGGCTTTTTTCTAGCTTTACATAACTTGAGCCCTGCCTCTAGGAGCCTGTTACGAACTGTTCTTGACATGCAATTCACTCCAGCTGCCATTTGCCATTTCTTTTGTAGGTCACTTGACGTCATCCTGCAGGTGCTGAGTGACATTCAAATAAGATAACAGTCATTTCGGTCTGTGAAGAGTCGTTTTCACCCTCTGCCGGTCTGTAGCTTTGTTGTCCCCAATGTCTGCTGCCTGACGTTGTTGTAATAGACAGCCATTTAGGCTGAGTTCACACGTTGCATTTTTTTCGCGTTTCCGCGGCGGTTTTAACCGCGCGATTTTGCCGCGAAAACGCGAAAAATAAGCATCCCATGCATTCCTATGGGATTCCGCAATGCTGTGCTAATGCTGCGGTTTTTACCGCGGCGGAATCGCTTCGCGGTAAAAACCGCAGCATGCTCATTAATTTGCGGAATCGCGGCGATCCCGCACCCATAGGAATGCATTGTTCCGCTTACTTCCCGCATGTGGCTGTGCACACCATGCGGAAAGTAAGCAGAACAATTGCGGATGGTACCCATGGTCCGGAGGAGAGGAGACTGTCCTCCGGGCTGTGGGTACCATATCCCTGTAAAAAATAGAATTTAAAATAAAAAATATTGTTATTCTCACCCTCCGACATCCCGCGCAGCCTTCCCGCTTCTCTTCACGCTCCGGTCCCAGTAGTCCTTTGCGAAAATGCTCGCGATTACGTCCGTTCTCGCGGGATCGCGAAGTCTCGCGGTCATTCGCGCGACGTCATCGCGAATCACCGCGAGACGTCGCGATCCCGCGAGAACTGACGTCATCGCGGGCATTTTCGCAAAGGATTACTGGGAACGGATGCGCGGGACGTCGGAGGGTGAGAATAACACCGTTTTTTGTTTTTTTTTTACATTCTATCTTTTACTACTGATGCTGCATAGGCAGCCTCAGTAGTAAAAAGTTGGTCACACTCGTCAAACTATGTTTGACGAGTGTGACCAACCTGTCAATCAGTTCTCCAAGCGATGCTACAGATCGCTTGGAAAACGCTAGTATTTTGCAAGCTAATTACGCTTGCAAAATGCTAGTTTTCCCGCGGGAAAATCGCGGGAATTTAAAATGCGATTTTCCCGCGGACTGGAATTCCGGAATTCTCGCGGTAATTTCCGCGAGAGTTCCGGTACGTGTGCACTTAGCCTTAAGGATGGCGGCAACATGACGCTCACTGTATCCCTCTTCTAGTAAAGCCAGAATTGAGCCGTTCTTTTCCTCACTCAAGAATTTTCTTTTCAACTCCTTTGACATGGTTAAAAGTTATTTCTTCATTCCTATTACTTTTGGGATATTACTAGCACTTGTTTTGCCATCCAGCTTGTCCTATTGCAAGATTACTGTAAACACCACAGCAGGGTATTTTATACTTTCCTTCTTTAAATAAGATTTGGTTCAGGTGATCACCTAATCAGAAGCACATTAAGTAGAATGAGGTGTACTCTGTTTGGAATTCAACTGACACTGGAATGGAATGGCTGTCAGACATGTAGAGAAGCTGATTTTTATAAAACTGTGGCGTGGTCTCTTAATTTTTGCCAGAGCTGTATATACTGTGTAGCAGTGACTCCTGTTACAGCTAGGGGGCACTATATGTTCTTCTCAGGATACACACGAAGGCGTATTGAGGCCATGGGAGTGCGTGGCAGTCACACGAGTAACTGTGATGGTGAGACAGTGACTGGCGTCATTGTGAATGGCCGGTATGTGTCGCAGAGAAGGAGGATGTCCTCTGCGCTGTAAGCCCGAAATGTTGTTCTGGGAGCTATAGTCCCACAAGTGTTTGTTTAGTTTTAAGGGGGGGCTTACAGGGTTAGTCGGTGAGCTGGGTGGGACTGGCTAACCACACACACCTCCCACCTATGGGGGTGGCTACAGTGATATAATGTGACTGAAGTCTGATCACATGGTCAGAGTTGCGAGGTTCTTAATGGCCTGTGTGTTGGAAAGTCCTGGGAGTAGGACCGGATTCTTGAAGAGCACATGGAGAGGCCATGGACCTGAAGGCCTGTGTGTTGGGCAGTCCTATGAGTGGACAGACGTTCTGAATAGCACATGGAGAGGTCATGGACCTGCAAGGTCGCTGTGTTGGAAGGTCCCACGTGGGGACAAGATTCCTGAAGAGCACATGGTGAGACCAGGTGTGTGCAGAGTCTGTGACGGCATTGCATTGGGGAAGCTACCGACCTTCTGAGGGTCTGAACTTGTCGGGAGAGCCCTTGGTCGCAAGGACGGTGATCCCAGTAAGGCAGTTTCCCTGGGAGAGAGGACTGATGAGGACTCAGTGTGTGGAGCAGGAGCCCCTGTAAGGTAACTCCAGACAAGGGGGTTATGAGCAGACAATTATCTGCCTTTTAAACAGACTGTTAGTGCCTATGATGTTCTATTAATTTTTATGAACTGTGCGTTCACCCATGGTAACTGGACAGAGTAAGGTCCAGCATGTTTAGAGACTGCAACTTAATGTCGTGTGTTGGTGCCTGTTGTTTTCCGTGGACATTAATGGACTGTTCAGCGTGCAGTCGCCCACGTTAACTAGACAAAGAAGTCCGGCGTGTTTAGGGACTGAGAGTTAAGCTATGTACTAGGAAGTGCTATGGACTATGTGTGTGATGTGTAACATGGCGGTTTATGCTGAGTAAAATAAACCTGAATAGACTGTTTAAGTGGAAAAACGTGCCTGTGTGCCTTAATCCCATTGCCAAGCGAGTGTCCCCCAACATATGCAGATAGCACTGTCTTACAATGCAGACGTGGTCAAAATTGTTGGTACCCCTCGTTTAATGACAGAAAAACCCACAACGGTCACAGAAATAGCTTGAATCTGACAAAAGTAATAGATAAAAAATCTATGAAAATGAACAAATGAAAGTCAGACATTGCTTTTAAACCATGCTTCCACAAAATAAAAAAAAATAAAACTCATGAAATAGGGCTGGACAGAAATGATGGTACCCGTGACATAATATTTTGTTGCACAACCTTTTGATGCAATCACTGCAATCAAACAATTCCTGTAACTGTCAATGAGACCTCTGCACCTCTCGACAGGTATTTTGGCCCACTCCTCAAGAGCAAACTGCTAAAGTTGCCTAACGTTTGAAGGTTGCCTATTCCAGATGGCATGTTTCAGTTCTTTCCAAAGATGCTCTATAGGATTTAGGTCAGGGCTCATAGAATGACCCTTCAGAATAGTCCAATGTTTTCCTCTTAGACATTCTTGGGTGTTTTTAGCTGTGTGTTTTGTGTCATTATCCTGTTGCAAGACCCATGACCTGCGACTGAGACCCAGCTTTCTGACTCTGGGCAGCACATTTCTCTCTAGAATCTCTTGATAGTCTTGAGATTTCATTGTACCCTGCACAGATTCTAGACACCCTGTGCCAGATGCATCAAAGCAGCCCCAGAACATAACAGAGCCCCCTCCATGTTTCACAGTAGGGACTGTTCTTTTCTTGAAATGCTTCATTTTTCCATCTATGAACATAGTGCTGATGTGCCTTGCCAAAAAGTTCCATTTTTGTCTCATGTGTCCATAGGACATTCTCCCAGAAGCTTTGTGGCTTGTCAAAATGTAGTTTGGCAAATTCCAGTCTGGCTTTTTTTTATTTTTTTTCAACAATGGCGTCCTCCTTGGTCGTCTCCCGTCAAGTCCACTTTGGCTCATTTGACGGATGGTGCGATCTGACACTAATGTTCCTTGAGCTTGAAGTTCACCTTTAATTTTTTTAGAAGTTTTTCTGGGCTCTTTTGTTATCATTCGTATTGTCCATCTCTTTGATTTGTCATCAGTTTTCCTCCTGCGGCCACGTCCAGGGAGGTTGGCTACAGTCCCATGGAGCTTAAATTTCTGAATAATATGTGCAACTGTAGTCACAGGAACATCAAGCCGCTTGGAGGTCGTCTTATAACTTTTACCTTTAACATGTTTGTCTATAATTTTCTTTCTAATCTCCTGAGACAACTCCTTCGCTTCCTCTGGTCCATGTTGAGTGTGATACACACCATGTCACCAAACAGCACAGTGAGTATCTGTAGCCCTCTATACAGGCCACTCACTGATTCCAAGATTGTAGACACCTGTGATGCTAATTAGTGGACCCCCCGTGATTTAACATGTCCTTTTTGTGACATTATTTACAGGGGTACCAACATTTCTGTCCAGGCATATTTCATTAGTTTTATTTTTTTTTTAAATTCTGTGGAAGCATGGTTGAAAAGCAATGTCTGACTTTCTTTTGTTCATTATCATAGATTTTTGATTTATTGTTACTTTCAAGTTACTTCTGTTACCATTGTGGGGTCTTCTGTCATTAAATGAGGGGTGCCAGCAATTTTGACCACGTGTGTGTGTGTGTGTGTGTGTATATATATATATATATATATATATATATATATATATATATATATATATATATATATGTGTATGTTGATGTCACTATTATATTGTCCTGCTCTTTATATTCTTTTTGCTATAATTTTGCTTTATTTTGCCCACCCTTTCCACTGGGGTTCAGTGTATGGAGGGGTTCGGATTCTGGTGCCTGGCGATGATTATATCCACAGGAGATGTTGGGTCTGATTGTCCTGAGGCTGCGGCTCTTTTTTTCATCCTGTTAGATGGTCAGCTCTTGGGCTCAGTGATGCACAACTAATGGATGCAGATTTAGACGTCCCTCCGTCCCCTGTCGTCTTTCCCTTGTCTCTCCTCCTCCTCTATCTGATGCAGCATCTCATTGCGAGTATCCTCCTCCTCCGCTCTCTCCATCTCTCCCGTTTCCCTCCTCTTCTTCTTCCCCCTCCCTCTCTTTACATTTCCAGCTGCAAAACCTGACGGCCTGGGTTTCTTTTTTTCTTTTTTTTCTTTTTTTTTCTTTTTTTTTTTTTTTTTTATAGACAATATCTCCTCTTCTCCTCCCCTCTTCCCCTTTTCTCTCCCCCGTCTTCTTCCTTTTTTTGGCCCCCTCCCTACCATTAAGACTCCTTCTTTTTCCTCCTTTTAATTGAACACCCTCTTTTTTTCTTAATTTGCCCTCCATCGCCTCCTGTATGTGTAATTAGGATTTCTCTCTCTGGCTCCTGGTGCCTGCTTTTCCCTCCATTGTACGGAGCCCCTCCATCCCATCCTCATCATCTCCCCGTCTCCTTCACTCCATCTTCCCTTCCGTCTCCATTCCTCGCTTTCTCCTGCAGTGAACCCTCCTCTCCTCAATGTGATCAGACTTCTTTCCTCCTCCCGGTGTCTTCTCCGGGGGACTTTCTATGTCCAGATTTCCGTCTTAGCTGTGGAATGATGTTCTATGCTCCCTTCAGAGGTAAACATTGCCACTGTGTCCTCAACCCCCTAAAACCTGACCCTGTGTGACCCCCTACCTCCTTTTTGGCTGTTCCTAAAACTCTGGCTCTTTCGGAACTTGCCTTCTGCGTCAGTTTATTCGTCTATGTTGTTGTGTCTCTCAAACTTTCTCCGGCTGCCCATGTCGCCCGCCTGGCGCTTCCCAGACTCTCCCATTACTTCTGCTCCTCAGTGTCGTGATGATATTGTTTTTTTCCTCGGTTGTGTAGGATGTTGGTAAAGCTGTAATAACGGCAGTGCTAGCGACCATGATCTCAATCCTTTCCAAATGATAGATAATGGAGGAGAATGATGACTGTTTCCTGATCTGATGATTGTCTCCTCTCATTTCAGAACTTATTGCTGCAGTTACCAGTCTCTGAGGCTTGTGCTTTTCTTACTGTAGGAAATTCCAGGTCCACCATCATCTTCATCATCAGGGCTGGACTCATCCCAGAGCCCGGGTAGTCATTGTGGGGTATTTTCTATTTAGTCTTTAAAAGTTTTAATAGAGAGACCCTGAAATAGTGAAACTGGCTCCTAAAGTCCGCTCTGTCATCATCATCTTCCTCATTGTTGCCTTGGAGGCTCCATATCTCTATATGATGCTAATACATTTATACTGTTGGGGGTGATGTGGTGCAGTGAACTTACAGTATGGTAATATGGGCTGGCCAGGCCTAGAGGCATGACATCAGTAATGGCCGACAATGTATCTTTTATGGCTTTATTGTGTAATGTCCATCATGTATGCGCTGGATTATGATGGAACGAAATCTACAGGCCGTTATTACCGAGGAGCCACAATAGCAGAAGTCATTGTCAGGGGCCTATTGCCATGGGACTGCAGGGTCCCACAGCCACAGGACCCTGGTTACATTTATCATTTAGTTCATTTTTAAGGACTTATTATTATTCAGATATGTGCAGAGGTCACCAATGTCTTCCCGTGAATTAGTTTTATGAATATACCGAGAAATAAGAGATATTTCGAGGTAACATACATTTGTTAAGCTCCTATCAGTGGATCTTGTGATTCTTAGCTTATGTGTTGATGATTTGTTACTGTAATAATCTCCATGTATTACAATTCTCTACCTGTAGCTGTGAGAGAATGATGTGAGTTGTCATGTTTCTAAGACTGAGGTCACTCGGCCATCGATTCTCCCATGTGAGAGAATTGGGGTGATTATGCTAATGCCACTCAGATCAAACTTTGTCAGAGATTGATCCGAGCGTCACCTTACTGTGATCCGATTCCGTCGCATGTGAGGGTCATATCACAGGTACGGAGAAGTTAATTTCTCCATTCTCTGGGTCCAAGGATCTCTGACTGCCCTCAGATGACATCACTGATCTGCACTGCCCCATCAGAGTGCACACGGCCGTGTTATACACTAGTGTGAGCAAGCCCTAACAGCTGGAGAACCCTGGGGTCCTGATCTAATGTGTAGTTAACAGGACTGGACTGGCCATTTGGCAATTCTGGAAAATGCCAGAAGAACCTGTCTGGTTGTGGGCTGCTTTTTCTGCTACATTGTTAACAGAATCGGTGTTCTCAAGACATCAATTCTGTTAAGAGTTGTGACGGATCACAGTGTCGTTGGCTCCGTCACTTACCCAAGCAGGCCACGGGTATCATTAGAAACATTGGTCTTGTAGTAAATCTTGCTTTCCTCCATCCATGGTAATATTAGTAATATATCCCATCTGGTGCTTGGGGACGGGGAGAGCATGGGCTTGTGTGATTTCAAATGCCAGGGCTGAATTTCAGCCCCAGTCCGTGCCTGGTAGTAAGGGACAGTCGGACCTCCCTGTGGGGATCGGCCATGTTTGATTATAATCGTCATGTAATAAAAAGTTCTACAACTGTGTTTTTGACCATTTTCACAATCTATGCTTGCTGTCAGTGTTGGTTCCAACAGCATTTGTGGGACCGCAGAGGTTTCTTTTGCTTCAAGCCCTCGGTCTCTGGTGACAGAACCTGCTTAAAGCTAGCATCTGCCATCGATTACAATTTGTGTAAGGCTCCTGATGGGCGGGTGCTCGTGATTTGTGACACTTTGTGGCTGTAGATCTTCTGATTTGCTCATTAGCGTTATTTCTGGTGTATAGAGTCCTGCAGATGATTTGGAAGTTACTTATTTCCAAACTGATGAACTGAAGGGTCCGGGGTCCTGTGGAGCTCACGTCAGTCCCTGCTGCGAATGTCCATGGCTGTGTATCCGACATCGAGCAGCCTCCATGCGTGTTTCGCTGTAGACGGCAATGGAGCCTGGAAATATTTAATTTGTATGTTGTATATAGTGTGTATCCATGGTTCATTCTATATTTACTGAGGCAACGGGGTTGATGTGGGTATAAAAAGACCCGAAAGACTTCCTATAGAAATCACCGCTGACCAAGTTTAGGAATATGGTCAGATCATGTGTATTTTAGTTCTATTTTGTGGTCGAGGCTTTCCGCTGTACTTAATTTAACATGGTGGTCATATTTAAAACTTGCTTTACGCTGATCAGCGGATGTAGACTGCTGTATGTTCAGGACGCGCCTCTGTGTCTACAAGAAAAAATTGTGTTCAATCACAGGTAATATTACAGAGTTATTCTAAAAACTGTTCTGAGTCAAGGTGAAAACAGCTGACAGATGTTGCTTCCTACCTCTCATTGACCTACCCGCCTGCTTCTATCAAGCGTACGTGTTTTCAATGGGGAGAGGGAAGTATGCTGCCATCAGACTCCATTGACAGCTTCTTAACTCCCAGGAGGACAGAAGGATGTAAAACGCAACATCACCTGTTAGGGAGAGGTCCCTAGTTACATCAGGTGGGCCGCCAAACAAACACTGCTGCCAGTTTAGACTACTCATAGGACCTGTTGTGGTCTGCAGCCACGTAGCTGATTTTTCATGTGCAATTGCCTGCAGTAAATTTGCAGTGGATTACTATATTAGTGTTGAGAACAACATTTCAGGAAATCATTAGCATGTGACTTTATACCACAGATTTCATCCATAGTAGCGGTTTCTACTTAAAATACTGCAATTTAATGATATCACATACTGGATATCATGCAACTCCGAAGGCCAGAATTTCTTTATTTTTTGTTATCAGGTCACCTTACTTTTTCACTTTTTCTTTTTTTTGCTTTGTAAAGAAAAGCATTCAAAAATACACATCAACACCAAAATTGTACTAGTAAAAGCTAGAGATCGTCTTACGAAAATCAAACCGTCACACAACTCTGTTGAAGAAAAAAACAAAGTTATGGCTCTTTCAAGATGGCAGCACAAAGAAAAACATTTTTTTCCCAAAAATGTGATTTTAGGATAAACAAAAACCTTAATAAAAATGAAGTAAATTATACAGATTTGTATCTGGGTGTCTATAACAATCCAGATTACAAATACATTTATACCATCTGTTCAGCACAGTGAACAACGAAAAAAAAGTACAAACAAATGAAAATTGCTGTTTTTTGGTTTTTTTATAAATCACTTTGCCTCCCAACAAATGGGATCAAAAGCAATCACAAGTCACATGTACCCTAAATTGGTATTGGTACCAATGAAAACTACTCCCCCTCAAAAAAAAATAATAAAAAAATAAAGACCTCGTGAATCCCTATCGACATAAAAATAAAAAGTTGTAGCTCAACATAGCAACACAAAATATATATTTAAGAAGTCATGTTAATGCACAAAAATGATAGAATATAACTCGCAACCGTAACAACTAAAATTATAACTTAATCATGTTATTTATTCTGCGTGGTGAACACGGGGGGAATAAAACACAATAACAGGATAGATGGTTATAGTTCATCTCGCCTCTCAAAGAATTGTCTGGAACACGATCTGTTCCGGAATAGTTTCATTAACAACTACAACTTGTCCTGCAAAAAATAAGCCCTGACACAGCTCCTTCTAAAAATACAAAGTGAAACATAAAACCGTATACATTTAGTATCTCTGTATTTATACGGACCCGCAGAATAAAGTTATGAAAACAGGACCCTGGGGGCAGCTTAATATGCCACATTTTGGTGTTAATTTCCCTTTAAGGCCCCGTTAAGGCCTTATGTAGGGGGCTGTGAGCACAGGTAAAAAGAGCAGAATGTTGAACTGTCCTTAACAGCAGCAAAAATAATGCACAACATATTGGTCTCTGAAATAACATCCCATAGAATATATTGCAATTCTCACCAAATCCATGTTTGGTGAGACGCAGTATCATAGTGCACACACTGAAAAAGTAAGTATAAAAAAGGCTTTATTGTAACAGAGTGTGAAAACAAGTTAAAGACAATTATAAAAGCACACAGACGAATATACCGTATTTTTTCGGATTATAAGACGCACTTTTTCCCAAATATTTTTTTGGGGGAAATGGGGGTGCGCCTTATAATGCGGATATACCTTACTGGCCGCGGTGGAGCAGGATCCAAGGTCACTGCTGGGTGAAGAAAGAGTGGCGCGTTGCAGGCTGGAATGAGGGGGTGTTCCGATGTGCGCCACTGCGAGTGAAAATGACTGCGGTGCTCTGTGGTGCGGGGGGAGCTCCACCGGCATTTTGTGAAAGCCTGGAGTCCCCCTGCAAATTCATTACTGCAATGCGGTGGCCTCCGGAAAAATGCCCGACGGGTCGGCGCATGCTCAGATTGAGATCTCGATCTCGCACCGGAGCGCCCCGCACATCCATTACTGCGATGTGGTGGCCTCCGGGAAAATGGCCGTTGGGGGCGGTGCATGCTCAGATTGAGATCTCGTTGCCGAGATCTCAATCTGAGCAGGCACCTCCCCGGAAGCCAATGCATCGCAGTAATGGATATGCTGGGGGACTTCGGGCTTTCACAAAAGCCCCACAGAGCACCGCAGCCATTTTCACCGCAGCGGCGCACATCGAAACACTCCCTCATCCCAGCCTGCAGCAACGCGCCACTCTTGCATCCTCCAGCAGCGACCCTGGATCCCACTTCACCGCAGCCACCACCCCCGGTAAGCAATAAGGCGCATGGATTATAAGAGGCACCACCATTTTATTAAAAAAAAAATGTTTTTTTCCTATTTGTCTCCACAAAATTTGGAATGCGTCTTATAATCCGGTGCATCTTATAATCCGCAAAATACGGTACATACAATGAGAATGGGCGGGGAAGGACAAAATAGTCCCATATCAGAATTAATAGATACTATATAGACTGATACAATAATAAGGTTACCACATGTTAAATGCTACAGGTAAGTACAGTATAAGGGTTTGTTCACACTAGGTGTTTTTTCAGCGTTTTGTTTTCTGCAGCAAAGCCTTATCTCTTGGTACGATACCAATACTTGGCATTGTATTCAAGCTGCCATTTCTGGTGTTATACCTAATCTTTTCATGGATGTTCCTCTATTTGCACTTGAATAACCATTGCCTCTGTATTACAGGTGCTTCTCACAAAATTAGAATATCATCAAAAAGTTAAATTATTTCAGTTCTTCAATATAAATAGTGAATCTCATATATATAGTGTCATTACACACAGAGTGATCTATTTCACGTATTTATTTCTGTTAATGTTGATGATTATGGCTTACAGCCAATGAAAACCCAAAAGTCTTTATCTCAGTAATAGAATAATTAGTTAAAAAACACCTACAAAGGCTTCCTAAGGGTTTATAAAGGTCCCTTAGTCTGTTTCAGTAGGCACCACAGTCATGGAGAAGACGGCTGACTTGACAGATGACCACAAGGCAATGATTGACACACTCCACAAGGAGGGTAAGCCACAAAAGCTTATTGCTAAAGAAGTTGAGTGGAAGGAAAAAGTGTGGTAGAAAAAGGTGCACAAGCAGCCGGGATAACCGCAGCCTTGAAAAGATTGTTAAGAAAAGGCCATTCAAAAATTTTGGGAAGCTTTACAAGCAATGGACTGCTGCTGGAGTCATTGCTTCAAGAGCCACCACACACAGCCATATCCAGGACATGGGCTACAAGTGTTACATTCCTTGTGTCAAGCCACTCATGACCAATAGACAACGCCAGAAGCGTCTTACCTGGGCCAAGGAGAAAAAGAACTGGACTGTTGTCAGTGGTCCAAGGTGTTGTTTTTAGATGAAAGTAAATTTTGCATCTCATTTGGAAATCAAGGTCCCAGAGTCTGGAGGAAGAGTGGAGAGGCCACAATCCAAGCTGCTGGAGGTCTAGTGTAAAGTTTCCACAATCACTGTTGGTTTGGTGAGCCATGTCATCTGCTGGTGTAGGTCCACTGTGTTTTATCAAGACCAAAGTCCGTGCAGCCGTCTACCAGGAAATTTTAGAGCACTTCATAATTCCCTCTGCCGACAAGCTTTTTGGAGATGGAAATGTTATTCTCCAGTAGGACTTGGCACCTGTCCATACTGCACCCAACTGGTTCTGTAAACTGTGGCCTCTGTTCACACGGGATGCATTATAGTTAGCACTGAGCAGCCCCCCTATATGGTGTTACTAAGAGGCTGTGAATCATATGCTCTGCATTCCCTGTGTGAACATTGCCACATACGGATTATTTTTTTGCACTGGTGTGCCACACGGCCAATCCCTGATTGTAGGCTGGCTGTTTCATTAGGTATTATTGCACCTGTGCAGTTGCCATTTTACTTGGGTCCGCTGCACCCTGTTAGTGCATTTGTATTGAGGCCTGTTTATACAAGTAAGCATCTCTGCCTGTTTTGTTTTTTTCTCAAATATTGGAGGATTCTTTCCTCTTTCTGTGGTTTTCACACTACCAAAAGTACCAATACCTGGTTTACAAACACTGCTTGATTGGCCAGCAAACTCACCTGACCTTAACCCCATGGAGAATCTATGGGGTATTGTCAAGAGGAAGATGAGAGACACCAGACCCAACAATGTAGACGAGCTGAAGGCTGCTATCAAAGCAACCTGGGCTTCCATAACACCTCAGCAGTGCCACAGGCTTGATCGCCTCCATGCCATGCTGCATTGATGCAGTAATTGATGCAAAAGGAGCCCCGACCAAGTATTGAGTTCGTTTACTGAACATATATTTCAGTAGGCCAACATTTCGGATTTTAAAATCATTTTTTCCAGCTGGTGTTATAAAGTATTCTAATTTACTGAAATAATGACTTTTGGGTTTTTATTGGCTGTAAGCCACAATCATCAACATTAACAGAAATAAACACGTTAAATAGATAACTCTGTTTGTAATGACTCTATATAATATAGGAGTTTCACTTTTTGTATTGAAATGAATTAACTTTTTGATGATATTCTAATTTTGTGAGAAGCACCTGTATATATCTATACATTTTTCTATGAATGGGCAATGTGGATGGTGATTATATAATACTATAATTTTTTATTATATCCTTATACAAAAATTGATAGGTCTATGGATGGGTATGTGAATAGTGATTAATAACATCATGTTCATATTATCCCTATATATCTTTTTTCTATGTGTGCTGCACCATAGTTACCGTATATACTCGCGTATAAGCCGAGATTTTCAGCCCATTTATTAAGGCTGAAAGTCCCCCTCTCGGCTTATACGTGAGTCATATACCGGGGGAGGGGGCGTGGTGGTGTCAGAGACCATACTCACCCCCTCCTGGCATGTCTCTGCAGCCCCTGATTCTCCATAGGTCTCCTGCGCCTGTGTTCAGGGTTACATGGTACCGCTCATTAAAGTCATGAATATGCGCATATTCATGACTTTAATGAGCGGTACCACGTGACCGCTGAACGCAGGAAGAAAACGACCGTGGGAGAAGCAGGGGCTACAGAGAAGACCGTGCACCAGGGGGGGTGAGTATGACGGGGAACAGTGCAATATTCACCTGTCCCCGTTCCACCGCCATGCACCGCTCTGTCTCCGGGTCCTCTGGCTGTGACGTTCAGCAGAGGGCTCGATGACGTAGTCACTGCAGAGACCCGGGAGACAGAGCGGTGCTCAGCGATGGTACAGGGACCGGTAAATTGCAGCAGCAGCAATATATGGGGGGTATTTATGGAGCATCTTCTTGGGCCAGCATTAACCCTTGTGCAGCAGCATATGTTTTTTTTTTTTATCTATGGAGCATCTTGTTGGGCCACCATTAACCCTTGTGCAGCATTTTATGTTTGTTTTTTTTATCTATGGAGCATCTTCTTGGGCCACAATTAACCCTTGTGCAGCATTTTATGGGGGGGTTTTATCTATGGAGCATCTTCCTGGGCCACCATTAACCCTTGTGCAGCATTTTATGAAACTTTTATGAAACTAAGACCGTGGCTAAGTTTCATTGGAGAACATCATTTTCTCTATATGCTGCAATACAATGGTGTGGTATTTCATTGATTAATATAAACAATCAAATAATTGTTGCTTCAAATCCCTATAGGGGGTAAATAATAATGAAAAAAAAAAAAAGCATAAGTATTCTAATCCCAGTTTAAAAATAAAGACCTATAAAAAAATAAACATATTTAATTAATGAATTTGTAAAATAAATTGTGACGACATAACATTTAATCTTAATTATCCAGATGTAAATTCAGTAGGCAAGGAGACATACGTTATTATCTTTATGTTGACTTTTGAATTTTTGTGTTTTTTTTTGGTTGATCAAAAAACACAGACTATTGACTATCAGGGTATGTGCAGACAATCAGTAAACGTTGTTCGTTGGACGCTGTGTACTTTTGCAGAGTCCAACCTGCAGCATCCAGATGTTACAGTATAGTGTATGGGATTTAAAGGAATCCCATGCCCATTATGCTTCCAGAGACGCCCGCGACTCACCCGCGGAGACGGACATGTGGCACCTTTCTACAGACTGCAGCATTTCAATTTCTCTTGTGGAAACGCCTAAAATTTCACCCATACTATGTATTGAGCGCAATGAATTCACACGGTTCAGTGAACACATGTGGATTCACCTGCGTTCAATAGCCAGCGGCGATTTGGACGCAGCGAGCATCCAGCGCTGCATCCAAAGTGCTGCCAGTTCCTGATTGTCTGCACATACCCTAACTCTGGAGTTGCTATTTGCTGCAAGCTCATTGTCTGCTATCTTTGAGGGATAGAGACGTAGGGTAATAGAACAATAGATGTTTGATAATATGTTGATTGTGTGGGATCCTGTGGCTTGTTGACTTGCAAAACAAAGGACTAAAAACTGATTAAATATTAAAAATTGATTAAATACTTAAAAATACGAGTTAATCTCCCCACACTTTCCTCTTGAACTCTGGATGATGGCTTGAAGGACAACAGAGGTGAACTATATAAAGGGGATATGTCTCGGTAACAAGAGATCCAGAGAACCAGAGATTCTTTATAAAACCAAAGCCAGGAACACTCTACTAGACAGCAGCCAAGGGCATCATGTCTCCAAAACGGGGGACACAGATTTCACATTCTACAGGATGCCAGCTTAGAGGACCATGGCCCCGGCTTAAAGAGTACAGATCTGCTCCACTGACCTTCATTGAACCCATAGATACTATTGGGGAAGCCAAGATTGGGGCCCACCGGTCACCTTGCTCCATGAAGATGATCGGAGAAGCTAGGTTGTGACCCTCCAATCACCTGGTTTCATACCTCAATGGACTGTCAGCTTCCTAAGCTTGTCGTTACCTCCTCTCTGTGTGTGTGCAACAGGTGGGGGTAATCGGCCCTGGAAGCTCCAAAGTCGCAGCTGCTCTAATCCCGGCAAGTCAGCAAACAAGTGAAACGCTGTAATTTGCACCATCTTGGGTATTTTGCTGGGACTGTTCTATGTGTTATCATCGGTTTTGTGGCTCAATAAATTATTGCCACACTGTTTAACCCTCACCCTGTGCTGTCTGAGTAATATAATGCCCACAGAAAAAAGTAAAGCAGGCGCTCAGTGGGATGATCCCTGGTCCTTGTCTTGAGCCAGCCGACCAGTGCACCTGCTTACCCCTGTCTCTCCACATAAATGCTGTAAAGCGCAGAGAATATCAAAACAGAACTGTTTGGTTACTGCACTTAAAAAAAAAAAATGCTACAAAAACATTTAATCTACTCCAAAACATCAATATCTGGCCCACTGGAAGGGATGAACTTAAACGTGCTAACTTCACATCCAATTACTGCAGCGCACCAAGTGACCAACCGTTATAAAAACACATGCTAGCCTCTGTCACAACAGGCCTTTTTTAATAGAAGACCTATGACAGTGGTCTCCAGAAATATGGCTTCAGGATTAATTCTCCCATCCGCAATATCACCCACATAACAGGAGAATACTATACTATACCATCACTTAAAAGGTGATTCACCAATTTTGGCCAGAATGTAATTAGGCAGATAAAACATGTCAATGTATTTAATTAGTTGTGCAAAACTGTATAGGACAGGAGAGGACATGTTGCTACCACATCTAACACCGGCAACCACAAGGCTGACATTGGCAACCTACGGAAACGTATGTTGATCCGTCAGCTAAGTTTACCTGTGTGTAGTCTAACCCTGCAGCCACGTTGGTCCAGTCCCATCCTGATTCCTTTTGGCATCTTTTGGGTTGTCACCTCTGTAGGACCATTACTTGGCAGTATAGTTGGGTCTCTAGGTCAGGATGTTAATGCCACGATCATTCTATGTTTCATGAAACACTCAAAGGATATGGACCAGACCCTTAAAGACCTTCTGAATTTTCACACCATGGCCAAGCAGCCAGACACTGTGCTGGTACTGCAACCCATTCAGTTGATTAAGGCTTGGATGTATTTCTTCGCCCAACACCTGGGTATGAGCAGCACTGTGCAGAAAAATGCTCAATAGGGCCCTATGTTCTTGTGGGGTCTTTGCAATCTGACCTCATTGTTCAGCAAGAGACGTTATGTCCTATCCAAGTGCTTCATCTCTTTTCTGAAATACTTAGTTTAAGCTGCCATTTTGCTCAGATCATGAATATAATGCAGGTTTCTTCTCCACACCTAGAATTTCTGGTGAACCCGTTGGATCTGGATGAGCAGTACAATAGAGATCAGCCAGATAGGAGAGCGTTCAGAGAATGTTATTGTAGAAGAAATCTGCTGGGAATCTCTTACTGGAACGATACCACTAATATGATGTATATATGAGATAATGGACCTCCTACGGTGACGTGTGGTATAGGAAGTCACTGCAGCATCCCGCGTCCGTGCTTGCTGCTATAGATGTATATGTACATATATGTCCTAATACTGCGCAGTCGGGAGTCATTATCTGCTCCACTGCACATGTAATCTAATATCATCTGCTTGTCCCCGATAGACCGTCCTTATACTGATGGGGATCATCATCGCCGAGCAGGAAGTCATATATCATTGCGTAAAATGCTTGAGTATGAAATTCCTGATAAATCAGACCTGTAAGGACCAGTATAATAAAAAATAATGCAATATATTCACCACCAAAATTCTGTCCCAGTCCTGTTCCTGTCCGACCCCTTAGTTTGCGATCCTCTTTAGCACCACATTGATGGATACTTTTTATCCAAACTGTGTTTGTGGAATGTTATGTCACATCGACACACACAGTAAGAAGCGTGAAATTCAACTTTTTACTTAATTTTATTATAGATCTGATCTATTTAGGATTTTTGTCTGAATCTGGGAGAGGGTGGCTTTCATTTTTTATCGGTAGTTAGTTTCACACATGTGACATTTCAGTTCTGGTCTTTGCTAAATTTTCCTGTGCAAAAATTACAGCTTAAACTGCAACGAAAATAGTTAATTTTCCATCCAGATTTGCAGGCGGAAAATCTACAGCATACATTGCAGTGAGATTTTAACAAATGTTATCAGTATGCAGTGCAAAAAAAATGAGCAAAACTTTTCTGTGGTGCTGATATTAAATCTGCAACCTGTCAGTTTATGGTCGGCATTTCCCTCTTCGTTGTGCAGAAGATGAAAGCCGAGACAAATTCACCAAAAAATCCTCAAATAAGCATGCACATTTTTAGCACTGATTCTACCCAGGTACACGGCTATGTCACATCTGCATGAAGAGGAGGATTCATTGCATTGTCTGTATCAATATAATACTAATCTGGAAGTAAATGGGGGGGAATTTCCAGATGGGGCAATCTTTAGTTTAACCCCTTCACCCCCAAGGGTGGTTTGCACGTTCATGACCGGGCCAATTTTTACAATTCTGACCACTGTACCTTTATGAGGTCATAACTCTGGAACGCTTCCATGGATCCCGGTGATTCTGACATTGTTTTCTCGTGACATATTGTACTTCATGTTAGTGGTAAAATTTCATTCAAATAACTTGCGTTTATTTGTGAAAAAAATGGAAATTTGGCAAAAATTTTGAAAATTTTGCAATTTTCCAACTTTGAATTTTTATGCCCTTAAATCACAGAGATACGGCACACAAAAAACTTGATAAGTAACATTTCCCACATGTTTACTTTACATCAGCACAATTTTGGAACCAAAATTTTTTTTTGTTAGGAAGTTATAAGGGTTAAAAGTTGACCAGCGATTTCTCATTTTTACAACACCATTTTATTTTTAGGACCACATCACATTTGAAGCCACTTTGAGGGGTCTATATGATAGAAAATACCCAAAAGTGACACCATTCTAAAAACTGAACCCCTTAAGGTGCTCAAAACCACATTCAAGAAGTTTATTAACCCATTAGGTGCGTCACAGGAATTTTTTTGAATATTTAAAAAGAAATGAACATCTAACTTTTTTTCACAAAAAAAATACTTCAGGTTCAATTTTTTTTATTTTACCAAGGGTAACAGGAGAAATTGGACTGCAAAAGTTATTGTGCAATTTGTCCTGAGTACGCTGATACCTGATTTGTGGGGGGGAACGACTGTTTCAGCGCATGGCAGAGCTCATAATGGAAGGAGCGCCGTTTGACTTTTTCAATGCAAAATTGGCTGGAATTCAGATCGGACGCCATGTCACGTTTGGAGAGTCCCTGATGTACCTAAACAGTGGAAACCCCCTACAAGTGACCCCATTTTGGAAACTAGACCCCCCAAGGAACTTATCTAGATATGTGGTGAGAACTTTGAACCCACAAGGGCTTCACAGAAGTTTATAACGTACAGCGGTACAATTAAAAAATCATATTTTTTCCACAAAAATGATCTTTTCACCCTCAATTCTTATTTTTCCAAGGGTAACAGGACCCTAAAAGTTATTGTGCAATTTGTCCTGAGTACGCTGATACCCCACATGTGAAGGTAAACCACTATTTGGGCGCATGGCAGAGCTCGGAAGGGAAGCAATGCCATTTGACGTTTTTGGCTGGAATTGAGATCGGACACCATGTCGCGTTTGGAAAACCCCTGATGTACCAAAACAGTGGAAATCCCCCACAAATGACACCATTTTGGAAACTAGACCCCCTAAGGAACTTATCTAGATGTGTGGTGAGAACTTTGAACCCCCATGGGCTTCACAGAAGTTTATAACATAAAGCCATACAATTAAAAAATCATATTTTTTCCACAAAAATGATCTTTTCACCCTCAATTCTTATTTTTCCAAGGGTAACAGGACCGTAAAAGTTATTGTGCAATTTGTTCTGAGTACGCTGATACCCCACATGTGGGGGTAAATCACTATTTGGGCGCATGGCAGAGCTCGGAAGGGAAGCAGCGCCATTTGACGTTTTTGGCTGGAATTGAGATCGGACACCATGTCGTGTTTGGAAAACTCCTGATGTACCAAAACAGTGGAAACCCCCCACAAATGACACCATTTTGGAAACTAGACCCCCTAAGGAACTTAACTAGATGTGTGGTGAGCACTTTGACCCCCCCAGTGCTTCACAGAAGTTTATAATGCCCGGGCGTGAAAATAAATAATTCGTATTTTTTCCACAAACATGATCTTTTAGTCACCATTTTTTTATTTTCCCAAGGGTACCAGGAGAAATTGGACCCCAAAAGTTGTTGTCCAATTTGTCCTGAGTATGCTGATACCCCATATGTTGGAGAAAACTACTGTATGGGCACACGTCGGGGCTCGGAAGGGAAGTAGTGACTTTTTGGAATGCAGACTTTGATGGAATGGTCTGCGGGTGTCATGTTGCCTTTGGAGAGCCCATAATGTACCTAAACAGTGGAAACCCCCCACAAATGACACCATTTTGTAAACTAGACCCCCCAAGGAACTTATCTAGATGTGTGGTGAGCACTTTGAACGCCCCAGTGCTTCACAGAAGTTTATAACGCCCGGGCGTGAAAATAAAAAATTCGTATTTTTTCCACAAACATGATCTTTTAGTCACCATTTTTTTATTTTCCCAAGGGTACCAGGAGAAATTGGACCCCAAAAGTTGTTGTCCAATTTGGCCTGAGTACGCTGACACCCCATATGTGGGAGAAAACTACTGTATGGACACACGTCGGGGCTCGGAAGGGAAGCTGTGACGTTTTGGATGCAGACTTTGATGGAATGGTCTGCGGGTGTCATGTGCGTTTGGAGAGCCCCTGATGTACCTAAACTATTGAAACTCCCCACAAGTGACCCCATTTTGGACACTAGACCCCCCACGGAACTTATCTAGATGTGTGGTGAGCACTTTGAACCCCCAAGTGCTTCACAGAAGTTTATAACACTCGGACGTGAAAATAAAAAAATCATTTTTTTCCACAAAAATGATATTTTTGCCCCCAATTTTTTATTTTCCTAAGGGTAACAGGAGAAATTGGACCCCAAAAATTGTTTTGCAATTTGTCCTGAGTAGGCTGATACCCTACATGTGGGGGTAAAACACTGTTTGGGCGCATGGCAGAGCTTGGAAGGGAAGGAGCACCATTTGACTTTTTCAACTCAGAATTGGCTGGAATTGAGATCAGACGCCATGTTGCATTTGGAGAGCCCCTGATGTGCCCAAACAGTGGAAACCCCCAATTATAACTCCAACCCTAACCCCAACACACCCCTAACCCTAATCTGAGCCCTAACCCTAGCCCTAACCCTAGCCCTAACCCTAGCCCTAACCCTAGCCCTAACCCTAAGGCTGTGTGCACATGCTGCGGATTTTGCTGCGGTTCCGCAGCGGTTTTGGCTGCTGCGGACCCCAGTACCATGATTCCCTATGGGAATCAAAAACCGCAGTGCAGACGGTGCGGAATTTTCCGCGCGGATTATTTGCGGTTTTCAAACCGCAGAAAGAATTGACATGTCAATTCTTTCTGCGGATTCTCCTGCGGTTTGCCATCTCCTCTAATGAGGACAAAACCGCAGAGCAATCTGCAGGTAAAACCGCAGGTCTTTTGACCTGCGGTTTCACCTGCGGATTTTACAAAATCCGCGCGGATGAATCCGCACCTAATCCGCAGCGTGTGCACACAGCCTTACCCTAACGGGAAAATGGAGATAAATACTTTTTTTTTAGTTTTATTATTTTTCCCTAACTAAGGGGGTGATAACGGGGGGTTTGACTTACTATTTATGGCGGTTTTTATGTTTGGCGGCTGTCACACGCTAAAAGACGCTTTTTATTGTAAAATAGTTTTTGCATCACCACATTTTGAGAGCTAGAATTTTTCCGTATTTTGACCCGCTGAGTCATGTGAGGTCTTATTTTTTGCGGGACGAGTTGACGTTTTTATTGGTACCATTTTCAGGCACGTGACATTTTTTGATCGCTTTTTATTCCTATTTTTGGGACGCAGAATGAACAAAAACCAGCGTTTCATGAATTTCTTTTGGGGGGGTGCGTTTACACCGTTCCGCGTGCGGTAAATCGATAAATCGGTTTTATTCTTCGGGTCAGTACGGTTACAGCGATACCTCATTTACGTCGTTTTTTTATGTTTTTGTCGGTTTTATGCAATGAAAACTATTTTATATAAAAAATAATTATTTTTGCATCGCTTTATTCTGCGAGCTATAACTTTTTTATTTTTTCGCTGATGATGCTGTGTGGCGGCTCGTTTTTTGCGGGACAAGATGACGTTTTCAGCGGTACCATGGATATTTATATGCATCTTTTTGATCGCGCGTTATTACACTTTTTGTTTGGCGGTATGATAATAAATCATTATTTTTTGCTTCGTTTTTTATTTGTATTTTTTAAGGGGTTCGCTAAAAGGGTTAACTAATGAGACAGTTTTATAGGGCGGGTCATTACGGACGCGGCGATACCTAATATGTGTACTTTTATTGTTTGGTTTTTTTTATTATTTTCAAAAAATGAATTTATTGGGGAATATTTTTTTTTTTTTTTTACTAATTTATTTGGCGATTTTTTTTAATTTATTTTTACATTTTTTTTTAATTTTTTTTTTTACTTTATTACATAGTCCCAGGTGGGACATCACTGTCCTGTGACAGATCGCTGATCTGTCACATCACAGATCACTGTGACAGATCAGCAATCTGTCACAGGCATTGAAGCAGACTTCCTCTTGCCTGCGCTTTGCAGGCACTGAGGAAGCCAGCTTCCTCAGGTCCCCGAAGGCCCCCGTCGCCATCTTGGATTCGGGGGCCTGGAGGATAGGAGCCCCCCGCAGCAGCGCTGCACATTGCGCTGCCGTGGGGGGCTCAGGGAAGCACGGAGGGAGCCCCCTCCCTGCCGATGCTTCCCTTTAACTCCCGGTACACCGCGATCATGTTTGATCGCGGTGTGCAAGGGGTTAACGTGTCGGGGGCGGTCCGTGACCGCCCCTGACACACAGTGCCGGGTATCAGCTGTGATAATCAGCTGACACCCGGCCGCGATCAGCGGCGCTCACCACGTGGGCGCCGCTGATCGCGGTAGAAGTACTATCCCGTCCATGGGCATAGGGGCCCGGGCCCCATGGACGGGATAGTACGTCTGATGTCAGGAAGGGGTTAAAGGCCCTGTCTCACATAGCGAGATCGCTAATGCGTCACCGATTTTGTGACGCAACAGCGATCTCGCCTGCGATCTTGCTACATGTGACACGTAGTGGCGACCGGTCCCCCTGCTGGATATCGCTGATCGTGCAAGAATGTCCTGGGCCATTTTTCGTCGTCAGCGTCCCGCTGGCCAGCATGCATTGCTGTGTTTGATAGCTGGATCGTTGCTGCGTCGCTGAAGAGATCTGCCTGTTTGGCAGCTTACTAGCGACCATTTAGCGATGCACCAGCGATCCCTACCAGGTCGTTTCGTTGTCGGGATCGCTGGTGCGTCGCTAAGTGAAACGGGACCCTAAAGGTTGTCTCTTTAAAAAAGCATCAAACTTTTTCCTTATATCTACAGTTCATTGTGAAAAAAATAAACAAACTGTGCTTCACTTGCTCTCCCAGGGTCCAGCGCAATGTTTCTACTGCTCACATAATTTGGTTGCAGTTGTGAAGTCACGTCAACATCACTACAACCAATCAGTGAGGTTAGCGGCTCTGCCCTTGTGATCGGCACAAGCCCCTCAGAGCCACTGAGCTCACTGATACATAGAGTAACAGTGACTAGGGCATCAGCAGAGACTGGTGCTGGACTTGAGGAGACTCCGTCACTGTTTTTTTTTTTTTTTGCAACATACAGTGGCTTGCGAAAGTATTCATTCCCTTTGGCTATTTACCTATTCTGTTACATTATAACCTATGTTTAAATATTTTTGTAATCCGATTTGTGTGTGGCATGAGCACTAAATAGTCGAAGTTGATGAAGTGAGAAAAATGTAGGCATAAATTAAATTTATAGGATCAAATAACTAAAAATTGCATGTGCATATGTATTCACTCCTCTTGCGATGAAACCCGTAAAAAATTTTGGTGCAAGCAATTCCCTTCATAAATCACAAGCTTAGGCTAGCTTCACACTAGCGTTTTGGGCCGCAGCGCACGGCCACCGCTGAGCCCCGCCCCCCTGCCCGCCCCCTCTAGTCATCTCCGCCTAGTATCGCACACGGCTGCATGCGATCTGCACACCCTATCTTTATCATAGGGTGCTCAGACCGTGCTCTGACCGTGCGCTAGTAGAATTTTGCGTGCGCTGCGCCCTTTTGACGGTGCTCCGAGTGCACCAAAACACAACATGGTGCGTTCGGCGCACACCGGCGCACCGTCAAAAGGGCGCAGCGTACGCAAAATTCTACTAGCGCATGGTCAGAGCACGGTCTGAGCACCCTATGATAAAGATAGGGTGTGTAGATCGCATGCAGCCGTGTGCGATACTAGGCGGAGATGACCAGAGGGGGCGGGCAGGGGGTGGGGCTCAGCGGCGGCCGTGCGCTGCGGCCCAAAACGCTAGTGTGAAGCTAGCCTTAGCGAGAAGACGTCCACCTGTGTGTAATGTAAGTGTCACATGTCTGTCAATATATACAATTTACCTCTCCTGAAAGGCCACAGAGGCTGCGGCACAATTAGCAAGAGGCACCACTAACCAAACACCATGAAGACCAAGGCGATCTCCAAACAACACCATGAAAACCAAGGAGATCTACAAACACCCTGAAAACCAAGGAGATCTACAAAGAAACACCATGAAGACCAAGGAGATCGCCAAACAAGTCAGGGACAAAGTTGTTGAGAAGTGCAAGGCAACGTTAAGTTGTAAAAAAATATCCCAAACTCCGATAATCCCCCCATGCACCATCAAATCCATCATCAACTGGAAAGAACATGGTACCACAACAAACCTGCCAAGAGTGGGCGCCCACCAAAACTCTCAACCCAAGGAGGGCATTAATCAGAGAAGCAGCACAGATACCAAAGGTAACTCTTCAGGATCTGCAGAGTTCGTACCTGTCCATACGACCACAATAAGCCGCATACTCAATAGAGGTAGCCTTTACGGAAGAGTTGGCAGAACGAAACCTTTGCTTACACACAAAAGCTGTAAGGCTCATTTTGAGTTTGCCAAAAGACGTGGGAAACTCCCAAAAGTGTACAGGAAGGTGCTGTGGTCAGAAGAGACCAAAATTGAACTTTTTGGCCACCAAGGTAAACCCTACAGTCACGCATACTCTTTTCCATTCATTCTCTACTTTTTTCTGAGTGCACATTTGATATATTTGCAGGAAGTAGTGCTCACACAGAAGACCGTAATGGTGCTGTATTTTATATACATTTTTTTCTGGAGTTTCGAACCTTCAGTCATTGGGAAATTACTCCCTAGAATCTTCCTGACTTTTGGTGGTGCACAATTCTTTTTCTGATGTCTTGGCTGATTTCTTTTGTTTTTCCCATGATGCCATGCCAGGAAACAGGCAGTCCCTATAATCCCGTCACACGTACACCAACAATTTACTCAAACAATGACAATTAGGGTACCGTTACACCTAGCGATGCACCAGCGATCCCGACCAGCGATATGACGCGGTCAGGATCGCTGGTACATCGCTAAGGCCTCTTTCACACATCAGTTTTTCGCCGTCAGGCGCGATCCGACTTTTTTTGTAAAACCGGATCCGGCAAAATGCAATGCCGGATCCAGTTTTTCCCCATTGACTTGCATTAGCACCGGATGGCATTGCGTTTTGTCTGTTTTTTGCCGGATCCGGCTACTTGTCTCATTCCGGCATCTGAAAAAAACGGCTACTGTAACGTTTTTTGTCTCCGTCGAAAAAGCCGGGAGCGCCGGATCCGACGCTTCCGGCTTTTTGCCACAATGAAAGTCTATGGGCACCGGATCTGTTTTTTTAAGTCTGCGCATGCTCAGATCCAATTGGCCAGCCCCCAGGAAACAGATATAACCTGCTAGACGGATCCGGCAGAAAAACGGATCCGTTTCTACAGTTCTCCAAAATTTATGCCGGATCAGTTTTTTCTAAAAATAGCCGGATCCTGCCTGACGGCAAAAAACTGATGTGTGAAAGTAGCCTAAGTGGTCGCTAGTGAGCTGCCACACAGGCAGATCTCACTAGCGACATCGCTGGGGACGGGGATCGCTACTTACCTGTCAGACGCGGTGATCCTGCGTCCTCCCGCCCGGCTCCACGCGTCGCTCGTCGGTGCCACAGGAAGCGCAGCAGGAAGTGGCCGACGAGGAATGATCCAGGAGCTTCTCGTGCGATCAGCGATAACCAGCGAGGGAGCGGGTCGGAGGTAAGTATCACATGCAGCGATATCGCTAGCAATATCGCTGCAACATCACAAAATCGGTGACTTTACAGCGATATTGCTAGCGATATCGCAGTGTGTAACGGGGGCTTAAGTCTCTCAGAAGCATCAATGACTGCTTTCATAATGGGGTTTTTTGTCATGGGAAGAGGCTGTGAGCACAGCCTAAAGCCATGATATCTGTTTCTAGAATTTTCCAAGCCATTTAACCTCATATTGACATTGGATGTACAGGTACGTCCTGTAACAGCTTCCTTTGTAGGGTGCGGGCTCAGGTGCTGGTCTTTCAATGCTTTTGTTAATCACTTAAATGCCACTGTCTTTTGCAGTGGCATTTGAGGCGTGTGGTCCAGGGTGTATGCAATTCCATGTGCCCATTGTCCCCTCCACAACACCGTGGCAGTTGGGGGCTCGCTGAAAGCTCACTTGTCGACTATGTTGATCCTCTTATGAAGAGCAGGTACAGGCTAGGCTTTATAGCAGAGAATGATTTTCTTTATACGCTGCAATACTGTGGTATTGCTGTATATGTAATAAGAAATCAGATGATCCTAGGTTTAAGTCCTGGAAAAAAAAGAAAACGTTTTTCAAATTATTGGAATTTGAACCGCTTCCGGTTTTTTTTCCACCATTGAAAATAAAGAAATAGAAAAAAACAGAAACATATTTGTTATTGCCTCTTCTGTAAAAGTCAGATTTTTAAAAATATAAAAATAATTAATCCATATTGTAAAGGGAAAAAAATCTAAAGACCAGAATTTACGTTTTTCTGTTGTACCAATTAAAAATAAAATTATGTAAGAGTTGATCCAAAAGTTGTATTCACCACAAAGTGGTAAGCACGGAGGCTCAGTGGTTAGCACTGTAGCCTTGCAGTGCTGGCGTCCTGGGTTCAAATCCCACCAAGAACAACATCTGCAAGGAGTTTGTATGTTCTCTCCGTGTTTGCGGGAGTTTCCTCCGGGTTCTCCCGTTTTCTCCCACACTCCAAAGACATACTGATAGGGATTCTAGATTGTGAGCCCCATTGGGGATAGTGCCGATAATGTATGTAAAGCGCTGTGGAATTAATGTCGCTATATAAATGAGTAAAATAAATAAAACTGGTATCAATAAAAACATCATCCTGCCACCCAAAAAAACCTATCGCACAGCTTCATTTACTGGGAAATGAAAACGTTATAAGTCTCAGAAAATGGCCAGAGAAGCAAATTATTATTTTTATTTTTTTTATCAATATCCTAGTTTTTTTTCACCACTTAAATAAACAAAAACTATATGTTTGGTATTGCTGTAATCGTACTGGCATGGAGAATTATGTCAAGTTATATTTCCTTCACAATGAAAACTGTGAAAACAAATTCTGAACAACCATAATCGGAAATTGCATTTTTTCTCCATTTTGCCGCACTAGGAAATATTTTCCATTTTTAGTACAGTTTATAGTAAAGTGTATGGTGTCATTGAAAACTACAACTCGTCCCGGAATAAATTAGCCCTCATACAGGAACCTGAAAGGGTAAAGGCCCCGTCTCACATAACAAGATCGTTAGCGAGATCGCTGAAACATCACAGGTTTTGTGACGCAACAGCGACCTCCCAGCGATCTCGCTACGTGTGACACATAGCTGCGACTGCCCCCCCCCGGATATCGCTGATCGTGCTCAAATGTCCTAGGCCATTTTTGATCATTGGTGTCCCTCTGGCCAGCGTGCATCGCTGTGTTTGACGCCGACGAGCGACCTCGTTGGCGACGCAGAACTCAGGGACGCAGGCGTGAGTCATCAGAATAGCTGCTGTGTGACAAGGTCCCAACGACCGCCGAGGTCGATATACGGATCACCGTATCGTTGCTGCGTCGTTGAATAGATCTGCCTGTTTGACAGCTTACTAGCGACCATGTAGCGACGTACCAGCGATCCTTACAGGTCGTATCGTTGTCGGGATCGCTGGAGCGTCGCTATGTGAAGTGGGACCCTTAGAGTGGAGGCACAGACAACTTGTGTATGTAAACTTCCCTGGATTTTTGACAAAGGAAATTATAAATGAGTTGATCTGTTCGAGAAAATTTGTTGGGAAAAAAAAATCTCTAGTTTCAAGTAAAAAGTAGAAATTTGAAATGACACAGCAACTAAGGAGGGGAGAAATAGGATTTATAGTGATTTCAGCCTGAGTGTACGGAGTATGAATGTATTTAGTCTCGGGGTCCATATCTCGGGTTGTGTAACCTTCTTGTGTCTCTGTATCTCCCTAGACTTTTCTCACGAACGCCATTGTGTAAGATGACCGTGTTGTTATGTTGTCACATGCAGTACTGCTTTGTATGGTTTGTAAACAGTGATTTGAATAGTTGCTATCACTTTGTCATTGTAATATGTATTGTTAGGGAGATGAATGCTCTTCGGTAGCCGCCAGGTCCACACACGAAGCTTCAGCTGCAAGCAGGAAAGTTTATTACAGTTCATAAACTTTCAGCATAAGCGAAAACAAAATGGATTTTCCATCAGCATAAATGCAAACAAAACAGAGAATAGAAAGTCCATGCAGTAGCATGGACTCGCCCGTTTAGTTCTTTCCAACTCTACACACAGACCCTGAATGAGGCAGCTGAACTGTCTTAAATAGGCCAGTCCAAGACCTGGAACTGGAGGTATGGGAACAGCCAGTCCCACCCAGCTGTTCTGGCTGTTACTAAAATCCGGGCCCATAAAAAATAACTCTGCAGTATCCGTGCTGGAGCCTGCTTCTACGGATTGTACGTCACCAGGGCTAGCCAACTTGGGGACATATACCTTCAATCCAAGACTTGTTCGGCTGCAACCTTACAGTATGTAGAGCAAGTAGGCGACTTCCCTGTTGTTCATTCATAACCACAAATTATTATAGTTTCTTACTTGCCAGGCCTTATATGTAATGATGGCCTCACTAGAAATAATCGCCCTCCTGCCCCTAGTAACCAGTCAGCATTTGGCTTATATTCTGTAATTGCCACTGTAAACATAAGAGGTGGGATCTGATTGGTGATTAGAGTCTCCTGTGAGCTTCACAGCAGAGATGTGGCAGTAAGTCCAAAGGAGAGACAGTAACATGAGGTAAGTTTTGGCATCATATTATTTTCTGATCTGTATTTACAACTTCCGCATAACAGTGTCCTCATAGGAATAGCCCGGACTGCTGCCACAGAGAGGCTCAAGGGAGGGCAACATGACTAGGAGGGATGCTAGGCAAGCCAGAGGGTTAAGAAAGAGTTAACTGAAAAGGTATAGTTTAGTTTTACAAGATAAGCTGGGGGATGGAATTAAAGGGGAAGCTAGTGATAAGGGTCAGTTTGAATGGTCAGGGGGTGGAGCTAGAGAGGTTAGTGTATGTATAGATCAGGCTAGGGGTGAGGGTCAGCATTCGGACCTGGACGACGTTGTGAAGCATTCCTCTTACCGGGACGTCGGGAATTTGATCTTGAAGATGGAAGTAAGTGAGGCGTACAGGACTTATGTTGGTATTTCGTGGCTACGATATGACGAGCAGTTTCGTCAGAGAAAAACGGTTAGACCCAGCCTTCGGTGGGATCACAAGGAAATTAGTTTATGGATGCGGCTAATGGCTGCGACAAAGTCGGTTTCTCAGTCCTTTCCAGGGAGTTCTGGCGGAAGGTCATTTGGCGCCTCAACTTCGGGTCCCAAGAAAGGTGTTTGTTGGCAGTTCAACGAAAAGGACTGCCGTTTTGGATCCACCTGCCGTTTTAAGCACGAGTGCTCGGGCTGTGGCGGCAACCACAGTTTCCTCAAATGCTTTAGGAAAGGAAAAGGGAAGGCCTCAGAGTCTTGGTCAAAAAGGGAGAACACCAGTGAAGGTAGACCGGATGGTGCCATTCTTAAATAGATATCCTGATCGGAGTTCGGCAAAGTTATTGTATGAAGGTTTTAGTTTCGGTTTTAAAATACCATCAGTTGTTGAGCCTGGCAAGATTCGTTTAAAGAATTTGCAGTCAACTTGCTTGCATAGGGATACGGTTTCGGAGAAGCTGCAGAAGGAGGTGGAATTTGTCCTATCCTAAAGGTGGGTCAGTGAATGACGGTATTGATCCTGAGCTTGTATCAGTTACGTATGTTCGTTTTGATAAGGCCGTGGAATGGTTGACAAAGTTGGGCCGGGGTTCACTTTTGGCAAAAGCGGACATTCAGGCCGCCTTTCGCCTTTTACCTGTACATCCAGAAAGCTTTAACCTTTTGGGATGTTGGTGGGAGAACAAGTTCTATGTGGATTGTTGTTTACCCATGGGCTGTTCGATTTTGTGTTCTTACTTTGAGAAGGTTAGTTGTTTTTTGGAGTGGGTAATTAAGGAGGAGGCGGGTTTGGATTCAGTGTGGCATTACTTGGATGATTTTTTGTGTATGGGCCCTGCCGGATCTCCACAATGTTCGCTTTTGCTTCGAACAGTGGAGCAAGTTGCTCGTCGCTTTGGAGTCCCATTGGCGCCTGAGAAAACCGAGGGTCCGGTTACGGTTTTGAAATTTTTGGGAATTGAGTTAGATACGGTTGCTATGGAATGCCGGTTGCCAGAGGACAAGTTGTCGGATTTGATGAAGTGTGTTCAAAGGGCTTTGGAAGCTAAGAAAATTTGTTTACGTGATTTGCAGTCCCTCCTGGGAAAGTTGAACTTTTCTTGTAGGATTTTGCCTATGGGAAGAGTATTTTCCCGTCGTTTGGCCCAAGCCACTGCTGGTGTGTCACATCCTTTACATTTTATACGTTTGAAGGTTGAGCACAGGGCGGATCTTAGAGTGTGGTTCAGTTTCTTAAAGTTGTATAATGGGCGGTCACTGTGGATTCGGGAAGTGGTTTCCAATGATGAGTTGGTCCTCTATACGGACGCCGCGGGGTCCAGTGGCTTTGGAGCATAATTTGGGGGGAAATGGTGTTGTGGAAAGTGGCCTGAATCTTGGCAGGTTTCTGGTTTGACTGCGAATTTGGCCCTGTTGGAACTTTTTCCCATTGTGGTGGCTGTAGAGGTTTGGGGGCAAGATTTGAGAGACAGAAAAGTGCGTTTTATGTGTGACAACTTGGGGGTAGTTCAGTGTGTTAATAAGCTAACAGCTGACTCTCCTCCAGTGGTGGATCTTTTGCGGCATATGGTGTTGAAATGTCTAGAGCTTAATTTGTGGATTTGTGCTGTTCATGTGTCGGGGGTTTTGAATTCCGTGGCTGACGCTTTATCTCGCTTCCAGTTGGACCGTTTTCGATTGCTGGCGCCGGATGCGGAGCAGCAGGAGACCGTGTGGCCTGTCTGGTTGTGGGACCTGGTTTGCAGCCAGCCTGGGAATTGATCCAAAAGTCAGTGGCGCCCAGTACTTGGCGAAGTTATACTGCAGCGTGGGAGCATTGGCTCGAATTGAGTGAAGAGGTTGGGGGTGATGTACCTGAAGGTGACAGGGTTTATTTAGTTTTGTTCATGTTGGGCAGAGCAAGGGAAGAAGGTTTGTCATGGTCGGCTATTGCATGTAAGTTGGCTGGTATGGCTTTCTTTTTTAAATTGCTTGGTTGGAAGGACGTTACTAAAGATTTCATGGTGCGTCAGGCATTAAGGGGCTACCGTAAGACAAAGGCGTGTCAGGACCTCAGGCGCCCTGTCTCTTTTAAATTGCTGGGTGATTTGCTTTTGGTATTACCTCAAGTTTGTCGTTCGGAGTATGAATGTTGTTTGTTTGTGACTGCTTTTATGCTTGCCTTCTTTGGTGCTTTTAGAATCAGTGAACTGGTTAGTAGGAACACAAAGAGTCATGGAGGTTTACTGTGGGAGGATGTGGAATGTGGGGTGGATGTAGTACGATGTTGTTTGAAACAGCTAGGTCGAGGTCGCGTGGTGGAACTGTGGGGCGTACCGGGTTTAGTTGAGTGCCCTGTCAGACAGGTGTTGTCCTTTTTAGAGGTGAGGGGACCACTCTCGGGGTCTTTTTTGTGTCATCAAGACGGGTCAGCCTTGTCCAGTTACCAGTTTGTCTGGATCTTCTGGAGGTGCCTGCAATGTTGTGGTCTTAATGAGTCGAAGTTCGCGTCCCATTCATTTCGGATTGGGGCGGCGACTCAGGCGGCTCGTTGGGGCTTGGGCAAGCTGGCTCTCCGCAAGATTGGACGCTGGGAATCAGCCAGGTATAAATCTTATGTTCGGCCGGCACTGTTGTAAGATGTTCAGGGGTGGGGCTATGGTAATTTTGCGTGAACTTCATTGCCTTTCCTTCCCTATGTTTCCTATTTCATTTTGTTTCATAGGTTTACCGTTGTTGGTGTGGGTGCTTGGTCACTCGTATGTCTACTGGAGTGCTTTACGTGCGGGTGTCAGAACTAATGGCCGTCAGTTAGGGGTCCCTACAGAGAAGGCAACGGTGCGGTGGATCGGAGTCAGAGGCATGCTGTGGAGTGAAATGTTGCCTACCTGGCGATATCATTCAGAATTGGATAGACCCCCCGATGTGTTGGTATTGCACGCGGGGGGGAACGACTTGGGCCTTCGGGCGTCTAGGGATCTGATTCAAGACATAAAATGTGACTGTCTTCGGCTCTTGTCAGCTCACCTGGGTTTAGTGATTGTGTGGTCTGACATAGTTGCGCGAACAGTTTGGCGGCGCGCTAGATCGGTGGAGGGAGTAAATAGAGCGCGAGTGAAGGTTAATCGCGAAATTGGCCGCTTTGTTTCTCGCGTGGGGGGTGTAGCGGTTAGGCACCCAGATTTGGAATCTGCATCCGCTGAATTTTTACGTCGGGACGGTGTACATTTGAATCCGGTTGGCATTGATATGTGGGCCTTGGGGATTATGGATGGGGTAGAGAAGGCAATTTTTTTTGTGGGAGGACTCGCACGCCCAAGGAATCATGCGCGCTCGCGGTGGCGGAAAGGAGGGGGGTGTCTGAAGGTGGCGGTTTGCACAGAAGAGAGGAAGAACCCAGTGCAAGAGCGGGTTACCTCTAGTGGTGCAAATGTTTGGTGAAATGGGTCCTTGCTGGGTTGAGTCTCAGCGGGACATGGTGTGGGTAACATCTGGCCAGGGCTCTCGAGTCGGTGTGGTGCGGCTGAGGGCAGGAGGTGGGCCGATGTTGCAATGGACAATTTTTGTTAACTTTCAGTTACCCCCCCCTCCTTTCGGGTGTTTTTCAAGGAAGATTTAAAATGTTGTATTGTTTATGCTTTGTTATTAATAAATTGGGCTGCTGTGGCCTTTTATATCCAATGTCACGCAGTATTGGTGTTTGTCTTAGATAGGATAAGAGTCTTAGTGGGTAGGGGACGTTTGGTTAATGGTTAATGGTAAAGCCTTTAGTCAGACATTCCGGAGTCAAGGAATAGCCCGGACTGCTGCCACAGAGAGGCTCAAGGGAGGGCAACATGACTAGGAGGGATGCTAGGCAAGCCAGAGGGTTAAGAAAGAGTTAAATGAAAAGGTATAGTTTAGTTTTACAAGATAAGCTGGGGGATGGAATTAAAGGGGAAGCTAGTGATAAGGGTCAGTTTGAATGGTCAGGGGGTGGAGCTAGAGAGGTTAATGTATGTATAGATCAGGCTAGGGGTGAGGGTCAGCATTCGGACCTGGACGACGTTGTGAAGCATTCCCGCCCACCCGCCCTGATGGTGAATTCAACATCAACAAAGAAGAAGAGGAAGATCGTGAATTGTCGCAGCGGTGGAAAGGAGGGGGGTGTCTGAAGGTGGCGGTTTGCACAGAAGAGAGGAAGAACCCAGTGCAAGAGCGGGTTACCTCTAGTGGTGCAAATGTTTAGTGAAACGGGTCCTTGCTGGGTTGAGTCTCAGCGGGACATGGTGTGGGTAACATCTGGCCAGGGCTCTCGAGTCGGTGTGGTGCGGCTGAGGGCAGGAGGTGGGCCGATGTTGCAATGGACAATTTTTGTTAACTTTCAGTTACCCCCCCCCCCTTTCGGGTGTTTTTCAAGGAAGATTTAAAATGTATTGTTTATGCTTTGTTATTAATAAATTGGGCTGCTGTGGCCTTTTATATCCAATGTCACGCAGTATTGGTGTTTGTCTTAGATAGGATAAGAGTCTTAGTGGGTAGGGGATGTTTGGTTAATGGTTAATGGTAAAGCCTTTAGTCAGACATTCCAGAGTCAAGGATCCCCATAACAGCAAGATGACCCTGTAAACTGAGGGCCACAGCGATTTAAACTGCCCCTATATCCCCAATGGCCTCTGACAACCACACTAAGGCCAGATTCAGGCAGCCATTGTCTGTGTGCTGGCCTTCACTATACACGCAGCTTTCCAATGCAGCCTCTCTTGTCACCGGCCTGCAGCTCCTTCACTCCGTCGTGTATTTCTCTTATTTCTGGGTAAACTTTGCAGACTCTCAATTGACATGTATAACTATTTGAAGAAAATTAAATTTAGAATCCCCTTTATGAAAGTCGTTATTATATGAATTATTTCTTATAGGGTATCACGAGCGTAATAACACGACTGAGACTATGTGACGTTTCCTAATATAAGTTCTGATCGATTATAGATAAAGCCATCCATGTTTGATCCGTTGGTGTTTGACCTCCAGCACACCCGCACAGTAAAGCGTCCCTTAAGTATTTACATGGCCACGTTGGCTTGTTTGTATGGCGGCTGTGCTCATCCACTTATACAGACATTTTTCCTCAGAGTACACACAGTAGCCCTTACCTGGTCTTCCTTCTAATCAGTGCAATTTATAGGACATTGCACAGTAGAGGTTCCTTGTACAGTTATTTGTATTAGAGCTATATTAGAGCTAAATACCAAAATGCAAAGTGAATGAACAAGAAAAATCTAAATCAAATTAATATTTGATGACCGCCTTAGGCCTTCAAAACAGCATCAATTCTTCTAGGTACACTTGCGCAAAGTCAGGAATTTTGGGGGTTTATAGTCTGGTGTATGAGTAACCAATTGTGCCAAACAGGTGATAATCAGTATTTTTTATATGTATATGGAAACAGACAGAAACAGTTGTGTAGGAGGCTTATACCTGGATGAGGAACTCTGTCGTTCACAACCTCACCTTTTTGTAGCAGTTTCATATTACATATCATACACCATGGCAGGACTGAGCACAGCAATAAATGCAAGGTAGTAATGCTGCATCAGCAAGGTCTCCCAGGCAAAGATTTCGCAGTAAACTAGGTTTTCTAGATGTGATGTTCAAGCTCTTTTGAAGAAGCAACAAGAAATGTCAACATTGAGGACCGTGGGCACAGTATTCGGGCAAAAAAGTAGCAGATGACCAACACATCATCATTCCCTTTGAAATCAGAAGTTGCCCAGCAGTCCCATCAGCTCAAAACTAGAGCAACCAGTTGGAACCCACGTCACCACTCTACTGTTCAGAGAAGACTGGCCAAAAGTGGAAGCCTTCATGGAAGTGTGGTGGCCAGAAAACCATAACTTCGGAAACAAAGCCCATTGACTGAGCTATGCATGAAAACATAGGAACTGAAGTGCAGAAAAATGGCAGCAGTTGCTCTGGGCTGAGGAGTCAAAATGTGAAATATTTTTACCGTAACACAAGGCAGTTTCTTCACGAAGGTCTGGAGAGCGGCAAAATAATGAGGGTCTTTAGGAAGAGTGACACACAGTGGAGGGTCTTCAAGTTTATTGCTGCATTTGGTCAGGAGTAATGGTGTCCTCAATGCTGAGAAATAGAAGCAGACGCTTATCCATCAATGCTATCAGGAGGCATCTGATTGGCTCCAAATTTATTCTGAAACCGGACAACAAACCCAATCATCCATCAAATGTTATTAAAAACAAAGAATCTGGTAAGTGATGATCTGGCCGCACAGCCCTGATCTCACATCATCCAGTCTGTCTGGGATCACATGAAGAGATAGAAGGATCCGCACAAGCCTCATACACAGAAGATCTAGGGGTCAGGGAGCAACCTCCTACTGAGTTTCTCCATAAACTGTGTACAAGTGACCGAGAAGAAATGGTGCAGGCGAAGGGCTGTGGCCAAATATTGCTCTGATTTAGATTTCTCTTTTTTTCATTCTTCACATTTTGTTTATTTTTATCAATTAATTGTTAACACTTGTATTTTTGAAAGCTTCTTACTGTGCAGCATTTTTTCCACACCTGCTTTAAAACTTTACCACAGTTCCGTAGGTTTATAGGTGAAGTGAATAGGAGCTTAGCTGCAGCACTGAAAGCAGCCACCTCACATTGTATGGTGCTGTGCTTGTTCCTGACACTGTGTATTTCCAGTGGCTGCAGCAACAAGTATCAGGTAATCGGTTGGACACCCACCGTGCTGATATTAATGGCCTATCCTAAGGATATGTCGCTTATATATCAGTCCCTTACAAGGTGGCCATACACATACAGTAGACGTAGGTAGAAGGTTTAACAAATCAGTATACACCTCCATTCCTTACATATTTTAGTCCATACTGGCTGTTAATCTTTCAGTCTGGCAATACCCTTGTAATGACAACAGACGAAGGGCACACAATCTTTGTCGGAACCTTTCAGAGAGGAACATGTGTTGACCTGTCTATCACAATTTTTGAACATGGGTGTAATGCTGACTAGAAACTAAGTCAGAGAGTGGACCCTCTGGATCGCGGATCCGGAGCCCCTGGGCCGAGCACGCCAGGTGATGACCGACCCCTATACAGGGATCGTTTGGGGCAGGACCACAGAGGACGGAGGCGCGACAGCCGGAACCAAGAGGGACGGCTCCACGGACAAAAGGCCTGGAGAGGCAGCGGACTGATATACAAGCAGGGACGGGGAGTACAGGAAAAGACACAATATGGAAATGGCAAGGGAAAGGACCAGGGCGAACTGGAGACAGAGGACGAGCACAGGAATGGAAAGGAAGCAGCGCCTGGGCAGACTGAGGAGAGCAAGGGAACGACACTGAGGACGGCAGAGAGATAAGGCAGAGAAAGGTAAGGTACAGGAGAACAGTGGCGGCCAGAGGGTGCAGAGAACTACACAATCATCAGGCGTCCTCCTAACAGCGAGGACGCCTGAAATAGACCAACCCCCGGAAGTGCGTCCCCCAGTCCAGCCCCTCAGCGCCGCCCACCGCTGGAGAGAGAGAGCGGGAGGAGGCGTGCACGAGACGGGGCGGGAGACAGGAGCCGCCGTGAGGGAGAGTGGACGACGGGCGCGCGCCCGGACGGGAGCGTGCAGGTGAGGAAACGCTGCGGCGCGCGCTGCTACAGAAGGGGCATCGGCGGACATAGCCGCCGATGTCACAATGGGCGATGTCTTTCCAGATGATGATGATGGACATCAGTTACTAAAACTATTGACTTGGGTAAAATCCTCAATGTTCTCTGTAAGGGCATCTTTATCTTCATACTCATCAGGAGATAGTGGAAATACAGGATATTGACGGAGGATTTACCTCTCCAGTAGATGAGTGTACATATTTGCCATACCAGGGATTGACAACCGTTTTGGTTGCAGTAGTTTACATTTCTAGTATCATGAGTTCTGGGTGCTGGGATGAAGCTTTTTAGTAGGATGTATGTTTTAATTGAGGATAAACCTGAAATTGTAGTGAATCTACAAACCAAAGGTTAAGAATCTTAATGTGCCTTTAGAAATTTCAATTCACCTTTTTGTGGAAATGATAGTAAAATTATCGTCAACAAATTACAATGTGTAAACAGGATGTTCTCCTGATAATATGATGCTGTATATAGGGACTGGACGATCCTATTAACGATTACTCTTTTCCGATCTGTAATTGTTGGCCTTTATAAACAGTCTGGTAAGTGAGCACCAAAAGACATTTCGAATGGTACATGTTCATATGACAAAATCAGACCTTTAGCTGGGCCAATTTCCATTTATCAACAAGCTCCGATTGTCCTATTTCTGTCCTTTATTACACACACAATGGAACGGATGGGTTAATATGGTCGTTCTGTCTCTACATGACATCATATTGTTTGTAGTGGACGATGTTCTGCCGATAACAGTAATTTTTATGTTGACTTAAACTATTTAATCACGCAATGAACAAACGCTTTATTACTCGCTCTCACTCGGTTGTTTGACAACATGTTTGTAGTAGCCAAAAATTGGGAACAAGCATCCTTCTAACTGAAGTTATAGGCGCCAATTATTGGATCGTCTAAATAATCTGTTGGTAAACCGAATAATGAATCGTTTCCAGCAATTACCAATTGGCATTTTATTAAGACTAGACATTAGCAAAAATATCAGCTGCCTCACTACATACTGACTTTCCCTATTTTACAGATTAAAAATCCTGAAGAAGGACGCAGCTTAAAGAGTCTTGGCTTACGGACACTCATCATTAATTCCTTGTAATTGACGCCTGTCACTTGTCATAAATATATAATTTTTTGTTTGGGTAATTGTTTACTTGCTGGTAATGCCGTTCTCATGGATTTGGCATTGTTTTTGTGTTGTTCCTGCACATCTCCGGGAACATTTCTTTAGCGCATGTTCACATGTATCGGATTGGCAAAGAAGATGGTATGCTTTACCAATGCTGTACTGTATCTCCCAACTGTGAATTCTGGCGGCGTGGAGTCTCCACAGTGCACGCATCCTCCACAGTATGAGCAGTCTCCATGATGCACACAGACTCCATAGTACGAGCTATTTCCACAGTGCACGTAGGCTCCACGGTATGAGCAGCCTCTATTATGCACGCAAGTTCCAGCTCCATGGTGCGCGTAGTTTCTACAATGCGCACGGCTCCACAGTACGAGCCGTTTCCACGGTGCATGCAGGGCCCACAGTACGATCATTCACTGCGGTGAGCGCAAGCTCCACGGTGCGAGCAGACTGGTGCACGCAAGCTCCACGGTGTGCGCAGGCTCCACAGTGCGTGCAGTCACCATGATGCTCGCGGCTCCACAGTGTGCGCAGGCTCCATGGTGCACTGCACTTCCACTGTGTCTGCATCACATTCTTCTGTAGGTCTTTTTTATTATACACTATATAAATACATCACATGACACAACTACTATACATTACAGGATAAAACACGACAGAACAAAACATAAGAACAAAGCTTCAATCAGACAAGATGACAAAATCAGACATAAATCACAAAGAAATAAACCAGAAATGGAAACAAAATGGAGGAAAGTTCTCGACCTACTAAATGCGATTAAAAAAAAGAAAAAATAAAATAAAACAAAACTAAAAGGGAAGAAACAAAATAACCATAACTACATGAATATCCCCCTAAAATAATAAATAGTAAAAAACCATGTAAGACCCCCGGCCCTTTCATACTATTATATACAACCCCAACTACATTCACACCGTCCTATATACAATATTATATACAATATAAACACATTACACTAAATCGGATATTATACAAGACACCGCAAACAGATCAAAAACCTACTGGTCCCACTGCTTTACCTTACAGCCACCCCCTTACATCACCACATTCACACTACAATAAACCTAAATAGAACACAACATGCAAAATTAACATTAACAAATTATACTATATATAAACACACACTAACTATCCCTCCACCCTTAATCCAGCTCTGGCTATTACCGCTATTGATCCCCCAACTCTATTCACCCAACCTAACTAAGACCCTCTATTATGCACAATATATACAGATACATAAGACCAACATTACAGAACACAACCTACGTACTCACCACCCAAGGCTCAAGGTCGATGCCTGCAAGCCTCCTATTTCAGGAGACAGAAATACAAAACAAAAATCTAGGGTGCAAAGACATCAACCCACTACCAGGATATAGGAGTACTAATGGACTTAAGCACCCAGAAGGAGAAGCCTTTCCAGACCCTCTGGGCACCCAGTCTTTTGCACTCCAGAGAGCGTACCTTCACCAGAGCACCTAGGATGCTGCTACAAACTTTATCTACATGGAGGATTTTACACTGCATCAAAACTAAAACTTGTGCATGCCACGTGAAGTACCTGACCGCAGTGCTGACTATGAATAAAGTGGCTCGGTCCCTTCTCCCGAGGTCTCCGAACGCTCCATAGGCCCACACGGCATAGGACAGAGTGGCCAGCCACGGCTAACCAATGGAAGCTCCCACCCTGTTGTACACCTCTGTATTAAAGGAACAATGAAGCAGGAAGTGCGCCATGTTTTCCAGCATGTTAGCATAAGCCTCACGGGGCAACTCCTGTCCTCAGAGCTCCTGTACTTCAAATTGTCTCTCACATATAACTTACATTGGAAGCAGCGCTGTTGTGAGTTCATTTTCCCCTTCATTACTGAGGCCCGAGGAACTCCCTCTTCTGGTAAAGAAAGGTAGTGAGCCTGATTATCAAACACCTGAGGCTGATGATGATGACTGGCTGAGTGGAGTTGCTGACTGGATATAAGGCTGCCGACGCCCTTCTGCCCTGCGGGTGATTTCTCTGTGGGATCCTTGGAGACCAGTCTGAATTCCTGCTCCTCTAAAGCTAAGTTTGCTGCTCGGCCTTTTGCTTTTGTGCTTTGACTTTTTTTGCTTCGTTTTTCTGGATTTCTGCCATTCCCTGCTGGGGTGTGCTGAATTCATTTAGCTCTGTCTTCTGAAAATACCTGAGTGCTGATTTAGTTTTTGAAGCCTAGCTGCTTCAGGGCCTTTTTCATATCAGCTTGTTGGCTTATGTCTTTGATAGGGTTTTGGCAGATTGCAGACAGCAGCCTTCCTGTCCTTTCCTATCTAGGTAGTTTTGGGCCCCGTCTTTGCTCAGTCTATCTTTCTGTCTGTGTTAGTATTTTCATCTTGCTTCACCGTCATTATATGTTGGGGGCTGCCTATTGCTTTGGGGTCTGCTTTGGGGCAGTTTAGATTTCCCCTTTCTTTCTTTAGGCCTATGTAATTCTCCGGCTGTGATCGAGGGGTCTAGGGCATCGTAGGAACCCCCCACGGCTACTGCTAGTTGTGTTGATAGGTTCAGGGGTCTGCAATCTGATAGTTGCCAACTTCTCTGGTTTTCTGGACTTAGCTTGTATTTCTGCTTTTGCCTCCTACGGTGACTCATTTATAACACAGCGCCAAGTCAAGTCCCAGTACTTCTTGGAGATCCTGTTAACAAACAACCCAACCTCTAGATTATGACTTGAGCACCTCCCACATTCCCAGACCCCACCGGCACATCATTTTCATAACCCGGGTAACATAAGCCGGGAGATGCCCGTGCGGTGTGCTAAGAACCTTCAATTTTCCCCCTGTCTCCCATTCCTGGAAGAAAGGCTGAAACCATCCCTTGCAGGAGAATACCCATGGAGGAGCCCTCTCTTTCCAGAAGTTTGCCACGTAAACTTTCAAAAAGGTGTTCACTAGGAACACCACGGAGTTCACCATATTCAAGCCCCCTTAGCGTCTCTTCATGCAGTAAGTGACCTCCCGCTTGACTAGGTTTAGTCTATTCCCCCATAACATCTGGGAGAACAGACTGTAGACCCGTGTCCAGAGAGGCTCTGGCAAGACACAGATGCTGACCAGGTAGATTAGCAAGGGGAACAGGAAAGCTTTGCACAGGCCAACCCTTTCCCTCAGGGTCAAAGACCAACCCTTCGATTGGTCCACTCTTTGGGGGACACCTTTGATTCTGCCTTCCCAGTTTTTCATGGGGTAATCACCCTGACTAAATTCAATGCCTAGGACTTTGGCATGTTCTTGGGGTTGAGGGAGGGTGTCCGGAAGATCAAACCCAGCATCCCCGCCTCCCAGCCAGAGACTCTCACACTTGTCCTGGTTGACCTTGGCCTCTGAGTAGCTCTCCACTTCTGACATCACCACCACCTCCTCTTGCGAAGAAACAAAGACGGTGACATTGTCCGAGTAGGCGACAACCCTCAGGATAGCCTCTGGTGCCACCCCTCCCATCTTCACCCCCGCCAATGGTACACAATCGACCGCCGACTAAGGGATTGATTGCAAACGCATAAAGCAAAGGGCTAAGAGGGCAGCCCTGGCGGACACCAGATCTTACCCGGAAAGGTCCAAACCACCCGCTTTAACATTGAGCACACAGGCACATGCATTGTATGCGGACGCGTCCGCATGTGGTGTTTTGACGTGCCCGCCGAACGCACAGAAATGCAACATGTTGCGTTCCCATGCGGTTGGCGGGCATGTCAAAACGCCGCTTGCGGACGCATCCGCATGTAACGCGTGTCCCTGCGTACTCAATGTTAAATCTAGGTACGCAGGACAACACAGGACGCATGTGGAAGTAGACGGAGCGTAGGCAGAGCTTAAGGGAGGATGTACGCAGCCATCCGCAGACCAACCTTAAGCAAGTGTGAACTTATGTATCATGTGAACATGGCCTATGGGTATGTTGACGTGGAGGATTTTGATTATGCAGTGAAATCCTCATAAGAACATGTTCAAACCTGCGTGCAACATTCTTCATTAGAAGAAAAATTGTGCCATTCGAGGGTAATCCGTTGTAATGAATAAAATTGCTGCAAACAAGGAAATCACGAGTGGTAAAAATCTGATCAAAAACATCACTCATCTTTTTTCACACTTATGAAAACAATTATGTCTTAATGAGGCCTTAGGTTTTCAGATATGGTCATTTCAAACTGATTTTATTGAAATTTTCTTAATTAGAGCTTGTTCACATATTGAGTTTTTGATGCATTTTTGTAATGGAAAAAAAACCTCAGTGTTTTACAATACGGAAATGAAATTGAACATATAATTTGCTTCCTAATATTACATTTAAATAGTGCGTTTTTTATTTTCTGCGCAGCTTTTATGCATCTTGTGAAGAACTTATTCACATGTTCAATTTTTCATGCATTTTTCAAGCCCCTAAAACGAGTGTTCACACGATGCGTTATTGTTGTGTTTTTTCCAAGTCAGAGTTTATTCACGTTGCTTTTTTTGTGCGTTTGTGTCTGGGGTTTTTTCATGCCAAAAAGTGTGAACACATCATGTGTTTTGTGTGGGGAAAAATGCAGTGTTTTACAGCAATAGCAAGATCTCTAAATTCTCATTCCCGGTTTTATGTTTCATTCTTATTTTTTATTTTGGTACATTTAAAAAAAAAAAAATGCAGCATATGAACTTCTCCAGCATTTTTAAGGCAGTTTTCACCTTCAGATACGCATAAAAGCAAAATAGCATCAAAGACTAACATCTCCTCTGCAGTTTTTCAAATTGTATTTCATGCAGAAAGGTGTAATAAAAAACCCCATGTAAATCCTTAGATTTTATGTTTTTTTCTGCATCATAAATACAGACTATGGGCAGAGTCACACTGGTGTATTTCTCGTGCGATAATCGCATTGCACTGAACAGACTGGCCAGCACCTCTCCTGACCTGAGCATGACCGCATGATGGATTACTATGCAGCTGTCAAGCTCAGGTCAGGAGAGCAGACAGCCAGTGCGAGTTTTAGGCTGGAGTCACACACAACCATTAAAAATTCGGTCCGATTTTTACGGTACGAAATCGCACAAAGAATTCTTGGCCAGATATCCGTCTGTCATCCCATTTTGAATGAACCGATTTTATTCGCATCTAAGCATCAAATTGACATCCAATGCCAATGCCTGATGCTCTTTCCTGTTGACCTGGAGAAGTCTTGCGATTTAATCGCAAGTCACACATGTGGTGCGTTTTCAATGCGTTTTTTAATCGCATCCATAGACTTGCATTGGCGAATCCGATCCGAATATCGGTGACAATTGCAGCATGCTGCGATTGTCTCGGTCCGAGGAACGGATCCGATCAAAAAACGCATGATGGGAGCAGCACCATAGAATAACATTGGGACGAATGCAATGCGATTTTTTATCGCATTGCATTCGTCTGATTTTATTGCTAGTGTGACCCCGGCCTTACAATCTGATTCTCAGACGAAAAATACGCCAGTGTGACTCTGCCCTATGGCCAGAAATTGCACAGGAATTTGTGTTCAGTCTTCATTTGATGCATTTTTTGCTTCATTTTTATCTTAAAATTCCAGTAAAAAAGCTGAAAGAACTGACATGCTGCATTTTTAAAAATGCACTGCAGGTCAAATAGTGCAAGGAAAAAAAATGCACTGTGTGAACTAAATGGTTGAAATCTCATTCTATTACTGTAAAATGCTGTTATTTTTCCCGAAGGAAAAAATGCATCAAAATTCAGTGATTGAATGAACAATCCCTTAGTGTATGTTCACATGGAGTCTTTGGTGGGGGGGGGGGGGAAACGTAGATAAATTGTTAATTTGCCGAATTAGAAATTGACATGCTGTGGACTTAAAGATCACAACGCAGGACAATTTCTGTGGCCGTGAGACTTCGGTAAATCGTATCCATCTTGATGCAGTTTTTCTGCATGTAATACACAGCAGAAAAGCCGCAACATTGATCTCCAGTCCCAGATCAGCTTCGGAGTTGATCATGTATGGGAAGATATTTTGGGACACTGCTAGGAATATGGGACTGTCTCACTGAGTGTTGAACCCTTGTTTGTCATGAGCCGCATAAAACATGGCCATGACTGTGGCATGACATGCTGGGAGTAATAGTGTGGATAAAGCTGGAAAGTCGCAGGGTAGAGATGACTGATCTACTGCGCAATGGGTGGTGACATCTGTAAACCACTGTGGAATTAATGGCGCTATATAAGGCCAGTTTCACACGTCAGTGGCTCTGGTACGTGTAGTGACAGTTTCCTCACGTACCGGAGACACTGACACGTGTAGACACATTAAAATGAATGTGTCTCTGCACATGTCAGCGTGTTTTCACGGACACCCAGTCCGTGTGCAAAACACAGAGACATGTCAGTGTTTGTGGGAGCGCACCGTCCGCAAAACGTGCTGAACACGGCACACGGAGAAAAGTTCACACTGTCTTCCATGTACACGGATGTCCGTGGGGGAAGAAGCGCTACTGTAAGCGTTGTTCCCCAGCGGCTGGTGCTGAACATGGCTGTCATTCTTCTCTCCTGCTCTGCCGGCAACAGTGAGCAGGAGAGAAGAATGAATGAAAACCCGACATGGGGTCCCCCCTCTGTTTGTGAACCAACCTGGCAAAACTCACAGCTGGGTGCTACTATTCTCAGGCTGGTAAGGGGCCATTGATCTTGGCCTCCCCCCAGCCTAAAAATAGCAGCCTGCAGCTGCCCAGAAAAGGCACATCTATTAGGAGTATAATAAAGCTTTAAACAATGTGTGTAGTGTAGTCTTTCATTAAAATACTTTGTTCTTATTGTGCATTTGTGCGTGTTTATTTAACCCTTGAATAACTCTAGGATTAGTAATGGAGAGGTGTCTTATTGACACCTCTCCATTACTAATCCGGGCTTAATGTCACCTTACAATAGAAAGGTGACATTAACCCCTTATGACCCCACTTGCCACCTCTACAAAGCAAGTGGGAAGAACCCGACAAAAAAACAGAATAGGCGCATCTAATAGATGTGCCTTTTCTGGGCAGCTGTGGGCTGCTGTATTTAGGCTGGGGGGCAAGATAAATGGCCCCTTAACAGCCTGAAAATAGCAGCCCCCAGCTGTTAGTTTTGCCGGGTTGGTTCACAAACAGAGGAGGGACCCCACATCGGGTTTTCATTCATTTTTCTCTCATGCTCGCTGTTGCCGGCAATGCAGGAGAGAAGAATGAAAGCCACGTTCAGCACCAGCCGCAGGGGAACAGCACTTACTGTAGCGCTTTTTCCCCGGCGGCTGTCCTTCTGGTCCTGATGCGGCACACAGTTGCCACACGTGTGGCACACAGAGGTACCACGTATGCACACGGACAACTCTGCTACCGTTTTTTCGGGTACCAGAATTATCTGGACGTGTGAGACCAGCCTAAGCGAGTACAATAAATACATCTAGTTTTCCAATGCTCAGTGCTGCCCCTGCTGTTAACAGTGGTGACAGGTCGTGAGAAATGTTTCTTCCATGCAGAATAGGAGTGATTGTTCCACAGAGTTGCAGTGTTGTAAGTAATAGTAACATTTCCGGGTTCTCTGTAAAGAGCACAACTGTCCCTGGAAATTAGGGCAAGCGGCAGCGATGCGCTAATAGTAGCTGACACGCTCGCTGATTCAGGTTTACCGCAGTTCTCCGTGTAATGAGGAATATTTCTGGTATCAGGGTGACATCACCAGATTTCTCCTGCCACAAATACATTTCTTCAGCGCGTTCATACAGTGCACTGATATGTAGTGATGTGTGAGTACAAGGAGTTACAGACTGTAACTGGCTTCATGAAATGATCCGTGCACTGCACCAGAGCGTATATCTGTTCCTACAGTATTTGTAGAGAAATATCTGGGTTTTTCTGTATAATGTATATTTATACATATGGTATATATTAGACAGGAAAAATCCTGATATTGATTGCCTATACTGAAGATGTCAGATCTTTGAGACGTGGCTCCCAACACCCCAGAAATCCAAAACTGAAGGGGCTAAAACTGTTTGAATCCCACACTCTCTTATTGGTACTCTTTACGAGGCACAGCATCATCGTTAACTTGGTAGTGACTGAGCATGGTACTGAAGTCACTTGAGTGGGACATAGCTACAGTACCAGCCACTACACAGTGTATGGCATTCAGTGATGGGAGTTCGGCACACAGTAATCATAGAATATTAGAGTTGGAAGGAACCTCCAGGTTCATAGTGTCCAACCCCTTGCTCAATGCAGGATGCATTAACCATCTCAGCCAGATGTCTGTCCGGCCTCTATTTCAAGATTTTTATTGAAGGAGAACTTGCCACCTCTCGTAGCAGCCTGTTCCATGTGAAGGGCGTGCGGCTCTCAGTGATGGGCGTGCGGCGCTCAGTGATGGGCGTGTGGCTCTCAGTGATGGGCAGGCGGCGCTCAGTGATGGGAGTACGACCCCCAGTGATGGGAGTGCAACCCCCAGTGATAGGAGTGCGGCGCTCAATGATGGGAGTGTGCTGCTCAGTGATGGAACTGCGGTTCTCAGTGATGGGATTGATGGACACTAAGGCTATCAATAATATCAAAATTGTAAAAAACTCCACAACATCAAAGGTGTCATGGGTAGGACATGGTTAATGTCCTGTTCTCACAAGGTTAACTTTTGCCGGCCTCTCTTTGGATCTGGGAGGGGTATTTATACTCACTCCAGACTAGCATTCTCTGTCAGCTATGCTGTTATTCTGGCTGTGTGTCTGACCGACCCCCCTGGTGTGCGTGTATTCTGCATTGCTTGTTTGATTCCCGTGTATGACCCGGCCTGTTCCCTCACTCTGTATTCCGTCTCTCGTTTTGGTACTATTGTCTTCTCCGGTTCTGACCTCCTGGCTTGGCTATTGTTACTCCATTGCAGTTTGTCCCTATTGTACCGTCCATTGCCGTTCTGGTTTTCTGATCTATTGCTACTTCCTGACTATTCGCTCTGTCTAAGCCTTTGGTACTGTCCTGCTATCTCATGATTTGACCTGGCTTGATCTGGTTTCTGTCTCTGTCTATGCCCCTTGGTAACATTGTCCTATAGTTACCTTTCTAGGAGTTTCCCTGCAGCTCCTAGCTCTGTGGAGCTTAGGCCATGCCCCCAGCAGTCACGTGCTTGTTGCTGCGGGGATCCGCCGCTCAGGAAACAAGCATAGAAAAAAAAGGTTCAACTTTCCTTATGTGTACACACAGCTTTGGAGCTCCTATGTCCAGGCACACCACACCAGGAACACTGAATTACTCGGAAGGCAGACTTTTTACCTCCTAAACCACACCCTGGGGTGAAAACATAGTGAGCAGCCTCCCACCAACTCTACAGCTATTCACTAACCCTAGCCATTAACCTGTTCTACTAACCCCTCTCAGCACCTAGTGTGCTGGAGCATTTTTCTAGGTCCATATCACTGTAGCTAATAACCTCAGTGATACATAACTCCCATCCAGTACTTTGCCAGTGACTTTATCACATACCCACCCCCCTCTGGCCAAAGCCTGGTGTTTGAGCACCTTCAGTTACCCAACAGGGAAGTCTTGACAGGGCATCTGTGTTATCGTGCAGTTTCCCCGACCTGTGCTCCACATGAATGTTGAAGTCCTGGAGCCCTAAAAACATCTATTTACTGTGGCATAATTGTGGCATAATTCACCTTCCTTTCCTTCATCCATCTCAGGGGCATATGATCTGACACTAGCCTGAAGTTCATGTCTAACAGGTATTACCTTAAGCTGTTAATTACCCATTTGATGGCCAAGTACTCTTTATCTGTAATGGCATAGTTTCTCTCACAGGAGGAGAGTTTCCTTATTAAATACAGGACTCCCAGTTTACTTTCTGGAACAACACGGCACCCAACCCGACCTCTGAGGTGTCTATCTGGACCATGAATTCTCTACTGAAGTCAGGTGTTATAAAGGCCAGATGCTTACACAGGTCGAGTTTCAGCTCTTGGAACGCCATCTCTGCTTCAGGAGACCATTTAGCCATTGATGTCTTTGTGCCCTTAAGGTCGGCAAAATTCGGGATAAGCCGTCGATAGTGTCCCACAATTCCCAGAAACCCCCAAACCTGTTTATTGGAGACCGGTTGCGGCCAATTTTGGATTGCCTCCACCTCATTCACTTGTGGTTTAATTTTGCCTCTTCCGAAGATATAGCCCAAGTATTTTGCCTTCTCTTTCCCCATGGCACACTTGTTTTGGTTTATGTAAAATCCACCTTCCTCATCACAACCAGTACAGCCTGGACCTTTGGCAGATGACATCCCTAATCTGGGCTGAATATTACAGTATCGTCGAGGTAAGCTGCGGCGTATTTTTTATGAGGGGCTAGGATCCGGTCCATGGCCCTCTGGAAGGTAACTGTGGCTCCTTGCAGCCCAAACAGCAATCTGGTATACTGAAAGCACCCATCAGGTATGGAGAAGACCATCATCTCCTTGGGACTTTGGGAGAGGAGGATTTGCCCGTACCCTTTCATTAGGTCCAGGGTGTTGATGTTTCTGGCTGACCCTAGTCTCTCAATTAATTAATTGACGTGGGGCATCTGATATGCGTCAAATTTGAACACCTCAGTTTCCTGTAGTCGTGACACAAACGTCACTCTCCATCAGGTTTAGTGGCCTATACAATGGGACTGGACCAGCCTCTCTTTGACTCCTTGATGACACCCAGGCTCAACATCCCAATCACCTCTTTCGAAATCACCTGGAGGCGGACTTCGGGAATTCTATACAGCTTTTGGCTCAGCCTCACACGTGATTCTGTCAGGATTTCATGCTCCACAACCTGTGTACGTCCTGGCAACTCCAAAAACACGTCTTGGTTCCACTGAATCAGTTCCCAGCACTGTTGTTTCTGGGCCGGTGACAGTCTCTCTGCCACTGTGATACCCTTGACCTTTTCTTCCGGATTGGCCCCTAGGGACGTAGCTTCCACCAGTTCCCTGTCTCGCCATGTCTTTAGCAGGTTAATGTGGTGCACCCGATACGTGTTTTTTCCAAATTCCTTTAATTGATCCATCCTGACAAGTTACATCTTATTTCACTTTACTGGAGAGTGATGACGGATACAGAATTGTGAAGTTTTGCTCAGTTCTCTGCTGACGATGTTATAATTGTCCTGATTATTTGATTAGACAAACGCGGTATCAGAACTTGAATTATTACACCAGTCCCAAAATATACAATATATGCAAACAGGTTTGTCACAAATGTATCTTTCGATCATTGTGTAAAATAGAGGAAAAATTGTATTACACCTATATCTCACATGGGCATCGTATTCAGTGGGCCTCAGAGGCCTCGCCCGTAAATCACTCTGATGGACAGGACAGAATAATTCTCTAGACAGTTTTATTTTTACCGCAGGTTCTCCTTTTTTCGGTTTTGATTGATCCTCTGACAACGACATTTTTTTAAATGTTTCTAGAGCTATTTCTGTTGGGTAACAGATGTGCTTTTTGCCTGCAATTTTTTTCCCTTTTTTGATGTCTAGGAGAAGGTAGGAAAAGATTTACAAAAACTTATACATCAAGTCACCAAATAAGAAATAAGGACTAACATTTGTAATCTACAATTCTTCATTACCGCCATGTCAAGATTGTATCCATATAACATAAGATTTGACTGCTAAAAACAGATCCAAAATTGCTCTGATCTGCGATAGTCCACGTTCACACGTTCATTTTCTTACATCAGTATTTGTAGCCAAAACCAGGAGTGGGTGATACAGTTGTGGCCAAAAGTATTGACACCCCTGCAATTTTGTCAGATAATACTCAGTTTCTTCCTGAAAATGATTGCAAACACAAATTCTTTGTTTTAATTATTTTCATTTAATTTGTCTTAAATGAAAAAACACAAAAAGAATTGTCCTAAAGCCAAATTGGATATAATTCCACACCAAACATAAAGAGGGTGGACAAAAGTATTGGCACTGTTCGAAAAATCATGTGATGCTTCTCTAATTTGTGTAATTTACAGCACCTGTGACTTACCTGTGGCACCTAACAGGTGTTGGCAATAACTAAATCACACTTGCAGCCAGTTGACATGGACTAAAGTTGACTCAACCTCTGTCCTGTGTCCTTGTGTGTACCACATTGAGCATGGAGAAAAGAAAGAAGACCAAAGAACTGTCTGAGGACTTGAGAAACCAAATTGTGAGGAAGCAGGAGCTATCTCAAGGCTACAAGTCCATCTCCAAAGACCTGAATGTTCCTGTGTCTACCGTGCGCAGTGTCATCAAGAAGTTTAAAGCCCATGGCACTGTGGCTAACCTCCCTAGATGTGGACGGAAAAGATAAATTGACAAGAGATTTCAACGCAAGATTGTGTGGATGTTGGATAAAGAACCTCAACTAACATCCAAACAAGTTCAAGCTGCCCTGCAGCCCGAGGGTACAACAGTGTCAACCCGTACTATCCGTCGGCATCTGAATGAAAAGGGACTGTATGGTAGGAGAGCCAGGAAGACCCCACTTCTTACCCCGAGACATAAAAAAGCCAGGCTGGAGTTTGCCAAAACTTACCTGAAAAAGCCGAAAACATTTTGGAAAAATGTTCTCTGGTCAGATGAGACAAAAGTAGAGCTTTTTGGGCAAAGGCATCAACATAGAGTTTACAGGAGAAAAAAGAGGCATTCAAAGAAAAAAACACGGTCCCTACAGTCAAACATGGCGGAGGTTCCCTGATGTTTTGGGGCTGCTTTGCTGCCTCTGGCATTGGACTGCTTGACTGTGTGCATGGCATTATGAAGTCTGAAGACTACCAACAAATTTTGCAGCATAATGTAGGGCCCAGTGTGAGAAATCTGAGTCTCCCTCAGAGGTCATGGGTCTTCCATCAGGACAATGGCCCAAAACACACTTCAAAAAGCACTAGAAAATGGTTTGAGAGAAAGCACTGGAGACTTCTAAGGTGGTCAGCAATGAGTCCAGACCTGAATCCCATAGAACACCTGTGGAGAGATCTAAAAATGGCAGTTTGGAGAAGGCACCCTTCTAATATCAGGGACCTGGAGCAGTTTGCCAAAGAAGAATGGTCTAAAACTCCAGCAGAGCATTGTAAGAAACTCATTGATGGTTACCGGAAGCGGGTGGTCGCAGTAATTTTGGCTAAAGGTTGTGCAACCAAGTATTAGGCTGAGGGTGCCAATACTTTTGCCTGGCCCATTTTTGGAGTTTTGTGTGAAATGATCAATGTTTTGCTTTTTGCTTCATTCTCTTTTGTGTTTTTTCATTTAAGACAAATTAAATGAAGATAATAATACCAAAGAATTTGTGTTTGCAATCATTTTCAGGAAGAAACTGAGTATTATCTGACAAAATTGCAGGGGTGTCAATACTTTTGGCCACAACTGTAAATACAGAAGTGGTGACGTGTGTCTATTAGACGTTTCCTCTGATTGTACAGTACCACTCCTGGTTTTGGCTACAAATACTGATGTAAAATACTGAACGTGTGACCGTGGCCATAATATGCTGGCGCATTTTGTGGTCATGCTGGCAAATCAATGTCTGGTCTTAGGGCTCATTCACACAACAGTTTTTCATGTACGACCTCTATCCGTTTTTTTCACGGATAACACTTGTACCTATGACAGTCTATGGAGCTTTTCACAAGTCAGTGATTTTTTGCGGACCAATTAGTCCATGCAAAATCGTGACGACATGTCCGATTCCGATACTGATCCAAGTGTTGGATGAAACTCAGCAATGAAAGACTATGGGTCTCTCAAAAAATGGACAGTAAAAACTGATGTAAGCCTGACCAAACGCGGATGAAAATCTGATGAAACCCGTTTTTCTCGTATGTCAATAAAACTAACGTCTGAATGATGGGAGGAAGAGAGTAAGGTCAGTTTCACACATCCATTTTTTTGGGGGTACATGTGCTATCTGTTGTATTGCTGGTAAATCATGGACCCATTACAGTGAAGGCGCCTCATTGTTCTCAGAAAGACCCGTTCTCCTGTGATCTATGTTTCTTATCATCATCGTCAACGGCCCAGTGAAAAAAACATAGAACACGGATTTCATACATGTGCCATCCATACTGTGTAATGGTTACAAAAAGCTTTTTTTCATATGTGAAAAGCTGATGCAGCATAAATTTTAAAAATCAATGCATAGACTAAAGATGGGTCCAGCACACTGATGAAAAAAACTACATACGCCATTTTTCACATATGAGTAGAAAAAACAGATGCATGAAGGCGGCCTAAAGAAGAGTCTTTGGGCCTGATTTGTCATTTCCTGTTTTTTTTTATTTGCTCTTTTTTGATTTGTGGTTTTCACTCACTTTTATTGCGCCAAATTCATAAATATGATGTAAACAATTTGTGATTTTTCCACAAAGCCCAAAATTGGCCCTTTTTCCCTGTCTAACTGGCTTTGCGACTTTTTACCGGGAAAAGATGCATGTTTCTCAAATATCACTAAAAATGCTCAAAAATCGCTTGCGTACATAAAATCACTGCGGACTGCAGCAGAGCTGCGCCAAAATTTACCCTTTGTTAAAAAAAGTCACCTACCACGAATATGTGTCAAACATCTGGAAAAGGCATATTGACAAAGAGATAAAAAAGAACTAAATCCCAAAAGGCAACTTTGAAAATGTGGTAATTCATTCATTGTCTCAAATCAAAAAAGTCACTAATTGAGAGGTATTCATGCCAGAAAACTGGCTGAATTGCAATGATGAATTGGGTCCTATGTGTACTTCTAGGAAAGTCAATCTTCGCTCTGAAACTTAATAATGGCCACCTAGCTGAAGTTACCATATGGAGCGCAGGTCTGAAGCACAAAATGCTCCAACAGTTCAAATATTGTGCAGTGGGTTACCATCCATCTTAGGGTAGAGGCTTACTGATTTACTGTTATGATTTCTTTATCTCGGAAGATGAAGGTAACAATATTGTATAGTTTCTTATAAGAAGTCCGGAGAGGGTGCAGAGATTTCACGTCACCTTTCACTCCATCTGCTCTCCTGTTGATGTCTCCACAGTTAGGAGAGGATTATTTCGTGACTGCTTACCCAGCAATGTGGAAGACCCTTCTGCAAACCTTGATGCGTTGCCGGTTAAATTTTCACTTATGACGGGGCCTAGATTGTGATTTCTGGACAAAGCAATATTAGTTGTGTATCATCATTGGATAGGTGGTGCTAGAGCTCTAGTCCTCTTCCTCTCTGAAGAGAGGAGCATGCATGGCTCACTCTGACATGCCAGGCTTGGCATGTCACTCTCCACAAGGAGAAACGTTACCCCTTAGACCCCATCATTGCAACACAAAAAATGCTGTGCTTCCTATGTTTGCACAATAAAACTTTTTTATTAAATAGTTAATTTTTTGTTATTGCATGGGAAGATCCAGAACTTTTTTTTTTCTTTTTTTTGATAAACTACTTCTGGATTAACTTTAGTCCCTTCCTTTATGGTGGGGTTGAACAAAATGTCCGCATTCACACATATTAGGCTACTTTCACACTTGCGGTTTTTTGCTGCGCGTTTTTTGCGCACACAAACGCATGAAAAAAAAACGCATCATGCGTTTGTGTGCTTTTTTTGCGGGTTTTGGTGCATTTTTTTAAAAAACTGCATGCGCACGTATGTGCACCCATAGACTTTAATGGGTGTTTTGCTGTAAAAAAAACGCATTGCGTGCGCATGCGTTTTTTTGGGGCAAGTCAGACGCACAAAAAATGCAACAGGATGCATTTTGTGCGCCTGAGCGCACACCGCAAAAAACCGCATGCGCATACAAACGCGTACGTGCGCATATGTATGCGCACATATGCGCACCCATGTTAAAGTATAGGGGAAAAAACGCATGCGCTTTTTTCGCACTAAAAAGCAGCGCAGAAAACCGCAAGTGTGAAACCAGCTTGAGTTTTGTGGACTGGCCACAGATTTCCTGACCTGAACTCCAGAGCCTCATTTATGCTTATGACACTGTTGAGTTTAAGTCTGGAGAGCTACGTCAAGTGTGAATCCAACCTAGTAGCAATTCTGTCATTGTTTTTTTTAAATATGTGGAATGAATGACACAAATATATGTTTTTTAATAGTCTGTAAAACATTAAGGCTATGTGCACACGCTGCGGATTCACCTGCGGGTTTTTCCGCGCGGATCCGCAGGTAAAACCGCAGGTAAAGTGACCTGAGGTTTTCCTGCGGATTAGCCTGTGGTTTTGCCCTGCGGTTTCACACCTCTATTATGTTAAAGGTGTGAAACCGCTGCGGAATCCGCACAAACAATTGACATGCTGCGGTTTGTAAACCGCAGGAAAACCGCGCGGAAAAAACCGCAGCGTGAGCACAGCGGATTTGAAATGCCATAGGGTGACATGGTACTGTACCATGTCTGCGGAACTGCTGCGTTTCCGCAGGGCCAAAACCACTGCGGAACCGCAGCAGAATCCGCAACGTGTGCACATAGCCTAAGGAACCAGTAATAATAGACTCAAACATGAGCCACACAGCAAGAGAAGTATGCAGATGTTTATACAAAGTATACGGCAGAGCCACCTATCATAGTATAGTCACAAAGTGAAGTGGGCAATCAGTGATGGGGTCCTACCTATCTGATATGTAGTCCAGACTTATATTTATGGGGTGTTCAATAGGTATCGGGATAAGTAGCATCTTCATTTCATTGTACAGGGAGTTGACGATAATAATGTATCTTCCCCCCCCCTATGATACAGGACTCTGTGGGGGAAGAATATGTTTGAGGGATTGATCCTCTGATTGTATGTAAAACATATTGCAATACTTTTTTGTTCAACACAAAAAAAATCACAGGTAATTTTACCTGTTGGTTATCTTTACTGAGATTGGCTTGTTTTGTAGATCATAAAATAAGGGTTCACCCGAATGACTATAGATTCAATCATGCGAAAGAACTGGACTGATAATGTCACTCAGCTCAAATTCTGTTGGAGTTTGATCCGAGTGTGATCCAATTCTGTCGCATAAGAGAATCGTATAATTGGTGCGGAGAAGACGGAGAACTTAATCTCTGCATCTTCTCCATTGTCTCTGTCCGCGTAAATTGGACAATGTTTAACACTGACCCATATACTTGTATTGGTGCGCATTATCCAATTATCGGATTGTCACACTATGACAGTCATCAGTAAAGAAGGGGAGCCTCAAACTTTCCATCAAACCCTAACTATCCCTGTCCCGAGGGTACTCTTGAAGGAAGAGAGGCTCGAGGCTCTGACCTTAATATGGTTCTGTTAAAATTTGATCTGTCCCCTCACCTACCCCATGAGGCATGGGACAAAAATGTAATGTAAACAAGACAAAAAGACAAAACATGGATAACATAAAACCTCTATTATACAAAAACAACCAACAATAGGAAAGAGGATAGGGAGAGGGAGGAATAAACTAAATAGAAACAGGGACCAGGAGATAAACACACGCGTACTACAGCAAACCACAGAACACTACAATAACAACTCTACTTCAACCACTTAGCTTTAGCACACAGCACAGAAAGGCAAATCTTTCAACAGCAGGGACAAGAAGGATAGGAAGAGGCAATGATCAGATCAGAAGCAGCTGAAATCGACCTGCATGTTTCTGACCAGCAAACAACAGTTTGTTAACCTCTTCAGCACTAGAAGAAACTAAATCCATTTAATATGGGACACAAATCACACCATCTCTAAAGAAGACCTGCGATCATTACCTGATGTGACCGTCTAACTCCAGGTCTTTCAGGGGGACGTCACACCCTTGTGACACGGATGCACTGAATCGGCATGAAAAAAAAAATTGCAGATCCACACTGCCCCATGGTATAAAATTGGACCCAGTACTATCCAATAAAACATCAGATAACACGCGGCCACGTTATACGTTCATGTGAGCGAGCCCTCTTACTTATCTATTGTATTTTGCATTAAAGTTTTTTATTTTCTTTAATTGAAAAATACTAAAAGATAAGCTATATTATAATCACTAGGCTATGCGCGCATAAAGGGATTTTTTTGGAGCGGGTGTGCTTCAAATGTCTCCTGAAAAAGTGTTTGCGTATTTTGACTAAGACTGCATTCACATGTGATGGTCATGGTGCGGCTGAAAACCACAATATCCATGAACCGCTGCAAACTTTCCATTGTTTCCGGCACAATCACTTAATCTTGTTGGGAAACAGCTATTTCACCTGCAGGAAGGCGCCGTTGATCTACTTGGTCCCGCAATTTTACACGCTTTTTTCATTTTAAGATAAAGGAATTGTGTAAGAAAATGCAGGAAAGACCGCAGCAGCATAGGGACTGTTGTGGTTGTCAATCATTGTGTGAACGTAGCTTTATTTATTTGACTCAGTTAGGAATTTCTACAACAAAACTGATTTTTGGTACTGGGAAATGCTGAAAATCCAGAGCACAGTAATAGCTGCACATGTGGACATAGTCTGAGGCTGCTTTCACACTGTACGGCCCTGGTGTGTCGCACCGTTATCCTGTGATGTCTAAGGTTACTTTCACACAGTACGGCCCTGGTGCGTCGCACCGTTATTCTGTGATGTCTGAGGGTACTTTCACACTGTACGGCCCTGGTGCGTCGCACCGTTATCCTGTGATGTCTGAGGGTACTTTCACACTGTACGGCCCTGGTGCGTCGCACCGTTATCCTGTGATGTCTGAGGGTACTTTCACACAGTACGGCCCTGGTGCGTCGCACCGTTATCCTGTGATGTCTGAGGTTACTTTCACACAGTACGGCCCTGGTGCGTCGCACCGTTATTCTGTGATGTCTGAGGCTGCTTTCACACTGTACGGCCCTGGTGTGTCGCACCGTTATCCTGTGATGTCTGAGGTTACTTTCACACAGTACGGCCCTGGTGCGTCGCACCGTTATTCTGTGATGTCTGAGGGTACTTTCACACTGTACGGCCCTGGTGCATCGCACCGTTATCCTGTGATGTCTGAGGGTACTTTCACACTGTACGGCCCTGGTGCGTCGCACCGTTATCCTGTGATGTCTGAGGTTACTTTCACACTGTACGGCCCTGATGCGTCGCATCGGTTTCCAGTGATTTTCAAAGATCACAGCAAAACTGTTGAGGCTTGTTCACATGTTGCGTGTTTTTTGTTGTGCTTTGTTATATAGCATCATTATTTGCCTGTGTATTCATGCAGAAAAACCACATTGGTCGGGTGCCAATGCCCTGAGAGCACACGTCCTCTGCAGCATAGGTCGTGGAGGTCTCCAGAAGTGAGTGTAGTTCTTGGATCTGCTCTTTGTGATCATTTTGATTTGCAAAGAGATTTTGATGCATTTTTGTTCTGCATGAAAAACGCAGGTTATGTCCAGAAATCCGCATCCTAAATTCTGTATGTTTTGAAGAATTTTCTTACTTATTAATGCTTTCTATATGTTTGCTGTCCATTTTTGCTGCTAATCAATTTTGATCTCAATGGGAAAAAAATTGCAGTCAAAACGATGAAAGAATTGACCTGCTGCACTTTTTACAAATGCAAAAAAAAATGCACTGGAAAAAAATGCAATGTGTGAATGACATCTCATTCATTCTGTTGTGTTTTTTATCACATGAAAAATGCAAAAAAAATGCATCTAACACGCAGAATGTGAAGAAACCTTTGCTGTGATCTTTCACTGCCCAGTAAGAGTTGATGTTGGGAGTTGTAGTTTCGCACAAGAGTTGCAGGTAGGATTCTTCCAGGTCGTGTACTGTAAGCATCGGAGATCAGATTCCCGCAGGACACTTTTTTGGTGCAGTTGACAACTGCAATCAAAAGTAGATAGCAAAGAAAAGACGCAACGAAAACAGCAAAATGCAACCCTGACTTGAGAGTCCACATCCATTGCAGGCAGGATTTTTTTTCTTGCTGACGTAAGTCACATCTGTGTGTGCAGAAGTCCCACAGGAATATTACACCCATTGTCATGTAATGGGGCTAATCCTTGGCGTTTCCTCCTGAAGTCAGTTATGAGCAGCGGAGTTTTTCTGCTGCAGAGGCAAAAATCTATCTGGAAATTCTCAGTTGCACATTTGATTAACTCCCATAAACTTTGATGGAACAAATTGTGTTCAGCCCCCGTGCGGCATTTTCTGTATGCTGATGGTCACATGGTGAGGGATTCAGATATGGTCCTTTAGGATATGCCATTGATTGGCAAAATCCCTTTAAACGCAAAGAGGAGAAAAATAAATTAGTGTCTGTTCACACCACAATTAAGGGGACTGTATAGTCTGAAAATTAACTATTCTTTAAATCAGGTTTTCATGTTAAATGTCTTTTTGAAAATTTTTGGCAATGTATTTTTTTCATATCCCAATCTTTATTTAGAAAATAAAACATGTAATCTTTTAATTTTACTCAATAGTGGTGTGTCACTTGGACTATTTTAGACTCATACTGCCTGTCCTTTCAGGAAGAGTTTTCAGCAGGCTCACTATCATCAAAGCCAGGGTTTCAATGACTGATAACTCCTCTATATACAGTACATAACACAGGATCCATCATTCACAATAAGTGATTTCACAGCTCACCTCTTCCTCCTGTACAATGACTAATAAGACATCTATATACAGTAGATAATACAGGATACACCATTCACAATAGGTGATGTCACAGCTCACCTCCTCCTGTACAGTGACTCATAACACCTCTATACACAGTAGATAACACAGGATCCCCCATTCATAATAGGTGATGTCACAGCTCACCTCCTCCTGTACAATAACTTATAACACCTTTATATACAGTAGATAATACAGGACAATAGATGATTTCACAGCTCCCCTCCCCCTCCTGTACAATGACTGATAACACCTCTATATAAAGTAGATATAACAGAATCCACCATTCACAATAAGTGATGTCACAGCTCACCTCTTCCTGTACAATGACTGATAACACTCTATATACAGTAGATAACACAGGAACCACATTCACAAAGGTGATGTCACAGCTCACCTCCTCCTGTACAATGACTGATATCACCTCTATATAGAGTAGATAACACAGATTCCACCATTCACAATAAGTGATGTCACAGCTCACCTCCTCCCCCTCCATTCTCAGTGACCATTGCCCAATCTCATTAGATGCTTCAATACAATGGATATGTTCAGAGTCTGTTCATTGCTGTTAATGTAGATGTTAATTTCCTAAAACAACAGGAAAAGTATAAAAAAGCCCCAGAGTTCAGTGTGAAAATTGCAACGTTAGTAACTTTATTTTTTAGCAAACATGATATAAGAAGCAACACAACATTGACAAATAATGTGAAAAATAATTTTACACAAAACCATGTTTCATACAATATGTAATTTCCTCATAACACATTCCCTTTAAGACAGCCTTTTCCGTGCGTTGCTTATGGAGAAAGTATACCACTCAGTTTGAGGTAACTGATGATATAGAAAAGTGCAGCAGACAATGCGTCCTCAACTACAAAAAGTTATATTTTCTCCCTGAGTTCCTTTCTCCGGTCATGCGCAATGGAAATTGCGGATCCAACAACAAAAAAAACGTTGCAAGGTCCGTCCAGGCATGCTGGCGGCCGAAAAATATTTGGCGGATCCTCAAAAAAACGGATCCAATGGATGGCCATCCGTCAAGATCCGCCAGTAATGCAACTCAATGGGCAAAAAAACGGATCCGCAAAAAAAAATGGCGGATCCGTTTTTTTTCAAAACCTGGCGGAGAGTGCCCTCATTATTAGCCACCCTGCAGGGGCCCCCTCCACCTCCAGGCCCCGGTGCAGCCGCACAGGCTGCACATGCGGTCTGTCCGCCCATGGGACAGAGGCCAAAAGGGAAGTCATATGTCATCCATCAGCCACATAGGGATCTATGGAAACGGTCTTCATGCACATCGTTAGCATGTCCTGGGATATACGGCAGACGTACACTGCAATGTGAACAGAGCCTTAGCTGTTTCTTCTGTTCCTGACATCACCAGATCATGTCCTGTAGTATGCAGGTATAATCCTGGCCTTTTTATTTTCCCTCTTGTTCTGACATTTTGTTTTGCCTTTGTCTTCTGTTCTGGGGTTAACTCCTTCTGTAAGTAGTGGGTAGTTCTTTTAAGTTGATGACATTAAGCTATTTGGTCTCCTCCACGAGCTCGCCCGACTCATTTTTATCCTATTATATTTGACGATTTGAGTTGTATTAGACGACTCCTGGTTCTCCTCGATGACAGGTCTCCATGAACCTTGGCAATATATGGGATTCTTATGGACTTGGCAGTTTTGCAGCTCTCATTTTTTTTTCAGACTGGCCGTAAAATGTAATTGGTGATGACACCTGGAGCAAGTAACAGCAAAGGACTGTGTCTGGTTACGTTCTATAGTGGTTTAATTTAGGCTGTGAATATTGAAGGGGATATCCATCTTCTCACTGTGTCATGGAGACTTCTCAAAAAACAAAATGAATGATTTGTAAAAGAAAAGTTCCACCAGGCCAGGACGTTACTGATTTCCAGAATAGTAATCCCTATTGACTGGGGACAGTACTGGTTTCAACAAATAAGGGGCTACCTACTTGGGTTAGTACTGATACCCAGAATGAAAGACCAGTGACCTAGGTCCATCATTGATTCCTAGAAGGAAGGGGCCACTTTACTGGTAGCATTATTGATTCCCTGAAAGAAGGTCCTCCTTGCTGGGAGCATTATTGGTTCCCTGAAAGATGGTCACCTTGCTGGTAACATTATTGGTTCCCTGAAAGAAGGTCCACCTTGCTGGGAACATTAATGGTTCCCTGAAAGAAGGTCACCTTGCTGGTAACATTATTGGTTCCCTGAAAGAAGGTCCACCTTGCTGGTAACATTATTGGTTCCCTGAAAGAAGGTCCTCCTTGCTGGGAGCATTATTGGTTCCCTGAAAGATGGTCACCTTGCTGGTAACATTATTGGTTCCCTGAAAGAAGGTCACCTTGCTGGTAACATTATTGGTTCCCTGAAAGAAGGTCACCTTGCTGGGAGCATTATTGGTTCCCTGAAAGAAGGTCCACCTTGCTGGGAACATTATTGGTTCCCTGAAAGAAGGTCCACCTTGCTGGGAACATTCTTGGTTCCCTGAAAGAAGGTCACCTTGCTGGTAACATTATTGGTTCCCTGAAAGAAGGTCCACCTTGCTGGGACTTTCATTGATTCGTACAAAAAAAAGGGGCCACCTTGCCAGGACCAACACTAGTTCCAATAATGAAGGGTACACTCAATGATTCAATACATGAAGGGTCACCTTCCTGTGATTACCATTAATTCCCACAATGACGAAACCCCCTTTCTGGTTTTGTCATTGATTGAAGTGGCCACCTCTCAAGGACCATCCCTGATTCCCTAAATTAAGGGATCACTTTAACCCCTTCACCCCCAAGGGTGGTTTGCACGTTCATGACCGGGCCAATTTTTACAATTCTGACCACTGTACCTTTATGAGGTCATAACTCTGGAAGGCTTCTATGGATCCCGGTGATTCTGACATTGTTTTCTCGTGACATATTGTACTTCATGTCAGTGGTAAAATTTCATTCAAATAACTTGCGTTTATTTGTGAAACAAATGGAAATTTGGCAAAAATTTTGAAAATTTCGCAATTTTCCAACTTTGAATTTTTATGCCCTTAAATCACAGAGATACGGCACACAAAAAACTTGATAACTAACATTTCCCACATGTTTACTTTACATCAGCACAATTTTGGAACCAAAATTTTTTTTTGTTAGGAAGTTATAAGGGTTAAAAGTTGACCAGCGATTTCTCATTTTTACAACACCATTTTATTTTTAGGAGCACATCACATTTGAAGCCACTTTGAGGGGTCTATATGATAGAAAATACCCAAAAGTGACACCATTCTAAAAACTGCACCCCTTAAGGTGCTCAAAACCACATTCAAGAAGTTTATTAACCCTTTAGGTGCGTCACAGGAATTTTTTGGAATATTTAAAAAAAAAAATGAACATCTAACTTTTTTTCACAAAAAAATACTTCAGGTTCAATTTTTTTTATTTTACCAAGGGTAACAGGAGATATTAGACTGCAAAAGTTATTGTGCAATTTGTCCTGAGTACGCTGATACCTGATTTGTGGGGGGGAACGACTGTTTCGGCGCATGGCAGAGCTCAGAATGGAAGGAGCGCCGTTTGACTTTTTCAATGCAAAATTGGCTGGAATTCAGATCGGACGCCATGTCACGTTTGGAGAGTCCCTGATGTACCTAAACAGTGGAAACCCCCTACAAGTGACCCCATTTTGGAAACTAGACCCCCCAAGGAACTTATCTAGATATGTGGTGAGAACTTTGAACCCACAAGGGCTTTACAGAAGTTTATAACGTACAGCGGTACAATTAAAAAATCATATTTTTTCCACAAAAATGATCTTTTCACCCTCAATTCTTATTTTTCCAAGGGTAACAGCACCCTAAAAGTTATTGTGCAATTTGTCCTGAGTACGCTGATACCCCACATGTGGGGGTAAACCACTATTTGGGCGCATGGCAGAGCTCGGAAGGGAAGCAGCGCCATTTGACGTTTTTGGCTGGAATTGAGATCGGACACCATGTCGCGATTGGAAAACCCCTGATGTACCTAAACAGTGGAAACCCCTCACAAATGACACCATTTTGTAAACTAGACCCCCCCAAGGAACTTATCTAGATGTGTGGTGAGCACTTTGAACCCCCAGTGCTTCACAGAAGCTTATAACGCCCCGGCATGAAAATAAAAAATTCGTATTTTTTTCCACAAACATGATCTTTTAGTCACCATTTTTTTTATTTTCCCAAGGGTAACAGGAGAAATTGGACCCCAAAAGTTGTTGTCCAATTTGTCCTGAGTATGCTGATACCCCATATGTGGGAGAAAACTAGTGTATGGGCACACGTCGGGGATCGGAAGGGAAGTAGTGACGTTTTGGAATGCAGACATTGATGGAATGGTCTGCGGGTGTCATGTTGCCTTTGGAGAGCCCCTAATGTACCTAAACAGTGGAAACCCCCCACAAATGACCCCATTTTGAAAACTAGACCCCCTAAGGAACTTATCTAGATGTGAGGTGAGCACTTTGAACCCCCAAGGGCTTCACAGAAGTTTATAATGCCAGGGCATGAAAATAAAAAAATCGTATTTTTTCCACAAACATGATCAATTAGTCCCCAATTTTTTTACTTTCCCAAGGGTAACAGGAGAAATTGAACCCCAAAAGTTGTTGTCCAATTTGTCCTGAGTACGCTGACACCCCATATGTGGGAGAAAACTACTGTATGGACACACCTCAGGGCTCGGAAGGGAAGCAGTGCCATTTTGGAATGCAGACTTTGATGGAATGGTCTGCGGGTGTCATGTTGCCTTTGGAGAGCCCCTAATGTACCTAAACAGTGGAAACACCCACAAATGCCCCCATTTTGGAAACGAGAACCCCTAAGGAACTTATCTAGATGTGTGGTGAGCACTTTGAACCCCCAAGGGCTTCACAGAAGTTTATAATGCCCGGGCATGAAAATAAAAAAATCTTATTTTTTCCACAAACATGATCAATTAGTCCCCAATTTTTTCATTTTCCCAAGGGTAACAGGAGAAATTGGACCGCAAAAGTTGTTGTCCAATTTGTCATGAGTACGCTGACACCCCATATGTGGGAGAAAACTACTGTATGGACACACGTCGGGGCTCGGAAGGGAAGCAGTGCCATTTTGGAATGCAGACTTTGATGGAATGGTCTGCGGGTGTCATGTGCGTTTGGAGAGCCCCTGATGTACCTAAACTATAGAAAACTCCCAACAAGTGACCCCATTTTGGACACTAGACCCCCCCACGGAACTTATCTAGATGTGTGGTGAGCACTTTGAACCCCCAAGTGCTTCACAGAAGTTTATAACGCTCGGACGTGAAAATAAAAAAATCATTTTTTCCACAAAAATGATATTTTTGCCCCCAATTTTTTATTTTCCTAAGGGTAACAGGAGAAATTGGACCCCAAAAATTGTTTTGCAATTTGTCCTGAGTAGGCTGATACCCTACATGTGGGGGTAAAACACTGTTTGGGCGCATGGCAGAGCTTGGAAGGGAAGGAGCACCATATGACTTTTTCAACTCAGAATTGGCTGGAATTGAGATCAGGCGCAATGTTGCATTTGGAGAGCCCCTGATGTGCCCAAACAGTGGAAACCCCCAATTCTAACTCCAACCCGAACCCCAACACACCCCTAACCCTAATCTCAGCCCTAACCCTAGCCCTAACCCTAGCCCTAACCCAAGCCCTAACCCTAGCCCTAACCCTAACCCTAGCCCTAACCCTAGCCCTAACCCTAATGGGAAAATGGAAATAAATACATTTTTTTAATTTTATTATTTTTCCCTAACTAAGGGGGTGATAACGGGGGGTTTGATTTACTATTTATGGCGGTTTTTATTTTTGGCAGCTGTCGCACGCTAAAAGACGCTTTTTATTGTAAAAATAGTTTTTGCATCACCACATATTGAGAGCTATAATTTTTCCGTATTTTGACCCACCGAGTCATGTGAGGTCTTATTTTTTGCGGGACGAGTTGACGTTTTTATTGGTACCATTTTTGGACACGTGACATTTTTTGATCGCTTTTTATTCCGATTTTTGGGACGCAGAATGAACAAAAACCAGCGTTTCATGAATTTCTTTTGGGGAGTGCGCTTACACCGTTCCGCGTGCGGTAAAATTGATAAAGCGGTTTTATTCTTCGGGTCAGTAGGGTTACAGCGATACCTCATTTAGGTCTTTTTTTATGTTTTGTCGGGTTTATGCAATGAAAACTATTTTATATAAAAAATAATTATTTTTGCATCACTTTATTCTGCGAGCTATAACTTTTTTATTTTTTCGCTGATGATGCTGTGCGGCAGCTCGTTTTTTGCGGGACAAGATGACGTTTTTAGCGGTACCATGGATATTTATATGCGTCTTTTTGATCGCGCGTTATTACACTTTTTGTTTGGCGGTATGATAATAAATCATTATTTTTTGCTTCGTTTTTTATTTTTTTTTTTTAAGGGGTTCGCTAAAGGGGTTAACTAATGGGACAGTTTTATAGGGCGGGTCGTTACGGACGCGGCGATACCTAATATGTGTACTTTTATTGTTTTGGGGTTTTTTTATTTTCAAAAAATGAATTTATTGGGGAATATTTTTTTTTTTTTTTTACTAATTTATTTGGCGATTTTTTTTAAAATTATTTTTACACTTTTTTTAAATTTTTTTTTAACTTTATTACATAGTCCCAGGTGGGACATCACTGTCCTGTGACAGATCGCTGATCTGTCACATCACAGATCACTGTGACAGATCAGCAATCTGTCACAGGCATTGAAGAAGACTTCCTCTTGCCTGCGCTTTGCAGGCACTGAGGAAGCCAGCTTCCTCCAGGCCCCCGAAGGCCCCCGTCGCCATCTTGGATTCGGGGGCCTGGAGGAAAGGAGCCCCCCCGCAGCAGCGCTGCACATTGCGCTGCCGTGGGGGGCTCAGGGAAGCACGGAGGGAGCCCCCTCCCTGCCGATGCTTCCCTTTAACTCCCGGTACACCGCGATCATGTTTGATCGCGGTGTGCAAGGGGTTAACGTGTCGGGGGCGGTCCGTGACCGCCCCTGACACATAGTGCCTGGTGTCAGCTGTGATAATCAGCTGACACCCGGCCGCGATGAGCGGCGCTCACCACGTGGGCGCCGCTGATCGCGGTAGACGTACTATCCCGTCCATGGGCATAGGGGCCCGGGTCCCATGGACGGGATAGTACGTCGGATGTCAGGAAGGGGTTAATATATACAGCGACCTATTTAGTGTTCGTCCTCATACAACACATGTACAGTGGTTGGGATGGGGGAACATAAATAGTTTTGGAAGATGTTCATTAGGTGAATGGAAGAGATTCAGCAGGTGCAGCAGAACTGGCGGTAGGACGTGTACATTAGAACATGTTTCTGCTAATTAAAGCACATAAAAGCCGTGGCCACCAAAACAAGGGCGGTTCTGGTTGGAGTTAGATTTGTAATATACACTAATAGCATTTTACTCAGGGTTCCTCGACAATGAGAATTGGGGAACAGATATTTTTATTTTTTGGGGAGAAGGGAGAATGTGTTTGTATTAATTATAGAGAGGACCGCAAGAGAGATGTAATCATTGGTGCGTAAACGTCAGCCGTGTCCGCAATTTCCAGCGGCAGATATCAAGTTCATTTTCTTAATGGCATATAGTAATTAGTGCAGACCCTCTGCCATGAGGAGATATGGTCATCATACACTGAATAGCCTTTATTCACATAGATCTGCATCAGCCCTTTATTTTGGATTTTCCCCAGCATGATTATACTAGGGATTGCACAACTGGTAATTCCCTAACGTAATGTTGTTATCAGAATCTCTTCACGAGCCAGCCAGTAGTAGTATTGTATCAGCCACGCATATAAGATATTTACTGCCGAAATCATGCTGTGATGCCCCTAAACTCTCGCTGCTGGTTCTTGGCCTTGACAGTGAAGCTGTATGCGTCACTGAAGCCTTGTCTATACTCAGGTCTAATTAACTAAGGTGTGATCGGGGAAAAAAAAGCAGAATTTTAATAGTTAACTGTTTTTCATAATATTCTCATCTTTCTTATTTTTCATTATACAAATATTTGTATTTTTTTTTTCTAATTAGTGGGGTCCCAGTTGTCAAACGTCTAGAAATCTAGAAGTTAACAACAAATCCAAACTTCTTCCACTGAATATTATTTTAATTTCTGAAATCCACTGTCAAGATTTCTGATTTCCACAACAAATTGGGCTTGGGGTTTTCAAAGCCCATCCCAGGGTATTGTCCTGTAAATGGTTGTGCATTTTTAATGGAAAATGTGAAATGAAAATCTTTTTCTATATACACTTGTGTTGTCTTTCAGCTGATCTCCATTACTTTTTGAAATTTTAAAGGGATTGTCTATTAAACTCCAGGCCCAATCCCACAAAGAACAACAAACCCCAGCCACCTCTGATATCCACACCATTACAGCCACCACTGATATCCACAGGCCTACAGAGACCTCCAGAGACACCACTGCCCCCAATGCTTCAGTCCCCTCACCCCAGACCCTCAGAGACTGTTTATCTCAACTAGAAAGAGAATTTGTTCAATTTAAGGAAGACCATCTGAGAAACACTGGTGACAGAAATGCTAATGACCACATAGTTACGGAGATAACAAACTGAAATGTGAATACAGGTCATCCCTGCAGGAAATAAGAGCTGTAATGTGTGAAGGAATATGCCAGGCTGAGACAGGAGATAGAAAAGCTGAAAGCACCAACACCTGGACATCTGAGCCAGGAGGGGACCATGGAAACGAGGAGTGCAGAGGACATGACCTCCACTGGCCAGGAGGCTGAGAGGCCAAACAACCCCAATATGGAGGAACCGGAGTCTAATCAAAGTGAGCCAGAAATAAGACCCATAGAAGAGAGAAGAGAACCTGCTACCAGCATAATCTCCAGCACAGGCCCCCATCAGCAGCCACATCCCCCACCAACAACATCACAAAGTCCTGACACCGTCCTCATAATGGACTCAAATGGGAAATACCTGAATACAAGGCGGCTATTCCCAGGAAAAAGGGTCAACAAAATCCGCTGTGCAACTATTGAGCAGGTGACAGTGGTCATCAATAATCCACGGTTTTCCATTATACACACCGGCACAAACAATCTGCCAGACCAGCACCAGCAGATCTCAGAACAACTGGCCCAACTAGCAAAGACGGCACAACTAAAATTCCCTGACAGCAAAATCATTCTGTCATCTCTGCTCCCAAGAAACGACATATCCAACCACACCATCCAGAACATCAATATGGACCTAACAGCAAGAATGAAATCTGTGCCAGGAGTGATTCTGGCACAACACCCCTCCATAAATCACCATCACCTCTATGACAGTAAGCACCTGAACAAATCAGGGGTCAGCCTTCTGGCCAAAGAGCTGAAGGACATTGTACTATATAGAGACCACCCTAGGCCTGGATCCAACACCAACCAGAATCAGAGATATGGAGGAGATAAAGACTCTGCTCAACACAGTGTGCAGTAAACTAATGTGACTGGACGGAACCAACATCAATAAATCAGTCAGAGATCCGGTGTGTCCTACACAGCCATTCTCATTACAAGGTATATACACCCAAGATATATAGAAAAATGACTTCACTTACAATCAGCAGCTGGAATATTCAAGGTCTCAACACCTCGGCCTTTGGATGTAAAACAAATGACCCTGACTTTATACAAAGACTGAGAAATATAGACATTCAGATCCTCCTGTAAACATGGACCAGAGCCGAAAACGAATCTCTGGTGCCCATCGGATACAGGGAAATCTCTGTCCCTGCCCTGAAAAATAAAAACATCAAACAGGGCTGGAGCTCAGAAGGAATACTGATCTGGTATAAAGAGGAGCTCCACCAGTACATCAAACTGGTGAAGAGAGGAGGCAGCCACATATGGATCAGGATCAGCAGCTCCATCCTCACCTCTCAGTCTGATGTCCACCTCTGCGCCACCTATATACCACCACCAGAGTCACCCGACTTCAATCCAGACTGCTTCAGGATCTTACAAAGAGAAGCCGCCCACTATAAGGGCCTGGGCAAAGTTCTCATCTTTGGAGACCTCAATGCAAGAACAGGGAGAGAAAACGACTTCCTAACCACGGATGGGAACATCTACATATTTGGAGCAGAGAATGACGGCCAAGACTCAGTAGTCACAGAGTGAAACAGCTATGACAGTACAGTCAACAAAAGTGGTAAAAAGCTCCTGAACATACTGAACATATGTAGAAGTTTAGGACTTCATATTCTTAATGGACGAACCAAAGGAGACTCCTTAGGGAGGTGTACACTAAACTCCCATGTAGGGAGAAGTGTAGTAGATTATGCCATTACAGATATGAACCTGGCAAATATCAGCGCCTTCATAGTCTCCCCACAAACGCACCTGTCAGACCACAGCCAACTTCTTCTGTACTTGAAATCTACAGAGAAACCATCCACTCAAAAGCCTCAGCAGAGCGGCCTCTTCACACGGCCTCCATCCTATAAATGGCATAAAATGTCATCATTAAAGTATAAAGATACTCCCAGCAGACCTGAAATACAGTGGATGCTCCACCACTTCTACAACTACGAGTACCAGCCTAACCCAAAGGGAGTGAGTCAAGCTGCAAAAGACCTCAGCAATATATTCTATGCAATGGCCAGACTGTCCGACCTTAAAAATGTCAACTACAAGAGAACAAAAGAAAAACAGATCAACGGATGTTTTGACAGAGAATGTAAAGCCGTACGGAAGACCCTGAGAACAGCCTCAAACAAGAAACACAGAGACCCCAACCACCCGGGTCTAAGGGAAGCCTATGAAACCATACAAAGGCAGTACAAAACCATCCTCAGGAGGAAGAAGCAGAGTTACATCTCCATCAAACCCTAACCAACTCCAAGATGCCCTCCAAGACAACTCCTTCTGGGAACTATGGAACCACATGGGGACAAAAGACAAGAAAAACAACATCCATATCCAAAATGGCAACATCCGCCTCCAGTACTTCAGAGACCTCTATAAAGACATTCCAAAGAAAGAACTAAGCCAAGAACAGGAAAGCATAATGGCAAAACTAAAAGCAATGGAGGAAAAAGTAAAAAACTTCCAAAACCCCGTGGATACACCTATTACATTACAGGAAGTAGCAGAGAGAATCTCTTCCATAAGATGTAGAAAAGCCGGTGGCCTGGATGGAATCCTACCAGAAATGCTGAAGTACAGCCCACCAGAAATACAGGCTACAATGGTCAAACTCTTCAATATTGTGCTAAGTGCTGGCTACTTCCCTCGTACCTGGAACCAAGGCCTCATCACACTCATCCACAAGAATGGGGACAGGTATGACTCTGCCAACTACAGAGGCATATGTGTCAGCAGTAACCAGGGAAAACTGTTCAACAGCATCCTGAACAAGAGGATCCTCAGTTTCCTCACCGAGCACAACGTCCTCAGCAAGAGCCAAGCAGGATTCATGCCAAACCACCGCACTACTGACCACATCTATACCCTGCACAGCCTCATTGATAGACAAGTCCACAATACAAAGAACGAGAAGATATACACCTGTTTCGTGGACTTTAAAAAGGCCTTTGATTCGGTGTGGCACCCAGGCTTATTCCTGAAACTGCTGGAGAGCGGAATAGGAGGAAAGACCTATGATGTTACGGCAGAAGAACGGCCTATTTCCAGCAGAGCCGGGGAGTCAGATAAGGCTGCAGCCTAAGCCCACCGCTCTTCAACATTTACATCAACGAGCTGGCTACCTCTCTGGAATCTTCCACAGCAACAGGTCTCACCCTCCACGATGCGCAGGTGAAATTCCTGCTGTATGCAGATGACCTGCTGCTTCTGTCACCAACCGAGAAAGGCCTCCAAGACAACCTGAAAATCTTAGAGAAATTCAGCTCCACCTGGGCAGTACCGGTCAACCTAAAGAAAACCAACATCATGGTGTTCCAGAAGAAAAAGAGAAAATCAGACCAGCACCCTTCATTTGTCCTCAACAACTGCGCCCTTACAGGAACGGACAAATATACCTACCTGGACCTAGAGATTCACCGGTCAGGGAGCTTCAAACAAGCCATAGAGACCCTGAAAGACAAAGCATGCAAAACCTTCTATGCCATCCGAAGGAAACTCTACCATCTGAAGCCACCAGTGAGGGTCTGGTTAATAATCTTCGACTCTATCATCGCCCCAATCCTCCTGTATGGCAGTGAAGTCTGGGGTCCTCACACCTACTCAGACTGGTCAAGGTGGGATTCCAGCCCAACAGAAATATTCCCCCTAGAATTCTGCAAGCACCTTCTGCAAGTCCATCGGAGCACCTCCAACAGTGCTTGCCTGGCCGAGCTGGGCAGATTCCCTCTACACCTAACGGTTCTAAAGAGGGCACTGTCATTCCGGGCTCACCTACATAGGTGCAATCCAAGCTCCCATCACCATAAAGCCCTGACACATGTAGGTGAAACAGAAAAACCAGGACCCTTGGAACAGTTCACCCAAACCCAACCTGACCAGAACACCAATCAAAACAACCTGACAAAAGCCAGAATCAGGAAGATGGTAGACAAAGGCCAGGAGAGGTACGTAAGTGACTGGAAGAACGACATCATCAGCTCACAGAAACTGACCATGTACCGGAGTCTACAGAGAGACTACAGACTGGCCCCACACCTGGAGAAACTCCCAGACCCCAGAGACCGCAAGATCCTGAGCCGATATAGACTCAGTGCTCACAGTCTGGCCATCGAATCCGGCCGACACAGGCAGAGCTACAAGCCCAGGGAGGAAAGACTGTGCCTACACTATGACCAGGAGGCCCTGGAGGATGAGACCCACTTCCTGCTACACTGCTTCAAATACACAGCAGTGAGGGACACTCACTTCAGGAGACTCACATCTCTTCCCGGATTTCATCACCATGAAGGAGGAAGAGAAAACATATAACCTACTGGGGGAAGAAGAGAGAGCAGTGGAGATAGCAGCGCGGTATGTGAGCGAATGTCATAGTTGCTTGTTACACTCAAGTTCCTCCTTCTTGATGTTACTTAGAACTCTACTTGTACATCAGACAGCTGTAGCCTGCTTCGGGGACTCCTTGCTATCATGTCCCGGCTCACCCACGTTGCTGTTGTGCCCCCAAGTCTTAGATGGGAATAAAGTGGTGACGACTTCTATTCCTCCGGTTTCTGCTGCAGGAACATCAGTATCCATACAACCTCAGACTCCGGCCATGCTCTTCAAACTTAAGGAAGGGCTCTGCTCTGACCCTAGTCCTTAGTTCTCTTCTCCTTATGTTCCGCACTAATCTTTCTTCCTTCTGAAGAATCAGGCTTTCTATTCCTCTATCCCGTGCCAGCAGCTCCAGGTCACAGGAGTCTGCTGCAGCACTTCCTTCACTCCATCCCTCTCAGGAGATCTCCTCTCACCAACTGACCTTTTCCAAATATTCTCCCGCTCTCTTGTGCAGTCTAAGCTCCACCCACCTCCCAGCACTCTTCATGTTCCAAGCAGGGAGCCACCAAGGTTGCTCTGCTACACTACTGGTGTGCGTGTGGGATGTGAGTGTTGGAGTGTGGTCAGGTGTCTCCACCTTACCTGGATAGTGGGGTACCACACCTCAGGAGGAGGTGCAGTACCTCTGTGGTGACTGAACCCTCAGGGGCGCCACATACCCCCCCGTTAAACACAGCACATCCACGGGCTGCAAGTGAAACAAAGGATGTTACATAAGGAACATACAAAATTTTATTTTAACCATACTGCCTGCAGTAAACATTACTTATATTACTAATAAAACATCTCACAGGAGAGGTACTTTTTACTTTTAACGTTACCTAAAATAACTTTGGTTTTACTACTATTATCTGAAGCGCTACCTTGGTGACAACCGCTGACCCTGGCTCGTCACCTGGATTCAAATTTTTATTCAAAACTTCACATTTTTTTATTAAGCATTACTACGAGGCTAAATTCTGCAAAATATTCACTCCTAATCAGATAGCTAAACATTGCTACCAACATTTTTATAAGGTACAATATGAAAGACTTCACGATAAAACAACAGTAATTCTTGCAACGGCTGGACACCGCTCCCAGCCGGGGTTTCTTGCAGTGTCTCTGTAGCTGAAGTAGACCCCGGGTCTGAGGTAGTCCTTGTTGAAGACTGTTCATGTAAAACCAAGAGAGAGCACCTTAAGAGGCGCAAACTATTTACAGAGAAAGTTTTTGGATCACTCCAAGTTCATGATCGCTCAGTTCAATAAAATTGGTGCCAACTGGGCGAACTGGGGAAACACAGAAAATGAGGGCACACCAGTGCCCATACCCTCCTGGGTAACAGTTCAGTTAGAAATGTACTTAGGGGTCTTGTCTCTTGCATGATGAAGTGCGAGGATAGCGAATCTCTGGTAGGGGAAATCCGTGATGCATGGTAACACCCATCAGCTGCTCAGGCTCCTCCGCCGAGATCAGAAGCCACCGAATGGGACGCGTCTGCTCCAGCTTTGCTCTTTTCAGCAGGGACGTTTTCCACTTCTCCTTTGCGGTCAGCTTAGCGTCTTGGAATTGAGAACACAACTTCTCCATTTGTTCTATAAGGAGTACCGGCCTGTTGCATGTGGTAGACGGGAACTCAGGGGTCTCCCCAGCTGCAGGGGCAGCGGTCATACCTGACGCTTCCCAGTGGTGTCTCAGCTCCGGTGCAGGCACTGGACGGCAGCCGGTGGCAGCGGTGGTTGCTGGAGCTGCCTGGTCAGTGGGCGGCGACTGGAGTGGAGCAGGTGCTGGTTCAGGGTCTGCTGAGGCCTCCGGTGGGACCTGCGCGGCCGCGCCAGGTCTAGGCAAAAACACAGTCACTGCCTCACATGCAGATCCCCGGTCCTCGGGTAACTCCTCCTGGCAGGCAGCGCCCAGCAGCGGCAGCAGCGGGGAGGTGGTGACAGGCGCTGTAGATGGCATAGCAGCGGCCACAGGTTTCACAGGTGCTGCCTGGGGTGGAACTGGTGCAGTGGCGGCGGGTACTGGTGGTGGAGGTACCGTTTCTGCAGGCCCCTCATGGGTGCACTGCCGATCCAAGGCCTGCAGAGCCTCCTGCTTCAGCCGCAGACTGCGGTTCAGCATGGCGATTTCTTCCTCCAGCTGCTGGCGGTCCATCACAGAAGCAGGGCCGGAGCCTTCGACTACTGCGCCGGGGAAGGCAAGCTCCTCTTCCTCGCGCTCTTCAGGCCTCTGTCCTTCTTCCATCATGGCGTCCTGGTGTTCTAGCTTCTCTCTGGGCTCCTTTCCCACCACAGGGCTTTACTCCTCCTTCCTGGGGCGGCATCTTCTTCCTCTGCCTCCATACCAAGCCAGTATACGAACCCCTCTGGGGGTGGGCCATGTTGCTGTTGCATAGTAGTTCAGGCAGGGGAGGCCCAGGACAGTTTGCGCTCTTAGGGCCACCCATGTTGTCATGCCCTTTTTCACCGCGCCGGCAGCTATTTTGAGAGTCCATTTTACAGTCTATCATTTTGGTTGTTTTGCACATTTTCAGCAATTTTAAGTCCAATAAATTTTTAGGACACAGGACCCGGTGGTACTGGGCTTCGTCATCCTTTTCGTGACACCAAAATGGATCGCCCGCCAGGGCCGTGGGGTACTCGGTGCTGGGCCCGTTGATGTCAATGGGAGATGTCACAGTAGCGGGGACCCGGTCTGTGGCCCTGGGCGTCCATGTAAAAGGGGGGTTATGCGTGGCTGATTAAAGTTTATTTGTGGATGATTCGTGACACCACCTGTGGTTTCTGGTCAGTTTGACCAGCGCTGCAGGGTTGCTTCTCTGGGACAGATGTTGTGGTGCAGCAATGATGTTGAGCTCCCCACAGGTGGAGCTGTAGTCCCAGGGCAGAGTAGATGAAGGGGGTAAATGGGGAGATGGTCTAAAGACGTAGATGTAGCAGAGCTGGGTGCAAGGTGCAAGAATAAGTGGAGGACACAAGGGCATGTAGTTCCAAAGGCTTTACTCACAGTCTGGCGCGCACAGGTGCCCGCTTCAGTGCCATGTCCTCCAGGTCAGGGGCTCAGCCTACTCCCAGGCAAGGTAAAGTACAGCTTTCCAGCACTCCTCCATCATGTGCCTTCTCTGAACGTCTCCACACTAGCGCTAATCTGAAGCACTTGTAGTTGCGTATTAAACTCAAGTTCCTCCTTCTTGATGTTACTTAGAACTCTACTTGTATGGCAGACAGCTGTAGCCTGCTTCGGGGACTCCTTGCTATCATGTCCTGGCTCGCCCACGTTGCTGTTGTGCCCCCAAGTCTTAGATGGGAATAAAGTGGTGACGACTTCTATTCCTCCGGTTTCTGCTGCAGGAACTTCAGTATCCATACAACCTCGGAGACCGAACTCCGGCCATGCGCTTCAAACTTGAGGAAGGGCTCTGCTCTGACCCTAGTCCTTAGTTCTCTTCTCCTTACGTTCCGCAGTAATCTTTCTTCCTTCTGAAGAATCAGGCTTTCTATTGCTCTTACCCGTGCCAGCAGCTCCAGGTCACAGGAGTCTGCTGCAGCACTTCCTTCACTCCATCCCTCTCAGGGGATCTCCTCTCACCAACTGACCTTTTCCTAATATTCTCCCACTCTCTTGTGCAGTCTAAGCTCCACCCACCTCCCAGCACTCTTCGTGTTCCAAGCAGGGAGCCACCAAGGTTGCTCTGCTACACTACTGGTGTGCGTGTGGGATGTGAGTGTTGGAGTGTGGTCAGGTGTCTCCACCTTACCTGGATAGTGGGGTACCACACCTCAGGAGGAGGTGCAGTACCTCTGTGGTGACTGAACCATCAGGGGCGCCACAAATATATCTGGTGTGTTTCCTGTGTGTGTGGATATACCCGGTGTGTCTCCTGTGTGTGTGGATATATCTGGTGTGTTTCGTGTGTGTGGATATATCTGGTTTGTCTCCTGTCTACAGATATATCTGGTGTGTCTCCTGTCTGTGGATATATCTTATGTGTCTCCTGTGTGTGTGGATAGATCTGTAGTGTCTCCTATGTATGTGGATATACCGTTGTGTCTCTTGTGTGTGTATATATGTGGTGTGTCTCCTGTATGTGGATATACTTGGTGTTTTTCCTGTGTGTTTGGATCTACCGGTGTGTCTCCTGTGTGTGTTTGGATATATGTGGTGTGTCTCCTGTATGTGTGTGGATCTACTGATGTGTCTCCTGTACAGTTGCGCTCAAAAGTTTACATACCTCTGCAGAATTTTTGCTTTCTTGGCTTTTTTTCCCAAGAATATGAATGAGAACATCAAAACTTTTTCTCCACTCATGGTTAGAGGTTTGGTGAAGCAATTTATTGGCAAACTACTGTGTTTTCTCTTTTTAAATCAAAATATCCAAAACATTTAAATGACCCTGATCAAAAGTTAACATACCCTGGTGATTTTGGTCTGATAATATGCACAGAAGTTGACACAAATAGGTTTGAACGGCTACTAAAGGTAACATCCTCACTTGTGACCTGTGACAAATGCCAGGAAAATTGTTCGGGATGCAAAGAAAAACCCAAAAATGACATCAGCTGAAATACATGACTCTCTGAAAACTAGCGGAGTGGCTGTTTCAAGATGTACACTAAAGAGGCACTTGAATTAAAATGGGCTGCATGGTCGAGTCTCCAGAAGAAAACCAAATGACCCTGATCAATAGTTCACATAGCCCATTTCTTAATACCATGTATTGCCCCCTCTAACATCAATGACAGCTTGAAGTATTTTGTGGTAGTTGTGGATGAGATTATTTATTTTCTCCGATGGTAAAGCTGCCCACTTCTTCTTGGCAAAAAGCCTCCAGTTCCTGTAAATTCCTGGGCTGTCTAGCATGAACTGTGCGCTTGAGATCTCCCCAGAGTGGCTGAATGATATTGAAGTCAGGGGACTGAGATGACCACTCCAGAACCTTCACTTTGTTTTGATGTAGACAATGACAGGTGGACTTGGCCTTGTAACATAGTTAGCAAGGCTGAAAAAAGACATTTGTCCATTCAGTTCGGCCTATATTCCGTCAGAATAAATCCTCAGATCTATGTCCTTCTAAAGAACCTAACAACTGTAAGATACAATATTGCTACGCTCCAGGAAGACATCCAGGCATCTCTTGAACCCTTCAACTGAGTTCGCCATCACCACCTCCTCATTCAAGGAATTCCAGATTCTCACTGACCTAACAGTAAAGAATCCTCTATGTTGGTGGAAAACCCTTCTCTCCTCTAGACGCAGAGAATGCCCCCTTGTGACCGTCATATTCTTTGGTATAAACAGATCCTCGGAGAGATATTTGTATTTATTGTCCCCTTATATACTTATACAAGGTTATTAGATTGCCCCTCAGTCGTCTTTCTTCTAGACTAAATAATCCTAATTTTGCTAATCTCTCAGGGTATTGCAGTATTTTGGATCATTGTCATGTTGGAACATTCAAGTACTTCAAATGTGCAGCTTGCGGGCTAATGATTACAAATTTGCCTCCAGTATTTGCCGATAATGTGCTGCGTTCATCTTTCCTTCAACTTTGACCAAGTTTCCTGTGCCTTTGTAGCTCACACATCTCCAAAACAAAAGCGATCCACCTCCGTACTTTACAGTAGGAATGGTGTTCCTTTCATCATAGGCTTTGCTGACCTCTATCCAAATGTAATGTTTATGGTTGTGGCCAAAAAGTTCAATTTTGGTCCCCTCACTCCAATTTACCTTGTTCCAGAAGTTTTGAGACTTACAGTATCTCTGTGCTGTTTTGCATATTGTAAACGAGCTACTTTGTGGTATTTGCGCAGTAATGCCTTTCTTCCGACTCGACCATGCAGCCCATTTTTCTTCAAGTGCCTCCTTATTGTGCATCTTGAAACAGCCACACGGCCGGTTTTCAGAGAGTCCAGCATTCGAGATGATGTTATTTGTGGGTTTTTCTTTGCATCCCAAACAATTTTTCTGGCATTTGTGACAGGTCACAGGTGAGAATGTTACCTTCAGTAGCCATTCAAACCCATTTGTGTCAACTTCTGTGCATGTTATCAGGCCAAAATTACCAAGTTATGTAAACTTTTGATCAGGGTCATTTTGATGTTTTGGGTTGTCATTATGGTTTAAAAAGAGAAAACACAGTAGTATGACAATAAATGGCTTCACCCAACCACTAACCATGAGTGGAGAAAAAGTTTTGTTCTTATCATTCATATTCTCTGAAAAAAAGGCCAAGAAATCAAAAATTCTGCTCTGGTATGTAAACCTTTGAGCAGAACTATTTGTGTGTGGATATATGTGGTGCATCTCCTGTGTGTGTGGATATACCAGGTGTGTCTCCTGTGTATGTTGATATATGTGGTGTGTATCCTGTATGTGGATATACAGGTGTGTGGTGTGTGTGTATGTGTGTGTGTGTGTGTGTGTATACCTGATATGTCTAATGTGTGTGTGCTGTGTGTGAATGTGAATATACCTGTTGTGTCTCCTGTGTGTGTGCTGTGTGTGAGTGTGAATATACCTGGTGTGTCTCCTGTGAGTGTGTGGATATATGTGGTGTGTCTCCTGTGTGTGGATATACTAGTGTGTCTCCTATGTTTGTGGATATGCTAGTGTGTCTCCTGTGTGTAGATATACCTGGTGTGTCTCCTGTGTGTTGATATGTCTGTGTGCCTCCTGTTTGTGAATATACCACTGTGTCTCTTGTGTATGGACATACCGGTGTCTTGTGTCTCCTGTATGTGTGTGGATATATGAGGTGTGTCTCCTGTGTGTGGCTATATCTGGTGTGTCTCCTGTTTGTGTAGATATATCTGGTGTGTCTCCTGTGTGTGTGTATATATCTGGTGTGTCTCCTGTGTGTATTAATATATCAGGTGTCTCCTGTATGTGTGGCTATTTCTGGTGTGTCTCCTGTGAGTGTGGATACACCTGGAGTGTCTGCTGTTTGTGTGGATATATCTGGTGAGTCCTGTGTGTGGATATACCTGGTGTCTCTCCTGTGTGCGTGGATATATCAGGTGTCTCCTGTGTGTGTGGATATATCTGGTGTGTTTCCTGTGTGTGTGGATATATCTGGTGTGTCTGCCGGGTGTGTGGAGATATCTGGTATGTCTCTTGTGTGTGCATGGATATATCTGGTGACTCCTGTGTGAGGATATATGTGGTTTGCCTCCTGTGTGTGTGGATTTATCTGGTATGTCTCCTGTGTGTGTGGATTTATCTGGTATGTCTCCTGTGTGTGTGGAGGTATCTGGTGTGTCTCCTGTGTGTGTGGATATACTTGGTGTGTCTCCTGTGTGTGTGGATATACTTGGTGTGTCTCCTGTGTGTGTGGAGGTATCTGGTGTGTCTCCTGTGTGTGTGGATTTATCTGGTATATCTCCTGTGTGTGTGGAGGTATCTGGTGTGTCTCCTGTGTGTGTGGATATACTTGGTGTGTCTCCTGTGTGTGTGGATATACTTGGTGTGTCTCCTGTGTGTGTGGATTTATCTGGTATGTCTCCTGTGTGTGTGGAGGTATCTGGTGTGTCTCCTGTGTGTGTGGATATACTTGGTGTGTCTCCTGTGTGTGTGGATATACTTGGTGTGTCTCCTGTGTGTGTGGAGGTATCTGGTGTGTCTCCTGTGTGTGTCGATATAACCAGTGTCTTCTGTGTGTGGATAGATCTGGTGTGTCTCCTGTGTGTATGAATATATCTGGTGTCTCCTGTGTGTATGAATATATCTGGTGTGTTTCCTGTAAGTGTGGATATATCTGGTTTCTCCTATGTGTGTTGATATACCTAGTGTGTATCCTGTGAATGTGGATATGGGTCGCCCTCCCAGGGCTGTGGGCTACTCGGTACCGGGCCGGTGTCAGCGGCATGTGTCACAGCAGCGGTGACCCGGTCCGTGGCCCTGGGCGCCCAAGTAATGGGGGAATGGAAATTGAATGAATAGTTCATGACGCCACCTGTGGTGTTCGGCAAGTGAGATGTTAAGCCGACGCTGCATGCAGATCCTCTGGGACTGGTGGTGTGTTGCAGCCAAGATGGGGAAGCTCCCCACAGGTGAAGCTGTAGTCCCAGGGCAGTGTAGATGAAGGGGTAGAGGAGAGGCACAGGCGGTGTAGAAGCTGGTACCCAGATGTAGCGGTACTGAGTGTGTTGGTGCAGGAATGAATGGAGGACACCAGGCCTTGTAGTTCCAAAGCTTTACTCACAGTCTGTAGCACACACAGGTGCCTGCCTCCGTGCTGTGTCCTCCGGGTCAGGGACTCAGTCAACCTCCAGGTCAGATGGAATGCTCCCTTCCAACACTCCGCCAACATGTGCCTTTCTGAACGTCTCCTCATATAGCGCCTTTAGTGTGAAGCACTCTTAGTACTGAGTTACACTGGAGTTCCTCCTGACGGATGTTCCCAAGAACTATACTTGTATGGCAGACAGCTGTAGCCTGCTTCGGGGACTCCTTACTCCTGAGTCCCGGCTCATTATCAATATTGCTGTTGTGCCCCCAAGTCTGAGATGGGAGTAGTGCATTTACAGCCCACTACTCCTCTGGTGTCTGCTGCATTACCATTAGTATCCATACAACCTCGGGGACCGGGCCCCGGCCTTGCGCTTAGAACTTCTAGGCAGGGTTCTCTCCTAAACCACGTCCTCTGTTCCCTTTTACTCCTACGTTCCGTACTAGTCTTTCCTTCTTATGGAAGATCAGGTTTCTGTTCAATGTCTTTCTCCTTCTTTCCTTTCCTGTGCCAGCAGACCCAGGTCACTGAGGCAGCTGCAGCACCTCCTTCCTCCATCCCTCTTCCAGGGATCTTCTCTCCTCACTCACTGACTCACTGACTGACTGACTGACTGAAATTCTAAGCCTTCCCGCTCTTTTATGTATTCTAACTCCACCCGCCTCCCAGCACGTTTCGTGTTCCAAGCAGGGAGCCACCAAAGGTGCTCTGCTACACTCCAAGCAGGGAGCCACAATGTGGCTTTGCTGAACTACTGTGTTGTGTGGGATGCAAGTGTTGGAGCATGGTCAGGAGCCTCCAACTTACCTGGATGGTGGGGCACCACACCTCAGGAGGAGGTGCAGTACCTCTGTGGCGACTGAACCCTCAGGGGCGCCACATATATGCCTGGTGTGTTTCCTGTGAATGTGGATATATCTGGTGTCTCGTGTGTGTGTATATGTGGCTTGCCTCCTGTGAGTGTGGATATACCTGGTGTGTCTCCTGTGGGTGTAGATATATCTGGTGTGTCTCCTGTGAATGTGGATATACCTGATGTATCCCCTGTGATTCTGTATATACCTAGTATGTCTTCTGTGTGTGTGGATGTATCTGGTGTGTCTCCTGTGAGTGTGCATATACCTGGTGTGTCTCCTGTGAGTGTTGATTTACCTGGTATGTCTCCTGTGTGTGTGGAGGTATCTGGTGTGTCTCCTGATAGTGTAGATATACCTGGTATGTCCCCTGTGAGTGTGGATATACCTGGTCTGTGTCCTGTGTGTGTGGATATACCTGCTGTGTCTCCTGTGTGTGTGGATATACCTGGTCTGTGTCCTGTGAGTGTAGATATACCTGGTGTGTCTCCTGTGTGTGTGGATATACTTGGTATGTCTCCTGTGAGTGTAGATATACCTGGTGTGTCTCCTGTGAGTGTGGATATACCTGGTGTGTCTCCTGTGAGTGTGGATATACCTGGTATGTCTCCTGTGAGTGTAGATATACCTGGCGTGTCTCCTGTGTGTGTGGATATACCTGGTGTGTCTCCTGTGAATGTGGATATACCTGGTGTGTCTCCTGTGAGTGTGCATATGCCTGGTATGTCTCCTGTGAGTGTAGATATACCTGGTGTGTCTCCTGTGAGTGTGCATATGCCTTGTGTGTCTCCTGTGAGTGTAGATATACCTGGTGTGTCTCCTGTGAGTGTGGATATGCCTGGTGTGTCTCCTGTGAGTGTAGATATACCTGCTGTGTCTCCTGTGTGTGTGGATATACTTGGTATGTCTCCTGTGAGTGTAGATATACCTGGTGTGTCTCCTGTGAGTGTGGATATACCTGGTGTGTCTCCTGTGAGTGTGGATATACCTGGTATGTCTCCTGTGAGTGTAGATATACCTGGTGTGTCTCCTGTGTGTGTGGATATACCTGGTGTGTCTCCTGTGAATGTGGATATACCTGGTGTGTCTCCTGTGAGTGTAGATAAACCTGGTGTGTCTCCTGTGAATGTGGATATACCTGGTGTGTCTCCTGTGAGTGTGCATATGCCTGGTATGTCTCCTGTGAGTGTAGATATGCCTGGTGTGTCTCCTGTGAGTGTGCATATGCCTGGTGTGTCTCCTGTGAGTGTAGATATACCTGGTGTGTCTCCTGTGAGTGTGGATATGCCTGGTGTGTCTCCTGTGAGTGTGGACATACCTGGTGTGTCTCCTGTGAGTGTAGATATACCTGGCGTGTCTCCTGTGAGTGTGGATATGCCTGGCGTGTCTCATGTGAGTGTGGATATACCTGGTGTGTCTCCTGTGAATGTGGATATACCTGGTCTGTGTCCTGTGAGTGTAGATATACCTGGTGTGTCTCCTGTGAGTGTGGATATACCTGGTGTGTCTCCTGTGAGTGTGGATATACCTGGTCTGTGTCCTGTGAGTGTAGATATACCTGGTGTGTCTCCTGTGAGTGTGGATATACCTGGTGTGTCTCCTGTGAGTGTGGATATACCTGGTCTGTGTCCTGTGAGTGTGGATATACCTGGTGTGTCTCCTGTGAGTGTGGATATACCTGGTGTGTCTCCTGTGAGTGTGGATATACCTGGTCTGTGTCCTGTGAGTGTAGATATACCTGGTGTGTCTCCTGTGAGTGTGGATATACCTGGTGTGTCTCCTGTGAGTGTGGATATACCTGGTCTGTGTCCTGTGAGTGTGGATATACCTGGTGTGTCTCCTGTGAGTGTGGATATACCTGGTCTGTGTCCTGTGAGTGTAGATATACCTGGTGTGTCTCCTGTGAGTGTGGATATACCTGGTCTGTGTCCTGTGAGTGTAGATATACCTGGTGTGTCTCCTGTGAGTGTGGATATACCTAGTCTGTGTCCTGTGAGTGTGGATATACCTGGTCTGTGTCCTGTGAGTGTAAATATACCTGGTGTGTCTCCTGTGAGTGTGGATATACCTGGTCTGTGTCCTGTGAGTGTAGATATACCTGGTGTGTCTCCTGTGAGTGTGGATATACCTGGTCTGTGTCCTGTGAGTGTAGATATACCTGGTGTGTCTCCTGTGAGTGTGGATATACCTGGTCTGTGTCCTGTGAGTGTAGATATACCTGGTGTGTCTCCTGTGAGTGTGGATATACCTGGTCTGTGTCCTGTGAGTGTAGATATACCTGGTGTGTCTCCTGTGAGTGTGGATATACCTGGTCTGTGTCCTGTGAGTGTGGATATACCTGGTGTGTCTCCTGTGAGTGTGGATATACCTGGTCTGTGTCCTGTGAGTGTAGATATACCTGGTGTGTCTCCTGTGAGTGTGGATATACCTGGTCTGTGTCCTGTGAGTGTGGATATACCTGGTGTGTCTCCTGTGAGTGTGGATATACCTGGTGTGTCTCCTGTGAGTGTGGATATACCTGGTCTGTGTCCTGTGAGTGTGGATATACCTGGTGTGTCTCCTGTGAGTGTGGATATACCTGGTCTGTGTCCTGTGAGTGTGGATATACCTGGTGTGTCTCCTGATAGTGTGGATATACCTGGTCTGTGTCCTGTGAGTGTGGATATACCTGGTGTGTCTCCTGTGAGTGTGGATATACCTGGTCTGTGTCCTGTGAGTGTAGATATACCTGGTGTGTCTCCTGTGAGTGTGGATATACCTGGTCTGTGTCCTGTGAGTGTGGATATACCTGGTGTGTCTCCTGTGAGTGTGGATATACCTGGTGTGTCTCCTGTGAGTGTGGATATACCTGGTCTGTGTCCTGTGAGTGTGGATATACCTGGTGTGTCTCCTGTGAGTGTGGATATACCTGGTGTGTCTCCTGTGAGTGTAGATATACCTGGTGTGTCTCCTGTGAGTGTGGATATACCTGGTCTGTGTCCTGTGAGTGTAGATATACCTGGTGTGTCTCCTGTGAGTGTGGATATACCTGGTCTGTGTCCTGTGAGTGTAGATATACCTGGTGTGTCTCCTGTGAGTGTGGATATACCTGGTCTGTGTCCTGTGAGTGTAGATATGCCTGGTGTGTCTCCTGTGAGTGTGGATATACCTGGTCTGTGTCCTGTGAGTGTGGATATACCTGGTGTGTCTCCTGTGAGTGTGGATATACCTGGTCTGTGTCCTGTGAGTGTAGATATACCTGGTGTGTCTCCTGTGAGTGTGGATATACCTGGTCTGTGTCCTGTGAGTGTGGATATACCTGGTCTGTCTCCTGTGAGTGTGGATATACCTGGTGTGTCTCCTGTGAGTGTGGATATACCTGGTCTGTGTCCTGTGAGTGTGGATATACCTGGTCTGTCTCCTGTGAGTGTGGATATACCTGGTCTGTGTCCTGTGAGTGTAGATATACCTGGTGTGTCTCCTGTGAGTGTGGATATACCTGGTCTGTGTCCTGTGAGTGTGGATATACCTGGTCTGTCTCCTGTGAGTGTGGATATACCTGGTCTGTGTCCTGTGAGTGTAGATATACCTGGTGTGTCTCCTGTGAGTGTGGATATACCTGGTCTGTGTCCTGTGAGTGTGGATATACCTGGTCTGTGTCCTGTGAGTGTAGATATACCTGGTGTGTCTCCTGTGAGTGTGGATATACCTGGTCTGTGTCCTGTGAGTGTAGATATACCTGGTGTGTCTCCTGTGAGTGTGGATATACCTGGTCTGTGTCCTGTGAGTGTGGATATACCTGGTGTGTCTCCTGATAGTGTGGATATACCTGGTGTGACTCCTGTGTATCTGATTATACCCGGTATCTCTTGTGTCCCGGTATCATCCACATTGTACGTGTGCGCTACAGGAAGCAGCAGGCCCATACATGGCAGTGTGTGTGTCATTGTGTGTCTGTGTGTGGTTGGTTGTGTCAGTGCTGCTGGTTGCTAGGTAACTGTCGCTGCTTTAATTCCTATATTTAGGGGTTTTCAGAATAAGGTTGAAGTTTTTATCACACGACGGTCTCTTACAATGCAGAATGAGCGCTCTCTCAGGGTGACAAGGGTGAGACGCCCCTGTATGTCTCCGTACATCCTGCTGTCTCTCTCACCCCAGTATGTCTCTGTATTAACTCCAGATGTGTTTATTTTGAGCTCTTTTGTATGATATTTTAACCCCCTGTTTTCCGTTTGTCCCCTTCCATCACCTCCAGCTTCCCTCGCAGTTACCCTCCAGCAGTACTCTCCCCCATTTGTGTTATCATTTATCATCCCTCTTTCTCTTTTCCTCCTCTCTACCCCCTCATATCTCTCCATCTTCCCACACTTTCTCCTTCCTTCTCCCCCTCCTTTCCTTCTTTGCTATCTCGCCTCTGGATTCCTCTTTCCTATTCTGTTTGCTTCTCTCTTCTTATGTACACATAGGCGCACACATATGATATATATGTTCTGCCACATGGAAGCGCAAATGCCTGTGTTAACCCTGTCCTCCCTGTGAGATCCATCCGAGATACTGTACATACATGTCGGTGTCCATGATGCTTATATTATCTATCTATCTATCTATCTATCTATCTATCTATCTATCTATCTATCATCTATCTGTCTATTATCTATCTATCATCTATATGTCTATTATCTATCTATCTATTATCTATCTATCTATCTATCTATCATCTATCTGTCTATTATCTATCTATCATCTATATGTCTATTATCTATCTATCTATCTATCTATCTATCTATCTATCATCTATCTGTCTATTATCTATCTATCATCTATATGTCTATTATCTATCTATCTACAGTATCTATCATCTATTATCTATCTGTCTATCTATCTACTGTATATCTATTCTCTATCTATTTATCATCTATCTACAGTATCTATCATCTATTATCTATCTGTCTATCTACTGTATATCTATTTTCTATCTATTTATCATCTATCTATCTTGCACTTATATTGTAGCTAGGATATTGAGATCTAGATCCACGCTGCTCACATTTCACATTGCGCTCCCTTATGCACTCGTATGTTCCTCCGTCTTATAATAAACTCTTGTTGTGATATAACCATTTCTGGTCTGTGTCCTCCGATTCTCTCCGCTTACTTGTCCGATGTCGAACGCCGTTAGCGGTCCACATATGGTTGGTGTCCTTCTGTATTCTCGTCTTTGGTCACCATGTGTACGGTGTTAGCCTACGTTCCCTTCTGTTGATCAGCATGCTTCTGTGGTTTTCGGCATTGTATTTCCCTGGCAGCCAAAATAAATGTAGATGGGTGCTTGGCTATTTTGGGGGTATTGTGTAGCATGTGACTAAAGTAGTACCAGTGTGTGGCATATGTCATGGTGGGTTCCTGGCTAATGACTGCCTGGTGTCCAGCACCACACTGCATTGACCACGGTCTGGCACACTAGGCCTGTGTCTATAGACAGCTGTAGGGAGGGGTCGCATATGAAAGGTGACATTACCCTAAGATTACACTATATTTCTATATACAGCATGTTACTTCTGCACAGCGATGTGAGAGTGGACAAGGAGGACACCCACAGAGGTCCGGACAACTGTAGAGGGCAATAGATGGAAGTGGATTGCAATATTCTGCTTTACGGCCATCAGAAAATTACCCACTGTTTCAACCATGTTTTTATGTTAACCATAGTTTTGGACATTTTATTTATATATTTTTTTACATTTTACTATCTAGAAGTTTTCAGTCTCTGGTCAGAAAAGCTGAGATAACTGCAGGTTGAACATTCCTTTATCAGACAGCTATCTCTCCCTACCCTCCCATACAAAAGTTCTTGGCTCCTCCGAACGTTTGTGTTTTCATTGGGGAGAGAGGAGAAAACAGACTTCTCTGGCAGCAACTTATCACCCTTGATATCAAATGGATTGGGCTCCAACTGCCCGTTCCTTCTCTACTCCGATATCATCTGTTTCGGGAGAGATTTGGGAGCCCCCCATACACATCAAATGGTCGTCCAGTAACGCTCACATCAGTTTTCATGAAATCACATCTGCCTTGTTTGAACTATTATATGCCGCAGATATTCTGCACAAAAATAGCTGCAGTGGAAAAAAAACACTTAAAGGGAACGTGTCATGTGAAAAACAGCTATTAATTTGCAGATATGCGGTTAATCTGCAGGTTAGTAGCGTTCTGAACCTGCCCAGCACCGGCACTTACACCCCCGCTGCCGGTAGGAAATTAGCTGGATTCCTCCCAGCAGCATTCGGCATTCAGTCACCGCTCTATGTGAGCCAGGGAGGAAAAGGAATACATATATAAAATGCAAATTTTTATTAATGTCATATCTAAAAGGTCATAGCAATAACAATGAAGTGCATGTACAAATGATAAAAGATACAAAAGGATGGACTGATGGAAAAAACCCCAAGGTGCCTTGCTAGCTAAAAAGTAAAGTACCTGGGCAGAGAGCTGCTCCTATATAGGGTAGTTTCAAAGCCACACATAACGGTGATATATCACCACATTAGCATATAGGCAAAATGAAGCAGCACTTACCAATAAGGGGAGCGAGCACGGGACACCGGGTTTGAATCCGACAGAGACGCCCGACGCGCGTTTCGTTTCTAATGTGACTGCTTTCTCAAGGGGATGTATGGAGAGGAGTAGTTGTATCCGCAATCCGGCACTGACTGTCAGCAAATTCTAATGCTGAGCTGCTGTCAGTCAGTGCCGGGGGTGTGCTTACAGCCGCCGCTCTCTATACACAGAGCAGTGACGATGCCACCCCTGTGACTGAAGACCAAATGCTGCCAGGAGGAATAAAGTTAATTTCCTTCTGCTAGCGGGGGTCTAAATGCCAGCGCCGGGCAGGTTGAGAATGCTATTAGCGTGCAGATTAACCCCATATCTGCAGCTTAATAGCATTTTTTTATGTGACAGATGATTCCCTTTAATTTATGGAAACATGGCCTTAACCCCTTTCTGCCATATGATGCACTATCCCGTCCATGTGACCTGGGACTTAATTACCATGAATGTGATAGTACGTCATAGCGATCAGCGGCCGGCTGTCAGCTGATTATCACAGCTGATACCCGGCACTATGTGCCAGGGGCGGTCACGGACCGCCCCCAGCACATTAACCCCCGGGACAAACATGATCGCAGTGTACAGGGGGGCACAGGGAAGAATCACGCAGAGAGGGGGCTCCCTGCGTGCTTCCCTGAGCCCCTCGGAACAGCACAATGTGATCGCGCTGTTCCGAGGGCCTCCTCCCTGCAGGCCCCCGGATCCAAGATGGCCACAGGGGCCTTCGGGGTTCTGCAGAGAAGCGGCTTTTTCAGTGCCTGCTGAGAGCAGGCGCTGAAAAAGCCTCTGCAGCGCCTGTCAGATCACACAATATAATAAAAAAAAATCATATGTAAAAATAATTTTAAAAAATCCTAAATAAATTTAAAAAAAATGCCTAATAAATTCTTTTTTTTGTAAATAAAAAAACAATAAAAATACACATATTTAGTATAGCCGTGTCCTAATGACCCGCCCTATAAAACTGTCCCCTTTAGCCCCTTCAAAAAAAAAAAGGCAAAAAACAAATGCTTTATCATCTTACCGCCGAACAAAAAGTGCAATAACATGCGATCCAAAAGACGTATATAAATAAGCATGGTACTGCTGAAAATGTCATCTTGTCCTGCACAAAAAGGGGCTGCCACACAGGATCAGCAAAATTTAATAAGTTATAGCTCGCAGAATAAAGCGATGCAAAAATAATTATTTGTTTTTATTGTCTAAAAGCGCCAAAACATTAAAATTTATATAAATGAGGTGTCGCTGTAATCGTACTGACCTGAAGAATTAAGCCGCTTTATCAATTTTACCACACGCAGGATGGTGTTAACGCCCCCCCAAAAGAAATTCTTGAAATGCTGGTCTTTGTTCATTCTGCGTCCCAAAAATCGGAATAAAAAGCAATCAAAAAATGTTACGTGCCCGAAAATGGTACCAATACAAATATCAACTCGTCCTGCAAAAAATAAGAGGCCTCACATGACTCTGTGGGTCAAAATATGGAAAAATTATAGCTCTCAAAATGTGGTGATGCGAAAACTATTTTTACAATAAAAAGCATCTTTTAGCGTGTGACAGCTGCCAAACATAAAAACCCGCCATAAATAGTAAATCAAACCCCCCTTTATCACCCCCTTAGGGAAAAATAATCAAATTAAAAAAAATGTATTTATTTCCATTTTCCCATTAGGATTAGGGTTAGGGCTAGGGTTAGGGCTAGGGTTAGGGTTAGGGGGGTGTTGGGGTTAGGGTTGCAGTTAGAATTGGGGGCTTTCCACTGTTTAGGCACATTAGGGGCTCTCCAAACTCAACATGGCGTCTGATCTCAATTTCAGCCAATTCTGCGTTGAAAAAGTCAAACGGTGCTCCTTCCCTTCCAAACTCTGCCATGCGCCCAAGCAGTGGTTTACCCCACATATGGGGTATTAGCCTACTCAGGACAAATTGCACAACAACTTTTGAGGTCCAATTTCTCCTGTTACCCTTGGAATAATAAAAATTGGGGGCAAAAATATCATTTTTGTGGAAAAAAATATGATTTTTCTATTTTTATGGCTCAACGTTATAAACTTCTGTGAAGCACTTGGGGGTTGAAAACATGTGCTCACCACACATCTAGATAAGTTCCTTGGGGGTTGAAAACATTAGAAATTACAAGGAGTATAGCTTCCAAATAAGTTCCTTGGGGCGTCTAGCTTCCAAAATGGGGTCACTTGTGGTGGGTTTCCACAGTTTAGGCACATCAGGGGCTCTCGAAACGCGACATGATACCCGCAGACCATTCCATCAAAGTCTGCATTCCAAAACGTCACTACTTCCCTTCCAAGCCCTGACGTGTGCCCATGCAGTAGTTTTCTCCCACATATGGGGTATCAGCGTACTCAGGGCAAATTGGACAAAAACAACATTTGGGGTCCAATTTCTCCTGTTACCCTTGGGAAAATAAAATTGTGGACTAAAAGATCATGTTTGTGGAAAAATTATGATTTTTTTATTTTCATGCCCGGGCATTATAAACTCTGTGAAGCACTTGGGGGTTCAAAGTGCTCACCACACATCTAGATAAGTTCCTTGGGGGGGTCTAGTTTTCAAAATGGAGCACTTGTGGGGGGTTTCCACAGTTTAGGCACAACAGGGGCTCTCAAAATGCAACATGACAACTGCAGACCATGCCATCAAAGTCTGCATTCCAAAACGTCACTACTTCCCTTCCGAGCCCTGACGTGTGCCCATACAGTAGTTTTCTCCCACGTATCAACGGGGTATCAACGTACTCAGAACAAATTGTACAACAACAATTGGGGTCCAATTTCTCCTGTTACCCTTGGGAAAATAAAAAATTGGGGACTAAAAGATCATGTTTGTGGAAAAAATATGATTTATTTATTTTCACGCCTGTGCGTTATAACCTTCTGTGAAGCACTTGTGGGTTCAAAGTTCTCACCACACATCTAGATAAGTTCTGTAAGGGGCCTAGTTTCCAAAATGGGGTCACTTTGGGGGGTTTCCACTGTTTTGGCACATCAGGGGCTCTCTAAATGCGACATGGCGCTCCATCTCAATTCCAGCTAATTTTCCGTCAAACGGCGCTCCTTCCCTTCTGAGCTCTGCTATGCGCCCAAACAGTGTTTTACCCCCACATATGGGGTATCAGCGTATTCAGGACAAATTGCACAATAACTTTTGGGGTCCTGTTTTCCTTGGGAAAATAAAAATTGGGGGTGAAAAGATCATTTTTGTGGAAAAAATATGTTGTTTTAATTGTACGGCTGTACGTTATAAACTTCTGTGAAGCCCTTGGGGGTTCAAAGTTCTCACCACACATCTAGATAAGTTCCTTGGGGGGGTCTAGTTTCTATAATGGTGTCATTTGTGGGGGTTTTCAACTGTTTAGGCACATCAGGGGTTCTCCAAATGCGATATGGCGTCAAGCCAATTCTGCGTTGAAAAAGTCAAATGGCGCTCATTCCCTTCCGAGCTCTGCCATGCGCCCAAACAGTGGTTTCATATGGAGTATCATCGTACTAAGGACAAATTGAACAATAACTATTGGGGTCCATATTCGCTTGGGAAAATAAAAATTCTGGGGTGGAAAGATCATTTTTTTGGAAAAAATATGATTTTTTTAATTGTACGGCTGTACGTTATAAACTGTGAAGCTCTTGGGCGTTCAAAATTCTCACCACATATCTAGATAAGTTCCTTGGGGTGTCTAGTTTCCAAAATGTGGCCACTTTCTACTGTTTAGGCACATCAGGGGCTCTCCAAACGTGACATGGCGTCCGATCTCAATTCCAGCCAATTTTGCGTCAAACGATGCTCCTTCCCTTCTGAGCTCTGCCATGCGCCTAAACAGTGTTTTACCCCCACATATGGGGTATCAGGGTACTCAGGACAAATTGCACAATAACTTTTATGGTCCAATTTTTCCTGTTACCCTTGGTAAAATAAAAAAAAATTGGACCTGAAGTAATTTTTTTGTGAAAAAAAGTTAAATGTTCATTTTTTTTAAACATTCAAAAACTTAAGGGTTAATAAACTTCTTGAATGTGGTTTTGAGTACCGTCATGGGTGCAGTTTTTAGAATGGTGTCACTTTTGGGTATTTTCTATCATATAGACCCCTCAAAGTGACTTCAAATGTGATGTGGTCCCTAAAAAAAAATTGTGTTGTAAAAATGAGAAATCGCTGGTCAACTTTTAACCCTTATAACTTCCTAACCAATCAAAATTTTGGTTCCAAAATTGTGCTGATGTAAAGTAAACATGTGGGAAATGTTACTTATTAAGTTTTTTGTGTGCTATATCTCTGTGATTTAAGGGCATAAAAATTCAAAGTAGGAAAATTGCGAAATTTTCAAATTTTTTGCCAAATTTCTGTTTTTTTCACAAATAAACGCAAGTTATATGAATGAAGTTTTACCACTAACATGAAGTACAATATGTCACAAGAAAACAATGTCAGAATCATCAGGATCCATGGAAGCGTTCCAGAGTTATTACTTCATAAAGGGACAGTGGTCAGAATTGTAAAAATTGGCCTGGTCATGAACGTGCAAACCACCCTTGGGGTTAAAGGGGAATTCCTACAGTACACATTTGTCACCTATGCACATTTTTGAGACTGACTGTGACGATGGACACCAAAAAGCTTTCTTTGTTAGCGCCACACATGCTCATCCACTGTCCCATGCATTCTAGTGATCAGTGGGCCCCCAATAATCAGGCATGTATCACTTACCCTGTGTGGGGTGGGACATCCTCCTTTAGGTGTGGTCTACCTGATGTGCGGAGTCTAATGCACCAGATACACTTTGTAAATGTAATTTCCAGAGTAGAAATAAAAAGGTAAATTTGTTTCACATCGTTAAAAGCCACAGGAAAAAAGCCCATAATAACATAGAAAAAAAGCTTACGCGTTTCAGTTATGATTTTACACTGAGAACACAGTACCTCTCGGCGATCGCACATTCAATGTGGCAGTCCCAAATTGGTGGAGAAGTCCCGCTGTCCAAGGAGGTCAGGCCTATGTCCCCTTACTACTATATCACACTTGTCTGGCTGCTAAAGGAGATTATATTCCTTTATTTAACTTTTTAGCTCCTTTATTCCTTCTGATGAACATTAAATAGTGCATCCTGACTGGATGACGACATGAAATTTTCATGTTTATTTCCCAGGCAGCATTAGGCACGTTATTACAGTGTATATTTGTGTATCTCCTTCTTTGCACCCAATTTTGTCCCATTTTACTTTTTTTTATTATACTTGCCAGCTTTACTGGAACATTCAAGAAGTACTTTGAAAAATGGTCTAGACCTTCCAGACAACTATAAGAGATGGCAGGTCTAATGGATGGCACACAAATCTACTGCATGGCAGCACTTTCCCGATTTTTCCTGGGATGCTGCGCCTCAGACTGAGCTCTGACGTCTAATCACACTTTATTACATTTCTACTCAGACTTGCCCCAGTGACATCTGCCTCTCCAGCTCGGTGAAGCTGTATACATCGTGTGGTAGATGCTAGTGATAGAGAAGATGTTATACCAATTTTGGGGTCCAACCAGAGATACGAGTGTGGCTGAGACTTGAGGAGCTGCCCAGTCAGGCATAATGGCTATGTGCCTTTTACTAGCTCAGCAGATGTCAACAGTTCCTTGCTGTAGTCGATTGGGCAGCATCACACCTGATTTATACACACAGCATACTGCTGGGAGTTCTTGGTTATTGTTTCTCCTGGTTTACAGATGACACTGTAAGGGGAGGCCAGGACTATTGTCGTGGCCAGAGACACTAAAACATCTGTGTTCCTGTGAAATTGTATTTCACTTTTCAGCGTACCTGCGTCTCCAGGTTCAGGTCCCCCTGGGCACTTCCCAAGCGGCGATGGCCCTTCTCGGAGGCGACTCCCAGTAATTGAGACACAGTCCAGAGTAACTTGAATGTTTTGTTTACTTATAACTTCACATATCCACAGTTGGCACATCATCGGATATACATTCAACTTCACTTGCTTCCTCAGCTCTCCCTACTTTGCTGACGCTTCTATATAGCACATGTCTGGACCGGACCGTCTTATACTGCTTCCCAGTTTCTTCCTGGCCTAACCTCACCATGATGACAATTCCTTCTGCCTGTTTCGCCCCAGAATTGAAATCATCCACCACCCAGTTTGGTTGCCTCTGGAAAAACATCCGACCCGTCTGTACCGTTCCCTGGAAATCTTCAACTTCCTTCTGTTCCTCACTCCAACTGACTCCTGCCCTAATGGCGTCCTCTCAGGTTATGAGTTGCCACATCTTCTCTCTCTACTGTACTAGCCCACTGTATCGATGTCCAGTGGCCATGGATAACATGGGCTGTCGCTGCTTAACGTTGCGTGGCTACTAAGCTGTCCTGGGCCTATAGCCTATGTGGACACTTCGGGCACCCTGGCTCTGTCTGACTAACTCCCGTTCTGCTCTAAACTTAACTCCCGGCAGCCCCTCCTACACTTAACCATATCTTACTTACTACGAGTTCTAAACAATAGAATGCCCCCCCCTCAAGTGTCCCAAAAAGAGCACTACGCTTTCCCTATACTGTACATGACAAACCATGAAATGCAGTAAGACATTATTACAACTATGTGCAAGTAAGTGCAATAATACTGTAAAACATAAGGACAAAACAATGGTAATACCCAGAAGGGGTAGCAGTACTATTCCATAAGTACCAGTAAGCCAAGAGTAATATATCCAAGCAAAAGAGAAAATGAGGATGGCACTCACCATTCATAAAATCCACATTTTATTTCACCATTAAAATCTTCAGTAGGGGAACAATGTGTATGGTTAGAGGACAACGGCCGTTTCGCTCTGCCGCGCTTACACTGTAGGACCCGTGGAAGCGCGGCAGCACAAAACGGCCGTTGTCCTCTAACCATACACATTGCTCCCCTACTGAAGATTTTAATGGTGAAATAAAGAGTGGATTTTATGAACTCAGATATTGTTTTTTTCCTGGATAGAGCACCCGTTCCCAGGGCATTTATGCGTATTCACATGTGTGTTATTGTGGAGTGGTGGAGCAGCGGTGCTGATTTTTTTGTCTCTCTTTATTGACTAACAAGAGAAATATATACAACAAAGAACATTTTTACGTAATCCCCTTTACACTATTTCTGAAGGTCTGATCCTTATTCTGACCTTACTATTGACTTTGACCAGTTTTGTTCTGTAATCCCTCCTGACGGGATAGCCCAATTTCGCTTTGACTGACCACGTAGTATCTGACCCTAGCTGTTACTCTGACAATGTTTTTGTCTCCCAATTCTAACTTTAGTTTAGCCGGATTTCGCTGTGAGCTTTCAGTTTCTGACCTGGATAGTTGCATTACTCTTGCCTCAGGTTCACTCCTCTGATCAGCAGTCACTCCGTGGCAACAATCCAAAGTGCCCCATTGTAAGTCCAGGTTCCTTCATTGGTATTAATGTGTGAAGGCCAGGGTTTCAGCAAAGTAGCATTTTTGGACTGATCGCTTCAGATAGACAAAGCACACTTTTAGGACCTGGAAATGGAGTGCGGAATTTCAATAAGGGGGTAAATTTATACAATTAAAAAGAAACTCTCTTTGCAGGACATAATCCCTTGATATGGAGATCTTAAAAGTTAGCATGTTTTTCATGTTGGTATGTAAGGACCATGTGGAAGAAGTAGTGTGGATTGGAGTTCATGGGAGACATTTATGATGACCAAGTATCAAAATTGTGGCCAAAATTTGTGATTTTTGTTTGCCCTTTTATACACCACTGTACATTGCAGATTGTGGCACCCAGCTAACCAAGATGACCAAATACATTCAGTGTATTTTCCTTTCCTGGGCACAGATTATTGTTTCCCAATATCTGTGGTTGAGGACATGTTCACACATTCAGTATTTGGTCATCATTTTACCTCAGTATTTGTAGTCCAAACTCAGGAGTGGGACGATCAGAGGGAAAGTATAATAGAAACATGTGACGTCACCACTTTTGCATTTATCACCCACCCCTGGTTTTGACTTACAAATGCTATGTAAAATACTGAATGTGGGAACGAGACCTTAGGCCTACAATTTCTTTTTGGGATATTCAATGATCTGCAAGGACGTGAAGACAAAAGTTGGGCTTTAGGTGGTCACTGAAGTAAATTTATGATAAGACAATTGTTGTAGTAAAATGTTATTTGTAGATTTTGTGTAGAAAGGGCAGATAAAGAATATTTTCATTTAAGGTCCCATTACATTTAGCGATGCACCAGCGATCCTGACAACGATACGACCCGGTCGCTAAATGGTCGCTAGTGAGATGCCAAACAGGCAGATCTCACCAGCGATGGAGCAGCGGTCGGCACTTACCCGTCACACGCAGTCGCTCGTCTGCGCCAGCAGGAAGTCGCCGACGAGAAATGGACCATCCCGTTCTCGCGTGATCAGCGATATCCAGCGGGGAGCCGGGTCGGAGGTATGTGTCACATGTAGCGAGATCACTAGCGATATCGTTGTTGTGTCACAAAAACAGTGACGCTTTAGCGATATCGCTAATAATCTCGCTATGTGTGAAGGGGGCTTTAGTCTTTGAGCTGGATGAACACTGGATGGCCAGGATGAAGATTTGGTGGTAATTACAGTGCAGGCTTGTCTCAGCACAATAATGTGTGCGATGAAGTCTTGATGGTCCTGTTATGTAAAGGATGCGGGGTAATATCAGATCAGACTTGAGTTTTCTGCTGCTTTAGTACAATGGAAGCTTGTCAGTTCCCAGCAAAGATCATTACTGATTATGGAAACCTGATTGTCGCTGATTGCATTTTCATTGCTATTGTTGGAGCATGATAAAGCTTTGATTTTATAGGATTGGGGGTATTTTAATGACAAAAGCAGATATACAGTATACTTTAAAGATTAGTTAAGGTGACCACCACACCAAGAAATCAGGGCTTAAATATGTGAAGGGACAAGAAATGGTGCATAATAGTCCAAGGTTGGCCAGTTTTACATAGACCAGCTTTGGATCTTCTGACCGAACTCGGCAGCCTCATAGACATACATGAAGCCATGGATCTTGAGTCTAGAGACTTGAAGCCAGTCCAAAAAACGCATTCCATACTCTAACTGTGAACGCCAGATGTGTTAAACTGGCCTAACGTGCTTCCAGAGTGAAGTGTTCCCAGCTTTATTTCAGAGCACAAAACACAAAGTTTCCACATGTAGACTTTCTGCAAGCAGAGTAAAGGTAGCCATTAGTGATGAGCAAACCCCTGGATGTTCGGGTTCGGGAGGTTCAGCCGAACATTTAAATAATGTTTGGGTACCAGAATAGTACTCGAACCCGAACCCGGACCCCATTCAAATGAATGGGGGGACCGAACATCCATTGTTTGCCACTCTGTCATCTGCATGACAGCGCTGTATTCACTGCCTCTGATCGGCATTACCGCTGGTTATAGTGCTGCGGCTCCCACTCTGTCAGATTCAAGGGTGAGACCGGAGCTGTTGTGGTGGGGACCCGGATTGGGGGGTGGTCCACTGCTTACCATGACCGGACGATGCAAAGACGAGATGGAGGCAGAATTCAGTTGCAACAGATCCGGGTTTATTGGCCGTCCTGCTGACGACCTTAGTCATGCACCACAGTTCCTTTACAGCTCTCCGTTTCCGGGCCGGGCGACGGTTCCCGGTGGGTAGGCCGCAGAGCCCGACAAGCAGGCCGCGGCTGACTCCAGGGCTGACGCAGCTGTGGCCGCGGGGTAGGCCGCAACCTGAGTCGCAGCTGGGACCAGAGTGGTGGCAGGCTGCGGTGGATAGGCCGCCGCAAGATGGAACGTAGCAGGGACGGCCACCGGTGGGTTCCGCACCGGCAACACCGGACATGGCGCCACCGGGCGGGGTGACTCGGGGACATGGACAGAGGCGCCGCTCAGCTCGGCGGAGGCTGCAGAGTCCTCCGCAGCTGGGCCCACAGGAACGCAGGAGGCCGCGCGGGGAGGCCGGGTGGAGGGGGCCGGACGCGGAGCCGCCGGCTGAGCCGGGGGACCTTTCACCTTCCCTGGCGCCACGGCCTCCAACAGGCCACCCCGCGGCTCCTGCAACCTCCGATCTTCACTTCCTGTCACAGGCGTTGGCTCACGGGACTACTACTCCCATTAGCCTACGCCTGCTGTCACTGAAAACAGCGAGAGCAGGCACAGCTGATGGGAGTATTCATCATCCGCCATCTGCGCTATTAATAAATAATTTTTTTAAAATGACGTGGGTTCCCCTGCATGTTTGATAACCAGCCAGGCAAAACTGACAGCTGCGGGCCTCCACCCACACACATCGTTTTACTTTTTTATGTAACAAATAGCAAAGTTATGCTCACCTTCCGCCTAATCCATTGAAGTCATCGTCTCCTTAAAAAAAAAAAAAAAAACAACAATACTCATCTACCGCCCATTCCATTGAAGCCCTGGTTCCCTGTAAAAAAATAAAAAACAACCATATCCCTCATGTGTTCACGTACGGTCTCATGCTGAAATCCACATCTGCAATAAATGGTTTTCAGCCTGGATGGTGCCAAGATGCAACTGTCCAGGCTGAAAACCATGGGAGAATGAGCTGCTGTGAGCGCAGCATCAGTGACTAGAGGTAACTTTATCGAGGTTCCCAGCTCACTTCAGTGCAAGCCTGGCCGGTGTACTGCGTTGACCTCAGTGAGATCACTGCTACCACCATTAGAAAAAGTCTCACGATGCAGTGGTGAACTCAGTAAGTTCATTGCAGTTCACCGTGAGAAAATTATTTGTTTATAGCGCAGGTCGCAGCTAATGAATAATCCCATCACCCAACGCTCTGCTGTTGCTGTTATCAGCAGCAGCAACCGTAGACTGATGGGAGTTGTACTCCCATTAGATGATGCCTCTGTGACCGGAGGTAAAGTTTTTAATGTTCTTACTGCCGATCAAAGCTGCAGGTGTTTCTCGCGCTGTCATGCAGATGACAGCATGGGAAACACCCGATGTTCGGGGTGCCTGTTTGGACTTCTTGGAGTCCACATTTGGCGTCCATGCCTGAACAGTAGGTGTTTGGTACGCACCCCGAACTTTACTGTTCGGGTCCGCCCGTATATAGTTGCCATCTATATTCATCTAACATTGGCTAAACACACTGATTTTGCGAAAACTGGATAACCATCTAATTTGTAATATTTGTTTGGCTGATGTTCATTTAGCAGATGTTGCTGATCTACTTTTCTCAATAATCCGCTGTTCACAGAGCTGTCCGGACTATCCCTCTTTCCCTGTTGAAAATGAATACATTATCGGCAAAGCCCAGCATGCATGTATATGTAAGGGGTTGAAGTGCAGGATGAGCCAAGAGAGAGTTGCCTCCTCTGCTCCATGCCCGGAACCATTGAGCAGGGCAGCAGGTTCCCTGGGGGACACAAAAGCAGCCTGTTCAGCAGCCAGGAACAGGAAGGGAGGAGAGCTGAGAGCGGGAAAAGTGCACGGGTTTTCCTGAGAGCAGCGCAGACAGCAGACAGGGGAGGACGCTGACACAGACCGGGATCTCCGGTACAACAGCCAGAGTCAGAGAGACCGCGCACAAAGACTGCAGACCGTGAGTACGTGAAGCTGGGTACTGCAGTGTCAGGAAGGTTGCACACTCATCCCTGTGATAAGACGTTTCCCTGCAAAGAGACTGCATTCTGTGCTAAGACTTTTCCCTGCAAAGAGACTGCATTCTGTGCTAAGACTTTTCCCTGCACAGAGACTGCGCCCAGTGACAGGGCTGTGACCTGCTTAGTGAGACTGTACCACGTACAAAGTTCTGGTGACCCTTGTGTTAATGCAGAGCCCCTGATTCTGGTGAGAAAGCACCGCTGCGGAGTTGGAAAGAAGGACTTGGAGCATAGGGGATATCGTTTGTCTCATGCCCCTCTGGCTCCTGCAGTAACCACTCATATCTCGGCTGGACATTGTTAAAGGCACAGGATACAGAGTACTATAGACGACAAGCGCTGCTGGTGATTCGGCGCCAACGTTGGAGAAGAGTGACCCTTCAATCAAGATCCCTTCAGACTGATAAGTTCCTCCATAGGAAAACTACCCTTATTACTCTTTAATATTGTTCATGCTATTTGTCTGCTTGCTTAACTCGTTTTCATAATATTCATATTTACACTGTTAATTTTGTCAGTGTTATCCCCTGTAAATAAACCTCTCTTTAACTGTTGGTCCGTCTGTTCCGTGGTGACATACTCATCTCCTGCACTTTATTACACTTGGCGTACTTGGCAGGACTAGCATTTTCCTGGGAGCCATGTTGAATAATCTGCCGAGGTTTACGGGGAACAATGTGATGTTGTGGAACTGGACGGAGAGAATTCAGGGGCTGTTGTGGATGCACCCTCTGGCACCAGCATTAGAGGCAGAGATAGCATTGATGGCTTTAGAGGGGGAGGCACAGGACTCTGTCATGCATAGGTCGCCCCGGGAAAGAAACACTCTGGACAAGGTGCTGCGTATACTGGAGGAGACACATGGGGACCCCACTGACGTAGGGGAACTCCGTATGCGACTGTTCCACGAGGTACAAAGAGAGTGGGAGACCATGACTCAGTTTATGAACGCCCTACAAGAGCTCCATACTGCTATTAAACGGAAGGACGGGGTAGGCTTAGGGTCAGTAGACGTGGTGCTCAGAGATCAGATGGTGATGGGGCTGTGTGACGGAATGATGAAGCAGGCTATGCGAGAGCGCCTGCGAGTAAATCCAGACATGACCTCTGAAGTTGATAGTGAGGCGCACATATGCGAGCAGAAACAGGTCGTGACAGGGCCAGTGGGAAAGGTGCAGAGCGGGGAGGCAACCATCACCGGAGACAAAGTCCCCCGATGGATAGAAGACCTGAGAATGGAGATCAGACAGTACCGTGAAGAAATGGCGGCTTCAAGGACGACCCAGGCAGAGAAGTGCGAGATAGAGCAGCTGTTGCCCAAAGAGAAGTTGCAGCTACCCAGAGGAGACGTCCTCTCACCTGCTATACTTGTGGAGAGCCCGGTCATATTGCCCGGTGGTGTCCCTAGCGGAGCCAACCATCCCCACGGCCTCCGTTAAACTAGGTGGCTCCGAGCACGAGGGACACCGCCCGGAGCGTGAAGAGCAGAGGAGGAGTGATATGAGTCCCACCAGCCTTGTTTCCATGTGCCCCCTGGTCTGTGCCAAAATCAATGGAAGAGCTGTGCGGTGCCTGATAGACACCAGTTCGCAAGTGACCACCATGCCCGAAAAATTTTTTCGCAGGCACTTCACGGAGGCGCTGCGGCCTGAATGGGACCCAGTCACTAAGCTTACGGCGGCCAACCATTTACCCATCCCGGTCGCAGGGGTGGTATGCCTGAACATAGAAGTCTGTGGAAAAGATGTGGGGAGAAAAAGAGTAGTGCTGGTAGATGGAGAAGCCGCTAGGGATCATACCGTAACCCTGGGCATGAACGTGCTTAAAGACCTCAGGAGTATTCTTCTCAATGAGTCCCCAGACCAAGTCCTGCGACAATGGAGCGACCAGACCCCACAGAAGAGGGTCTTTCAGCAGCTGATACGGACAGTCCAGGTCCGGGAAATATGCAGCAGCGGGAAAGAACTAGGCAAGATCATCACCCCTGCTTCTTTGAATCGAGTGTTGCCCCCTGGACAGACCGTGCTCCCTCTGCCTGTCCGAGTGAATATTCCCCTAGAGGGAGTGGAGGTACAAGTGGAACCCAGCAAAGCTGATCAATTACCGTCAGGGATATTGGTCGCACGGACCTTGGCCACTGTACGAAATGGCACCGTTCTGGTGCGCTGTGTGAATTTGGGAGACACTGACGTGACTGCCCCCCAGGGGTGAAGTGACTCACATCCTGGGTGTGCCGGGCGAGCTGGTACCATCTGAAACAGTACAGCTGACTGCAAAGCCAGAAGACCCGTGGCTGGTAACTGTAAAGGCAGAGGCCACCCCAGATCCCAGGTTGCTGCAAGAAGGCCGAAGGATATTAGAGCACATGCGGGCAGAACTCTCAGAACTGCCCTCTCAACAAGTTCCCCTGGTGGAAGCCTTGTTAGGAAAATACCAGGAGGTGTTCGCAAAAGATGAAGATGATTTTGGGCGCACAACGGCTATCACCCACGAGTTACCCACTGGGGATGCGGCACGAATACGGGAACGGTATCGCCAGATACCCCCACAAATGTATTAGGAGGTAAAGGGAATGCTGTCGCAAATGTTGAAGAAGGGAGTGATCCGTGAGAGCCAGAGCCCATGGGCTGCCCCCATCGTTTTAGTGCGAAAGAAGGATGGAACCTTACGCTTCTGTGTGGATTACCGCCGGCTTAACGCCTGTACGGAGCGAGATTCGTATCCACTGCCAAGGATAGAGGAGTCCCTGTCGGCACTGGGAAATGCCCGGTACTTTTCCACGCTAGACCTGGCCAGCGGATACTGGCAAGTACCAATGTCTGAACAAGATCGGGCCAAGACAGCTTTCATCTTTCCGATGGGATTATATGAGTTCGACCGCATGCCTTTTGGGCTAGGCAAAGCCCCGGGAGTTTTTTAACGCGTCATTGAGAGATGTCTGGGAGACTTGAACTTTGAAGCCACTCTGATTTATCTAGACAATATCATTATCTTTGCTCCCACCATTGATGAACATCTACAAAGACTGGAGCAAGTTCTGAGTCGGCTACAAAAGTACAGGCTGAAGGTGAAACCCCAGAAGTGCCACCTCTTCCGGACTCAGATTGACTATCTGGGGCACGTTGTCTCTGCTGAACGAGTAAGGCCCTCTCAGGAGAAAATCGTTGCGGTGCAGGAGTGGCTGAGCCCAAAAACCATGAAGGATGGATGTGCGAGCATTCCTGGGACTCACAGGATACTTCCGGCGCTTTGTAAAATACTTTACTCGCATCGCAAATCCCCTCCTGGAATTGCTGAAAGAAGTACCCTCGTGTGCGAAGAACAGGAACATACACTGGGGAGAGCACCAGGAGAAAGCATTTCAAGCCTTGAAGAAAGCCCTGACAGGCCCCTGTGTTGGCCTATGCTGACTTCACACAGTCGTTTATCTTACATACCGATGGAAGCCTACAGAGTCTCGGGGCATTGCTTTCACAGATGTAGGACGGGAAGGAGCATGTCATAGCATATGCCAGCCGCTCCTTACATGACTCGGAAAGAAATCCAGATAATTACAGCTCATTCAAGCTGGAGTTGTTGGCGCTGGTGTAGGCAATGACTGAGAAGTTTACAGAGTATCTGGCCGGCTCGGAAGTCCACGTGCGTACGGATAACAATCCGTTGGCACACCTCGAAACAGCAAAGCTAGGGGCCCTAGAGCAATGTTGGGTAGCATGAATGGCAAAATTTCAGTACAAGATCTCCTACAAAAGGGGAGTGGAGAATACTCATGCTGATGCCCTTTCTCGAGTGAACTATCGTAAACCAGCGCTCAGTCGGGAGGAAGAGTTGGAAGATGTAGAGGTACCAGAGTTTGGAGGGATTGCCAGGACGATGGCAGCGATGCGGGAAACAGTTCAAGAAAGGACACAGGAGAGTTTGTTGGAGCAGCCCTGTGATGAGTGGGTCCGAATGCAGCACGAAGACTGGGAGATAGCTCAGCTGAGGCGGTGGCTCGTATCCGGACAAGTGCCTAGTCAGAATGAGAGGATATCTATGTCCCCTGAGATGTTACGGATGCTGCATCAGTGGGAACAGCTACAGTTGCAGGATGGTATCCTTTTACAGGAAGGTGTACCTACAATCTGAACTTAATCTCGTTTGGCAGATGATCATCCCCTCATCCTTGGTGGAACAGGTGGCTAAGGAGGCGCATGAGAAAGGAGCACACTTCGGGCCAGAAAAAACATTCCAGTGGCTGCAATGTTTATTCTACCACCTCCACTTAAGGAACATCGTGGAGAGAGTATGCCAGCAGTGCCGGAATTGTGAACTAGTCAAGCCACCGGAGCAGCGAGCTCCCATGGAGACGGTGAGATCCTCTGGCACCATGGAACCACTGGCCATAGACTACTTGACGATTGGCCCAGCGCATCAGGGCTACGAGCATTGCCTAGTGTGTTGTGAACACTTTTGACCTGACTTCTGAGTTTGGGCTCCCTCTGGTGGTTGCTTTGGGTAATGGAGCTGGTTGGGTTGACAGAAGTCAATCACCTGAAGAGGATGATTGGAGGTCAGGTGTTACAGACTGGGAAGATTTACGTCAGCAAGCTTCCCTCAGTTGCTGCTGGTGATTTGGTTTTCTTCCTGTGCATTTTGAAATCCGCTTACCCCCTGCTTGGTCCTGCATCGTTCAGATAAGTTATTTGTTTGCTGGAATCTTTTTGCATTTGATCCAGTTTTTGCCTTTCTCTGCTTTCTGCTTTGCTGTGTGGGTTCAGCATTGTTCCCTACTGGGACCAGTGCTGGACCCCATTCCATATGCCACAGCTTATGTCAGTCTGTTCAGTATTGCTAGTCCCCTGTTATATCAGTATCTTTTGTTTTGCTTCCAGTTCAAACCAGAATTCTGATCTAGTGGGGGAGAGGTCGTGTGGCCTCAGTATTTTTGCATATCAGACGTGTAGGGTTTTTTGCGTGATTGCAGACAGTATCTTTCCTATCCCGTTCTATCTAGACAGTTTGGGCCCCATCATTTGCTTACTCTATTTTCTGCCTGTGTTGGTGCCTCATCTTGTCTCACCGGCAATATATGTTTGGGGGCTATCTATTCCTTTGGGGTTCTACTCCGGGGCAGTTTAACTTTCCCCTTTCTTGCTTTAGGCTTAGTTAACTCTTTGGCTGTGCCGAGGCATCTAGGGCATCATAGGTACGTCCCACGGCTAATTCTAGTTGTGTTGTTAGTTTTAGGGGTCTGCAATCCGCTTAGTTGCCATCCTTTCTGGTTTTCTGGTTGCTTAGCTTAGTCCCCGGCTATCCTCCTCGGTGACCTAATCATAACTCTAGTGATGATCGACCACTTTTCCAAATTTGCCGTAGTAACGCCCACTCGGGACCAGACTGCTGAGTCTGCGGCCTATGCCATCTGCAAACACTTCATCCAGGTGTATGGGTGTCCCAAATGTATCCATTCTGATTAAGGAGCCTGCTTCTTTGGGAAGGTGATGGAAGAGTTGCATCAGCTGTACAAAATCGATAAGTCACGGACCACCCCTTACCATCCACAGGGGAACGGAGCTTGTGAAAGATTTAACCACACCCTGATTCAGATGCTGAAGACACTGGAAGAGGACCAGAAAGTGCGCTGGACTGAGTCTGTCCCCAAATTGGTGTGGACGTACAATAACTGTAAACACAGTACCACAGGCAGGTACGGACTGGGGCTGAAATTCAGCCCTGGCATTTGATGTCACACAGGCCCATGTTGTCCTCGTCCCCAAGATCAAGATGAGATATATTACTAATATTACCCTGAATGGAGGAAAGGAAGATTAAATACAAAACCAAATTTCTAATGATTCCCGTGGCCTGCTGGGGTAAGTGATGGAGTCAGCGATTTTGTGCTCTGTCACAACTCTTAACAGTATGGGTGCCTTGAGAACACATTTCTGTTAACAAAGTAGCAAAGTAGCAGACAAAGCAGCCCATGACCAGACAGGCCCTTCTGGCATTTGCCAGAATTGCCAAATGGCCAGTCCGGCCCAGACCACAGGATTCACGCCCTGTTCACTGTTCTTTGGCCGGCCCGGGAAGGGACTGACAGAATTGGCGCTGGAGCCTGAGGAGGACTACCCGCAGACAGGGGTGTACTCCTGGGTTTGAGAACATCGTTGTCGGCTGTGGACCATTCAACGGCTGGTGCAAAACCCACTCCGTGAATTGGAACACCTTCAGGTCACTCCCCAAGAAGAGACAGCCCTACGACCTGGGGATCGAGTCTTGGTAAGGGAGAAGCATCCCCACAACAAGTTGGAATACCGGTGGGAGAAGAGGCCGTATAGGGTGAAGCGACGGCTCGGTGGCAGGGGTCCCGTCTATGAAATTCAACCAGAAACAGGTGAAGACCTTCCCACCCGTACACTGCATCGGAATATGCTGCGTTCCTGCTTGTCTCGGGACCCTCGAGTGGTACCAACCATCTGCCCCGGTGCCCCCGGCAGCTGAACCAGTGTCCACTGCTGATGACGAAGATAAGGGAGACTCCCAACCCCTCCTGGGGAACCCGGAAGCAAGGCTGGTGCCTGAAGCTACGGAAGTAACAGAGGAGACCTCGACTTCCACGCCTCCAGTGACTGATTACACAGCCTCTACGGATTTAAGACGCTCTGAACAATCAACGGCGGGTGTACCCCCCCATACGCTACAACCAGGACAAATTAATCTGGCAGCAAATTGTACAAGGGCTGGAAGATTGTCAACAGGAAGTCCAGAAACTCTTGCCCGTGGAATGGCGAGCTCACAGAGAGGGGGAATGTAAGTGGGTGAAGTGCAGGAAGAGCCGAGAGAGAGTTGCCTTCTCTGCTCTGTGCCCGGAACCATTGAGCAGGGCAGCAGGTTTCTCGGGGGACACAAAAGCAGCCTGTTCAGCAGCCAGAAACAGGAAGGGAGGACAGCTGAGCGCGGGAAAAGTGCGCGGGTTTTCCTGAGAGCAGCGCAGACAGGGGAGGACGCTGACACAGACCGGGAGAGAGAGAGATCTCCGATGCAACAGCCAGAGTCAGAGAGATCGCGCACAAAGACTACAGATCGTGAGTACGTGAAGCCGGGTACTGCAGTGTCAGGAAGGTTGCACACTCATCCCTGTGATATGACTTTTCCCTGCACAGAGACTGCTCCCAGTGACAGGGCTGTGACCTGCAAAGAGACTGCATTCTGTGCTAAGACTTTTCCCTGCAAAGAGACTGCATTCTGTGCTAAGACTTTTCCCTGCACAGAGACTGCGCCCAGTGACAGGGCTGGAACCTGCTTAGTGAGACTGTACCGGTGACCCTTGTGTTAATGCAGAGCCCCTGATTCCGTTGAGAAAGCACCGCTGCGGAGTTGGAAAGAAGGACCTGGAGCATAGGGGATATCGTTTGTCTCATGCCCCTCTGGCTCCCGCAGTGACCACTCATATCTCAGCTGGACATTGTTAAAGGCACAGGATACAGAGTACTTCAGACGACATGTGCTGCTGGTGATTCGGCGCCAATGTTGGAGAAGAGTGACCCTTCAATTAAGACCCCTTCAGACTGATAAGTTCCTCCATAGGAAAACTACCCTTATTACTGTTTAACCCCTTAAGCCCCAAGGGTGGTTTGCACGTTAATGACCAGGCCAATTTTTACAATTCTGACCACTGTCCCTTTATGAGGTAATAACTCTGAAATGCTTCCATGGATCCCGGTGATTCTGACATTGTTTTCTCGTGACATATTGTACTTCATGTTAGTGGTAAAATTTCATTCAAATAACTTACGTTTATTTGTGAAAAAAACGGAAATTTGGCGAAATTTTTGAAAATTTCGCAATTTTCCAACTTTGAATTTTTATGCCCTTAAATCACAGAGATATAGCACACAAAAAACTGAATGAGTAACATTTCCCACATGTTTACTTTACATCAGCACAATTTTGAAACCAAAATTTTTTTTTGTTAGGAAGTTATAAGGGTTAAAAGTTGACCAGCGATTTCTCATTTTTGCAACACCATTTTATTTTTACGGACCACATCACATTTGAAGCCACTTTGAGGGGTCTATATGATAGAAAATACCCAAAAGTGACACCATTCTAAAAACTGCACCCCTTAAGGTGCTCAAAACCACATTCAAGAAGTTTATTAACCCTTTAGGTGCGTCACAGGAATTTTTTGAATATTTAAAAAAAAAAATGAACATTTAACTTTTTTTCACTAAAAAAATACTTCAGGTTCAATTTTTTTTAATTTACCAAGGGTAACAGGAGAAATTGGACTGCAAAAGTTATTGTGCAATTTGTCCTGAGTACGCCGATACCTGATATGTTGGGGGAACCACTGTTTCGGTGCATGTCAGACCTCAGCATTGAAAGAGCGCCATTTGACTTTTTCAATGCAAAATTGGCTGGAATTCAGATCGGACGCCATGTCGTGTTTGGAGAGCCCCTGATGTACCTAAACAGTGGAAACCCCCCCAAGTGACCCCATTTTGGAAACTAGACCCCCCAAGGAACTTATCTAGATATGTGGTGAGAACTTTGAACCCACAAGGGCTTCACAGAAGTTTATAACGTACAGCGGTACAATTAAAAAATCATATTTTTTCCACAAAAATGATCTTTTCACCCCCAATTTTTATTTTTCCAAGGGTAATAGGTCCCTAAAAGTTATTGTGCAATTTGTCCTGAGTACACTGATACCCCATATGTGGGTGTAAATTACTATTTGGGCGCATGGCAGAGCTCGGAAGGGAAGCAGCGCCATTTGACGTTTTTGGCTGGAATTGAGATCGGACACCATGTCGCGTTTGGAAAGTCCCTGATGTACCAAAACAGTAGAAACCCCCCACAAATGACACCATTTTGGAAACTAGACCCCCCAAGGAACTTATCTAGATGTGTGGTGAGCACTTTGAACCCCCCAGTGCTTCACAGAAGTTTATAACGCCCGTGCGTGAAAATACAAAAATCGTATTTTTTCCACAAACATGATCTTTTAGTCACCAATTTTTTCATTTTCCCAAGGGTACAAGGAGAAATTGGACCCCAAAAGTTGTTGTCTAATTTGTTCTGAGTATGCTGATACCCCATAAGTGGGTGAAAACTACTGTATGGGCACACGTCGGGGCTCGGAAGGGAAGTATTGACGTTTTGGAAAGCAGACATTGATGGAATGGTCTGCAGGTGCAGGTGTCATGTTGCCTTTGGAGAGCCCCTAATGTACCTAAACAGTGGAAACCCCCCACAAATGACCCCATTTTGGAAACTAGACCCCCTAAGGAACTTATCTAGATGTGTGGTGAGAACTTTGAACCCACAAGGGCTTCACAGAAGTTTATAACGTACAGCGGTACAATTAAAAAATCATATTTTTTCTACAAAAATGATCTTTTCACCCCCAATTTTTATTTTTCCAAGGGTAATAGGTCCCTAAAAGTTATTGTGCAATTTATCCTGAGTACACTGATACCCCATATGTGGGTGTAAATTACTATTTGGGCGCATGGCAGAGCTCGGAAGGGAAGCAGCGCCATTTGACGTTTTTGGCTGGAATTGAGATCGGACACCATGTCGCGTTTGGAAAGCCCCTGATGTACCAAAACAGTAGAAACCCCCCACAAATGACACCATTTTGGAAACTAGACCCCCCAAGGAACTTATCTAGATGTGTGGTGAGAACTTTGAACCCACAAGGACTTCACAGAAGTTTATAATATACAGCCGTACAATTAAAAAATCATATTTTTTCCACAAAAATGATCTTTTCACCCTCAATTCTTATTTTTCCAAGGGTAACAGGACCCTAAAAGATATTGTGCAATTTGTCCTGAGTGCGCTGATACCCCACATGTGGGGGTAAACCACTATTTGGCCGCATGGCAGAGCTCGGAAGGGAAGCAGCGCCATTTGACGTTTTTGGCTGGAATTGAGATCGGACACTATGTCGCGTTTGGAAAGCCCCTGATGTACCAAAACAGTAGAAACCCCCCATAAATGACACCATTTTGGAAACTAGACCCCACCAAGGAACTTATCTAGATGTGTGGTGAGCACTTTGAACCCCCCAGTGCTTCACAGAAGTTTATAACGCCCGTGCGTGAAAATACAAAAATCGTATTTTTTCCACAAACATGATCTTTTAGTCACCAATTTTTTCATTTTCCCAAGGGTACAAGGAGAAATTGGACCCCAAAAGTTGTTGTCCAATTTGTTCTGAGTATGCTGATACCCCATAAGTGGGAGAAAACTACTGTATGGGCACACGTCGGGGCTCGGAAGGGAAGTATTGACGTTTTGGAATGCAGACTTTGATGGAATGGTCTGCAGGTGCAGGTGTCATGTTGCCTTTGGAGAGCCCCTAATGTACCTAAACAGTGGAAACCCCCCACAAATGACCCCATTTTGGAAACTAGACCCCCTAAGGAACTTATCTAGATGTGTGGTGAGCACTTTGAACCCCCAAGGGCTTCACAGAAGTTTATAATGCCCGGGCATGAAAATAAAAAAAAAATCGTATTTTTTCCTCAAACATGATCATTTAGTCCCCAATTTTTTTATTTTCCCAAGGGTAACAGGAGAAATTGGACCCCAAAAGTTGTTTTGCAATTTGTCCTGAGTATGCTGATACCCTATATGTGAGGGTAAAACACTGTTTGGGCGCATGGCAGAGCTTGGAAGGGAAGGAGCACCATTTGAGTTTTTCAACGCAGAATTGGCTGGAATTGAGATCAGACACCATGTTGCATTTGGAGAGCACCTGATGTGCCCAAACAGTGGAAACCCCCCAATTATAACTCCAACCCTAACCCCAACACACCCCTAACCCTAATCTGAGCCCTAACCCTAGCCCTAACCCTAACCCCAACCCTAATGGGAAAATGGAAATAAATACTTTTTTTTAATTTTATTATTTTTCCCTAACTAAGGGGGTGATAACGGGGGGTTTGATTTACTATTTATGGCGGTTTTTATGTTTGGCAGCTGTCGCACGCTAAAAGACGCTTTTTATTGTAAAAATAGTTTTTGCATCACCACATATTGAGAGCTATAATTTTTTCGTATTTTGACCCACTGAGTCATGTGAGGTCTTATTCTTTGTGGGACGAGCTGACGTTTTTATCGGTACCATTTTTGGGCACGTGACTTTTTTGATCGCTTTTTATTCCGATTTTTGGGACGCAGAATGAACAAAAACCAGCGTTTCATGAATTTCTTTTGGGGGTGCGTTTACACCGTTCCGTGTGCGGTAAAATTGATAAAGCGGTTTTATTCTCCGGGTCTGTACGGTTACAGCGATACCTCATTTTGGTCATTTTTTTATGTTTTGTCGTTTTTTTGCAATGAAAACCATTTTATATAAAAAATAATTATTTTTGCATCGCTTTATTCTGCGAGCTATAACTTTTTTATTTTTTTGTGGATGATGCTGTATTGCGGCTCGTTTTTTGCGGGACAAGATGACGTTTTCAGCGGTACCATGGATATTTATATGCGTCTTTTTGATCGCGTGTTATTGCACTTTTTGTTCGGTGGTATGATAATAAATCATTTTTTGCTTCGTTTTTTATTTTTATTTTTTAAGGGGTTCGCCAAAGGGGTTAACTAATGGGACAGTTTTATAGGGCGGGTCGCTACGGACGCGGCAATACCAAATATGTGTACTTTTATTGGGTTTTTTTTATTTTCAAAAAATGAATTTATTGGGAATATTTTTTTTTTTTTTTACTAATTTATTTAGCGATTTTTTTAAAATTATTTTTACACTTTTTTTTTTTTTTTTTACTTTATTAAATAGTCCCAGGTGGGACATCACCGTCCTGTGACAGATCGCTGATCTGTCACATCACAGATCACTGTGACAGATCAGCAATCTGTCACAGGCAGTTCTGCAGACTTCCTCATGCCTGCGCTTTGCAGGCAGTGAGGAAGTCAGCTCCCTACAGGCCCCCGAAGGCCCCCGTCGCCATCTTGGATCCGGGGGCCTGTAGGGAAAGAGCCCCCGGCAGCAGCGCTGCACATTGCGCTGCCGTGGGGGGCTCAGGGAAGCACGGAGGGAGCCCCCTCCCTGCCGATTCTTCCCTTTAACTCCCGGTACACCGTGATCGTGTTTGATCGCGGTGTACAAGGGGTTAACGTGTCGGGGGTGGTCCGTGACCGCCCCTGACACATTGTGCCGGGTGTCAGCTGTGATAATCAGCTGACACCCGGCCGCGATCAGCGGCGCTCACCACGTGGGCGCCGCTGATCGCATTAGACGTACAATCCCGTCCTTGGGAATTAAGTCCCAGGGCACATGGACGGGATAGTACGTCTAATGGCAGAAAGGGGTTAATATTGTTCATGCTTTTTATCTGCTTGCTTAACTCGTTTTCATAATATTCATATTTACACTGTTAATTTTGTCAGTGTTATCCCCTGTAAATGAACCTTTCTTTAACTGTTGGTCCGTCTGTTCCGTGGTGACTTACTCATCTCCTGCACTTTATTACATATATGGGTAGGATGGGAGTAATAGCCTTGGAATAAACCTTTGATCAAGAGCTGTTGAGGATTACGCGGCCTTAGGACAAAATACACCACCGCCTAATGACATCACAAGTTCTATTGTTAACCCTCCAGACCTCTCTAGATGATACTGACGATGATGGCCTCTATTATTTGGAGTGGAGGCTTGTATCTTAGTAGGATATGAACTAGTAGAAACAATCCCAGAGACAGTGCATAGGTAAAGGTGTCTTCCCATATTTTATAGTTAAGACATAGTTTTAAGATGTGATATAACATTATAATCGGTGGGGATCCGACTTTTTGCATCTCCTCCCATTACAAGAACCAAGAGACCCTAGTCCCTCCAGCTCATTTCCTGCACAGGACATCTGGACATCCTCACCCACCCACTGTTCAAGGAATTGCAAAACTGTAAATGGGTATGTAAAGGTCCATCATAATGGGTGGCGGGTAGCATCTCTGTGCAGGTAAATACTATGAGGAGCAGAAGTGGTTTACTAGCATTGCCGCTCCTTCAGTTTGGAGATTGTTATGGGTGATTGATGTCATACCTCCACTGATCAGTGAGTGATTCCATATCTAACAATATATATACTTTGTGGTAGATCGGCTCACTGGCTGTACACAGAGGTAGACCAGGGGAGCACTCTCTCTTTAAAAACTTGCTTTGGTTTATTATAGGCAGCATCAATCAAGGTGTAGTAAAACAAATACAGCCCCCTGGGCCAAATAGGAAAACAAAACAAAATGGTAGCACAAAGCACAGTTCTTAGAGTGGGGTTCCTTCCGCTGATCGCTAGCAGAACACACACAGTTCAAGTTGGTTCTAGCACAAACACTTCTCTGGAGTGTTTCTCTCTAGACACTGAACACTGCTGCCTTTGGAGGCCAGCTACTTAAGCTCCAGACCACACCCTGGGGTGGAGATAAGATGGACATCCTACCATGGATGTCCACATAAAACTCAGCACATTATACAGTACAAATTAGTGTTTAATCCCTCTCCGCAATTAGTGTGCTGGAGGAAAATCTCTGGGTTTTATATCACTTGGTGCCATTAAGTGTACTGAAACATATCTCCCCTCCAGCACTTTAGTGACTTTGTTACATACCCCCCCCTCTGCCCCAAAGCCGGAGGTTTGGGCATCTTCTCTCAATAAGCAGGGGAGTCTGGGCAGGGCATCTGGGTTCCCATACACCTTCCCTGGCCTGTGATTGACATGAAAATTAAAGTCCTGGAGCGCTAAAAACCATCTAGCCACCTGGGCATTCTTCCCCTTCCTTTCTCTCATCCATCTCACAATCGCATGATTTGAGACTAGTCTGACCTTCCGGCCTACCAGGTAGTATCTCAGGGTGTTGATTGCCCACTTGATGGCCAAGCACTCTTTTTCTATGATGGCATAGTTCTTTCCACAGGAGGAGAGTTTCCTACTCACGTATAGGACTGGATGTTCTATCTTTTGGGACAGCACAGCTCCCAGCCCGACGTCAGAGGCGTCTGTCTGGAGCACAAACACCTTAACAAAATCTGGTGTTTCCAAGACTGTCTGCGTGCACAGGGCAAGCTTCACCTCCTGGAATGCCACCTAAGCATCAGAGGGCCATTTGACCATCGACAACTTTGTGCCTTTGAGAAGATCAGTCTGCGAGGTAGCTATCATGGCGAAATTCTGGATAAATCGCCGATACTATCCCACAATTCTCAGAAACGCCCTGACCTGCTTTTTTGGAGACCTGTTGTGGCCACTTTTGGATTGCCTCCACCTTGTCTACTTGCGGCTTTACCTCGCCCCTCCCGACGATGTAGCCTTAGCATTTTGCCTCTTCTTTCTCCATGACACACTTCTTTGACTTTACGGTAAACCCTGCCTTCCACAGTGCATCCAGGACCACCTGCACCTTTTGCAGGTAACTTCCCCAGTCTGGACTGAATATCACAATATCGTCCAGAAAAGCTGCGGAGTGCTTTTTGTGAGGGGAACGGATTCGGTACATTCCTCTCTGGAAGGTTGTGTCACTCGGTTACCGCGACAGTGTGGAGCCAGAAGACCGCAGTGTCTGATTGCTCCTACTCCGGTGCTGAGAAGAAACACTTCTTCATTTTAAATGTTTATTTCTTCTGGCAGAACAGGGGTTAATCAGCCATGTTGGAAATCCCTGTGTTCAAAGCTGAGCTCGGTTAGCCACTCCCTTCCCCTTTATAATATGGGCTCTGTTACAAATCCTTGTCTGAGCAAGCATTTGCTGCATGGCTAACGGTGGGAGAGGAGTACATAGGAGAGTTGAAGGAATTATTAGTGACTATTGCTTGGTTTGTATTCGTGGTAATTCCTTATCCTTCTCTGTTTTGATTTATTCCCTACCTTCACACCCCGGTGCATTCCTCTGTTACATATGAGTGAATAGTTTGTATCCCTGGAATTTTCTGTTAACCCTTGTTTGTGTTGCCTTGTTTGTCGGGTTGGTGTACTACGGTGCACAGTAGTGCTCCCTCTTCCCTGGGTGGGGGAAGAGAACCGACGGAGGGCTAACGCAAGGGTGGAGGCCCCGGCTTCTTCTCCATCTGAAGTATCCTGGGGAGCAAGGCGAACTAGGGCGCCTCCTAGTGTTAAGGACATGGAAGGAACCCCTGGTTTGGGGTCACCCGACAGCTATGTTGTGAAAGGTAGCTGGAGGTCCCTGCAGACTGATCAGCATCCTGGTATACTGAAATCAGTCATCAGATGTCTCTGCCACTGTGACATCCTCGACCCTGGTTTCAGGATGGGCCCCTAGGCACATTGGTTCCCTGTCTCCCCATGGTTTCAGCAGGTTAATGTCGTATATCTAGTACAGCTTTCTTCTCCCTGGTTGTTGACTTTGTAGTTGAATCAGTCAACTTTTCGACCACCTCGTATGACCCTTGCCACTTGGCCAGGAACATACTTTCAAATGTGGGGATCAATATCAACACCCGGTCTCCAGGGCTAAACTGTCTCAGTCTTGCCGACCGATTGTAGACTCTTGCTTGGGCTGGTGGGCTTGAAGGAGGCTCTCCCTCAATCGACATCACACTCACGATCCCGTCCTGCATCTGGGCCACATGTTTGATCACGCTTCGGTGGGGTGTTACCTCTCCTTTCCAGGACTCCCATGCGATGTCCAGAAGTCCCCGAGGGTGCCGTTCGTATAATAGCTCGAACGATGAGAACCCCATAGAGGCCTGTGGGACTTCTCTAATGTAGAACAGTAGGTACGGTAACAGGCAATCCCAGTCCCGGCCATCCTTCTCCATGACCTTCTGCAGCTTAAACTTCAAGGTCTTGTTGAATCTTTCCATGAGGCCGTTCGTCTGCGGATGGTAAACAGATGTCCTAAATTGGGTAATCTGGAGGGCTTTACATAACTCTCTCATTACCTTGGATATGAACGGTGTTGCTTGGTCCGTCAGAATCTCCCTGGTCTGGGAGAAAATATGGACTAGCTCTTGTGTGTTATGAGTAACCTAAAAAGTAACTTCCGTGGACAAGAGACTCCATCCACACCATGAGTGGTGGAAAAAGTGATCTCTGTAGTTGACAAAGTCCATCCACACTATGAACAACTTAAAAGGTGACTACTACAGTCAAGAGTAATGTGAAGAATGACACCTTGTAAGAGAGTCCATCCAAACCATACATAACTTATAACTGACCTTTGTAGTTAAAGGGAATCTGTCTACCGGATTTCACCCTCAAACTATTTTATATGTGCATATACTGTAGCTGTTTCTTAGACAAGTCCAACCATATCTTTAAATGGCCACTCATCAGTGTTTGCATTGATATGTAAATGAGGCAAGGACTATTGCAGATATGAATCCTCTGCCATCAGTCAAGCAGGAGGAGGCGGTACTGGGTGGGGAATAGAGCTGGAATGACAGAGGCTTCAGATCTACTATAATACTTCAGGCTCATTTACATCGTAATTCAAACACTGATTTCTCAGGAATGAAGGAACAGAGCGGCCACGTAAAGATGGTGCTGGACTTGTCTATGAAAGAGCTACATGCACATATAAATAGTTTGGGGGGAGGGGCTGAAAACCTGCTGGCAGATTACTTTAAAAGAGTTCATCTTTACATTTTTCTCTAATTTTAATGATGCCTTCTTTTTGGGTTGTATATAAATTTGCAGTCCATTCATCCAAACTTTTCTCTGTGGTGTATAAAGTAGAATATGGTAATAAATATCGCCAGAAACATAGAAAGCGTCCTAGAAATGTTCCTGCAAATTTTGGATGAGAAATTAAAATAAAATATTTTCTGTTTGTTACTTAGATGCTCGAGGACCTCCCATGCATCGGATGCCCTATGTCACCTCTCCGTATGACCGCCCAGCTTGGAACCCACGATACTGTGTCATCTCTGGAAATCAGCTTCTTATGCTTGATGAGGAGGAGGTGAGCGTTCCACAGAATACTTGTCTTTGTAGCATCCACTAATGGGGTGAATCTACACAAGCGCAAACTGATCAGAGGAACCACTATCTGTAATGTCTTGGATGTTGCAGCAAAACACTCAAGGCCCCTATAAGCAATAAATCTATCCAAGGACACCAATTATAAAATGATCAGACCACCATCTATTATATTTGGGGGCCTCTCGACACTTCTCCAACAGATGATGTAGATAAAGATCGAACAAATCCCTGATCCTTTTGTTCTTCCATGATAGAAGCTGCTCACAGAGGAGCAGGGGAGGACACTGACAGCTTGGGACCCCTGTGCAAGAAATGTGTCTGGATCCCCCCCTTTTTATTGTGACAAAGCTACAGATATATGTACACACATACATATAAATATATCATAGAATGGTAGAGTTGGAAGGGACCTCCTGGGTCATCTGTTCCAACCCCCTTCTCAAAGCAGGATTCACTATATCATCCCAGACAGATGTCTGTCCAGCCTGTGTTTGAAGACTTCCATGGAAGGAGAACTCGCCACCTCTCGTGGCAGCCTGTTCCACTCATTGATCACCCTAAAGGTACTGTCACACTAAGCGATATCGCTATAACTTGTGACGTTATAGCGATTTTGCTAGCTAGCGACATCGCTGTGTCTGATACTTACCTACGACCCGCTCCCCCGCTGGTTATCGCTGATCGCGCGAGAACGTCCTGGACCGCTTCTCGTCGTCAGCTTCCTGTGGAGAGACGAGCGACGAGCGTGGAGCCGGGCGGGAAGACGGAGGATCGCCTAGTGTGACAGGTAAGTAGCGACCCCCGTCCCCAGCGATGTCGCTGGTGAGATCTGGCTGTGTGTCAGCTCACTAGCGACCACTTAGCGATGTACCAGCGATCCTGACAGCGTCATATCGCTGGTCGGGATCGCTGGTACATCGCTAAGTGTGACAGTACCTTAACTGTCAAAAAGTTTTTTTGTAATAGCTAATCTGTGTCTCCTCCCATTCAGTTTCATCCCATTGCTTCTAGTCTTTCCTTGTGCAAATGAGTCTAAAGATGATCCTTCTACAATGTGACAGCCCTTGAGATATTTGTAGACAGCTATTAAGTCTCCTCTCAGTTTTCTTTTTTGCAAGTTAAACATTCCCAAATCCTGTAACCGTTCCTCATAGGACATGGGTTGAAGACCGGTCACCATTCTGGTCGCTCTTCTGTGAACTTGCTACAGTTTGTTGATGTCTTTTTTTTTAAATGTGGTTCCCAAAACTGGACACAGTATTCCAGATGAGGTCTGACCAAAGAGGAGTAGAGGGCAATAATAACTTCACGTGATCTAGACTGTATGCTTCTGTTAATACATCCCAGAATTGCATTTGCCTTTTTTGCTGCTGCATCATACTGTTGACTAATGTTCAGTTTATGATCTATTAGTATACCCATCTCTTTTCACATGTGCTGTTGCTTAGCCCTATTCCTCCCATTCTAAATATGCTTTTTTCATTATGTTGTCTCCTTTGTTATGTATATTGCCGTCCCTTATTACACAGTACCTTCTCTTGTTATATACAGCACCGTCCCTTACATATCGGATTATATATCGCTCTGTCTTTATTACATACCGTCCTGTCTTGTTAGACATATAATACAATTACTGCTGATGTTGCATGTGAAACCTTCTTTTCTTATGGAGGAGCTGATGGACTGGTCGTCTCGTCACCGGTTGCTCCATCCACCATCATTTTATATCTAACAAGAGGGGGGGACTATGTAATAAAAGAGATCGCTGTGAATAATAAAAATAACAAGAATGCACTATGTAAGACAGAGTGCTGTATGTAACAGCAGAGGAAGCTGTACGATAAGGGACAGCAGCATACAGTTGTGCTCAAAATTTACACACCCCGGCAGAATTTTTGCTTTCGTGGCCTTTTTTCAGAGAATATGAATGATTGCACCAAAACTTTTTCTCCACTCATGGTTAGTGGTTGGGTGAAGCCATTTATTGTCAAACTACTGTGTTTTCTCTTCTTAAATCATAATGACAACCCAAACATCCAAATGACTCTGATCAAAAGTTTACATGCCTTGGTGATTTTGGCCTGAGAACATGCTCAGAAGTTGACTCAAATGGGTTTGAATGGCTACTAAAGGTAACATCCTCAACTGTGACCTGTTTGCTTGTAATCAGTGTGTGTGCATAAAAGCTGAGTGAGTTCCTGTGATCCAGACAGACACTTGCATCTTTCATCCAGCCACTGACGTTTTTGAATTGTGAGTCATGGGGGAAAAAAAAGAATTGTCAATGGATCTAAGGGGAAAGTTAGTTAAACTGTATAAAACAGGATAGGGATACAAAAAGATATCCAAGGAATTGATAATGCCAGTCAGCAGCCTTCAAACTGCGATTCACAAATGGAAAATCAGGGGCTTTGTAAAAGCAAAATTACGGTCAGGTAGACCAACAAAATTTTTGGCCACAACTGCAAGGAAAATTGTTAGGGATGCGGGCAAAACCCACAAATAACATCAGCTGAAATACTTGACTCTCTCAAAACTAGCGATGTGGCTGTTTCAAGATGCACAATAACGAGGCACTTGAAGAAAAATGGGCTGCATGGTCGAGTCACCAGAAGAAAGCCATTACTACGCAAATGCCACAAAGTATCTCGCCTGCAATACACAAAACAGCACAGAGACAAGCCTCAACTCTCCTGGAACAAGACAATTTGGAGTGATGAGACCAAAATTGAATTTTTTGCCCACAAACCATAAACTTTACATTTGGAGAGAGGTCAACAAGGCCTATGATGAAAGGAACACTATTCCTACTGTAAAGCATGGAGGTGGATCGCTGATGTTTTACTGATGTGTGAGCTACAAAGGCACAGGAAACTTTGTTAAAGTTGAAGGAAAGATGACTGCAGCATGTTATCAGCAAATACTGGAGCCAAATTTGCAATCATCAGCCCAGAAGCTTTGCATGGGACGTACTTGGACGTTCCAACATGACAACGATCCAAAACACAAGGCCAAGTCGAACTGTCATTTTCTACAGCAGAACAAAGTGAAGGTTTTGGAGTGGCCTTCTCAGTCTCCTTACCTCAATATCATTGAGCCACTCTGGGGAGATCTCAAGCGCGCAAATCATGCTAGACAGCCCAGGAATTTACAGGAACTGGAAGCTTTTTGCCAAGAAGAGTGGGCAGCTTTACCATCTGAAAAAATAAAAAACCTCATCCACAACTACCACAAAAGACTTCAAGCTGTCATTGATGTTAGAAGGGGCAATACATGGTATAAGAAATGGGGTATGTAAACTTTTGATCAGGGGCATTTGGATGTTTTGGTTTGTCATTATGATTTAAAAAGAGAAAACACAGTAGTTTGACAATAAATGGCTTCACCCAACCACTTACCATGAGTGGAGAAAAAAGTTTGGTGTTATCATTCATATTCTCTGAAAAAAAGGTCAAGAAAGCAAAAATTCTGCCGGGGTGTGTAAACTTTTGAGCACAACTGTATATAACTAGAGAGGAAGGTACGTAATAAGAGGAAACTATGTAACTAAGGATGGCGCTATATGTAATAAGTGAGTACACTATATACTAAGGGACTTTGCTATACATAATAAGTGAGTCCCCTATATACTAAGGGACTGTTCTATACATAATAAGTGAGTATACTATATACTAAGAGACTGTGCTATACATAATAAGTGAGTACATAAAAAAAACTATCAGTCCGTGTGCCATCTGCTAAAAAAAATCTGGAAGCACACGGACATTTCACACAAATGTCAGAATGTAGAATAAGGGATTTTACAGATAACATTATCACTCCACGTCACACAGTGCAAATACAGATTAATATCTACATCCAATTACTTACTGCTGAAGTCTTGTCTGATTAGAGCCATTTTCTTCTGTTTCTTCTCCATCTGGTCAGATCTTCATTTTAACATCTACCAACCACAACTCGTCTTGTCACAATGAACTTCGCAGCCCTGAAAATACCAAGGTCACATACATTATACACATACATGTGTCTACTCCCTGAATACAGATATGTACCCCACCATTAAAAATATAAAGTGTTAAGCAGCGCTGTGTCCCCCATTAACTAGAATTTCTAAATCCCAATAATATAAATTACGGTATTCAGTCTGTGACTCGTCCCAATTAACTGTAAGGCTATGAGCACACAGAATATATGCAAGGTTTTACAGTACAAGCAAAGTGAATGAGATTCCTGAAGTCTCATGCACATGTTGCTTATTTTTTCCTTGCAGATTTGCAGCAGATTAAAATCTGCATAATGTCATTTCTTGCAGTGTATTTCACCCATACTAATGAGTGGGGGAAAATACGCAACAAAAGCATTTAAAAAAAATAAATGTACCGTATTTCACACAGCTTTCTTCCTGCCAACACATTAGGATATTCAGCAGAGGTTTCTCCTGCAAATCTTGAACGTGTGCACATAGCCTTAGTCCGTGTCCTGTGTCCCCCCATTCATTATAAGTCCTTGATAGCATCATAATGAATTTGGGGGTGGGACATTATCAGGTATTGAGCATCCTCTGCCACTTCCCAATTGATTACAAGTCCCTGACAGCGTCTTCTCACACCTTTCTGTTCATTATAAAGGGTCCTATACACCTTACCCCCTCCTCTCCCAATTCCCAATAAATTTGAAGTCCACGATAGCATCACAATGAATTGTGAGATTTAGGAGGACGCTATCAGTGGCTTAGCACCCTCATCCATCACCCAATTCATTTTGCATCCATATCTAACCTCCTCCTCCCCCTTTGTTCATAAGTCCATTATAAGTCCCCCTTTCTCCCATCTGAATCCCCCAGATCCTTCATTATCCTCCCCCCCACATCACATAATTTTCCTCTCCCCCACCTCCATCAGTGTCCTCTCCACCACCCCATCATTGCCCTCTCCACCACCTCCATCATTGCCCTCTACACCACCGCAATCATTGTTCTCCACCACCACCTCCATCATTGCCCTCTCCAACACCCCCATCATTGTTCTCCCCCACCTCCCCCCAATGTATTGTTAAAAAACAAACACCACCACTCACCTCTTTGCACATTCCCCGCAGCTGCTCTTTCTCTCTGACACAGGTGTGCGCTGAATGCTGACGTCATCCAGCGGCGCGCCTGTGTCAGACAAAGCGCTCGGCAGGAAGCAGAGGACGGATCGCACCCTGGCCGCCACACATGAGGCCAATCTAGCCATGGGCACCTGGAGGCTGGAGAAGCAGGCCAGATTGCCCTCATTATTAGCCACCCTTACTCTGGAACCTTATTCTATAGCACCACTTTTACGGTACTGTGGAATAAGTGTCCTGTGCCTTCCTATGTCTGGAGTCTCCATCGCAGATTCTGTCCTATTTGATGGAAAAGATGGTGTTGCATGCAGTGCCAGTTTCTATCGTTCAGTGGATCAGCACTATGGGTTTCAATATGCTACGTAATTATCACACTGATGTGAAGAGAGACAAAAATCTTCAAGAACATGTTGATTTAGTATAAAATGTATGTGGTGTGCACACTAGAGTGACCGCAAAAAATCGATGTCGGAATTTTGTCCGTCTGGACCCCACAAAACGATTCCCCTTTCCAGATATTGAGATAGCCAAAATTTGAGCTCGATCAAACGACGTTAACCCGTGCCGCTCGTCGCTCAAAGTTTGAAAAAATCCAAATTGAGGTATTTTAAGATTTAGGTATTTTGCATAGTCTGTTAGACTATAAAGAATGTGACAACAACATTGCAGAAATAGCCCTGACCAAATTTTCGAACCATTTGTGGTATTTGAATGCAGAGTTGGTGGGATTATCGTTTTTTGATCCCACCATTACAGACAATGAAAAGTTGTTAATGGCTAATAAATTGCTCAGTAGCACAGATGAACCATAAGAGCACGCTAGGGTTGTAAATCCAAAAGTTAGGAAAGAAAAATTAAAAGAGGTAGGAAGTAACCGACTTTAACGACCTTCTGACAAAAGATGAAGAACAAAAGCAATATGTCCTGCAAGTTGTAAGCAAATACCGAGCATTATATTCTGACGTTTCAAAAACTACTTTAACAAAAGCTCTAGAATAGATTAGATAACTATGTAAAATTATCAACTCATGTAGGTTAGCGTGCTCTGATGGTTCATCTGTGCTACTGAGCAATTTATTAGCCATTAACAACTTTTCATTGTCTGTAATGGTGGGATCAAAAAACGATAATCCCACCAACTCTGCATTCAAATACCACAAATGGTTCGAAAATTTGGTCAGGGCTATTTCTGCAATGTTGTTGTCACATTCTTTATAGTCTAACAGACTATGCAAAATACCTAAATCTTAAAATACCTCAATTTGGATTTTTTCAAACTTTGAGCGACGAGCGGCACGGGTTAACGTCGTTTGATCGAGCTCAAATTTTGGCTATCTCAATATCTGGAAAGGGGAATCGTTTTGTGGGGTCCAGACGAAAAAGATTCCGACATTTTTTCCCCCCCATATGAGATCCGGTCACCCTAGTGCACACGAATGCATAAGATTATTTAGTGTGAAATGAGAACAGCGTGATAGAAGTATTAAAAGCAAAATACATTTTGTATAAATTACTCACACACAATGCATTATTTGTACCCCTCAATGAAGTTATGAATGCAAAAAGTAAAAAAAAAAATGACTGGCTCATTAAGACCTAAGAAGGTGCAGCCGTTACATCTTTAAGTCTATGGCTGGTTTACACTCTGTTCGTGTTAATTTAAGAGCCCTATGCTGGAGGTAATCACCAGGAGGATTTGATGTGTGGCTCCAATTTGTGATGAGCGTTACATTTTCAACTTAATAGGAATTAAGTGGGATCCCTCTGCAATATGCTTTCACTGTAAAAAAAAAAAAAGTATACTGTGCATGTTTTTTATCTGTATCTTTATATAGAATAGTGTGGTCTACTTTGCTATTCTATACCACAAAAAAGGTAAAATAATGTTGTGGAGACACGGGGTTCAGCGTGTGCTCTAGTCCACTAGCCAAAACCACATAGACCAGGGCTCATCCCACCGAACGCCTGCTCTCCTTTTACTGTAGGCATAATACTACTCAGACAACACAGAGTGAGGGTAAAACAGTGGGGCAATATTTTATTGAACCACAAAACAGGCAAATAACACATAGAATAGTCCCAGCAAAATACCCAAGATTGTGCAAAATTACAGAGTCTCATTCTTCCAATGACTCGCCAGGATAAAAGCAGCTGTGACTTCAGAGCTTCCAGGGACTACTACCCCCACCTGTGGCACACACAGAGAGGACGTTACGACAAGCTTAGGAAGATAACAGTCCATTGAGATACAAGGCCAGGTGACCATTGTGTCACAACCTGGCATTCTCCGAACATCTCCATGAAGCCATGTGACCGGTGGGGTCCCAATCCTGACTTTCACAAACGTATCCATGGGTCTCAGGTGACAGCTGGGTTCACATCCTGACTTCCCCAAATGTATCCATGGGTTCAGTGATGTTCAATGGAGCAGAACTGTATTCTTTCATCCAGCACCGTGGTCCCCTAAGCTGGCATCCTGTAGAATGTCAAATAGGTACACCCTGAGGAAGGGGAACCGTGTATTCCCCAAAATGCGTCGGTTTCTTTTTGCTCTTCTAGACACTTCGTAATTTTGTGACATCGCACGTTGCCTCCAAGCATCGTCAGACATTTTTCTTCCTGCCGGAGTGCCCCTGGCTGTGCACGTGCCTATCCCGATCCACACCACAACAGAGTTGAACTCTGCCTTCTCGAATGGCAGCAATAGGCCAGCACTCACAAGGACTTACAAGGTTTCACAGCATCACACCTGAACAGGTTACACTGCATTATAATCATCCACAATCGATATACATGTCATGCAATAGTAAAGAGGGATACAAACTATCTTAACACCAGCGTTCATTCTTAATCTTTGATTTTGATGCCATTTTTTAATTTTATTCTAGTTTCTAGAACGGTGGTTTACTATACAGGACTGCACTCATTATTATTTCCCATTAGGCATCCACTCCTACTAGATATTTAATTCCTGCCAACTACCAGCCCCATTAACGGACTAGCATGCCAAACCATTATTTGCATTTTTAGTTCATGGTATTCAATCCGTCGAAGCTTGTACGGCTCCTGGAGTTGCCATTTCTTGTTGCATTAATATATCCACTCTGGTCCTTTTCTCAAGGCAGGGCTGGTGGGGTTGGACATAGTGGTGTCCGAAACCTGGTGTGTATGACTCGCCTATCGTATGCCTCCCTTCCTAAGAACACCCGTCCCCTGCAGCTACCCCAGATCCACCGGGCTGAGAAGTATTTGTCACAAAATGTAACGACCCAACAGGGGGTTGGTCCAGCGGATGGCACAACACACACAACGGGATGGTAAAATGGAGAGGAAGGCCCTGCCGATAGGGAATGAGGGATGGACACATCCTGAGCTCGAACCTGAGCCTGTCCCTGCACTCCCCTAATGCCCTAAGAGGATCCTCCCCCCCGCCGCTTTCACGAACCTCGTCCCTCACTGTCATCTCACACTGCCATGGTTAGTGCACTGGCTGGCAAGGGCGCTAGCTTTACCACTGCAGATGGTGCAACACAGGGGGGGGATGACAAGCACGAGCAGGGTCGGACTGAGGTGTCTGGGGCCCTCCAGGGGAATGGATTCTAGTGGCCCACCCTACAGTTGACTCCATAACTGGGATATATAATTACAGTAGCTTACATTAATGGGGTTCTTTGGTTAAAACAAGTTATCACCGATCCATGGGATCCACAGGATAGGTGATCACTTAGGTCCGACCATTAGAAACTGCACCGATTGGAAGAATGAGGAAGTTTTATCCCTGATAGGACACTTATCCCCATTTTAAAATGGAGCGGCAGGTGGGATATCTGACCGAAGCTCCATTAATTCTCTTTGGGGCTTCTATAAAAAAACAAGTGCAGGCACTGAGGGAATGAATGGATTAGAGATCAAGTCAGACATGCCACTTCAGTCTAATGGGGATAAAAGCTCCACATTCTGCCGATTGGGTCCACATAGTCCGCCATACAATATTATGGGCAACCACATAGTCCACCATACAATATTATGGGCAACCACATTGTCCGCCATACAGTATTATGGGCACCACATAGTCCGCCATACAGTATTATGGGCAACCACATTGTCTGCCATACAGTATTATGGGCAACCACATTGTTTGCCATACAGTATTATGGGCAACCACATTGTCCGCCATACAGTATTATGGGCAACCACATTGTCCGCCATACAGTATTATGGGCAACCACATTGTCTGCCATACAGTATTATGGGCAACCACATTGTCTGCCATACAGTATTATGGGCAACCACATTGTCCGCCATACAGTATTATGGGCAACCACATAGTCCGCTTTACAGTATTATGAGCACCCACATAGTCCACCATACATTATGGGAAACCACATAGTCCGCAATACAGTATTTTGAGCACCCACATAGTCCGCCATACAGTATTATGAGCACCCACATAGTCAACCATACAGTATTATAGGAAATCACATAGTCCGCAATACAGTATTTTGAGCACCCACATAGTCTGCCATACAGTATTATGAGCACCCACATAGTCCACCATACAGTATTATATGAAACCACATAGTCCGCAATACAGTATTATGGGCAACCACATAGTCCGCAATACAGTATTATGGGCAACCACATAGTTCGCCATACAGTATTATGGGCAACCACATAGTCCGCCATACAGTATTATGGGCAACCACATAGTCCGCCATACAGTATTATGGGCAACCACATAGTCCGCCATACAGTATTATGGGCAACCACATAGTCCGCCATACAGTATTATGGGCAACCACATAGTCCTCCATACAGTATTATGGGCAACCACATAGTCCTCCATACAGTATTATGGGCAACCACATAGTCTGCCATACAATATTATAAGTACCCACATAGTCCGCCATTCAGTATTATGGGCACCACATAGTCCGCCATACAGTATTATAGGCAACCACATAGTCTGCCATACAGTATTATGGGCAACCACATAGTCCGCTATACAGTATTATGAGCACCCACATAGTCCACCGTACATTATTATGGGATACCACATAGTCCGCAATACAGTATTTTGAGCACCCACATAGTCCGCCATACAGTATTATGAGCACCCACATAGTCAACCATACAGTATTATGGGAAATCACATAGTCCGCAATACAGTATTTTGAGCACCCACATAGTCTGCCATACAGTATTATGAGCACCCACATAATCCACTATACAGTATTATGTGAAACCACATAGTCCGCAATACAGTATTTTCAGCACCCACATAGTCCGCCATACAGTATTATGAGCATCCACATAGTCCACCATACAGTATTATTGGCACCACATAGTCCGCAATACAGTATTATGGGCAACCACATAGTCCGCCATACAGGATTATGGGCAACCACATAGTCCGCCATACAGTATTATGGGCAACCACATAGTCCGCAATACAGTATTTTCAGCACCCACATAGTCCGCCATACAGTATTATGAGCATCCACATAGTCCACCATACAGTATTATGGGCACCTCATAGTCCGCCTTACAGTATTATTGGCACCACATAGTCCGCAATACAGTATTATGGGCAACCTCATAGTCCGCCATACAGGATTATGGGAAACCACATAGTCCGCCATACAGTATTATGGGCAACCACATAGTCCGCTATACAGTATTATGAGCACCCACATAGTCCAACATACAGTACTATGAGCACCCACATAGTCCACCATACAGTATTATGGGAAATCACATAGTCCGCAATACAGTATTTTGAGCACCCACATAGTCCGCCATACAGTATTATGAGCATCCACATAGTCCACCATACAGTATTATGGGCACCTCATAGTCCGCCTTACAGTATTATGGGCACCACATAGTCCGCAATACAGTATTATGGGCAACCACATAGTCCTCCATAGAGTATTACGGGCACCATATAATGCTCTTCCATACAGTATTATGGGCCCCCTGTTCCTCAATGCAGCACATTATGGCCCCCCTGCTCCTCCATGCAGCACATTATGGCCCCCCTGCTCCTCCATGCAGCACATTATGGCCTCCCCTGCTCCTCCATGCAGCACATTATGGCCCCGCTGCTCCTCCATGCAGCATACTATGGCCTCCTCTGCTCCTCCATGCAGCACATTATGGCCTCCCCTGCTCCTCCATGCAGCACATTATGGCCCCTCTGCTCCTCCATGCAGCACAATATGGCCTCCACTGCTCCTCCATGCAGCACATTATGGGCCCCTGGCCCCCCTGCAGCATACTATGGCCTCCCCTGCTCCTCCATGCAGCACATTATGGCCTCCTCTGCTCCTCCATGCAGCACATTATGGCCTCCATTGCTCCTCCATGCAACACATTATGGACCCCCAGCCCCCCCTTGCTCCTCCATGCAGCACATTATGGCCCCACTGCACCTCCATGCAGCATATTATGGCCTCCCCTGCTCCTCCATGCAGCACATTATGGCCTCCCCCGCTCCTCCATTTAACACATTATGGCCTCCCCTGCTCCTCCATGCAGCACATTATGGCCTCCCCTGCTACTCCATGCAGCACATTATGGGCCCCCCTACTCCTCCATGCAGCACATTATGGGCCCCTACCCCCCCTGCTCCTCTCTGCAGCACAATATGGGCCCCCCTGCTCCTCCATGCAGCATACTATAGGCCCTCGGCCCCCCTGCTCCTCTATGCAGCATACTATGGCCCCCCTGCTTCTCTATGCAGCACATTATGGCCCCCCTGCTCCTCTATGCAGCATACTATGGGCCCCCCTGCAGCATACTATGCCCCCCTGCTCTATGCAGCACATTATAGGCCCCCAGCTCCCCCTGCTCCTCCATGAAGCATAGTACTATGTCTATGGGCCCCCCTGCAGCATGCTATGGCCCTCCTGCTCCTCTATGCAGCACATTATGGCCCCCAGCCCCCCCTGCTCCTCCATGCTGCATACTATGGGCCCCTTGCAGCATACTATGCCCCCCCTGCAGCATACTATGGGCCCCCCTGCTCCTCCATGCAGCTCATTATGGGGCCCATGTAATGCTGCATACATGAAGGAAAAAAAATCAAGTACTCACCTCTCCCGTTCCCACCGCAGGTCCTGTACACTCAGTGTCTCTCCCAACTCTGCAATGCTCAGAACAGAGAGGCTGAGCACGCAGTGATGACGTCATAGCTCCCTCTGCCCTGAGACATCGCAGAGTCAGAGGGCACTGAAGACAGTACAGCTGCGGGAACGAGGAGAGGTGAGTATTCGATGGGGCCCCGATGCCAGCGCTGCCTGGACCCCATGCTGTTTGTCCCACTCCCCGTTCCCCCAGTGCCTACCTGGGTTCGTCGGGTGATACCGCCGGCCCTGGTCCTAGCGGTGGGTCGGGACAGAGTGCATGTGCCCGCGCGCGCCTCTGCCTCCTTCAGTTTTAAAGGGCCCGCGTCCTTAAATTTTTTTCCCCTTCTTCCTCCTCTCTGGGGTCCAGGGGCCTACCGGGCATTTCACCGGTATCCCGGTGGGCCAGTCTGACTCTGAGCACGAGTCAGACAAGGTAAAAACACAAAACTTAGCTTAACAGCTTTCTCTGCTGCAAAGCACCACACAGCAGAAGAAAGGCACCAGGACCACGAACTCCACAAAACCATCAGATTCACCACTGCATCAGCTGACCTAGCAACTCTGCAGTTGCAGCAAGGGAAACTGACATTAACCCCTGTTGGCCTGAAGGGAAAAAAGCTACATTTAAATCATAGTGGAACCAGAGCTGCCACGCATACAAAAATTGATTGTGACAGTATCCCACCGCTGCCACCAAAATGTGGAGACAGGGGGGTCAGTGGGTGCCTTAGTCAGGTATCCGAAACTGCATCGACCAGGGATCATCCCTCCCACCGAACGTCCGCTCTCTTTTTACTGTTGGCATGATACTACTCAGACAGCACAGGGTGAAGGTAAAACAGTGCGGTAATAATTTATTGAACCACAAACAGCCAAATAACACAGAGCAGTCCCAGCCCAATCTTACCCTTACGTTAACTTGCCTGGATAAGAACAGCTGTGACTTCAAAGCTTCCAGGGCCAAATACCCCACCTGTGACATGCACAGAGAGTAGGTAATGACAGCTTAGGCCTGTTTCACATTTCAGTTTTTAGGTGTCCGCCAAAGTGTGAAAAAACGGATCCATTTCCGTTTTGCCACAAGCGGATGTTACCAGATCCGTTTTTTGGACGGATCTGCTTTAGCCACTAATGCAAGTCTATAGGAAAAAAACGGATCTGCCCAAAAAAATGGCGGATCCGTTTTTTTTTTTGCAAAACGGCGGATATTGACAGACATCAAAAAACGGAAGTATGATCCACCTCATTGGAAGCTGACAGTCAATTGAGGTACAAGGCCAGGTGAACAGTGGATCCTAATCCTGGCTTTCCCAAACGTATCCATGGGGCTCATGTGACTGGTGGCTCCACATTTTGACCTCATTGATTAAATACTGTGTCGTCACATATGTAAACTAACCCTATGGAGGGCCAGTGTACACTCTTTATATTTGGTGTGTCTGCAGTGAGCATGATCACTGGACACACATGCTTAGCCACTGTCCCCACAGTCAGATCTCTGCTCACTGCAAAAGAGTCAATAGAAATAATCTTTTGCCCCGCTTGTAAGGGAGGAGCAGTGACTATGCAGTATATGGCAGTATAGCCGAGAAGTCTCCTGCATGGGGAAATAGGCAGAGACAAGACTGTCAGCTGCCAGACTGATTCTGTCCTGAGGCCACCTCTAGCAGCCCCAATGTTGATAAATACAAACCATTATATATATTGGGAAACACACAAAAAGACCTGCTACTATAACTGTACATAAAACCTGCCATAATCAAGGAACACTGTACAAGTTCTCTCCTTAGCTGACAACTCTCCATAAGACCTGACTAGTAACACAAGACCTTCTGTATACCATAAGCATCCTGCAAGACCTGCCGTATATTGAAAACATCCCACAAAACCTGCTGTGTACTGAGAACAACAAACAAGATCCATCATATACTGAGAACACCCCACAAGACCTGCTGTATATCAGGAACACACCATAAGATTGACCGTATACTGGGAACAATCCACAAGATAGGCCATATAATGGGAACAATCCAAAAGACCCTGCTGTATACTGGGAACATTTCCCTATTGAGGCTTGGAGCTATAGCAGTTGGCTATCTTCCTCTCTGGTGTTTGGATGACGTCCGTGTTTCTCTCTGAGTCTACTCAAGCTAAGTCTTCATCTTGTTTGTGTATCCCATCTGTCTTTAGTGGTAGTTGGGATTGACTAGCGCTATCCTGTCCTATCTGCTGCAAGGCTTATTTCCAGGGTCAGGCAGGGATTAGGTATCCTGCTCGGCGATAGGTGCGGAACCTATATAGGGAAGATAGGGCACTTAGTGACGTTAGATCTGCCTAGGGGGTTACCACTTCCCTAGTGTTGGGTTCCCTTTCCCTTATCCTTCGTGTTGCACTTAGGCTTTCCAACACGTTGCGTGTAATTATTTCACGTTTGCAAAAGAAAAAAAAAAAGCTGACACTTGTTTTTTTTGGTGTGTTTTTTTCTGTGTGGGTTTTTTTTTCTTTTGCTGGGTTCATAGATCCCATTTCTGTGCTGACAGAGAAATTGCAGAAATTGGCACTGGAGATGATTAACCTTCGTTCTACGGTTCAGCAGCAATGGCAGCGGCTGCAGGCTCCTATTGTGGGGGACTCTAAGGATAGGCCGGTCTAGCTTGAACCCAAAATTGCCCTCCCGGACAGGTTTTCTGGGGGTAGGGCCAGGTTTTTTGTGTTTTAGGGGGCATGCACATCGTCCTTACTCCTCTGGAGATGAGTAGCAATGAGTAGTAATTATTAGTGTACTGTTGCAGGGGGAACCTCAGTCCTGCGCTTTTTCTCTGCCACAGGATTCTGTGTGTCTCCAGTCAGTGGAGGAGTTTTTCAGGTCCCTAGCCCTTATCTCTGATGATCCTGGCCATAATTTCTTGGCTGAATTCAAGCTGCATCGCATCCAGCAAGGAAATCGTTCAGTGGAGACTTATAGCTCTGAATTCCGCAGGTGGTCAACTGATACCAAATGGAATGACCCGGCTCTCAGAAGCCAATTCCTTCAGGGCCTCACTGAAAGATTAAAGGATGCATTAGCAGTGTATGAAACTTCTGTGTCATTGGAGACTGCCATGTCCTTGGCTATTGAGGGACAGATGGGTAATTGAGTCGCCCTCCCAGGGCTGTGGAGTACTCGGTACCGGGCCGGTGTCAGGGGGAAAGGTGTCACAGCAGCGGTGACCCGGTCCGTGGCCCTGGGCGCCCAAATCAATGGTGGTTTGTGATATAGATTATGGGATAGTTCGTGACGCCACCTGTGGTGTTTGGCAAGCAAGATGTTAAGCCAACGCTGCATGCAGATCCTCTGGGGCTGATGGTGTGTTACAGCATAGATGGTGTAGCTCCCCACAGGTGAAGCTGTAACCCCAGGGCAGTGTTATGGCAATAGATGAGAATAGGCGCAGGCGGTGTGAGGAATGCTGGTACCCAGATGTAGCGGTGCTGACGGTGTTAGCGCACAAATGAATGGAAGACACCAGGGCTTGCAGTTCCAAAGCTTTACTCACAGTCCGTGGTACACACTGGTGCCTGTCTCCATGCCGTGTCCTTCGGGGCAGAGACTCAATCAACATCCCGGGCAAGTCAGGATTCTCCTCGCCAACACTCCGCCAACATGTACCTCTCCTGAACGACTCCTCTATTGCGCCTTAAGGTGTGAAGAGCTCCAGTACCGTGGTACTCTGGAGTTCCTCCTGTCAGATGTTCCTAACAACTCTACTTGTATGGCAGATAGCTGTAGCCTCTCTCGGAGACTCCCTTCTCCGGAGTCCTGGCTCTCTATTCAGTTGCTGTTGTGCCCCAAGTCTTAGATGGGAGTAGTGCATTTACAGCCAACTACTTCACGGGTGTCTGCTGCAGAACCATAAGCGTCCATACAACCTCGGGGACCTGGCCCTGGCCTTTCGCTGAGAACCTATAGGCAGGGTTCCTCTTCCGACCCACAACTCCTCTCTGTTCTCTCTACTCCTCTTTCCTATGGAAGCTTAGGTTGCAGTTCTACGTCTTTCTCCATCTGTTATTTTCCCGTGCCAGCTGGCTCAGATCACTGAGGCAGCTGCAGCACTCCTTCTTCTCTCCTTCTTCTAGGGATCTCCTTGCTCTCGGACCCGTCCTCAGACTCTCCTGACTGACTGTCCAGACTCCTCTCAGACTGACCTCCAGACTCAACTGTCATTCTAAACCTTCCCAACCTTTTATATGGATCTCAACTCCACCCACCTCCCAGCACATCCAGTGTTCCATGCAGGGAACCACCAAGGCACTCCTAATGTCTAGGAGGAGAGAGACACCTCAATGTGGTTATGCCGAACTACCCTGTTGTGTGGGGTGTGAGTGTTGGAGTGTGGAAAGGAGTTCCCAACTTACCTAGGTGGTGGGGCACCACACCTTAGGAGAAGGTGCAGTACCTCTGTGGAGACTGAGCCTCAGGGGCACCACATTCTCCCCGTTAAACACAGCACGTCCGCGGGCTGCAAGACAACAAAGTTGACAGCACAGGAACATACAAAATTTTATAATGCTGCATAAACAATTCTTATACTAAACTTAGTACAGGAGGTACTCATTCTTGAATGTTACAAACAATTCTTATTTAACTATCTAAATTTCAAGTCAAAAAGTGCAATTTTTCATTCTAAGTGCCATTATCTGTGACTCACTATCACTTCAGTATTATTCAGCTTTTTCTACTTTCACTGTCTCTTCTAGACGCAAGACGCTGACCGCAAATACCTGGTCCGTCACCTGTCTACTTTCAATTCTTTATTCTGCATTCTATATCAAAACATTCTCAATTCTCTATAGAAGCCATTTCTCAGTTACTAATACTCTTATAAAACACATTATCAGCAATAAAACATTTTAAAGATTCTTGTAAGTGCTGGACACCGCTCCCAGCCGGGATTTCCATGCAGTGTCCTTTGAGGTAGACATCATCTTCGAAAAGTGTCCATGCAAAACATCATCTTCGCAAAGATTGACCGTATACTGGGAACAATCCACAAGATAGGCCATATAATGGGAACAATCCAAAAGACCCTGCTGTATACTGGGAACACCCCACAAGATCTGTCATGTACTGGGAACACCCTACAAGATCTGCCATATATTGGGAACACCCAACAAGCTGTCACGGGTGTGTCAGATGAGGTAGACCGTCACTCTGCATCTGACTGCAGAAGGTCTCAGCAGATTGCTTTGCAGACTTCATCCTGGGCCTTCTGACTCTAGGACCCAGTGGCAACCAGCTCTAGTTGACACTCCTGGACCGGAGTGTTTATAACTTCCAGCTTGCTGTTGGAATTTGCCGATGATATTGCTATTTCTATTTCCATGTTGAGGCTTGGAGCTATGGCAGTCGGCTATCTTCCTCTCTGGTGTTTGGATGACGTCCGTGTTTCTCTCTGAGTCTAGTCAAGCTAAGTCTTCATCTTGTTTGTGTATCCCATCTGTCTTTAGTGGTAGTTGGGATTGACTAGCGCTATCCTGTCCTATCTTCTGCAAGGCTTATTTCCAGGGTCAGGCAGGGATTAGGTATCCTGCTCGGCGATAGGTGCGGAACCTATATAGGGAAGATAGGGCACTTAGTGACGTTAGATCTGCCTAGGGGGTCACCACTTCCCTAGTGTTGGGTTCCCTTTCCCTTATCCCTTCGTGTTGCACTTAGCCTTTCCTACACGTTGCGTGACGTTATTTCACATTTGCAAAAGAAAAAAAAAAAAGCTGACACTTGTTTTTTTTTGGTGTGTTTTTTTCTGTGTGGGTTTTTTTTTCTTTTGCTGGGTTCATAGATCCCATTTCTGTGCTGACAGAGAAATTGCAGAAATTGGAACTGGAGATGACTAACCTTCGTTCTACGGTTCAGCAGCAATGGCAGCGGCTGCAGGCTCCTATTGTGGGGGACTCTAAGGATAGGCCGGTCTAGCTTGAACCCAAAATTGCCCTCCCGGACAGGTTTTCTGGGGGTAGGGCCAGGTTTTTTGTGTTTTAGGGGGCATGCAAATCGTCCTTACTCCTCTGGAGATGAGTAGCAATGAGTAGTAATTATTAGTGCACTGTTGCAGGGGGAACCTCAGTCCTGCGCTTTTTCTCTGCCACAGGATTCTGTGTGTCTCCAGTCAGTGGAGGAGTTTTTCAGGTCCCTAGCCCTTATCTCTGATGATCCTGGCCATAATTTCTTGGCTGAATTCAAGCTGCATCGCATCCAGCAAGGAAATCGTTCAGTGGAGACTTATAGCTCTGAATTCCGCAGGTGGTCAACTGATACCAAATGGAATGACCCGGCTCTCAGAAGCCAATTCCTTCAGGGCCTCACTGAAAGATTAAAGGATGCATTAGCAGTGTATGAAACTTCTGTGTCACTGGAGACTGCCATGTCCTTGGCTATTCGGGTGGATAAACACCTGTGGGACAGATGGGTAATTGAGTCGCCCTCCCAGGGCTGTGGAGTACTCGGTACCGGGTCGGTGTCAGGGGGAAAGGTGTCACAGCAGCGGTGACCCGGTCCGTGGCCCTGGGCGTCCAAATCAATGGTGGTTTGTGATATAGATTATGGGATAGTTCGTGACGCCACCTGTGGTGTTTGGCAAGCAAGATGTTAAGCCAACGCTGCGTGCAGATCCTCTGGGGCTGATGGTGTGTTGCAGCATAGATGGTGTAGCTCCCCACAGGTGAAGCTGTAACCCCAGGGCAATGTAATGGCAATAGATGAGAATAGGCGCAGGCGGTGTGAGGAATGCTGGTACCCAGATGTAGCGGTGCTGACGGTGTTAGCGCACAAATGAATGGAAGACACCAGGGCTTGCAGTTCCAAAGCTTTACTCACAGTCCGTGGTACACACTGGTGCCTGCCTCCGTGCCGTGTCCTTCGGGGCAGAGACTCAATCAACATCCCGGGCAAGTCAGGATTCTCCTCGCCAACACTCCGCCAACATGTACCTCTCCTGAACGACTCCTCTATTGCGCCTTAAGGTGTGAAGAGCTCCAGTACCGTGGTACTCTGGAGTTCCTTCTGTCAATTGTTCCTAACAACTCTACTTGTATGGCAGACAGCTGTAGCCTCTCTCGGGGACTCCCTTCTCCGGAGTCCTGGCTCTCTATTCAGTTGCTGTTGTGCCCCAAGTCTTAGATGGGAGTAGTGCATTTACAGCCAACTACTCCACGGGTGTCTGCTGCAGAACTATAAGCGTCCATACAACCTCGGGGACCTGGCCCTGGCCTTGTGCTGAGAACCTATAGGCAGGGTTCCTCTTCCGACCCACAACTCCTCTCTGTTCTCTCTACTCCTCTTTCCTATGGAAGCTTAGGTTGCAGTTCTACGTCTTTCTCCATCTGTTATTTTCCCGTGCCAGCTGGCTCAGATCACTGAGGCAGCTGCAGCACTCCTTCTTCTCTCCTTCTTCTAGGGATCTCCTTGCTCTCGGACCCGTCCTCAGACTCTCCTGACTGACTGTCCAGACTCCTCTCAGACTGACCTCCAGACTCAACTGTCATTCTAAACCTTCCCAACCTTTTATATGTATCTCAACTCCACCCACCTCCCAGCACATCCAGTGTTCCATGCAGGGAACCACCAAGGCACTCCTAATGTCTAGGAGGAGAGAGACACCTCAATGTGGTTATGCCGAACTACCCTGTTGTGTGGGGTGCGAGTGTTGGAGTGTGGAAAGGAGTTCCCAACTTACCTAGGTGGTGGGGCACCACACCTTAGGAGAAGGTGCAGTACCTCTGTGGCGACTGAGCCTCAGGGGCACCACATTCCCCCCGTTAAACACAGCACGTCCGCGGGCTGCAAGACAACAAAGTTGACAGCACAGGAACATACAAAATTTTATAATGCTGCATAAACAATTCTTATACTAAACTTCCTAGTACAGGAGGTACTCATTCTTGAATGTTACAAACAAATCTTATTTAACTATCTAAACTTCAAGTCAAAAAGTGCAATTTTTCATTCTAAGTGCCATTATCTGTGACTCACTATCACTTCAGTATTATTCAGCTTTTTCTACTTTCACTGTCTCTTCTAGACGCAAGACGCTGACCGCAAATACCTGGTCCGTCACCTGTCTACTTTCAATTCTTTATTCTGCATTCTATATCAAAACATTCTCAATTCTCTATAGAAGCCATTTCTCAGTTACTAATACTCTTATAAAACACATTATCAGCAATAAAACATTTCAAAGATTCTTGTAAGTGCTGGACACCGCTTCCAGCCGGGATTTCCATGCAGTGTCCTTTGAGGTAGACATCATCTTCGAAAAGTGTCCATGCAAAACATCATCTTCGCAAAGATTGACCGTATACTGGGAACAATCCACAAGATAGGCCATATAATGGGAACAATCCAAAAGACCCTGCTGTATACTGGGAACACCCCACAAGATCTGTCATGTACTGGGAACACCCTACAAGATCTGCCATATATTGGGAACACCCAACAAGCTGTCACGGGTGTGTCAGATGAGGTAGACCGTCACTCTGCATCTGACTGCAGAAGGTCTCAGCAGATTGCTTTGCAGACTTCATCCTGGGCCTTCTGACTCTAGGACCCAGTGGCAACCAGCTCTAGTTGACACTCCTGGACCGGAGTGTTTATAACTTCCAGCTTGCTGTTGGAATTTGCCGATGATATTGCTATTTCTATTTCCATGTTGAGGCTTGGAGCTATGGCAGTCGGCTATCTTCCTCTCTGGTGTTTGGATGACGTCCGTGTTTCTCTCTGAGTCTAGTCAAGCTAAGTCTTCATCTTGTTTGTGTATCCCATCTGTCTTTAGTGGTAGTTGGGATTGACTAGCGCTATCCTGTACTATCTGCTGCAAGGCTCATTTCCAGGGTCAGGCAGGGATTAGGTATCCTGCTTGGCGATAGGTGCGGAACCTATATAGGGAAGATAGGGCACTTAGTGACGTTAGATCTGCCTAGGGGGTCACCACTTCCCTAGTGTTGGGTTCCCTTTCCCTTATCCCTTCGTGTTGCACTTAGCCTTTCCTATACGTTGCGTGACATTATTTCACGTTTGCAAAAGAAAAAAAAAAAGCTGACACTTGTTTTTTTTTTGGTGTGTTTTTTCTGTGTGGGTTTTTTTTTTCTTTTGCTGGGTTCATAGATCCCATTTCTGTGCTGACAGAGAAATTGCAGAAATTGGAACTGGAGATGACTAACCTTCGTTCTACGGTTCAGCAGCAATGGCAGCGGCTGCAGGCTCCTATTGTGGGGGACTCTAAGGATAGGCCGGTCTAGCTTGAACCCAAAATTGCCCTCCCGGACAGGTTTTCTGGGAGTCGGGCCAGGTTTTTTGTGTTTTAGGGGGCATGCAAATCGTCCTTACTCCTCTGGAGATGAGTAGCAATGAGTAGTAATTATTAGTGCACTGTTGCAGGGGGAACCTCAGTCCTGCGCTTTTTCTCTGCCACAGGATTCTGTGTGTCTCCAGTCAGTGGAGGAGTTTTTCAGGTCCCTAGCCCTTATCTCTGATGATCCTGGCCATAATTTCTTGGCTGAATTCAAGCTGCATCGCATCCAGCAAGGAAATCGTTCAGTGGAGACTTATAGCTCTGAATTCCGCAGGTGGTCAACTGATACCAAATGGAATGACCCGGCTCTCAGAAGCCAATTCCTTCAGGGCCTCACTGAAAGATTAAAGGATGCATTAGCAGTGTATGAAACTTCTGTGTCATTGGAGACTGCCATGTCCTTGGCTATTCGGGTGGATAAACACCTGAGGGACAGATGGGTAATTGAGTCGCCCTCCCAGGGCTGTGGAGTACTCGTTACCGGGTCGGTGTCAGGGGGAAAGGTGTCACAGCAGCGGTGACCCGGTCCGTGGCCCTGGGCGCCCAAATCAATGGTGGTTTGTGATATAGATATAGGATAGTTCGTGACGCCACCTGTGGTGTTTGGCAAGCAAGATGTTAAGCCAACGCTGCGTGCAGATCCTCTGGGGCTGATGGTGTGTTGCAGCATAGATGGTGTAGCTCCCCACAGGTGAAGCTGTAACCCCCGGGCAGTGTAATGGCAATAGATGAGAATAGGCGCAGGCGGTGTGAGGAATGCTGGTACCCAGATGTAGTGGTGCTGACGGTGTTAGCGCACAAATGAATGGAAGACACCAGGGCTTGCAGTTCCAAAGCTTTACTCACAGTCCGTGGTACACACTGGTGCCTGCCTCCGTGCCGTGTCCTTCGGGGCAGAGACTCAATCAACATCCCGGGCAAGTCAGGATTCTCCTCGCCAACACTCCGCCAACATGTACCTCTCCTGAACGACTCCTCTATTGCGCCTTAAGGTGTGAAGAGCTCCAGTACCGTGGTACTCTGGAGTTCCTCCTGTCAGATGTTCCTAACAACTCTACTTGTATGGCAGACAGCTGTAGCCTCTCTCGGGGACTCCCTTCTCCGGAGTCCTGGCTCTCTATTCAGTTGCTATTGTGCCCCAAGTCTTAGATGGGAGTAGTGCATTTACAGCCAACTACTCCACGGGTGTCTGCTGCACAACCATAAGCGTCCATACAACCTCGGGGACCTGGCCCTGGTCTTGCGCTGAGAACCTATAGGCAGGGTTCCTCTTCCGACCCACAACTCCTCTCTGTTCTCTCTACTCCTCTTTCCTATGGAAGCTTAGGTTGCAGTTCTACGTCTTTCTCCATCTGTTATTTTCCCGTGCCAGCTGGCTCAGATCACTGAGGCAGCTGCAGCACTCCTTCTTCTCTCCTTCTTCTAGGGATCTCCTTGCTCTCGGACCCGTCCTCAGACTCTCCTGACTGACTGTCCAGACTCCACTCAGACTGACCTCCAGACTCAACTGTCATTCTAAACCTTCCCAACCTTTTATATGGATCTCAAGTCCACCCACCTCCCAGCACATCCAGTGTTCCATGCAGGGAACCACCAAGGCACTCCTAATGTCTAGGAGGAGAGAGACACCTCAATGTGGTTGTGCCAAACTACCCTGTTGTGTGGGGTGCGAGTGTTGGAGTGTGGAAAGGAGTTCCCAACTTACCTAGGTGATGGGGCACCACACCTTAGGAGAAGGTGCAGTACCTCTGTGGCGACTGAGCCTCAGGGGCGCCACATAAGACCACCTGCTTCTGAGCCCTTTTTCCAGGACAAGATCCCAGTGTTGGAGGGAACGTCCTGGGGTGAACTTATACTTGCGGAGTTAGAGGAACCCATGCAGTTGGGAGGGGGTGTTCACGTCGTATGTTTCCCCCGACATTTGCAAGAAAAAGGGTGTATTCTTTGTGGGAAGAAGGGACATTTTTTTAGGGCATGTCCTTTAATTCCAAAGCAAAAAGAGACTCGATTAACCTATGGGAACTTTGAGCTTGGTAATCAAGGGGTGTGTTCGTCTTCAACCTGCAATTCTCATCATTTTGCACTGACAGCAGAGGTGGTGCTAGAGGCGAGCAGGTCTGAAAACATTTCTGTGTTTGTAGACAGTGGAGCTGGAGTCAATATGGTGGATGCTGAGTTTGCTTGAACTCATGGTTTTGTCTTATCTAATTTGGCTAATCCTATTCCTATTTGCCCCATCGACTCGGCACCACTTGCACAGAGAACACTGACATAAATTGTTCATAACATAAGACTGAAGGTGGGGTCTTCGCATTATGAAATAATCCATTGTTATGTCCTGAAGGGTCTCTACACTCCAATGGTTGTGGGTTTGTCCTAGTTGGTGAAGCATAATCCAACTGTGGATTGGCAATCCAGAGAGATTGTAAAGTGGGGAGATTACTGTCATGGTAACTGCCTAAATGTTTCCCCTTCTGCTATATCTACAGGGACCTTACCGACATTTTTGTCTGGCTTTGATGACCTTGCCCCAATTTTGCAGAAGGGGGTATGCATCTTGGGCCTTGTAAACTGAGCTGGAAGGTGAGGTGTTGGAGGCTCAGGGGGACGTCCCTGCTTCCTGCCCTTCGGGGAGGTTGTTTGTGCCATTTCCTACAATACTTGATGCACTGGAAGGGTTATGGTCCAGAGGAAAGCATGTGGGTTTCTACATCAGAGGTTAATACCCCCAAGTTGGTTCGTTTCTTCCAAACCTGGTCCTGAGTGTCTGTAGGCCACTTGTAGAACGGGGGGTACTGTCACGGGTGTGTAAGACCTGATTTATAACAGGAACATCCCACAAGCATCCCCTGGTGCATATCAGGAGTAACTCATAAGACCTTGCTGTATACCGGGTACGCCCCACAAAATCCACCGTATACTGGGAAAACGCCACTACACCTGCTGTATATTGTAAACATCCAACAAGACTTTCTGTAACTGGGAACATCCAACTAAACCTGATGTAAATCAAAAACACCTCACAAGACCTGATGTATACCGGGTATTCTGAACAAGACTTGCAGTATACCGAGAACACCTCACAAGACATGCTGTATACTGGTAACACCACATAAGACCTGACGTATAACGGGAACGCCGCACAATACCTCCCGTATACTAGGAACACAAAACAAGACCCGCCATATACTAGGAATGCACTACTAGACCTGCCATATACTGAGAACACCGCAAAAGACCAGATGTATACTGGGACCTGTGCCCAATACCTGCCGTATACCGAGAAAACCTCACAAGACCTGCTGTATACTAATAACACTCCTTAAGAGCTGACATATAATAGGAACACCACACAATACCTTCTGTATACCGTAAACATCCCACAAGACCTGCTGTATACTGATAAGACTCCATAAGGACTGACATATAATAGGAACACCGCACAATACCTGCTGTATACCGTGAACATCCCACAAGACCTGCTGTATAGCGCGGACACTGAACAAGACACTGCCATATACTGTGAACACCCCATTAGACCTGCTGTATAGTAGGAACATGCCACAAGGCCTGCCATTTATCAAAAAAAAAAAACAGACCTACAAGAAAAACCCAGACCAACAAGACTTGCCACGTACCGGGAACACCCCACAAGGCCTGCCATATACCTGTAGCACCCCACAAGACCTGCTATGTACTGGAAACACACCACAATACCTGCTGTATACTGAGAACATCCCACTAGTCATGCTATATACTGGAAACACCCCACAAGAACTGCCATATACCTGGAACATCACACAAGACTTGCTGTATGTTGAGAACTCTCCAGAAGACCTACTATATACCGTGAACACCCCAGGCCTGCTGTTTTAGAGATGCCCTGACAGAGTAGTGTAGTTATGTGAACTGACTGGTCACTGGCTGACTTGTATATCCCACTCAACAGGAACCATTGCCACCAAAGATTCATTGTTTTTCTGTTCAGCGCTTCGTAGACTTAAGCTGACCATATATGAGGTAGTTGTCAACCTTCCGATCATTTGCGCAATATCTTGGTTTTCAGTCAAGTGGGTGCTGTGACATGAACAAAGATCACTTGGGGTCTTTGTTATGTGAGATAGGGGTAAGTAGGATAGAGTGTGGTTGTGTAGCAGCCATAGGGCTCCGCAGAGGTTTAGTCTATCGTTTTGTCAGGCTATGGAGGGCAGTAGCGTCATTGAGACCCATAGTGGCACGGTCGGCCTGTGAGATGTCAGTTTTTCTAGTGCAAAAAGACTCATCTGTAAGACGAGTGCAAGTGCTAGCAATCCAGATCCATCGATTTCCTTGTGCTGTAATTACAAAATTGTGCAGTTACCATCATATATCTTCACATGTTGCCCAAGGAACAATGCAGTTTTGTTGTCAGAGGGCCCTCAGGCTCCTAGGCCACCTCTGCAGCTTGTTTTATTAGACCACTCTTATGCCACCCTCAGTCTGGGTCATCTATGCACCTTGACGTGGTTTTGTCTGGATGTCTGATGTGTTCCTTGCATGAGAGGACAAGTGGGGCAAAGGTAGTGGTCAGTCAGTCGGAGGGGAGCCGAGGGGATAGTGTGGTGGGAGTCTCTCTCCTACTCCCCGCACAGAAGCTGAATGAGGCAGCTGATGGACGGGGCTATGTGGGAGGATTACAAGCTGCTCTCCCAGATCCTGTCCTGTCATTGTTACTGCAAGGAACTCTGAGCATTAGAGGGAAAGAGTGGGAGAGAGATAGCGACAGGGAAGGGAAGCAATGGGGGAAAAGAGGGAATGGCATGCAAAATGATGAGCATGGGTGATGGGGATGAATGAGCACCACTGGGCTGCTGCTATGTTATATAATGCGAGGAGGAGATAACCGTATGGAAGTGACCCCCCCATCAGGGTACGCGAGGGGGAGAGTGGGGTCGAGCAGTGGGTACAGAGCAGACACAGAGTGGGTGAAGGAACAGAATAGGAAAGAGGGAGAATTAGAATACAGCAGTAGGGTCTATATTCACAGCCGCTGCTTTTACTTGTACAGGATAATTATTGTAATTAACCCGTCAGCTGAAAGTCCTGATCCGTTCCTACAGTCGGATGCAGAGAACAAAGCCATCGGTATTAACCATTCCTAAGCTGGTGTGACACTGGCGGCAGGGCACCTAGGGACAGTCATTGAAGAGCAGGAGGCATGTGGAGGTCGACAGTGAGAGCTTGGAGAGGAAGCGACAGGTATAAAAGCCCGTGAGAAGGCACACGGAGGCATAGGAGAGCCCCTTATTACCTACTGTGCCAGATGCCACCATAGGAGTTTGTGAATTGTGAGAACTCACGCACTTCTAGCATCAAATCCTGCATATTACAGCATCATTAATGGCAATAATGTCCAGTCATAATGTTTGCTACATCTGTAATAAATCTTATATTCTTAGGCTGGTTTCACATTTGCGTTGGGCAGAGCTGCGGAGGGCAGCGTACTTCCTCCGTTAAGCTCCGCCCACTGCATCACCTCTTCCATTCAGCTCTGCCTACGTCTGCATGCGTCATACGTACCTATCTTTAACATTGGTTACGCAGGCCATGCGGATGTATGCGGATGCATCTGCATGCGTCATTTTGACACTGTGTCGAACGCAACATGTTGCATTGTGTTGCGGGCAGCGGGTGCGTCAAAACGAGAAAGAGGGGAAAGTAAGAGAAAGAAAGAACAGAGCAAAAGAAAACTGAGAGAAAGAGAGAAAGTAAAAAGAAAGAAGAAAGAAAGAACAGAGAGAAAGAGAGAAACAGGGGAAAGAAGGAAACAGAGAGAGAAAGAAAGAACAGAGAGAAGGAAGGGACAGAAAAAAAGACCAGAGAGGAAAAAAAGAAAGTCGGGAAAGAAAGAACAGAGAGGGAGAGAGAAAGAAAGAGGGGAAAGAAAGAACAAAGAGAGAAAGAGAAAGAAAGAAAGAACAGAGAGAGAGAAAGAACAGACAGAGAGAGAAAGAAAGAACAGAGACAAAGAACAGACAGAGAGAAAGAAAGAACAGAGAGAAAGAAAGAGGGGAAAGAAAGAACAGAGAGAGAAAGAAAGAGAAACAGAAAGAGAGAGAAAAAAAGGAAGAACAGAGAGAAAGAGAGGGGATAGAAAAAAGAACAGAGAGAAAAAAGAAAGAAAGAGGGGAAAGAAAGAACAGAGAGGGAGAGAGAAAGAGGGGAAAGAAAAAACAGAGGGAGAGAGAAAGAAAGAAGAAAGAAAGAAAAAGAATAGTGAGAGAAAGAAAGAGTGGACAGAAGAAAAGAACAGAGAGAAAAAAAGAAAGATGAGAAAGAAAGAACAGAGAGAGAGAAAGAAAGAACAGAGAGAGAGTAAGAAAGAACAGAGAGAGAGGAAAGAAAGAACAGAGAGAGAGGAAAGAAAGAACAGAGAGAGAAAGAAAGAGGGGAAAGAAAGAGAACAGAGTGAGAAAGAACAAAGAGACAGAAAGAAAGAACAGAGAAAGAAAGAAAGATTAGAGAGAGAAAGAAAGGGGAAAGAAAGAACAGAGCGAAAGAAAGAACAGAGAGAGAGAAAGGAAGAGGGGAAAGAAAGAAAGAAAGAAAGAAAGAAAAAGGAAATAAAGAAGAGAAAGAAACAGAGAGAGAAAGAAATAAAGATGCTTTACACTATAGCAGCCTGGCTCCCATTGTAGTGCCCACCTGAGCCTCCTGGTGCATAACATATCATGATCCACTCACATGACCAACATCCCTGAGTCCAAGGCGATCCTGCTGTCCACGCTGAAATTACCTCATTTCCAGTCAGCTTCCAGCATGTCACTTCCGGAGGAACGACACGTGTGAATTTTAAAGTGCGTCTCGGGGCTCCGCCATGTACTCCTGTGTCCTCTGGAAAAGCAACCTCCCGGTTGGGGCAGTGGGGCAGACTCAAAATCGGGGCTGTCCTGCTGGATCCGGGACGTTTGGGAAGTATGAATGCTCCCCACCAAACACCTTGTACACGCATGGCTCCGCACACCTCATACACACACGGTTCCGTTTTCTATGCCTCGTACACACATGGCTCCACTCCGTAAACCTCGTACACATGCGGCTCTGCTCCGTACACCTTGTACACATGCGGCCACACTCTGTACACCTTGTACACACATCTCCACTCCGTAAACCTTGTACACATGTGGCTTTGCTCCATACACCTCGTACACATGCGGTTATGCTCCGTACACATTGTACACACGTCGCTCTGCTCCGTACACCCCGTACACACACGGTTCAGCTCCGTACACTTTGTACACACAGGACTCCGTTTCGTACGCCCCGCACATGCGACTCTGCTCCATACAACCCGTACACAAATGGCTCTGCTCCGTACACACGCGGCTCCGCTCCGTGCACCCCGTACACACGCGGCTCCGCTCCGTACACCCCGTACACACGCGGCTCCGCTCCGTACACCCCGTACACACGCGGCTCCGCTCCGTACACCTCGTACACACGCGGCTCCGCTCCGTACACCTCGTACACACGCGGCTCCCCTCCGTACACCTCGTACACACGCGGCTCCCCTCCGTACACCTCGTACACACACGGCTCTCCTCCGTACACACACGGCTCCGCTCCGTATACCTTGTACACACACGGCTCAGCTCCTTCCACCGCATACACACACGCTCTGCTACATCCACCCTGTAAACCCCTCCTGACGAGCACAGCAGAGTCCTGCATATACCGAGGCTCCTGATTATGTGACCCTTGACTCCTCCCCTCCTGTGACCTCAACACAGGTCCTGTTCGCAAAGACGAGAGAACAGCCTAACAAAGTCATTGCAGGCTGTGAGAATTCTCTGGGAGGGCGAGGATGGGGTGCATGGGGCTTATCTCCCTGCAGTGCGGGAAAAATAGACTCCCGGGCGGGACAGCGGGTGGGCGGGGCAAAAATAGGTATTAGACCTACCGGTAAAGATGTTTCCAGGAGTCCATCCTGACAGCACCATGGAGGACGTCCTCTTCCTCCTTACAGGGACAGGAAAAGCACACGAGAGGTTAAAAGGTCCCGTCCCACCCCATTTTCCTCAGTGATTTAACAAGTACCACAGCGTGGATAATGCAAGTAACACTTTAATGATACAATCATATTATAGCATATGACATAACATGAACAGGGAGGGAACTACCCGTGCTGTCAGGATGGACTCCTGGAAACATCATTACCGGTAGGTCTAATACCTATTTTCCAGGACGTCCACCTGACAGCACCATGGAGCGTACCAAAGAAGCTCCTCAGGGTGGTATTACCGCCTGGAGAACCTTTCTCCCAAATGCGGTCAGTTGACCAGCTAGCACATCAAGCTTGTAGTGCTTGCAGAATGTATTAAGTCTGGCCCATGTTGCTGCTCTACAGATTTGATCAACCGAGGCGCCCGCCCGTTCGGCCCACGAGGCCGATAGTGCCCTTGTAAAGTGGGCCTTTAAAGTATCTGGCGGGTTGGCGCCTTCAGCTTGGTAGGTGTCTGAGATTACTGAAGTAATCCATCTTGCGATGGTTGCATTAGAGGCTTTTTTCCCCTTATTTTTACCCCCAAAAAGAACGAACAGATTTGGGTCAATACGCCACCTGTTGGTGGCCTCTAAATAGTCTATAATTGCGCGTCTCACGCCCAGTGAGTGAAGACGCTGTTCCTTTTCATTATGGGGATTGTCACAGAAGGATGGTAACACTATTTCCTGGTTTATATTTTGGCAAGAGGCTACCTTTGGAATAAATGCCGGATCTAATCTTAAGATTATACGATCTTCTCTGACCTGGATATAGGGGTCTATGGTGGACAGGGCCTGGATTTCCCCTATTCTGTTGGCCGTGGTAATGGCTACAAGGAAGGCCGTTTTTCGAGTAAGAGTTGAAATGGTCATCTCTTCCCTGGGGACGTAAAGATCACTACATAGGAATCTGAGTACCAGGCCGAGGTCCCAAGGCGGGGTGAGCTGCCTAATCGTGAGGTGAAGACGCTGCGTGGCCTTTATGAATCATACTATGCAAGGATGAGAAGCTAGTGGGTAATCAAAGAAGGAGCTCAAGGCCGAAACCTGGACCTTTAAAATGCTGGGCTTAAGGCCTTTATTAAACCCTGACTGTAGAAGGTTTAGTATACTAGGGAGGTCAGGGGTACCCGCCACGAGGTCGGACCTGCCACTGTCCAGACAGAATCTCTTCCATATCTTCCGGTATATTGCGGATGTAACCGGTTTCCTGCTGGCCTGTAGGGTAGATATGACCTGATCTGATAAGCCCTTTGCCTTCAGGATGCAAACTGAAAGGTGGAGTCTTGCTGGATTCGGATGGCGGATCGGGCCCTGGTGGATGACGTCTTTCTTCAGAGGTAGCTCGACTGGGTTTTCCACTGCCATGGCCCCCAGTAGGGGAAACCAGCTTCTCCTTGGCCAGTATGGAACAACCATTATCACCTTTGCGCGGTCCTCGCGGATTTTCCTGAGTACGGCCGGTATGAGCGCCAGTGGTGTGAATGCGTAAGAGAGGGGTTCTTCCCAGGCCTGGCTCAGGGCGCCTATACCTTCCGGGTGGTCCGCCGCGTTCAAGGAGTAGAATCTGGCTATCTTTGAGTTTTTTTGGCTTGCGAAAAGGTCTATACTAGGGGTACCCAATGCTGACACAGTTGATGGAAGATCTCTTCCTTCAGTTCACACTCTGTCGGGCAGACCTGCTGTCTGCTTAGGTAGTCCGCTACCATGTTCTGGGAACCCTCTAGGTGGAATGCCGTTACTGAGAGGACTGTTCTCTCTGCCCAGGCGAATATTCTTCCTGCTAGGGCCTGGAGTGGTCGGTGCCTGGGGCCTCCATGGTGTTTCAGGAATGACACTGCTGTTACGTTGTCGGATAATACTGGGACATGTCGATTCTTCAGGACTGACCGGTTCCGCCACAGGGCTTCCCAGACCGCATAGAGTTCCCTGAAGTTGGAGGATCTGCTTCTGATGTCTACTGGCCATCTTCCCTGGAAAATCTTCCCTTTTACGTGGGCTCCGCATCCCCACGTACTGGCGTCTGATGTGAGTACCACGTATGGAGAGTTGTCCATAATACACCCACCTGGAGGTTCTTGGGCTGTGTCCACGACCACAGTGATTTTTTCACTAGTCCTGGCAACCTTATGGGTCTGTCGAGTGAAGCCTGACTCCTGTCCCATATTGCGAGGATCTCCCTCTGTAATGGTCTCAAATGAAACTGGGCCCATCTGACGCATGGAATGCAAGCTGTCATTAAGCCCAGAACCTCCATTGCCCCTCTTATGGAGGAGCGATGCTTCAAGAGGTCTCCGGCTCTGTCTTGAATAATCTTCTGCTTTCCTTTTGGTAGCAGGGATATCCTGTCTTCTGAGTCTAGGAGAACTCCGAAGAAGACCTTTCTGCACTCTGGTATGAGGTCTGACTTCTGCCAGTTGATCACCCAGCCGAGGAACTCCATTACTGTAATTGCTCGGTTCCTGTCTCGAATGAGCGCTTCCTCGGATCCTGCCACCAGGAGGAAATCGTCTAAGTATGTTATAATCATGATACCCTGACCTCTCAGGTAGGCCACTACCTCCGCCACCAGCTTTATGAAGACTCGGGGGGCCGAAGCCAGCCCGAATGGAAGGCATTGGAACTGGAAGTGGCAGGTCCGGGTTGGTAATTTGACTGCGAATCTTAGCAGACTCTGGGATGAAGGATGGATAGGGACCTGATAGTACGCACTCTTCAGGTCAAGGGTGCACATGACAGCGTCCCTGTCTATTAGCTGTATTGCAGACCGAATTGATTCCATCTGGAATCTCTTGTACCCAGAGGCGTATCTAGGCTTTCTGGCACCCGGGGCAAGAATTCGGTTCGGCGCCCCCCCCCCGCCCAAGTACATATGCGACTTGAACACTTAGCCATGTACCTGCGAGCTGCTCCTCCTAATGCTCTCAATGTTCAGTAAAAAACTGAGAGAAGCAGGAAGAGAAGCTCGTTGTCACAGGACCATACCTATGAAAATCGCATATGAGTGAAGTGTCCATGTGATGACCACTGTAACCTGCAGAGCTGAATCCTGACATTGCAGCTTCTGAATTCTCACAACGAATGCACTGCACACTTTTAGGATTCTATCTTGCCGATGTACAGTCATGTCAGCACAAGTATGTGGTTTATATACTTCTGGCCACATTCCGACTAGACGTGCCCGGCCTCGCTCTGTTCATTTTCATTGAGTGAGGCCACACATGTCTAGTCAGCATGTGACCACATGTATGTAAATTACCAGCACGAGAGAATCCTAACAGCGTTCAGTGAGCACTGTGAGAATTCAGAAGTCTGCAGTCACATAGAATGACTGCAGACTCAGCACAAACCTGGACAACCCCTATAATGTTCCTAACAAATAAAAACATGAGAATTAGTCAGAATCACAAATAACATTTACATCCAAGTACCTTATAGATGACGTCGTCTCTGCAGTCAGTCACCTTTTCTTCTAGACCCCATGATGAGTTTTTTCATCCACAGCCGTCTCTGTAGACGTCCATCTTCTCCGGTCTTCTGCAGCAAATCTCCACACGACGCCCTTAAAGATAGAAGTGTCATTATAATGCTCCTAAATAAAAATATCTGCAATATACTGTCACCTCACACTGTTCCCCTCTAGCATCCCACCTGTTCACTATACTGTCTCCTCATATATTTACCCCCTCACTCTCTATACTGTCTGCTCACACATATCCCTGACTCCCCATACTGTGTCCATCCACATACATTAACCCATTCGCTCCCCATACTGTCTGCACCAATCCCCCATACTGTTTCCTCATACATACTCTTTATTTTGTGTCCTCAAATCTCCCCACACATTAAATCCCCCCATCCCCAATCCCCCACACACATTAAGTACCCCCATCCCCATTCCAAGTCCCTCCACACATTAACACAATCCCCACTCATTAACCCCCATCAGCACTCCAAATCCCCCCACCCCCACTCCAAATACCCCCACACATTAACCCCAACCCCACTCATTAACGCCCCCATACATTAACCCCCATCCCCATTCATTAACCCCCGCACACATTAACCCAATCCCCACTCATTAACCCCATCACCACTCCAAATCCCCCCACACATTAAATAACCATCTCCACTCCAAATACCCCCACACATTAACCCCCATACCCATTCATTAACCCCCACACACATTAACCCCCATCCCCACTCATTAATGCCCCCACACATTAACCCCCATCCCTATTCATTAACCCCCGCACACATTAACCCCCATCACATTAAATAACCCCCATCTCCACTCCAAATCCCCCCACACATTAACCCCATGGCATCCCCACTCATTAACCCCCACACACATTAACCCCCATCCCCTCTACAAATCCCCCCATCTCCACTCATTAACTCCCCCTCATCTCCCATCTTCAGTGGTTCTTCAGCTCCACAGAGGAGCACACTTACCACCAGCGTTTGCTTTGGGCGCCGGGGAGTGACGTCAGCAGCGTGATCACATGACCTGATCACGCCGCTGACGTCGCTCTGGCCCGGCGGTCAGAGCTTCAATTGTACTGGCGTCTGTATAGACGCCAGTACAATTGTTCCCTGGGAGCCGGCACGCGCTCCTTCTCTGTGCCGGCTGTCAGCTTGACAGCTGACACAGAGAACCGCCGACTCTCAGGCCGGGGGGGCGGCAGAACGCAGCCGCCAAGGAGGACACTGCGGACCGCTGCATTAGGCGGCCCGACTGCGCCCCCCTGCTGGCTGCGCCCGGGGCAAATGCCCCGGCTGCCCCCCCTAGATACGCCCCTGCTTGTACCTGACCCAGGCATTTAAAGGTTTTAAATTTATAATAGTTCGGGCCTCTCCAGATGGTTTTGCAATGGAGAACAGGGAGGAGTAGTGTCCCTTTCCCCGTCAGAGGAACCGGTACTATAACCTCTGAACTGATCACGTCCTGTATGTCCGTCCACATGGCGGAGTCCGCAGGGACTATGGTGGGGGAAATGTATGTGTCGGGGGAGGGGAGTAAAGTTCTATGTTGTAACCCTCCGCAATGGTTCTGAGGACCCACTGGTTATGGGTAACTCGGGCTCAATTTACTGCAAAGTGGCGCAGTCTTCCCCCGATACCTATGGCGTCATTGCCTCCTAGATCTGGAGATCTGTGGGAGCTCCTATAGGAGCCTCTGTTGGGCCTGGCTTGGCTCGTAAAGTTGGCTTGGCTCCTAGAGAAGGGGCCTCTCCGAAAGGACTGGGGCCGCTTAGGTTTTTCTCCTGGGAACCCTTTATTCTTGTCGGGCACTAGCTCTAAACTGTTATCTAGGGCTGGTCCAAATACACTTAGGCCCGAGAAGGGGATGGAGCATAGCTTCGCCTTCATTGTCCCCCGACCAGCATTTAAGCCAGACCGCTCTCCGAGCTGCATTAGAAAGGGAGCTGTTTCTGGCTGCAAACCTTACTGATTCAGCTGACGTATCCGACAATAACGCCGTGGCCGATTTCATGAGGGGAAGGGATGCTAGGATCTCGGATCTAGGGGTCTTGTTGATTAGGTGTTCCTCCCACTGCCCCATCCACAGAAACATAGACCTGGCCACCAAGGTGGCTGCTATGTTAAAACGTCCGCCTTCCTGTCCATTGGGTCCCGGAGACTTGATGAGTCCTCGAACGGGATGGCGGTCTTCTTGGTGACCTTAGCTACCGGAACATCAATTTTCGGAACTTCCTCCCATGATCGTGTTTCCTCGGGATCAAAAGGCAGTCAACTCTTAAAGTCACAGGATAGCATGAGACGGTGTTCCACCTCCTTCCACTCCTCAAGGACCATTGTTTTGATGTGTTCACTTACAGGGAACACAGTCTGTCTCCGAGCCACCAATCCTCCGAACATCAGGTCCTGTCTAGATTGCGGCTTAGGAACGTCCTCGATCTGCATGGTGTTCCTCACCACCTGGACCAACTCGTCTGTGTCCTCTAGCCTGAACAGGTATTTACTGCCTCGATCCTGTCAGTCCGGCGGGATCTCTCCTTCCTCCTCTGGATCCGAGTCCCGGAAGTCTGACCCTTCGTTAGAGCTTGCCTTGGACACTGGCTCTGCCTCCCACCTCGGACGCTTGCGGCTTGGCCCTGGACTGAGGGACTGCTGCTGTACGAGGCTGACTCTGGAGGCTTGGACTTCCTCCCATATCAAGGATCTCATCTCGGAGAGGAGGGATGGCTGCTCGTCTCTTATGACCCTTGATGTGCAGGGTCCACAGAGGGTTTTGCTATAGGTGTCTGGCAGCTTTACCCTGCATACAGGGCATCTGACCGACTTGGATGTGGCCTTCGCGGGGTCCTTAGTCATTGTCGGGGGGCCTGCTGGGATTCCCTTATCCTATTGATTTAAGGTAGGGTAGTCAGGTCAGTCGTCCTGGGTTGCGGGGATGGCTGTGGGGAGTGTGGTCTGCGCCAGGCGCACTTACCCTTCCATTCGCCGGAGCCTCTGTATCCATCCTTACCGCAGTCTGCGCTTCCAGAGAGACGCTGAGCTCCTGGAGCGCGCGCTGAGATTCAAACCTCACAATAGGCTGGGAATCGCTCCGGCCGCTTCCACTTCCTGCCCAGACGCTAGCCCCTCCTGCACCTCTGACGGCGCTCTCTCCGTGATGCCGGCACCCGCCCAGCCCGCTGCCTGCGGGGGACCGGCCTTCACCTGCCATGGCGGCCACTGATTGGAGCCGAGAGCCTCCCACCGCGAGGAGCGACTCCCTCCAGAAGCGTCGTCCTGCTCCTGGCCTTTGGGCAGAGGGACTTCCCACCGGGAAGTTTCAGCCCCGGGCGTCTTGACAGGGGGAAGGTTTGGACTGGCCGATCAATCCCCCTGGGCCCTCCGGAAAGCTCTGCAGCGTTCCTCTCGCATGTCCCTCCGTGCAGGGACAGGAAAAACACTGAGGGAAATGGGGTAGGACTGGACCTTTTAACCTCTCATGTGCTTTTCCTGTCCCTGTAAGGAGGAGGACGGGAAAACGGGACTGTCCAGCCTAATCCGGGATGGTTGGGAGCTATGTATTGCCGCAGCTTCACCAAGACCCTCCACCCCATTGTCCAGATACCATCCTCATCTCTGACCTTGGTGAGTCCAGAGACAAGGTCACAATGTCTCCGGAGCCACACCATGTCCTGTGGAGGAACTGCCTTATTCCAGAAGGTGATATTTACTGTGACTGTGTCCTGCCTGGAGATAGGAACCAAAATAAACTTATTCCAGCCCTCAGCATCTCAGAACTTGGAGTAATTGTCCCAGAATCTATCCAGGTCAGACATGAGCTTGAAGCTGACCTCGTAGCCCTGCCTGTCCTGAAGATTAGACACCGCCAGTATCTCACTTAATGTAATACAAACAGGGCCGGACTGGGACAAAAAAGCAGCCCTGCCACACAAACCCCACCAGCCTACATACTATAGCACTCATCAGCCCTGATCAGTGAATTTTTGCTATACTTTGTTGTCCCCTCATCACTCTATTAAAGGAGTTATTTGAAGAGCCACATATTAATGGCGTCACAGTGCGTATGATTGACTACAGCTCCATTTACATGGTGCTCTTCAAAGCTACATTTCCCAGGATCATGGGGGTCCCAGTGGTCAGATCCACAACAAACAGAAAGTCATACCCTATCCAAAAGATAGGGGAGAACTTCCAAATTTGGATAACCCTCCATACAGTATTATGGGCACCACATAGTCCTCCAAACAGTATTATGTGCATCACTTAGTCCTCCATACATTGTTATTGGTACGACATAATCCTCTTTACAGTATTATGGGCACCATATAGTCCTCTATACAGTATTATAGGCACCATATAGTCCTCCATACAGTATTATGGGCCCCACATAGTCCTCCATACAGTATTATGGGCAAAACATAGTCCTACATACAGTATTATGGGCACAACATAGTCCTACATACAGTATTATGGGCATCACATAGTCCTCCATACAGTATTATATGCACCACATAGTCCTCCATACACTATTATGGGCAACACATAATGCTATATACAGTATAATGGTCCCATATATTGCTCCATACAGTAAAATGGGCCCCACATATTCTTCCATATAGTACAATGAGCCCACAAAATGCTCCATACAGTATTACGGGCCCCATACATTACTGTATACAGTTTTATGGGTCCCATATAATTCTCCATACAGTATAATGGGCCCTCATACTGTATATTACTTCAAACAGTATAATGGGCCCCATATATTACTTCATACAGTATAATGGACCCCATATAATACTTTTCCCTGTCGCCACTGCTCTGGTCTCCTCAGTGTATTCTGCTTGGCACAGAGGATGCGCTGTAGTGATATCATTGTGCCCCCTGCACTAAGACATCACAGATCTCAGACGCAGAGGGGGAATGATGGGAGAGGGAGCATCAGCAGCTGGCTCCCTCACTCATCATTGTTTTCAACTGTGTTGGCGCTAGCACCGGAGCCCCACTACTTACAAACCCCATAGTATGCCAAGTCCCCGACGGCACTTGCCCGCTTTCGCCAGGTGGTGATGTCAGCCCTGATATGTGTCATAATTGAGCACCACCAAATATTAACCAGTAGGTAAAATGCTTTTAGGACACACACCCTTAAATCAAAGGAATTTATAAAAAGAAAATAATCAGCACACCGATAAAATAAGAGAAAAGTGGAGGACTCTTTATTAGCCCATGTGGTAATAGTTCAATTCCATAGCAGCGAAATGATCTGTTATAGATCCAAACTTTGTCACATGGGCTAATATAGAATCCGCCACTTTGCACAATTCATCGGAGCGCTTTTTATTTTCATAGATACGCACACTTAGAGCAGATACTTATATTTACACCATGTATACAGGACAGGAGGAGTATACACAAAGTACACAGCTTTACACTATATACTGTGGTAAGGAATGGAGCTGTGTACTATATAGTGTAGAGATGGGCCAGTGTATAAAGTGTGGATTCCACACTATATACTATATACACAGCAGCATACTATATGAACAGCTCTACACTATATACACACAACCCTACATTATAATTGACAGTATTATACTATACTTGAGGTGTGCCCGATGCTATCGCATCGGGAGGGAAGTGTGTGTGGTGGGGTGTGTATCCCGCCGCTGCCTGCCCACCCACCTCCGTGCAGTCACAGCCGGCAGGAAAGACGGTGGTTTGCGGCCTGTGTTGGAGATGGGGTCAGCAGGAAAGACTGTGGTTTGCGGCCTGTGCTGGAGATGGGGTCGACAGGAAAGACTGTGGTTTGCGGCCTGTGCTGGAGATGGGGTCAGCAGGAAAGTCTATGGTTTGTGGCCTGTGCTGGAGATGGGGTCGGCAGGAAAGACGGTGGTTTGTGGCCTGTGCTGGAGATGGAATGCGGCGCCACCAGAGGGCACCCGCACCCCATCTCCAGCACAGGCCGCAAGCCGCTGTCTTTCCTGCTGGCTGTGACTGCACGGAGGTGGGTGAGCAGGCAGTGGCAGGATGCAGCGGGTATCCCGGCGGCAGGGGTCCCGGCGGGGGGGGTCCGGCGGCAGGTGTCCTGGTGGCGGGGGTCCGGCGGCGGGGGTACTGGCGATGTCCCACTGGTGGTACTGCGCAAGGGCCTGGTACCACCAGCGGGTGTCATATTGGAATACCCATCACTTGGGTATTCCAATATGGCGGTCGGCTTACTTCCGCTGCGGTGGATTGTGGGATTAGAGGACATCCAGACGGAAGTGGATGACGGACAATTTAAGGCAATTATATATATATAGATTATGTTACATACTGCTGAATATATATCACATTGAGACTACTGTATCTACTGTATATACAGTACATTTGTATATATGGGTGCTGGGGCTGATGTATATACGGGTGCTGGGGCTGATGTATATATGAGTGCTGGGGCTGATGTATATACGGGTGCTGAGGCTGGTGTATATACAGGTGCTGCCGAGGCTGATGTATATACCGGTGCAGTGCTGGGGGCCGATGTATTTTAATTTAAACGTGTTTGGGCTGGGATTACACTCACCCAGACCCAGACTGAATACCGGCAGGAGATTACAGGTGCGGGTAGGAGCTCCGCAATTCCTGTGCTGTGTGTCCCAGTCCTTGAAACTTCAGGCTGCATCCAGGGGCGGGAGAGCAGAGCGCTTTCTGTCCGCTCACATAGAACGTCCTGATGTCAAAGTCAGCATGTTCTTAACCCCTGCAGCAGCGGTCCTGCTACATGCACTGCAAGCAATGACTGCTGCTTGCGTGCACCTGTGTAACCGGGCATACCTCCCAACTTTTGAAGAAGGGAAAGAGGGAAAAAGGGTGCGGCATGCACCGCGGCAAATATTCGGCCATGCTCGACCACACCCATTTCACAACTAGTCACACCCATGTCCATGCCCCAACCACACCCATTTAGCACTGCTGATCACACTGACTGGTACTGAGGGCACAGTGGCTGGTACTGAGGAAAAGAAGGAAAGAACAGAGAGAGAGAGAAAAAACAAAACAGAGAGAGAAAGAAAGAACAGAGAGAGAAAGAAAGAAAGGGGACAGAAAAAAGAACAGAGAGAGAGAGAAAAAAAGAAAGAGGGAAAAGAAAGAACAGAGAGAAAGAAAGAGGGGAAAGAAAGATAGAAAGAGGGGAAGAAAGAAAGAACAGAGAGATAGAGAGAAAGAAATATGGGAAAGAAAGAACAGAGAGAGAGAGAGAGACAAAGAAAGAGACCAGAGAGGGAGAGAACAGAGAGAGAAAGAAAGAACAGAGGGAAAGAAAGAAAGAGGGAAAGAAAGAGAACAGAGAGAGAAAGAAAGATTAGAGAACGAAAGATTAGAGAGCGAAACAAAGAACAGAGTGAAAGAAAGAGGGGAAAGAACAGAGAGAGAAAGAAATAGGGAAAAGAAAGAGGGGAAAGAAAGAACAGAGAGAGAAAGAAAGGGGAAAGAACAGAGAGAAAGAAAGAAAAAGAACAGAGAAAGAAAGAGTGGACGAAAAAAAGAACAGAGAGAGAGAAAGAAAGAGGGGAAAAAAGAACAGAGAGGGAGAGAGAAAGAAAGAGGGGAAAGAAAGAAATAAAGAAAGAACAGAGAGAAGGAAAAAGAACAGAGAGAGAAAGAAAGAGTGGACAAAGAAAGAAAAAGCAGAGAGAAAGAAAGAACAGAGAGAGAGAAAGGAAGAGGGGAATGAAAGAAAGAACAGAGAAAGAAAGAAAGAACAGAGAGAGAGAAAGAAGGAAAGAAAGAACAGAGAGAGAAAGAAATAAAGATTCTATAAAGATACTATAGCAGCCCGGCTCCCATTGTAGTGCCCACCTAGCCTCCTGATGCAGGACATATCATGATCTACTCACATGGCCGACATCCCCGATTCCAAGGCAATCCAGCTGTCCGCGCTGTCGGAGGAGCACAAGGTGATCGATCTGAAGCATTCCCTGAAGTCCCTCCATGGTCCCGTCACAATCTCCTCACGAAATTACCTAATTTCCGGTCAGCTTCTATCACGTCACTTCCGGTAGAACGTCACGTGCGAGTTTTAAAGTACTCCTTGGGGGCTCGGCTGTGTACTCCTATGTCCGCGGAAGAAGTAAGCTCCCGGCTGGGGCAGTCTCTCTCTCAAAATCGGAACTTTCCCGCTGGATCCGGGACGGTTGGGAGGTATGAATGCTCCCCACCCTACACCTCGTACAATGATAAATAAAAATGACAGACCACAAGGCTGAAACAGTATAACATCATATATTACGTGTGGGTGCAGATGAAAAGAAAACCAACACAATCAGCCCATGGAAAATCAGTGTAGGACACACTGTAATCAATAAGAAGCAGCAAAAGGAAATCAGTGCATAGATGTCCAAGGTATGGTAAAATCATAAATCTTTATTACATAACACAGGTAGAAAAGCACAAACAATGACAGACAAAGGGTGACACAAGCAGAAGCAGAGCAAAGGGGTATACAGTGTCAAAAACCTCACTCTGACCCTTATCGTGAGTAAACACCTGGTGGTAAAAATAAATAAGTGTCCAAGTATAAACACCCAATATATAACAGGCAGACCAGTGAAAAGCAGTAAGGGGTAAAATCCCCAGCTGGACAGCCATATGATCAGGGGTGAAATTGCAAAGACACAAAAGCAAAGTAAACATACCAGGAGGGGAGAGGGCAGAGACACTGAATCCCAAGCTCAGCTGACCCCGACGTACCTTTCGGAAATGATCTTCCTTCCTCAGGGGGTGTGTCAATAGGATGTTAATTGCGGTTTAAATAGGGGAAGTAAAAGCAAGCACCAATCATGAGGGGTGATGCTGACCAATCCCCCCACGTCCCCCATCACTGCCTGGACTGGCGCTGATCAGCACGGGGCCCCGTGACGTCAGACGCCAGACCACAGGCAGACGGAGGTGGGACAGGAAGCGCGTCCACCCACACATATACAGGAACAGGAAAGACGGCCGCAGCCATCTTGGATATGGGCAAAAGGCAGGAAATCTGCCAGAACTGTGAAGGGGAATAGTGAGCGTCCCTGAAAGGACCTCACAAGATAGAAGCGGGCTGAATAGCGCTAAAACTAATAATGTACCCTAATATAACAATGTAGTAATGCATCACAAATGATATGCAAATTAATTAATATATAGGGGAGCGCAAATAGGGCATTAACAGGAAATGTAAATGTAAACTAAAAGTATAAATTACACATGGGCAGCAAGAATAATCGGTAAAATGAGAGGTAGAGCACATAATATTACAGAGTTAATAACAGTAACCAGTATTCAGTGCCCATACCTATCATATATAATCGAATACATGATTTTAAATACATAAATCCGCACAAAAGCTGTATACGTGTCGATATATACATCAGTACACACATCCATAATATTGAGCCATAAAATACACCTACATATGGATACAGCAACATCATTAGTCCAGCATTCATAGTAATGAGATGGAGAAAAAATAAGGACTAGGGCACCACCATATTCTCCATGAAAATGTGCCATAAAATAAACTTGCACATAAATACAGAGACATTATTAAACCAACATTCATAGTATTGTGATGAAAAAAAGATGAGGCCTTGAAACCGCCAAATTCTCCATTCAAAATGTGCCATAGAGTAAACTGGCACATAAATACAGAGGCATTATTAGTCCAGCATTCATAGTATTGCGATGAGGGAAAGATGAGGCCTTGAAACCGCCATATTCTCCATACAACAATGGAGAAGTAGATATATCTTCATCTTCCCAAGTAAGATATCCATCCAACCCAACAAGGAAAGCCACAAGAAAACCATCAGACAGGTGCCTGCAATTAAAACTAAAATAAAAACAAATGTTAAAACCAACGACACAAAGAGTCACCCAAATGGCAGCAGCAGAAGAGGGGATAGAGAGGACAATCATAAAAATGGAGCAAATGACAGACACTCAATGAGACCCCTCGGATGAACCGTTTGCAACTTCCAGATCCACCTGGTTTCCAATTGACCCAGCCTTTTAGATAGGCCCCCACCTCTGATATCTATTCTCAAAGCCTCGATGCCACGCACTTTAAATAAAGATGCGTCACATTTATGATGATCTTTGAAGTGCTTGGGAATAGTTCTCAGGGTGGAGTCATCCATGTGGTCCCGTGCCGCCTGGATCCCCAACACATGCTCCCGCACACGGACCTTTAGTTGGCGTGTTGTAAGGCCAACATAAATAAGATCACACGGACAAGTGGCGTAATAAATTACGTATCTTGTCGTGCATGTGATTCGTTGTTTAATGGTGAAAGTTTGATCACCATCCGAGTTGGTGAAATCATTGCATCGCAATATGTTGGGGCAGGCAACACAGTGACCACATGGAGAACAACCACCCCTGAGAGTAAAGGAGTCCAGGAATGAGGGTCTATAACCACCAGAATAGTGACTAGAGACCAAATGGTCTCTTAAATTTTTTGCCTGTCGAAATGCCAAAGACGGTCTTTCGGTGGTAAATTTATTAATGACTGGGTCAATCCGGAGTATAGGCCAGGCCTTTTGTAAAGCCGTCCGAACGGCATTAGATCTGGAGTTGTAAGTGGTAACGAACCTCACAACCTGCCGATCCCTAGACTCAGTAGATGACCCCATTTTATACAGTAAATCTTGTCTAGAAGTATGTTTGGCACGATTAAAGGCTCGCTTCAGTGATCTACGACTGTATCCACGATCTAAGAAGCATTGACGGAGCTCATTTGCACGATAGAAGAAAGTTTCATCCGTCGAACAAATACGACGTAATCGTAAAAATTGCCCAACTGGGACAGATTTAATAATATGTTCTGGATGAGATGACGTAGCGTGAAGTAAGGAGTTGGTAGCCGTAGTCTTTCTGAAGATGTCCGTCTGTAAAAACCCGGCAGAGTCCCTCCTAACAGTAACATCTAGAAAATCCAAAGCCTCTGAACTGTACGTAAATGTTAAATGGATGTTACGGTCATTGCTGTTCAAAATGGTCATCAACCGCTCAAGGTCGACGGGCGTGCCCTGCCAGATGAAGAAAACATCATCAATGTACCGCGTCCAAAAGGGGACGCGGCCCATTGACGAAACCTCATCTGACAGAAAGAGGTCCCTCTCCCACAGCCCCAGGAATAGGTCCGCATAGGAAGGCGCAAAGGCCGCTCCCATTGCGGTACCCTGGAGCTGCAGGTATCAGAACCCCTTAAACACAAAGAAATTGTGTGTGAGAGTGAACTCTAATAGCTCCAGCAGAAGGTCCCTTAGGCCTAATGACAGGCCAGATGTATTCAAGAAAAATCTCACGGCTCTCAATCCGTCAGTATGTTTGATGTTAGTATAAAGGGACTCTACATCTGCTGAAACTAAAAGAGTATCACTCTCAAGGCAAAGCCCGTCGACCCTGCGCAGAAGATCCCCAGTGTCAGGGAGGAAGGAAGGAAGGCTGGACACAAGAGGTTGCAGATGGTAATCTATCCATTTATTAACATTCTCCAGAAAATTGCCCCGTCCAGATACAATCGTTCGTCCGGGTGGTACGGAGGCATTCTTATGTATCTTAGGGAGTAAGTACAATGTAGGGATCGCAGGTTCAGATACCAATAATGCCGAACATAGCGGCTTGGTGATAATGCCGTCCTGCAGAGATCTTTTTAATATGGTTTCCAACTGAGATGAATAGGACGAGAGGGGGTTATACATCAACTTCCTGTAACAGGATTTGTTGTTTAACTGACGAAATGCCTCCCTCTCGTACATCTCAATTGGCCACAGGACGACATTACCACCCTTGTCAGCCAGTTTGATAAGAACACCTGGCAGTTTTTGTAAATACCCCAAACGCTGTCTTCCCTCCCTATTAAGGTTATCTCCAGCAATAAAGCTGGGAATTTTGTACAGTTCATCCGTTACCACCCGGACGAACATATCAATATTGGCACACGAAGATAACGCAGGAAACTTAGTAGATCGTGGGCGAATTGAAGGAGGGATCTTACCTCCATCAGGGCAATTTTCCAAGGAGAGTTCCTCAAGTATCCTTAAAGCCTCCTGTTCCTCCTCTGTGGGAAACAATGTAGAAGCATCATTAGAATCAAAGTACCTTTTGAACAGCAACGACCTAGCAAAAAGATGTACATCATTAATAGTCCCAAAAAGATCAAAGTGAGAGGCTGGACTGAAGGAGAGACCCCTGCCGAGGAGACACAGATCGGCATCAGAGAGACTTAGCTCACTTAAGTTAATCACCTTATTGTCACGCTTGGGATGGATCACATTTCTTCTATATGGATGGAATGCATGATCGCGTAGTCTAGAAGTCTCATTCGTTGCAGTAGTGGATACGGAAGAGAGGTCTGAGTGTCCACTCAAAGATGACACAGAAAGAGAAGAAGATGTCTTACGTAGATTGGAATGTTGAACCACATTCCTTCTCCACATATATACCCTTTTGGACTGATAGTCCTTAATATCCCGGTTAAATTTTGCTATTTGATTATCCTGGATTTTTTTAACCAAAGAGTCCATGGATTTGTCTAGATCTTCTTCAAATTTCTGTAATTTGTCTACTGGACAGCCATTATGGAGCTCATTAAGTGTAGTGTCAATTAACAAATCCAGGCTAGCAATGGTGGAGGTATTATGTTCAATTAAACATAGCATAAGAAACATTGAGCAATTATTGCACGACTCCTCCCACTTGGCTATAAAGGTCTCATCCTCAATAGGGAAAGAGGGAATGACTTTTACCCTGAGACCGATTCCACCATAGTTTAGATCGTTTAGAGAGCAAAATTTTACCCTGTACACGTTTCGAAGTGGAAAACACTTCTTCAGGGGATGACAAATATCATCCCCTGAAGAAGTGTTTTCCACTTCGAAACGCGTTGGGATTAAATGGGAATAAATGATTGATCTTTTAATATAACTGGATTGTGTATTATGTCAAGCAGCGCATGAAAGTCCAAAAAATAAGGTCCATAAGAAGCGATATCTTACACATTATCATGAGCAGCATCATTATCATCAGGGTCACGTCCAGTACAGAATGTGAAACGCCTCCAACCCCCGACCCCATGGGCACAGCATCACCAGCCACAGTCTGTGCCTCAGCCTCATCAGTACAAACAACCTCACATATACTGTCCTGCTCCTGTGTGGGGCACTCTGGGACCTGTGGTGCCGCTGCTGGAGTCTGAAGTGTATGCTCTTGTTTACACTCGGCTGCCTCAGCCTCATCAGCACACTCACATATACTGTCCTGCTCCTGTGTGGGACACTCTGGGACCTCTGGTGCCTCTGCTGGAGTCTGAAGTATATGCTCTTGTTCACACTCGGCTGCCTCAGCCTCATCAGCAGTCTCACATATACTGTCCTGCTCCTGTGTGGGGCACTCTGGAACCTGTGGTGCCTCTGCTGGAGTCTGAATTGTATGGTCTTGTTCACACTCAGCTGCCTGCTGCTGCAGTTTTTTTCCCCCATGGAAGCAGAAGCGGGCAGCCTGCAACACTGGCCGTGTCCGCTGCTGGGGGTCCCGTCCTGAACATCAGGGGTCCTGGTCTCTACAGCACAGTCCTGCTTATAGGAGGCGAACTGCTCCCGATTCCTGTAGGTCTCTGCCAGGGGCCCCATGCTCTCCAGCACAGATTCAATGTCCTGCACAACTTCCATCTCCCCTGTCACCAAATCCGCAAGCGGAAAACCGCAGTGGAAAACCGCACAAAAATCGCAATAAAACCGCAGGAAAAATGGAAGAAATCCGCAGGAAAAATGCAGGTCATTTGAGTTGCGGATTTCTTCCATTCTGCGCGGAAAAATCCGCAGGGCTAAAAAGTCCGTCTGCACTCAGCCTTAGGCTACTTTCACATTAGCGTCTTTTAGCGCTGCGCTTTGTGCGCAATAGAAATGCATGCAAAATATGCATCATGTGTTTTGCCTGCGTTTGCGTTTTTTAGGCGCATGCGTTTTAACCAGTTTCTAGCCATGTTAACTCTTACAAGATGAAATTAAGAATGAGATTGATCCAAAGATAAAACTGATGAAATGTGAGAGCCTGGATGTTTGCAGACGAGAGCTGGACATTCGAAAAGAAAACCTGGACAAAGATGTAAACTCTGTGCCCAGAAAGGAAACTTGGGCTATGGAGAAAAAGAGGGGAGCCAGAGCCCAGAAGGAGAACAGAAAACACTCCATTGGCAATATGGACATTAAATATAAAACTGTGCATGGTGTGGAGCAAGGAAAGTCTGCTAAGCAATGCAGCCCTTATATCAGCCGCACAATGTGAAGGGTCTGAGGCAGCAGACAATGCAGGGAATGCTGCAGAGGAAAGTGTGTCAGCAAATGAGGAGTTAACTGCAGTGCCCTGTGTATGCAGCATTGAAGGGAGCTCAGCTCTTGTGAGGGATAAAGTGAGTGCCCCCTGTACTGACATTGTGTGCAAGACCCCGCTCAGTGCTGTATATGAGACCCCGCTCAGTGCTGTGTGTGAGATCCCGCTCACTGGTGCTAATGAATGTCTGCACCAGATGCAAACATTATAATGGACTCTGAGACTGAGTGCAGACGGACTTTTTAGCCCTGCGGATTTTTCTGCGCAGAATGGAAGAAATCCGCAGGTCAAATGACCTGCATTTTTCCTGCGGATTTCTTCCATTTTTCATGCGGTTTTCTTGCAGTTTTTGTGCGGTTTTCCACTGCGGATTCCCCCCTGCAGATTTGGTGACAGGGGAGATGGAAAACCGCACAAAAGAAGTAACATGCTGCGGATTTTGTACCGCAGGAAAACCGCGCGGAAAAATCCGCAGCGTCTGCACAGCGGTATTTTTTTCATTGATTTTAAGGCTACTGTACATCACAATGCGGATATGCAACGTTTCAGTGCGGTAAAATCCGCTGCAGAACCACTGCAAATCTGCATTGTGTGCACACAGCCTTAACCTTTCATGTCAGTGAATGGAGACAGTGTTATACATCAGTCAGTGGTAATGGAGTCTATGTCATGCATGTCAGTGAATGGAGACCACACTGCAGTAAGGCTACGTTCACACGTAGCGGAAATTACCGCGAGAATTCTGGATTCCATTCCGCGGGAAAATTGCATTTTAAATTCCCACTATTTTCCCGTGGAAAAACTAGCGATTTGCAAGCGGAATTAGCTTGCAGAATGCTAGCGCTTTCCAAGCGATCTGGAGCATTGCTTGGAAAACTGATTGACAGGTTGGTCACACTCATCAAACATAGTGTTTGACGAGTGTGACCAACTTTTTACTACTGATGCTGCTTATGCAGCATCAGTAGTAAAAGATAGGATGATAGTAAAAGATAGGATGTAAAAAAAATAAAAAATATTGTTATGCTTACCTTCCGGGGTCCCGCGCAGCCTTCCCACCTCTTTCTACGCTCCCGCTCCCAGTAATCCTTTGCGAGAATGACCGCGATGGTGTCCGTTCTCGCGGGATCGCGACGTCTCGCGGTCATTCGCGATGACATCGCTTACTGGGAGCGGGAGCGTGGAGAGAGGCGGGAAGGCTGCGCGGGACCCCGGAATGTAAAAATAACAATATTTTTTATTTTAAATTCTATTTTTTACAGGGATATGGTGCCCAGAGCCCGGAGGACCGTCTCCTCTCCTCCGGACTGTGGGTACCATCCTCAAATGTTCTGCTTACTTTTTGCATGGTGTGCACAGCCACATGCGGAAAGTAAGCAGAACAATGCATTCCTATGGGTGCGGGATCTCCGCGATTCCGCTAAATTAATGAGCATGCTGCGTCTTTTACCGCGAAGCGATTCCGCTGCGCAAAAAACCGCAGCATTAGCATAGCATTTCGGAATCCCATAGGATGCTTATTTTTCGAGGGAAAATCGCGCGTTTAAAGCTGTCGCAAAAACGCGAAAAAAACGCTACGTGTGAACTCAGCCTAATAAACGACTCTGAACTGTCAGTGGTAATGGACTCTGAACCCTCCAGTTCAGTGAATGAAGACTACATTGTGCAACACTCAGTAGTGGATCTGGGTGTTTTTGTAGCACACACAGGTGTTAGTGTTCATGGGGCCGGGGTGAGCTCCAGCACTGATTCTACTGCTGACCAACATCAATTCAGGAGACTGTTCTCCAGTGTCACAAGACTAGTGAACCCTCCACCTCAGAGGAGGAACACAGGATAAAGTACACAGGACCAGAGGAGAACATCCCATCCAGAATTTATATTGGAAAAGTTCTTCTGAAAGAGTTTGTGAAGTTTAGGTGTCTGAGGTCTACGCTCTGATCCATGCTCCATCCAGCAGGATCTATGACATCAGCTTTAAGCTCCAGTGTGATCTGGATATGTTCTGGAACATCTATAATGACACTAGAGAAGATGAGATCTGGGATCATCTCCAGTGTATCTAGCTGTCTAAGCCACAGGAAATAATGGCCACTATCCTGTTCCAGTCTGAGGTAGTGGCGCTGGCGGATCTGCAGCACTGGTTGAGCCGGCAGTGCATGGTGAGAAGTCATCCCCAGAAGATCTATGATGAGGAGCAAATATGGAACGGAGGATATTCTGTGAAAATCCAGCTTCTGCAAGTGAATGGTATAATTAGACATCTGCCACACTCCTTCTACCTGAGCTCAGAGAGAGGGATATGCCACGTCTGTCCCATAGATGTGGGGGCAGGCACCTCGCCATAAACTGCTCTTGTATCACGTGCTCATTGTGTGGACATTTCGGGCATACAAAGGGCATATGCACAGGACCCGTCATCTATAACCTATGCTCAGGATCTCTGCATACGTTTCATGATTGCCCTCATGCAGAACATAATAAATATAATGGCCAGACCTTCCTTGGAAATTATGAAAGAAGATGTCACCAGTGGTGCAGATGTTGTCCACGAAGCCGGTACTGATGAGGTTATAAGTCGCAGTAACAGTGAACCTGCTCCAGAGTCTGATATAATATTAATGGATGCTGCACTACTAGGACCACCAGCCACTGAAGAAACACCTAAAGTACCACCAGCCATTGAAGAAATACCTAAAGTACCACCAGCCAGAGCGAAACCACCATCAGCCATTAAAGTAAGATCTTAACAGTGGTCAGCCACTAAAGTAAGGCCTAAAATGCCAGTCACTAAGGTGTCCAGAAAACCTTTTGCTAAACCATCCAAGCTTCAGCCCAGTACATCTGTAGAAGCAGATAATCTCTCCGCAGTGTCCAGTGTGGGAGAGGAAGTTTTGTGACCATTAAAAGAAAAAAAAAACCTTTGTGGATTCCTCCAGAAAAGTCACAATAGTCCAGAAAACCTCTGCGCCTCCTGTGATGGCGATAAGTCCCGGATGTTACAATGTACTGGGAGAAGAGGACAAAGAAGAAGAGGCAAAAATGGAGCAAAGTTCTTCATACATCATAGAAAATGTCTCTGATGAGGTGGATCCTGACACTCCCCTGTCCACGAAGAGATGGGTCACTGCAGGTGACAGCAGTGGAAGGAGGAAGAAGACCAGAAAGTATAAGTGATCAGGATGCGGCTGAAAATAAGCTCCATTAATATGAAAATATGAACAAAGTGAGGACTAGTAGCAAGGTGGCAGGTGATCTGCCAGCGTTTGTCTGATGAGAGATCTGACGTCTTCTTCTTACAGGAGACGTATCTGAAATGCGATACCCATGTGTATGTGGGTCGCCCTCCCAGGCCTGTGGGGTACTCGGTACCGGGCCCGATGAGCTTCAATGGGAGATGTCACGGCAGCTGGGACCCGGCCCGTGGCCCTGGGCGCCCATTTGTAAAAGGGGAATGTTCAGTGTGCTTATGATGATTAGAGTTTATGAATGAATGAGTCGTGACGCCACCTGTGGTGATTGGCAATGAAGATGTTAAGCCGACGCTGCAGACAGATCCTCTGGGACAGATAGTGTGGTGCAGCAATGATGTTATAGCCCTCCACAGGCAGGGCTGTAGTCCCAGGGCAGAGTAGGTGAAGAGACACGTAGATGGTGTAGTGTCGGGCGCAGGGGATGTAGCAGTGCTGGCAGGTTGACGCAGGAATAAGTGGAGGACACCAGGGCATGTAGTTCCAAAGATTTACTCACAGTCTGTTGTGGCACAAGAGCCCGCATCCGTCCCGTGTCCTCCGGGTCAGGAGCTCAGCCAACTTCCAGGCAAGATGAAGTACTCCTTTCCAACACTCCGCCAACATGTGCCTTTTCTGAACGTCTCCCTCTTAGCGCCTTTAGTGAAGTACTCACAGTACAGAGTTACACTGGAGTTCCTCCTGTCAGATGTTCCTATGAAATCTACTTGTACGGTAGACAGCTGTAGCCTGCTTCGGGGACTCCTTACTACCTAGTCCCGGCTCACTCACGTTGCTGTTGTGCCCCCAAGTCTGGTGTGGGAATAAAGTGGTGACAACTTCTATTCCTCCGGTGTCTGCTGCAGGACCATTAGTATCCATACAACCTCGGGGACCGGACCCCGGCCTTGCGCTTAGAACTTGGGAAGGGTTCTCCTCTAACCCTAATCCTTAGTTCTCTTCTTCTCCTCACGTTCCGTATTAATCCTTTCCTTCTTATGGAGAGTCAGGCTTTCTATCAATGTTCCTCTCCTGTGCCAGCGGACCCAGGTCACTGAGGTCGGCTGCAGCACTTCCTTCATCCATCCCACTCAGGGGATCTTCACTCTTCCTCTGACTGTCAGACTGACTAAATTCCAAACTCCACCCGCCTCCCAGCACACTTCGTGTTCCAAGCAGGGAACCACCAAAGGGTGCTTTGCTACACTACTGTGTTGTGTGGGATGCAGGTGTTGGAGTGTAGTCAGGTGTCCCCACCTTACCTGGATGGTGGGGTACCACACCTCAGGAGGAGGTGCAGTACCTCTGTGGCGACTTAGCCCTCAGGGGCGCCACATATGCAGCCAAGAGAGACTGGAGACTTGGTCCATCATTCTGGTCCTTCGGTCTGGAAAGAAATGATGGTGTGGGGATCCTCTTTAACACCATGAATCTCCAGGTGCACAGAGTCCTGGAGATCTGTCTGGGCTGCTATCTGATGCTGGACTTTACATTGGACTCCATCCATTATAGACCAATAACATTTATGCTCCACAGACCAGGAAAGAGCGGAGGGAACTGTTTGATCACATGAAGCCATATTGCTTAAGCTCTAAAGTGTTTATATTGTGTGGGGATTTTAATAATGTATCTTGTAATGTAGACAGATTCAGCAGTCACAAGAAACTGAGATATGATAAGGCGTTTATTAATAATATAGTCCAGCAGGCTCACCTAGTAGACCCCTATGGTTCCCATCATACCAGTAAGATGTACACATACCATAAAGGGGGTAAAGCCAGCAGAATAGACCGGGTGTCTATAAAGAGAGAGGCAAGATGTTCTCAATACAGCATCAGCCCTCAGTTTTCTGACCATTGTATAGTGAGCGTGACGATGCACTTATCTCAAGCTGTGGTCTGTGGAAAGGAGTATTGGAAGGTGAATAGCTCCGTGATCCAAGATCCACGTTTCAGAGAGATTTTCTCCACCTTCTATAATGATCGTAGGACCACCCAATGTATGTGTGATGACAAAGCTGAGTTGTGTTAGACCATGAAAAGTGACGTCAAGCCATTTATTATACGTGCAGCCAGGAGATATAGTAATATGGAGTATATAAGATACTCTGCCCTGAGACTACACCTGAGTCGGCTATATAGCAGGATGAATGGTGGTGAGGAGGTGGATGGACGGAGCGTCAGCCATATAAAGCAGAGAATGAGGGAACGATTGCCTCAAGTCTCTCAAGGTGGAGGGACAGTTTGATAATTGGGGCGTCCATAATCCAGATCCTTTTTTGCCTGTAAAAACAGGGTCAGTAAGATGCTAAACACTGGCTTGTTGGATGAGAATGGGATGGAGCAATCGGAGCAAGAGAAAGTCCACAAGATAATTGGTGATTATTATAGAGATTTGTATAAAGGGGTTCATATTGATAAGGAGGACATTAAAGCCTATTTGAAGGGGGTGTCCCTACCAACGTTAGACCCGGCACAGGCAGATACTATGAACCGTCCCATAACTGAGGAGGAGGTGAAGAAGAGCATTGACTCCTTAAAAGCCAACAACTGCCTGGGGCTAGACGGCCTGACCAGCGAGTTTTATAGAGAGTTCAAGGACTTATTAGCTGTAGACCTGGTGCAGGTCTATATTGATTGCCTTTCTGCAGGGAAGCTCCTACAGTCCCAGTATAAATCTGTTCTGGTTTTCCTGGCAAAGAAAGGAAATGTAAAAGATATAAAGAACTGGTGACCATTGTCTTTGCTGAACACAGATTACAAAATTCTGGCTAAGATCTGGTATTATCGGCTGAGTGAGGTGGCAGGTGAGCTTATCATCGTCAACCAGACGTGTGGTTTGAAGGGTCGGACGATAGAGGACTCATTGTTGGTCAGAGAAGCTGTCACTTAAATTAAGCAGCACCATGTGGGGCGTATATTGTGGGCTTAGACCAGAGCAAAGCCTTTGATAGAGTCCATCATGACTACCTGTATCAGGTGATGTTACAGTATGGCCTCCCGATGCGGTTTGTGCAGTAGATGCAGTTTCTGTGTAAGGGAGCTATAAGCCTGTCGCTGATTAATGGTCACTTGGCCGGAGCCCTTTGCGATCCTGTCAGGGGTGAGGCAGGGCTGTCCTCTCAGCCCATTGTTGTATGTCTTCAGTCTGGATCCTTTCCATAGAAAAGTGCAGGATCATAGAGATTGTACAGGGCTGAGGTGCCACCTGCAGAGTATGGTGGAGGATGTAAAGTTCTGTGCCTATGCGGATGATGTGTCGGTTATGGTGTCTTCTAGAGATGACTGTGCAGCTCTACAGCAGGAGATCACAGCCTTCTCCAATGTATCTATCTCCTCTGTGAACATGGAGAAGAGCGAGGCATTGTGACTGGGGAGCGACCGTGATGTCTTCTCTGTGCCCTTCAGAACAGTTCAGGGTCAGATAAAGATTCTGGGAGTTGTGTTTGGTGCTGTAGATGATGGGAAGGTGAACTGGGAGGAGAAGCTGGTGGTGTGTGAGCGGTAGGTGCAGAGCTGGAAACATTGGAAGCTGACGTATCTGGAGAAGATCCGCCTGCTGAAGACCTTCCTGCTCCTGCTGTTCCTCTATATCAGTGTGGTGTTCGCGGTGCCAGATACGTTGCTCCCCAGACTTACCAATGTCTTCTTTCACTTCTTGTGTGATAACAGGGTGAATGTGGTCAGGGGAAACATTGTTTATCTCCCTCATAAGGATGGTGGTCTCTCCATGCCTTGTCCGGAGATCTTCTTTAATCTTATGTTTCTTATGAAGAATTTTTTGTTTTGTAAGAATTCAAAGAAGGTGCCATGATCTTGTTTGTTTAAGAGCCAGATCCAGCAATTTGTGTCTGTGTGGTCGGTAGGGGACCCCATCAAGAGAATCTCAGGACAACTAAAGAATAATGTTTCTTGGTATGGTGTCCACATAATAATTTAGGTCGATAGATGGAGGATCCTGTATGATGACGTCAAGCAGCTCAGTAGGAAGGAACTGTATAAGAATGTGAGTGCTCCGAGTCTAGATGTAAAGCAGGCTGCGAAAAAAACGTGCTCGTTCCCAGAGTTCCCCCTCATATGAGAGACGTAGCGTGGCTGGTGCTCAATGGTAAAATGTATGTTAGAGATACTGTACATTCCTCACTTTAGATTATCAGACAGATCCTGTCCCAGAGAAGAGTGCCCCCATATACTGGAGACGATGCACCATCTGCTGTTAGGGTGTCCCTTTAGTATCCAGGTATGGGAGTCTGTGTCCTTGTCCCTAAAGTTACCGCACCTGGTGGGACAGTCGTAAGGTCGGCTGCTGTACGGAGACTTCCAACCTGAGCTCAGGGCGTATAACAGAAGCTCTCTGTATATAATAAATGTGGTGACCATCTACCATCTGTGGTGTGCGTGGTGCTGCGTGCTCATCAGTAAGGAAGTCCTGTCCTGTGATACTGTCAGGTATAGGATCCTAGAAAGTCTCAAGGCTGTATATAAGACGGATATAGAGGAATCCAAGTAATGTGGCCGGGAGGAACATCCATGTATCGGGATTTGTCAATGTTTGCTAATGCTATTGTGCAAGTGATGTAACAACACTCTTTATTTCCTTTATTATTTATTGTTTTGAGATTTTAATGTAATATTTCTGTAATATATGGTTGTCAGTTTTTAAATAAAAAGATTATTATAGTAGTTATACAGTATTCTTGTACATTGGAGCAGTATTATAGTAGTTTTATCCTTGTACATATGGAGTAGTTTCTTAGTGTCATGCTTTTCCTCCTCAGGCCTGCACTAGACATAAAACAGTATTTCAGGCATGCTGGCAGTTTCTTTTTAATCCCTGTAGTTTTTCTTTTTTTGTTTTGTAGCTTTAATGCTGTCTAATATCGTAGTATTTTTATACAATCACTTGGGATAATTGGCTCCAGAGTTATGTTTAGCAATTTATATCTTCTATATTATATTTCCTTTATTTTAGGTTCACCCGCTGTTAATACGAGAGAGGAGAAGCGATCCTACCAGAACCAAATTCTTGAGGCGCACGGTCAGTGTCCCCGTGGAGGGGAAGCATCCTGACGAACAAGGTACTAACAACCCTTCGTTATTTGTCCAATCCAATGTGCTAATAGTCCTTAATCTAGGATGATGTATTACATTGAGTATATGTGATACAGTATTAGATGGAGATAATCTGCTTATTGACCCTGCAGTGAAGCACGGAGCCGGCAGAATATCCGCCATGGAGACATTCAGTTGTAATGATCCTATAACGTCAGAAATAGTAAAAGGCTTGTAAATCTCAGGACGATATAGGGGTCTGAACCTCTTTGTGTTCCTCATGGTTGGCCCCATTAAAATGAAAATACTTCTACTTATCCCCGGTTCTGGCGCCATTCCAGCGATGTCGGGATTCATGTGAAGTTATGACACGAGCCCTGCCCCTATCAGCGCTGGCATCACTATCCCTGCCTTCGGACGTATTGAACATCAACAGGAAGCCAGCGCTGCGGCTGCTGTCTGACTTCCTTTTGATGTTCGATTTGTGCGAATGTGGGAACATTGGCACCAGCACTGATTGGGCTCAGATGGCGTAACATCCTCACTTAAGCACTGGAAGCGCAAGTGCCAGCACCACTAGAATTGCGCCAGCATCGCAGATAAGTAGAAGTGTTTTTATTTTAATGGAGCCGAAGGGTTATTCCCATCTTTAGAGTTGGAATAGGTGATAATCTGCAGATATGTGGAAGTCCAATTATTAAGACCCCATTGATCTTGTGAATGGGGCTCTGTTACCCAAGAACGGGGCTTTGCAGAGCTCAGTCTGGCAGGGAAAGCTGAAAATCTGCCACTTTAATTTTCTATGGGACTGCCAGAGCCTGCTTAGATTTTTTTAATGCAGTCCACTAAGAATGACTTTGGGCCTCCCGCCTCTGCAAAGGTCAGTTCTCGGAAATGGTGGGGGCCCGAAGGTTGGACCCTTGCTGATATGACTAATTGATAACTTACAAAGCATGCATAAACCTATAAAGGTGTACTCCCATCTTATAACATGCTAGCATGTCACTAGAAAAGCCCATCATTTTATCATCTGCTGTTGTCCAAGCTTTGAGACCCCGATTAATCCTGAGAATGAAGAGTCGATGCGTTTATCTAGCATTGCATTCCTTTTACTTCTTTTTCCATGCTGTGCTCCATTCCTCTGCTATGCAGGGAATTACGGCACAGCCCCATTCACATCTGATTAGTAGGGAGCACTGCTCTGCAAAGAAAACTTTCAATCGGATATAATGAAGACCCAGCAATGTACCCCCATAGTTTTTAGCATTAGGTTTAACAACTGATCAGAAAATGATCGAATATTCTTTGTAATGTGTCTTCGCCTTTTGTAATAAGAATACAGCTATGAATACTCACATCAACTGGTATATAGCTGATATAAGGATACATGACTCTTCTTATAACACTCGTATAGCAATTTTGCAAAAGTGATGATACAGGACATGGAGATATAAGAAAACAAAGTGATTGAACTAACTGATATCAGAAGACAGATGGACAACAGCAACATCCATGGAGGGAGGATCCGAAGAAGTTGCCTCTCGCAGCTTGTGCATATATAGTTAAGTGATGATACAGGGTACACTGATGATACAGGAGGCACTGATGATACAGGAGGCACTGATGATACAGGATGCACTGATGATACAGGATACACTGATGATACAGAAGGCACTGATGATACAGGATACACTGATGATACAGGAGGCACTGATGATGCAGGATACACTGATGATACAGGAGGCATTGATGATACAGGTGGCACTGATGATACAGAATGCACTGATGATACAGGATGCACTGATGATACAGGATACACTGATGATACAGGATGCACTGATGATACAGGAGGCACTGATGATACAGGATACACTGATGATACATGATACACTGATGATACGGGATACACTGATGACGCAGGATACACTGATGATACAGGATGCACTGATGATACAGGATACACTGATGACGCAGGATACACTGATGATACAGGATGCACTGATGATACAGGATACACTGATGATACAGGAGGCACTGATGATACAGGAGGCACTGATGATACAGGGTACACTGATGATACAGGAGGCATTGATGATACAGGTGGCACTGATGATACAGGATGCACTGATGATACAGGATACACTGATGATACAGGATGCACTGATGATACATGATACACTGATGATACAGGATACACTGATGATACATGATACACTGATGATACAGGATACACTGATGATACAGGATACACTGATGATACAGGAGGCACTGATGATACAGGATGCACTGATGATACAGGAGGCACTGATGATACAGGAGGCACTGATGATACAGGGTACACTGATGATACAGGAGGCATTGATGATACAGGTGGCACTGATGATACAGGATGCACTGATGATACAGGATACACTGATGATACAGGATGCACTGATGATACATGATACACTGATGATACAGGATACACTGATGATACATGATACACTGATGATACAGGATACACTGATGACGCAGGATACACTGATGATACAGGATGCACTGATGATACAGGATGCACTGATGATACAGGATGCTCTGACGATACAGGAGGCACTGATGATACATGATACACTGATGATACAGGATACACTGATGACGCAGGATACACTGATGATACAGGATACACTGATGATAAAGGATACACTGATGATACAGGATGCACTGATGATACAGGATGCTCTGACGATACAGGAGGCACTGATGATACAGGAGGCACTGATGATGCAGGATAGACTGATACAGGAGGCAATGATGATACAGGATGCACTGATGATACAGGATGCACTGATGATACAGGAGGCACTGATGATGCAGGATAGACTTATACAGGAGGCACTGATGATACAGGGTACACTGATGATACAGGATGCACTGATGATACAGGATAGACTGATGATACAGGATACACTGATGATACAGGAGGCACTGATGATACAGGAGGTACTGATGAAACAAAAGGCACTGATGATACTTGCTTAACTGATGATACAGCATATACTGATGATACAGGAGGCACTGATGATGCAGGATAGACTGATACAGGAGGCACTGATGATACAGGGTACACTGATGATACAGGGTACACTGATGATACAGGATGCACTGATGATACAGGATGCACTGATGATACAGGATAGACTGATGATACAGGATACACTGATGATACAGGAGGCACTGATGATACGGGAGGTACTGATGAAACAAAAGGCACTGATGATACTTGCTTCACTGATGATACAGCATACACTGATGATACAGGATGCACTGATGATACAGGATGCACTGATAATACAGGAGGCAGTGATGATACAGGAGGCACTGATGATAGAGGATAGACTGATGATAGAGGATAGACTGATGATAGAGGATGCACTGATGATACAGGAAGCACTGATAATACAGGATACACTGATGATACAGGAGGCACTGATGATACAGGAGGCACTGATGATACAGGATGCACTGGTGATACATGATACACTGATGATACAGGATACACTGATGATACATGATACACTGATGATACAGGATACACTGATGACGCAGGATACACTGATGATACAGGATGCACTGATGATACAGGATACACTGATGATACAGGATACACTGATGATACAGGATGCACTGATGATACAGGATGCTCTGACGATACAGGAGGCACTGATGATACAGGAGGCACTGATGATGCAGGATAGACTGATACAGGAGGCAATGATGATACAGGATGCACTGATGATACAGGATACACTGATGATACAGGATGCACTGATGATACAGGATGCACTGATGATACAGGATACACTGATGATACAGGATGCACTGATGATACAGGAGGCACTGATGATACAGGATACACTGATGATACATGATACACTGATGATACGGGATACACTGATGACGCAGGATACACTGATGATACAGGATGCACTGATGATACAGGATACACTGATGATGCAGGATACACTGATGATACAGGATGCACTGATGATACAGGATACACTGATGATACAGGAGGCACTGATGATACAGGAGGCACTGATGATACAGGGTACACTGATGATCAGGAGGCATTGATGATACAGGTGGCACTGATGATACAGGATGCACTGATGATACAGGATACACTGATGATACAGGATGCACTGATGATACATGATACACTGATGATACAGGATACACTGATGATACATGATACACTGATGATACAGGATACACTGATGATACATGATACACTGATGATACAGGATACACTGATGATACAAGAGGCACTGATGACGCAGGATACACTGATGATACAGGATGCACTGATGATACAGGATCCACTGATGATACAGGATGCACTGATGATACAGGATGCTCTGACGATACAGGAGGCACTGATGATACATGATACACTGATGATACAGGATACACTGATGACGCAGGATACACTGATGATACAGGATACACTGATGATACAGGATACACTGATGATACAGGATGCACTGATGATACAGGATGCTCTGACGATACAGGAGGCACTGATGATACAGGAGGCACTGATGATGCAGGATAGACTGATACAGGAGGCAATGATGATACAGGATGCACTGATGATACAGGATGCACTGATGATACAGGAGGCACTGATGATGCAGGATAGACTGATACAGGAGGCACTGATGATACAGGGTACACTGATGATACAGGATGCACTGATGATACAGGATAGACTGATGATACAGGATACACTGATGATACAGGAGGCACTGATGATACAGGAGGTACTGATGAAACAAAAGGCACTGATGATACTTGCTTCACTGATGATACAGCATATACTGATGATACAGGAGGCACTGATGATGCAGGATAGACTGATACAGGAGGCACTGATGATACAGGGTACACTGATGATACAGGATGCACTGATGATACAGGATGCACTGATGATACAGGATAGACTGATGATACAGGATACACTGATGATACAGGAGGCACTGATGATACGGGAGGTACTGATGAAACAAAAGGCACTGATGATACTTGCTTCACTGATGATACAGCATACACTGATGATACAGGATGCACTGATGATACAGGATGCACTGATAATACAGGAGGCAGTGATGATACAGGAGGCACTGATGATAGAGGATAGACTGATGATAGAGGATAGACTGATGATAGAGGATGCACTGATGATACAGGATGCACTGATGATACAGGATACACTGATGATACAGGAGGCACTGATGATACAGGAGGCACTGATGATACAGGATGCACTGGTGATACATGATACACTGATGATACAGGATACACTGATGATACATGATACACTGATGATACAGGATACACTGATGACGCAGGATACACTGATGATACAGGATGCACTGATGATACAGGATACACTGATGATACAGGATACACTGATGATACAGGATGCTCTGACGATACAGGAGGCACTGATGATACAGGAGGCACTGATGATGCAGGATAGACTGATACAGGAGGCAATGATGATACAGGATGCACTGATGATACAGGATACACTGATGATACAGGATGCACTGATGATACAGGATGCACTGATGATACAGGAGGCACTGATGATGCAGGATAGACTGATACAGGAGGCACTGATGATACAGGGTACACTGATGATACAGGATGCACTGATGATACAGGATGCACTGATGATACAGGATAGACTGATGATACAGGATACACTGATGATACAGGAGGCACTGATGATACAGGAGGTACTGATGAAACAAAAGGCACTGATGATACTTGCTTCACTGATGATACAGCATACACTGATGATACAGGATGCACTGATAATACAGGAGGCAGTGATGATACAGGAGGCACTGATGATAGAGGATAGACTGATGATAGAGGATAGACTGATGATAGAGGATGCACTGATGATACAGGATGCACTGATGATACAGGATACACTGATGATACAGGAGGCACTGATGATACAGGAGGCACTGATGATACAGGATGCACTGGTGATACATGATACACTGATGATACAGGATACACTGATGATACATGATACACTGATGATACAGGATACACTGATGACGCAGGATACACTGATGATACAGGATGCACTGATGATACAGGATACACTGATGATACAGGATACACTGATGATACAGGATGCACTGATGATACAGGATGCTCTGACGATACAGGAGGCACTGATGATACAGGAGGCACTGATGATGCAGGATAGACTGATACAGGAGGCAATGATGATACAGGATGCACTGATGATACAGGATACACTGATGATACAGGATGCACTGATGATACAGGATGCACTGATGATACAGGATACACTGATGATACAGGATGCACTGATGATACAGGAGGCACTGATGATACAGGATACACTGATGATACATGATACACTGATGATACGGGATACACTGATGACGCAGGATACACTGATGATACAGGATGCACTGATGATACAGGATACACTGATGACGCAGGATACACTGATGATACAGGATGCACTGATGATACAGGATACACTGATGATACAGGAGGCACTGATGATACAGGAGGCACTGATGATACAGGGTACACTGATGATACAGGAGGCATTGATGATACAGGTGGCACTGATGATACAGGATGCACTGATGATACAGGATACACTGATGATACAGGATGCACTGATGATACATGATACACTGATGATACAGGATACACTGATGATACATGATACACTGATGATACAGGATACACTGATGACGCAGGATACACTGATGATACAGGATGCACTGATGATACAGGATCCACTGATGATACAGGATGCACTGATGATACAGGATGCTCTGACGATACAGGAGGCACTGATGATACATGATACACTGATGATACAGGATACACTGATGACGCAGGATACACTGATGATACAGGATACACTGATGATACAGGATACACTGATGATACAGGATGCACTGATGATACAGGATGCTCTGACGATACAGGAGGCACTGATGATACAGGAGGCACTGATGATGCAGGATAGACTGATACAGGAGGCAATGATGATACAGGATGCACTGATGATACAGGATGCACTGATGATACAGGAGGCACTGATGATGCAGGATAGACTGATACAGGAGGCACTGATGATACAGGGTACACTGATGATACAGGATGCACTGATGATACAGGATAGACTGATGATACAGGATACACTGATGATACAGGAGGCACTGATGATACAGGAGGTACTGATGAAACAAAAGGCACTGATGATACTTGCTTCACTGATGATACAGCATATACTGATGATACAGGAGGCACTGATGATGCAGGATAGACTGATACAGGAGGCACTGATGATACAGGGTACACTGATGATACAGGATGCACTGATGATACAGGATGCACTGATGATACAGGATAGACTGATGATACAGGATACACTGATGATACAGGAGGCACTGATGATACGGGAGGTACTGATGAAACAAAAGGCACTGATGATACTTGCTTCACTGATGATACAGCATACACTGATGATACAGGATGCACTGATGATACAGGATGCACTGATAATACAGGAGGCAGTGATGATACAGGAGGCACTGATGATAGAGGATAGACTGATGATAGAGGATAGACTGATGATAGAGGATGCACTGATGATACAGGATGCACTGATGATACAGGATACACTGATGATACAGGAGGCACTGATGATACAGGAGGCACTGATGATACAGGATGCACTGGTGATACATGATACACTGATGATACAGGATACACTGATGATACATGATACACTGATGATACAGGATACACTGATGACGCAGGATACACTGATGATACAGGATGCACTGATGATACAGGATACACTGATGATACAGGATACACTGATGATACAGGATGCACTGATGATACAGGATGCTCTGACGATACAGGAGGCACTGATGATACAGGAGGCACTGATGATGCAGGATAGACTGATACAGGAGGCAATGATGATACAGGATGCACTGATGATACAGGATACACTGATGATACAGGATGCACTGATGATACAGGATGCACTGATGATACAGGAGGCACTGATGATGCAGGATAGACTGATACAGGAGGCACTGATGATACAGGGTACACTGATGATACAGGATGCACTGATGATACAGGATGCACTGATGATACAGGATAGACTGATGATACAGGATACACTGATGATACAGGAGGCACTGATGATACAGGAGGTACTGATGAAACAAAAGGCACTGATGATACTTGCTTCACTGATGATACAGCATACACTGATGATACAGGATGCACTGATGATACAGGATGCACTGATAATACAGGAGGCAGTGATGATACAGGAGGCACTGATGATAGAGGATAGACTGATGATAGAGGATAGACTGATGATAGAGGATGCACTGATGATACAGGATGCACTGATGATACAGGATACACTGATGATACAGGAGGCACTGATGATACAGGAGGCACTGATGATACAGGATGCACTGGTGATACATGATACACTGATGATACAGGATACACTGATGATACATGATACACTGATGATACAGGATACACTGATGACGCAGGATACACTGATGATACAGGATGCACTGATGATACAGGATACACTGATGATACAGGATACACTGATGATACAGGATGCACTGATGATACAGGATGCTCTGACGATACAGGAGGCACTGATGATACAGGAGGCACTGATGATGCAGGATAGACTGATACAGGAGGCAATGATGATACAGGATGCACTGATGATACAGGATACACTGATGATACAGGATGCACTGATGATACAGGATGCACTGATGATACAGGAGGCACTGATGATACAGTAGGCACTGATGATGCAGGATAGACTGATACAGGAGGCACTGATGATACAGGGTACACTGATGATACAGGATGCACTGATGATACAGGATGCACTGATGATACAGGATACACTGATGATACAGGAGGCACTGATGATACAGGAGGTACTGATGAAACAAAAGGCACTGATGATACTTGCTTCACTGATGATACAGCATACACTGATGATACAGGAGGCACTGATGATGCAGGATAGACTGATACAGGAGGCACTGATGATACAGGGTACACTGATGATACAGGATGCACTGATGATACAGGATGCACTGATGATACAGGATAGACTGATGATACAGGATACACTGATGATACAGGAGGCACTGATGATACAGGAGGTACTGATGAAACAAAAGGCACTGATGATACTTGCTTCACTGATGATACAGCATACACTGATGATACAGGATGCACTGATGATACAGGATGCACTGATAATACAGGAGGCAGTGATGATACAGGAGGCAGTGATGATACAGGAGGCACTGATGATAGAGGATGCACTGATGATACAGGATGCACTGATGATACAGGATACACTGATGATACAGGAGGCACTGATGATACAGGAGGCACTGATGATACAGGATGCACTGGTGATACATGATACACTGATGATACAGGATACACTGATGATACATGATACACTGATGATACAGGATACACTGATGACGCAGGATACACTGATGATACAGGATGCACTGATGATACAGGATACACTGATGATACAGGATGCTCTGACGATACAGGAGGCACTGATGATACAGGAGGCACTGATGATGCAGGATAGACCGATACAGGAGGCAATGATGATACAGGATACACTGATGATACAGGATACACTGATGATACAGGATACACTGATGATATAGGAGGCACTGATGATACAGGAGGCACTGATGATGCAGGATAGACTGATACAGGAGGCACTGATGATACAGGGTACACTGATGATACAGGATGCACTGATGATACAGGATGCACTGATGATACAGGATACACTGATGATACAGGATACACTGATGATACAGGAGGCACTGATGATACAGGAGGTACTGATGATAGAGGATAGACTGATGATAGAGGATAGACTGATGATAGAGGATACACTGATGATACAGGATGCACTGATGATACAGGAGGCACTGATGATACAGGATACACTGATGATACAGGATACACTGATGATACTGGAGGCACTGATGATACAGGATAGACTGATGATACAGGATAGACTGATGATACAGGATGCACTGATGATACAAGATGGACTGATGATACAGGATATACTGATGATACAGGAGGCACTGATGATACAGGATACACTGATGATACAGGAGGCACTGATGATACAGGAGGTACTGATGAAACAAAAGGCACTGATGATACATGATTCACTGATGATACAGCATACACTGATGATACAGGATGCACTGATGATACAGGATGCACTGATGATACAGGAGGCACTGATGATACAGGAGGCACTGATGATACAGGATACACTGATGATACTGGAGGCACTGATGATACAGGATAGACTGATGATACAGGATAGACTGATGATACAGGATGCACTGATGATACAAGATGGACTGATGATACAGGATATACTGATGATACAGGAGGCACTGATGATACAGGAAACACTGATGATACAGGATGCACTGATGATACAGGATACACTGATGATACAGGATGGACTGATGATACAGGATATACTGATGATACAGGATTCACTGATGATACACTGATGATACAGGAGGCACTGATGATACAGGATGCAATGATGATACAGGATACACTGATGATACAGGATGCACTGATGATACAGGATACACTTATGATGCAGGATAGACTGATACAGGAGGCACTAATGATACAGGATACACTGATGATACAGGAGGCACTGATGATACAGGGTACACTGGTGATACAGGATGCACTGATGATGCAGGATACACTGATGATACAGGATGCACTGATGATACAGGAGGCACTGATGATACAGGAGGCACTGATGATACAGGATATACTGATGATACAGGATGCACTGATGATGCAGGATAGACTGATACAGGAGGCATTGATGATACAGGATACACTGATGATGCATGATAGACTGATACAGGAGGCACTGATGATACAGGATACACTGATGATACAGGATGCACTAATGATACAGGAGGCACTGATAATACAGGAAACACTGATGATACAGCATACACTGATGATACAGGATGCACTGATGATACAGGATGCACTGATGATACAGGATACACTGATGATACAGGAGGCACTGATGATACAGGATGCACTGATGATACAGGATACACTGATGATACAGGAAGCACTGATGATACAAGAGGCACTGATGATACAGGATACACTGATGATACAGGAGGCACTGATGATACAGGATGCACTGATGAAACAGGAGGCACTGATGATAGAGGATAGACTGATGATACAGGATACACTGATGATACAGGATAGACTGATGATACTGGAGACACTGATGATACAGGATACACTGATGATACAGGAGGCAATGATGATACAGGAGGCACTGATGATACAGGATACACTGATGATACAGGAGGCACTGATGATACAGGATACACTGATGATACAGGATACACTGATGATAAAGGATGCACTGATGATACAGGATGTACTGATGATACAGGATACACTGATGATACAGGAGGCACTGATGATACAGGAGGCACTGATGATACAGGATACACTGATGATACAGGATGCACTGATGATACAAGATACACTGATGATACAGCATACACTGATGATGCAGGATAGACTGATACAGGAGGCACTGATGATACAGGACACACTGATGATACAGGATACACTGATGATACAGGATGCACTGATGATACAGGAGGCACGAATGATACAGGAAACACTGATGATACAGGAGGCACTGATGATACAGGATACACTGATGATACAAGAGGCACTGATACAGGAAGCACTGATGATACAGGATACACTGATGATACAGGATGCACTGATGATACAGGATGCACTGATGATACAGGAGGCACTGATGATACAGGATACACTGATGATACAGGAGGCACTGATACAGGAAGCACTGATGATACAGGATACACTGATGATACAGGATGCACTGATGATACAGGAGGCACTGATGATACAGGATGCACTGATGATACAAGATACACTGATGATACAGGATAGACTGATACAGGAGGCACTGATGATACAGGATGCACTAATGATACAGGAGGCACTAATGATACAGGAAACACCGATGATACAGGATGCACCGATGACACACGATACACTGATGATACAGGATGCACTAATGATACAGGAAACATTGATGATACAGGATGCACTGATGATACAGGATGCACTGATGATACAGGATCCACTGATGGTACAGGATCCACTGATGATACAGGAGTCACTAATGATACAGGAGGCACAGATGATACAAGAGGCACTGATGATACAGGATACACTGATGATACAGGATGCAATGATGATACAGGATGCACTGATGATACAGGATGCACTGATGATACAGGAGGCACTGATGATACAGGATGCACTGATGATACAGGATGCACTGATATAGGATACACTGATGATACAGGAGGCACTGATGATACAGGAGGCACTGATGATACAGAATAGACTGATGATACAGGATACACTGATGATACAGGATGCACTGATGATACAGGAGGCACTGATGATACAGGATGCACTGATGATACAGGATGCACTGATATAGGATACACTGATGATACAGGAGGCACTGATGATACAGGAGGCACTGATGATACAGGATGCACTGATGATACAAGATACACTGATGATACAGGATGCACTGATGATGCAGGATAGACTGATACAGGATACACTGATGATACAGGACACACTGATGATACAGGATAGACTGATACAGGAGGCACTGATGATACAGGACACACTGATGATACAGGCTACACTGATGATACAGGATGCACTAATGATACAGGAGGCACTAATGATACAGGAAACACTGATGATACAGGATGCACCGATGACACACGATACACTGATGATACAGGATGCACTAATGATACAGGAAACACTGATGATACAGGATGCACTGATGATACAGGATGCACTGATGATACAGGATCCACTGATGATACAGGATCCACTGATGATACATGAGTCACTAATGATACAGGAGGCACTGATGATACAGGATGCACTGATGATACAGGATGCACTGATGATGCAGGATAGACTGATGATACAGGAGGCACTGATGATACAGGAGGCACTGATGATACAGGAGGCACTGATAGAGGATACACTGATGATACAGGATACACTGATGATACAGGAGGCACTGATGATGCAGGATGGACTGATGATACAGGATAGACTGATGATACAGGATACAGTGATGATACAGGAGGCACTGATGATGCAGGATGGACTGATGATACATGATACACTGATGATACAGGATACACTGATGATACAGGAGGCACTGATGATACAGGATGGACTGATGATACAGAATAGACTGATGATACAGGATACACTGATGATACAGGATGCACTGATGATACAGGATGCACTGATGATACAGGAGGCACTGATGATACAGGATGCACTGATGATACAGGATGCACTGATATAGGATACACTGATGATACAGGAGGCACTGATGATACAGGAGGCACTGATGATACAGGATGCACTGATGATACAAGATACACTGATGATACTGGATAGACTGATACAGGATACACTGATGATACAGGACACACTGATGATACAGGATACACTGATGATACAGGATAGACTGATACAGGAGGCACTGATGATACAGGACACACTGATGATACAGGCTACACTGATGATACAGGATGCACTAATGATACAGGAGGCACTAATGATACAGGAAACACTGATGATACAGGATGCACCGATGACACACGATACACTGATGATACAGGATGCACTAATGATACAGGAAACACTGATGATACAGGATGCACTGATGATACAGGATGCACTGATGATACAGGATCCACTGATGATACAGGATCCACTGATGATACATGAGTCACTAATGATACAGGAGGCACTGATGATACAGGATGCACTGATGATACAGGATGCACTGATGATGCAGGATAGACTGATGATACAGGAGGCACTGATGATACAGGAGGCACTAATGATACAGGAGGCACTGATAGAGGATACACTGATGATACAGGAGGCACTGATGATGCAGGATGGACTGATGATACAGGATAGACTGATGATACAGGATACAGTGATGATACAGGAGGCACTGATGATACAGGATAGACTGTTGATACAGGATACACTGATGATACAGGAGGCACTGATGATACAGGAGGCACTGATGATACAGGATGGACTGATGATACAGGATGGACTGATGATACAGGATAGACTGATGATACAGGGTACACTGATGATACAGGAGGCACTGATGATACAGGATGCACTTATGATACAGGATGCACTGATGATACAGGGTACACTGATGGTACAGGATGCGCTAATGATACAGGATGCGCTGATGATACAGGATAGACTGATGATACAGGATACACTGATGATACAGGATGTGCTGATGATACACATCTATAAATGTTAAGTAGAGCCACCATAGAATAATAAAAAGCTGCAGACATTGCCATAAGATAATGGAGTCAGTGCTTTTAAATGATTGTACACAAGGGGGCAGTGTGGAGGTTGTGATTAAATGATCTTATATGAGGGCCTGCACCTGTGTCACTAGTACATGATATGAAAAGGTTTTTAACCCTTGCTGTAAACTGAGTTTATATTTAACTCAGCTCCTCATAGTCAAAAATATAAAATTGTTTTATGATATAATGTATAATCCTTGAAGAATTAGCCTTATGGCTACAGTTACTATTGTTTATGCACTTGTGTAAGTTAGGCTGGAATACTAGAATGGGCTTTCTGTATATATCACAAATGTGCTGGGTTCTCCCAAAATACACCGTGTGCAGAATTATTAGGCAAGTTGTATTTGAGAGGATTCTTTTTATTATTGAACAACAACTATGTTCTCAATCACCCAAAAGACTCATAAATATCAAAGCTTAATATTTTTGGAAGTTGGAGTGGTTTTTTTTTAGATTTGGCTATCTGAATTAGGAGGATATCTGTTTGTGCAGGTAATTATTACAGTGCTGAATTATTAGGCAACTTAATAAAAACCAAATATATACCCATCTCACGTGTTTATTTTCACCAGATAAACCAATATAACAACTAAAAATTTTGAAATAAACATTTCTGACATTCAAAAAAAAAAATCAGTGACCAATATAGCCACATTTCTTTACGATGACACTCAAAAGCCTTCCATCCATAGATTCTGTCAGTTGCTTGATCTGTTTATGATCAACATTGCGTGCAGCAGCCACCACAGCCTCCCAGACAATGTTCCGAGAGGTGTACTGTTTTCCCTCCCTGTAGATCTCACATTTTATGAGGGACCACAGGTTCTCAGAGTCCGTCAAATTTCTCTTCTGACCCATTTTGCCAAAGGAAAGAAAGTTGCCTAATATTTAAGCACACCTTATATAGGGTGTTGATGTCATTAGACCACACCCCTCCTCATTACAGAGATGCAAATCACCTTATTTACATAATTGCCAGTTGGCTTTCAAGCCTATACAGCTTGGAGTAGGACAACATGTATAAAAAGGATGATGTGATCAAAATACTCATATGCCTAATAATTCTGCACACAGTGTATAGAGGTGCTTTTGATAATCACTTTAAAGTCTGGATTATAGACAAAGGAGACTATTTTTATGAAGTCTGGAAAAGGAAATACATTTTCTAATCCAGTCATCTCCTTTAAGGTCAGACTTTCCTTTCTTCTGTTGTACTGTAGCTTTATAATTACTTGTCAACCTATACAACTATGTTGTATACTTTTTTTTTTGGTGCAAATTTGTGGAAAATTACATCATGGTGCAATATAAAATTGTAATGTGTTGCAGTATAAAGTTTCATTATGGTGATTTAAAATGTTGTACTGTGGTGAGGTAAAATATTTTTGTGGTGCAGTATAAAGTTGTACTTACTTGCAGTATAAAGTTGTATAGTGGCGCAGTATAAAGTTGTAAATTGGTGCAGTATAAAGTTGTATTGTGGCACAGTATAAATGTCATGGAGTGACTGACCCAATGTGACACAACCCTATGGTTGGTCAGTCACAAAACAGCACAACAAACCAGGGAACACCAGGGAAACTATAACAACGGTGGGCCGTGTCGATAGGGAATGGGGGAACGGATACCTCCTGCACTCACCTGACGGTGTGCTCTGATCTCACTATCGTCCCCATATGGGTTCTTTCACCCTGTCGCCGAGCAGGATACCTAATCCCTCACTTGCCCTGCTCTTATCTCTATGTAGGGAAGTGGCAGGTGAGAGCACTGGTCCCACCGCTGCACTAATACAACAAAAGGAATGGAAAGTCAGGCACCAAAAGGGACAACGCAAGAAAAAATACAACACTTAGCTTTCTGCTGCAAGGTACCACAGAACAGGATAAAGACACCAGATCAGCGAACTCAGCAAAGCACCACTGCACCCAGCCAGCTCCTTCCTCCAGTTTGGTCACTGTATAATCCTCTAACACCGACAGTCAGCTGAAGCATCAGGTGACCTCTTGAAGGATGGTGGGAGTGGTCCCCACCTACATCAGCTGAGTCAGCAGCAATGCAATTACATCAGCAGGCCAGTGGGAAAAAACTGACATTAACCCACGATGGCCTGAAAGGAAAAAAGTTATACTCTGAGAAGCCAGACCTGCCACAGATCCAAAAATTAATCGTGTCAAAAAAGTTGTATTGTGACGCAGTATATAGTTGCGTTGTGGCTAAAAAAAAATGCATTGTGGAGCAGGATAAAGTTGTATTGTGCTCCAGTATAAAGTTGCATTGTGCTGCAAAAGTTGTATTATGGTGCAGTATAAAGTTTGTATTGTGGAGCAGTATAAAGTTGTATTGTTGCACAATATAAAGTTGTATTGTGGTGCAGTATAAAGTTTGTATTGTGACGCAGTGTAATGTTGTATTGTGGCACAGTATAAAGTTGTATTGTGGTGTTCTGTAACGTTGTATTGTGCTGCAGTATAAAGTTGCATTGAGCTGCACAATAAAGTTGTATTGTGGCACAGTATAAAGTTGTATTGTACTGCAGTATAAAGTTGTATTGTGGCTCTGTATAACGTTGTATTGTACTGCAGTATAAAGTTGTATTGTGGCTCTGTATAACATTGTTTTGTACTGCAGTATAAAGTTGTATTTTGGCGCAGTATAAAGTTGTGTTGTGGTGTTGTAGAAAGTTGTTTTGTGGCGCAGTATAAAGTTGTATTATGGCGCAGTATAAAGTTGTATTTTAGCGCAGTATAAAGTTTATTGTGGCGCAGTATAAAGTTATATTGTGTTGTATAAAGTTGTATTGCGGTGAGGAATAAAGTTGTATTTTGGCCCAGTATAAAGTTGTATTGTGGCGAAGTATAAAGTTGTATTGTGGTGCAGTATAAAGTTTGTATTGTGACGCAGTGTAATGTTGTATTGTGGCACAGTATAAAGTTGTATTGTGGTGTTCTGTAACGTTGTATTGTGCTGCAGTATAAAGTTGCATTGAGCTGCACAATAAAGTTGTATTGTGGCACAGTATAAAGTTGTATTGTACTGCAGTATAAAGTTGTATTGTGGCTCTGTATAACGTTGTATTGTACTGCAGTATAAAGTTGTATTGTGGCTCTGTATAACATTGTTTTGTACTGCAGTATAAAGTTGTATTTTGGCGCAGTATAAAGTTGTGTTGTGGTGTTGTAGAAAGTTGTTTTGTGGCGCAGTATAAAGTTGTATTATGGCGCAGTATAAAGTTGTATTTTAGCGCAGTATAAAGTTTATTGTGGCGCAGTATAAAGTTATATTGTGTTGTATAAAGTTGTATTGCGGTGAGGAATAAAGTTGTATTTTGGCCCAGTATAAAGTTGTATTGTGGCGAAGTATAAAGTTGTATTGTAGGTCAGTATAAAGTTTACTGCGACGCAGTATAAAGTTATATTGTGTTGTATAAAGTTGTATTTTGGCTCAGTATAAGGATTTATTGTGGCACAGTATAAAGTTGTATTGTGGAGCAGTGTAACGTTGTATTGTGCTGCAGAATAAGGTTGTATTTTGCTGCAGTATAAAGTTGAATTGTGGTGCAGTATAAAGTTGTATTGTGGTGTGAGCAGGTTGCGGGATGCAGTGACAGACAGAAGGCAGAGTAAGGGTTAATAACTTTACTTGATCATGGTACTCCACGCAGGGAGGTAAATGGTTAACAGGGGCGTAAACAGTTCAAAGCATAAACAATATGCAGTTAAAGAACAGCAGAAAGGGTATCACAGTTCTTGTTGAGTCACTTATCCTGTCAGATGTTCCCCAGGATGGGATGAATTACGGAGCAGGAGATGATGTCTACAACGTCCGTGGTATTACTTGTCTGGTGAGGGGTCCTAAAGATAATGCGGATCCGTCTTCTGGCAGCAACGGTCGGCCTCCGGTACCCTCCACTGCCCCTAGTCCATATACTAATGTAGCCAGGAGAGTGTGGGCCACTACGTTGTCTGCGCCCACTGTGGTCCGAAAGATGTACACTGGGGAATCAGGGTGTAAGTTTCTGTTCTGCGACACATGCATTGTACTCACGGGCCCGGATCATCTGCCACCTTGCTTCGTGGTGACCGAGGAGCACAATACACGTATCTCCTCAGTCTCTGCCAGTGGCGAAGGTGGCGGTAGCGGTGCATGAGCGCGGGCCTGTAGGAGGAGAGGCTTCCGCCGAGTACCCGGGCCGGAACCGAGGGGACCGTCTTCCAGGTTCCTGGGGTATCTGTTTTCAGGGAGCAGAACTAGGGGATGGACTGTTGAGACTGACAGGGCAGTTGGGGGAGGAGTCCAGAGAAGAGGGGCGGAGAGGGCCAGACTGGGTGAGTCAGCAGAACAAGAGAGAAGGAGGTGGAGACTTGGGGAGGGCCAGAGTGTGAGAGCCACGAGCAGCTACTGGAGAGGAGAACTGCGACAGGAGGGAGACTCTCGGTGGACCGCAGGGAGACGGCCCCGAGCTTACCAACAAAAAAAAGACTGCTGCCTCACTCCAACTCTCGGCTGCGGCCTACTCGCAGCCGTCCGCGACCGACGCCGCCTCACTCCAGCTCGTGGCTGCGGCCTTCTCGCTGCTGCCCACAGCCATCGCCGCAGCCGCCATCCTCCTTTGTCACCCACAGCTGCCACCGCCCCGCTCCAGCCCGCGGTAGAGACTGGGCCTGTGCCCGCTGCGGATCCTCCAGTGCGGCCGCAGACTGCGCCTGTGGCCTATCAACCGCCACTTATCACCGCCGCTGCCAGTCCCTGTCAGGTAGCCCGCTGCCTCCGCTGGGGGACATCCTGCCAAAGAACTCTCCGCGGGCCTGTTGTGCCCCTGCTCCTCCTGGGCGTCGGAACGCCCGAAGACTACGCCAGATCTTCAGTGGCTGGGCCCAGTGGCTGCGACGCAGACACCCCGTGGAACCGAATGCCGAGGGACATCAGGACGGATAAGTGATACATAGTGACTAAGGACCCGTAGTCGGCCATTCCGCAGCCATATAGTGATCGGTCTTTGCCGGAGTAGTCGTGTTCTCCCAATCCTTGTTTATGTGTATTGGCTCCCTGCGAGGACAACTACTGTTGGTTGCGTAACAATAGCCCTAACGGCATTTAGCTATAAAAGTTAACGTTTAAAGTCATATCTGTCTCGCGTCTCGTCACTGCATCCTGCGTACCTGCTAATACCACAGGCCTACACTGCATGGATGCTCAGGAGCCGGAGCACTCACTACTCCCTGCTGCGTGCTGTCTGTTCCCGCCAAATCTGTCTGTTTCCATGCGCTCTGCAACGGTGTACCCTTAACTACGCCCCCAGCTTCCACATGCAAGGATTGGTCCAGTACCCTAAATTTTCCCCTGGACAACAGAGGAGACAGCCCCGACAGTTCCGGAACCGGTACAGAACAGGGACGGTCCTTCTTACAGTGGCACAGTGGTTGCATTGTGAAGCTGTATAAGTTGTATTGTGCTGCAGTGTAAAGTTGTATTGTGGCGCAGTATAAAGCTGCATTGTGGAGCAGTATAAAATTGTATTCTGGCACAGTATAAAGTTGTATTGTGGCGCAGTATAAAGTTGTATTGTGGGGCAGTATAAAGTTATATTGTGGCACAGTGTAAAGTTGTATTGTGGAGCAGTATAAAGTTGTATTGTGGGGCAGTATAAAGCTGCATTGTGGTGCAGTATAAAGTTATATTGTGGCACAGTGTAAAGTTGTATTGTGGCACAGTGTAAAGTTATATTGTGGCACAGTGTAAAGTTGTATTGTGGCACAGTGTAAAGTTGTATTGTGGAGCAGTATAAAGTTGTATTGTGGCTCAGTGTAAAGTTATATTGTGGCTCAGTGTAAAGTTGTATTGTGGCTCAGTGTAAAGTTATATTGTGGCGCAGTGTAAAGTTGTATTGTGGCTCAGTGTAAAGTTATATTGTGGCGCAGTGTAAAGTTGTATTGTGGCTCAGTGTAAAGATATATTGTGGCGCAGTGTAAAGTTGTATTGTGGCTCAGTGTAAAGTTATATTGTGGCACAGTGTAAAGTTGTATTGTGGCACAGTGTAAAGTTATATTGTGGCACAGTGTAAAGTTGTATTGTGGCACAGTGTAAAGTTGTATTGTGGCGCAATATTAAGTTGCATTGTGACGCTGTATAAAGTTGTATTGTTCTGCGTTATAAAGTTGTATTGTGCTGCAGAATAAAGTTGTATTGTGCTGCATTATAAAGTTGTATTCTGGGGCAGTATATCCTTGTATTTTTGGCTCAGTTTAAAGTTTTATTGTGGCACAGTATAAAGTTGTTTTGTTGCTCAGTGTCAGGAATTCGGGGGGTTTAGTTTACCCCCCATTTGTCAGGAATTTATATCTCTATATATAAAAGTGAATGTATGTATGTATGTGTGTATCACCAACTAATCACGAAGCATCTTTCATTTTACCAGAGCTGTTCAAAAGAAGCTGAGCTGTGATTGGTTGCTATGAGCAACAGTTTTCCTTGCAACCAATCACTAAGCAGCTCTCATTTCACCAGAGCTGGTTAAAAATAGCTGAACTGTGATTGGTTGCTATGAGCAAGTTTTTCCACTTGACAACACCTCAGCAGACGCTGACATGGTGGGAGAAATCTAGCATAACCAGGAACATAAGCTCCAAGCAATTGTCTACCCCCCTGAAAGGAGCAGAGAGCACATGACAGAAATGAATCCCCCCCTCCCTGCCCATATCCCCATCACACATCCTCCATCCTGTAGGCACATCTTCCCTCTTAAAGGGATCATTGGTATGGAAGTCAGAGCAAATCCATCCAGGGCTTTGGTTTTGACCCCAGGCCTCTCTTAAAGGGATCCCTGGTATGGAAGTTAGGACCGTTCCACTCAGCTCTGTGGTTCTGACCCCAGGGTCTCTTAAAGGGATCATTGGTATGGAAGTTATGGCAAATTCACTCCGCGCTTTGATACTGACCCCAGGCCTTTCTTAAAGGGATCTCTGGTATAGAAGTCAGGGCAAATCCATTCAGCGCTTTGGTTCTGACCCCAGGCTCTCTTAAAGGGATCTCCTGTATAGAAGTTAGGGCAAATCCCTCAACGCTCTGATTCTGACCCCAGGGTTCTATTAAAAGGATCATTGGAAGTCACAGCAAATCCACTCAGAGCTCTGGTTCTGATCCCAGTCTCTCTTAAAGGGATCCCCGGTATGGAAGTGAGGGCAAATCCACTCTGCGCTTTGGTACTGACCCCAGGCTCTGCGCTTTGGTACTAACCCCAGGCCTCTCTTAAAGGGATCTCCAGTATGGAAGTTAGGGTAAATCCCTCAGCGCTCTGATTCTCACCCCAGGCTTCTAGTAAAGGGATCATTGGTATGGAAGTCAGGACAAATCCACTCAGCGCTCTGGTTCTGACCCCAGGCCTCTCTTAAAGGGATCCCCGGTATGAAAGGTAGGACCGTTCCACTCAGCGCTCTGGTTCTGACCCCAGGCTGACGGAATGATATGGGATATTAGGGGGAGTAGTCCGGTGGCTTTGACTGACTGGATGATGTGGGATATTAGTGGTAGTAATGGTATTAGTCCGGTGGCTCTGGCTGACAGGATAATGTGGGATATTAAGGTGAGTAGTCTGGCGTCTGTGACGGGATGATGTGGGATATTAGTGGTAGTTGTCTGGTGGCCCTGGCTGACGGGATGATGTGGGATATTAGGGGTAGTAGTCCAGTGGCCTTGACAGGATGATGTGGGATATTAGGGGTAGTAGTCCAGTGGCTCTGTCTGACGGGATGATGTGGGATATTAGGGGTAGTAGTCCGGTAGCTCTGGCTGACGGGATGATGTGGGATATTAGGGGTAGTAGTCCGGTGGCTCTGACGGGATGATGTGGGATATTAGGGGTAGTAAGGTGGCTCTGGCTGACGGGATGATGTGGGATATTAGGGGTAGTAGTCCGGTGGCTCTGGCTGATGGGATAATGTGGGATATTGGTGGTAGTAGGATGGGAGATTATAGTGAATGTGGCTATGCAGAGTGGGCGGGGCTCTACACTCAGCTTTATATATATACTAGCTGAAGAGCCCGGCGCTGCCCGGGCATAGTAACTAACTGTGGTTAGTTATAGCACATTATAATTATCCTCCATCCCATAGTCCCGTGCCCATATACCCATCATACATATCCTTCATCCCATAGTCGAGTGCCCATATACCCATCACACATCCTCCATCCCATAGTCCCATGCCCATATACCCATCACACATCCTCCATCCCATAGTCCCATGCCCATATACCAATCATACATATCCTCCATCCCATAGTCCAGTGCCCATATACCCATCACACATCCTCCATCCCATAGTCAACCATTATGACATCATAATGAGCGGCGGGGCTTGCAACCTATGATGACATCAGCGTCGCCATGGCAACCATTATGACATCATAATGAGGGGCGGGGCTTGACACACACACACTTTTTCCCCATTATGTAGATAGGGGCAAAATTGTTTGGTGAATTGGACTGCGCGGGGTTAAAATTTCACCTCACAACATAGCCTAGGACACTCTCGGGGTCCAGACGTGTGACTGTGCCAAATTTTGTGGCTGTAGCTGCGACGGTGCGGATGCCAATCCCATACATACATACATACACACACTTGAGCTTTATATATTATATATATATATATATAGATAGATAGATAGATATAATTTGATAATAGATACAATTTGTTATAACTAACCGTAGTTAGTTACTATGCCCAGGCAGTGCCGGGCTCTTCAGCTAGTATTATATATATATGGTCGGGTGATATATAAATCCCCACAACTTATATCCACAATTTGTGTTCTGGTTCGGAACTTGCAACTCTCTGGTGGCCCCCTTACCCTCAGGTCAGTCAGGGAACTGCACCTAGGATAAGTAGTCGCCGGAAAGGCTGCCTTGTCGTGTACTGGCGATCGGGCACACTTCAGTGAGGACGGTATGTGTATCACCAGTCCCAGGCAGCGAATGCACCCATAAACTTCTGATCTGTCATTGCCAGGGTTTACCGATACCACCAGGATGCTTTGCTGCCATCAGTTCCTCTTTCGATACTAAAGACTATATCTGGTCAGGAACCAACCCGCAGGTAGTGTATTTTGGGCTTGGAGTACGTGTCGTTTCGTTCATAGAGCAACGAACATGAAACTAGTAATTTTTATTATTTATTATATTACAAAGGGAGACAAAATACAGTATGTACAACAGATGGCAAAAAAAAGGGATTAAAATAAGAGACTTATTCTCTCTCAGTCACAGATATGACGTGTTGATAAAGGGGAGGAGAATCTTCTCAGGGCAAAGGGTCCTTCAGCACCGCTTTGTGTAGCTGATTCTCCTGGCATCTGACAACCCCCCAAATGAGCATCTAAGCTTTATGCTTTTCTCTTGCTGACCTAGATGGGCTGAGCTAGGGGATATGCCCCTTTTTTAAAAGACATTAAAATGTCTACTTGCCAGATCTCTGGCCAGGGAGCTCACAGAGTGATGCCAGGGGTATCATATTTTCTCTTGCAAAATTATCTTTCGTTTGAGACCAAACATTACACGTCTGTCTGCCACAAGGGAGCAGAAACTGTTTTTTCGGTTTCTGATGACCCTAGAAGTTGCAAAATGTTGTGGTGTGTAGCCTAAATTCTACCAGTTCTGAAAATATATATTTCCTGTCCCTAGGCTTATTGTGTGTTATTAAATTTGAGTTTGAACAGACAACATCGGGGGCTTATCTACAGCATTACAGAATGCTGTGACCTCACCCAGGTCCTGTCAGCACACAGTAGTGCTAGCTCTGTAGGGGAAGATGTGGGGGGACACTCTCCCACCCACTCTATTTTATCTATTTATGAATGTCCCAGTAAATAACAGCCCACAACATAGTTTAACATGTTGGTTGTTCTTCCCAGGTTATGGTGACCAGGATCCAAATCTTTTTGTAATTAATACTCGGTGGTACTGCTACGTGTAAAATATGTATTTCTCCGCATAGTCAATGGTACTGCCACACTCTTTTCAGTGTTACTATTTATGTACAATGTTATATATGTGTTATGTTCCTGTAATATAATGCTGTGTAAGATAGGGAAAGTAAAGTGCACTCTTCCGACATTAGAGGGGGGCACCTTAGGATTATAGTTCTCATAATTAAGGGTAAGTGTAGTTCTTTTGGGGGAAACTAGATGGGGGCATACTAGTGTGAACGGTTACAATAGGTTATAACTAGTTTGTAGGGTTTAAAATAGGAGGGGCTGCTGGGTATTAAGACAGGAGTTTTTAGGAAGTTAAGTTAGAATGGGCCAGGGTGCCCGAGGTGTCCACATGGGCTATAGATCCCAGATGGCATGGCAGCCATTCAACATTGAATAGCTGCAGCCCACATTATCAACGGCCACTGGGCATCATATTAGTGGGCCAGTACAGGAGAAGAAAGATGTGGCGACTCATAGCCTGGGCGGACACTTTTAGGGCAGGAGTCGGTTGGAGTGAGGAGTTGAAGGAAGTTGGAGCTTCGTCGGGAATGGTACAGACGGGCCGGATGCTTTTCCAGAGGCAACCAAACCGGGTGGCTGATGTTTTCGAGTCTGGGGCGAAACAGGCAGAAGGAATTGTCATCATGGCGATATTAGGCCAGGAAGGATCTGGGGAGCAGTCTAAGACGGTCCGGTACGGACGTGTGCCGCACAGAAACGTCAGCGAAGTAGGGAAAGATGAGGAAGCAAGTGATTTCCATGATGTGCCAACTGTGGATATAACGTGTGAAGTACTAAGTAAAGAGAATGTTCAAGTTATCCTGGACTGTGTCTCCATTACTGGGGGTCACCTGGAAGAGGGGCCATCGCTGCCTGGGAAGTGCTCGGGGGGACCTGAAACTGGAGACGCAGGTACGCTGAGAAGTGGAATACAGTTTTCTGTGAGGGAAGGTCAGGACTCAGATACTTCAGTGAGTCTGGCCATGGCTACAGCCCTGGCCTCCCCTTACACAACCATTTTGTTTTGTTTTCCTATTTTGCCCAGACGGCTGTATTTTCTTTAGTACACCTTGGTTTATGTTGCCTACAATAAACCAAAGGAAGTTCTTAAAGCCGCAGTATACCTGTGTCTACCTCTGTGTGCAGCCGAGTAAGCCAGTCTACCACATATGTTGCAGTATAAAGTTGTATTGTGGCACAGGAGAAAGTTGTATTGTGCTGCAGTATACAGTTGTATTGTGGCGCAGTGTAAAGTTGTATTGTGGTGCAGTATAATTTTGTATTGTGCTGCTGTATAAAGTTGTATTGTGGCGCAGTATAAAGTTGTATTGTGGTGCAGTATAAAGTTATATTGTGCTGTGGTGTACAGTATTGTGGCACAGTGTAAAGTTGTATTTTGGCTCATTAATAAGTTGTATTGTGCTGCAGTACAAATTTGTATTTTGGTGCAGTATAAAGTTGTATTGTGGTGCAATATAAAGTTATATTGTGGTGCAGTATAAAGGGGGAAAAGAGTGCAGCTGCAAGGGGGATGCAGCATGAGGAGTTCAGTGTTAAATGCACAACCTAATGGGCGATGGGGCAGCATGTCTAATCCAGTAGACATACCTCCCAACTTTTGAAGATGGGAAGGAGGAACAAAGGCTGTGGCGCGCTGGGTGCGCTGTGGCACATTTTAGGCCATGCCCCTGACCACACCCATTTCACAACTAGTCTGTCATGATCTGACAGTTTTAAATTGGACAAAGTGAATTTTTTTTACTTTGTCAAGTGCAAAGTGTGACGTGATTGCCCCCGGTGGCCATTAGAATTATCACACGTGGTGTCTTTCATTCTAAGTTGCCCGGTGGTGGGGAGTGGTATCGCACCTTAGTGTTAGGTTTAATTTGTAATTATAAATCAGGTGTTAGGCTCTATAAATGAGTCTCAGGGTATGCAATCATTGTTGGTGATAGTTGTTCATTTGCAACCAACCTTGGTGGTGGAAGGAGCTGGAGAGATTGCTCAGCTCAATCTGAGTCCTGGTGTGGAAGGAGTCACAGAAGGGAGTTCTTTGCAGCGCTGACTGAACTTGGTGGCAGCTATTCAGGAGGAAGGCTGCAGTCGGTTGCTGGACTCTGTGCTGGGGCATTTGCACAGAGAGAGCTAAGTTTTCTATTTCCCCTGTTTGTGACTTTCCTTATGTGTGATCTAGTGCAGTGGTGGGATTAGTTTCTGCACCGGCCAATGCCCTAGCGAGGGACTAGGTTCAGGGCGAGTCAGGGCATAAGGTTCGCGTGCGGCGACAGGTGCGGAGCCTGTATAGGGAATGTAAGGAGTGCAGGGACGCTGCCTCAGGGGATCTCAGGAGGTCTCCACGTCCCTATTCCCTATTACAGGGCCCACCACTGTAATTGTTCCTGTGTTTCCCCTTATTGTTTAAATTCGCCAGCTGGAGGCGGGGTATCCAGTTTTACGTGTACTTTAAATTCGCCAGCTGGAGGCGGTGTATCCGGCTGCACGTCCCGGTATTATTTAAATTCTCCCCGCTGGAGGCGCTGTATCCAGGGTCACGTGTGTCATAAATTCGCCCTGCTGGAGGCGCTGTGTCCAGTCACACGTTGACCGTTACATTGTCACACCCATATCCACGCCCAAGCACACCCATTTAGCACTGCTGATCACACTGACTGGTACTGAGGGCACAGTGGCTGGCATTATGGGCACAGTGGCTGGTACTGTGGGCACACTGACTGGTACTGAGGAAAAGAAAGAAAAAACAGAGAGCGAGAGAAAGGAGAGCGAGATAGAGAGAAAGAAAGAACAGAGAGAGAAAAAGGGGAAAGAAAGAACAGAGAGAGAACAGATTGAAAGAAAGAACAGAGAGAGAACAGATTGAAAGAAAGAACAGAGAGAAAGAAAGAACATAGAGAAAGAAAGAAGAGAAAGAAAGAACAGAGAGAGAAACAAAGGGGAAAGAAAGAACAGAGAAAGAGGGGAAAGAAAAAAGAAAGAACAGAGAGAGAAAGAAAGAACAGAGAGAAACAAAGAAAGAGGGGAAAGAAAGAAAGAAGGGAGAGAAAGAAAGAACAGGGAAAGAAAGAAAGAGGGGACAGAAAAAAGAACAGAGGGAGAGCGAAAGAAAGGGGAAAGAAAAAAAGAATAGAGAGAGAAAGGAGGGGAAAGAAAGAAAGGAAAGAGGGGAAAGAAAAAAGAACAGAGAGAGAGAAAGAAAGAGGAGAAAGAAAGAAAAAGGGCGGAAACTGAACAGAGAGAGAGAAAGAGAAAGGAAGAAGAGAGAGAGAGAAAGAAAGAACAGAGAACAAGAAAGAAAGAGGGGAAAGAAATAAAGAACAGAGAGAGAAAGAAAGAGGAGAAAGAAAGAAAGAGGGGAAAGAGAACAGAGAGAGAAATAGAAAGGAAGAACAGAGAGATAAAGAAAGGGGGGGAAAAGAACAGAGAAAAAGAAAGAAAGAGGGCAAAGAAATAAAGAACAGAGAGAGAAAGAAAGAGGGGACAGAAAACAGAACGGAGGGTGAGTGAAAGAAAGAGGGGAAAGAAAGAAAGAACAGAGAGAGAAAGAAAGGAAAAAGAAAGAACAGAGAGAGAAAGAAAGAGGGGAAAGAAAAAACAGAGAGAGACAGAGAGAACAGAGAGAGAAAGAAAGAATTAAAGAAAGAAAGAGAAAGAGCAGAGAGAAAGAAAGAGGGGGAAGAAAGAGAAAGAAAGAAAGAGGGTAAAGAAAGAACAGAGATCGAGAAAGAAAGAACTGAGAGAGAGAAAAAAAGGAAAGATTAGAGAGAGAAAGAACGAAGAAATATAGAAATAAAGAGAGGGAAAGAAAGAACAGAGAGAGAAACAAACAGAGAAAGAAACAGAGAGAGAGAAAGAAAGAACAGAGAGAGAAAGAAACAGAGAAAGAACAGAGAAAGAAAGAAACAGAGAGAGAGAAAGAAACAGAGAGAGAAAGAAAGAAAGATTCTATAAATATACTATAGCAGCCTGGTTCCCATTGTAATGCCCACCTTAGCCTCCTGGTGCAGGACATATCATGAACCGCTCACATGGCCAGCATCCCCGATTCTAAGGCGATCCTGCTGTCGGAGGAGGACATGGTGATGGATCTGTAGCATTCCCTGAAGTGCCTCCATGGTTCCGTCACAATCTCCTCATAAAATTACCTCATTTCTGGTCAGCTTCCATCACATCACTTCTGGTGGACCATTATGTGCGAGTTTTAAAGTGTTGCTCAGGGCTCTGCCGTGTACTCCTGTGTCTGCAGGAAAAGTAAGCTCCCGGCCGAGACAGCCTCTCAAAATTGGGACTGTCCCGCTGGATCCGGGACGGTTGGGAGGTATGAATGCTCCCCACCATACACCTTGTACACGAACGGCTCCGCATACCTCATACACACACGGTTCCACTTTGTTTGACTCATACACACTTGGCTCCGCTCCGTACATCCCGTACACGCGGCTCCGCTCCGTACACTCAGTACACACAAGGCTCCGCTCCGCATACCCCATACACACACGACTCCGCTCCACACACCCCATACACACATGGCTCTGTTTCGCATACCCCATACACACGCGTCTGCTCCGTACACCTCGTACACACACGACTCTACTCCGTACACCTCGTACACATGTGCTCCGCTCCGTACACCTTGTACACAGGCGGCTCTGCTCCGTACACCTCGTACACAGGCGGCTCCACTCCGTACACCTCGTACACAGGCAGCTCCGCTCCGTACACCTTGTACACATGCGGCTCCGCTCTGCACACCCTGTACATGTGGCCCCGCTCCGTACACCTCGTGCACACGTGACTCCGCTCCGTACACACGCAGCTCCTCTCCGTACACTCGCGGCTCCGCACCGTACACCTCGTACACACGCGGCTCCGCTCTGTACACCTCACACACGTGACTACGCTCCATACACCTCGTACACCTGCGGCTCCGCTCCGCTCCGTACACCTCGTACACACATGGCTCCGCTCTGTACACCTCGTACACACACGGCTCTGCTCCGTACACCTCGTACACACACGGCTCTGCTCAGTACACCTTGTACACACACGGCTCTGCTCCGTACACCTCGTACACAAACGGCTCCGCTCCGTACACCTCGTACACACGCGGCTCTGCTACATCCACCCTGCAAACCCCTCACATAGACTTCCCCTCATCCAGCACCATGACGACCAGCACAGCAGAGTCCTGCATACACGGAGGCCCCTGATCATGTGACCCCTGACTCCTCCCCTCCTGTGACCTCATCACAGGTCCTGTGCGCACAGCCACAAAACAGCCTAGCGATGTCATTGCAGGCTGCTGTGGGACTCTCTGGGATGGCTAGGATGGGGTCGGTGCATGGGGGTGTGTGGTGGCTGAGTGCAGTGCGGGAAAAATAGAGTCCTGGGCGGGACGCGGGTGGGGGGGCTCAAAAAAGGTACTGTCCCGTGAGAATCGGGAAGATTGGGAGCTATGAGTTGATGCAGTGGAAAGTTCTGGAGGTGTAATCAAAACCATGGAAAATGGTTGATATTTTCCTGACACTGACGCAGTGTAAAGTTGGATTGTGGCTCAGTGTAGCTTTGTATTGTGGTGCAATGTAAAGTTGTATTGTGGTGCAGCATAAAGTTGCATTGTGGCGCAGTATAAAGTTGTATTGTGCTGCAGTATATAGTTGTATTATGGTGCAGTATAAAGTTGTATTGTGGCATTGTATAAAATCGCATTATTTTGCTATATAAAGTTGTATGGTGCCTCAGAATAAAGTTGTATCGTGACACAGTATAAAGTTATATTATGGCGCAGTGTAAAGTTCTATTGTGGTGCATTTTAAGTTGTATTGTGGCGCAGTATATAGTTGTATTATCCTGCAGTGTAAAGTTGTATTGTGGAGCAGTATAAAGTTGTATTATCCTGCAGTGTAAAGATGTATTGTCGCGCAGTATAAAGTTGTATTGTGGCGTAGTATAAAGTTGTATTGTGGCACAGTGTAAAATTGTATTATTCTGCAGTGTAAAGTTGTATTGTGGCGCAGTATAAAGTTGTATTGTGGCACAGTATAAAGCTGTATTGTGGCGCATTATAAAGTTGTATTGTGGCGCATTATAAAGTTGTATTGTGGCATAGTATAGTTCTATTATCCTGCAGTGTAAAGTTGTATTGTGGCGCAGTATAAAGTTGAATTATGGCGTAGTATAAAGTTGTATTGTGGCACAGTGTAAAGTTGTATTATCCTGCAGTGTAAAGTTGGATTGTGGCGCAGTATAAAGTTGTATTGTGGCACAGTATAAAGCTGTATTGTGGCGCAGTATAAAGTTGTTTTGTGGCATAGTGTAAAGTTGTATCATGGCGCAGTGTAAAGTTGTTTTTGTGGCATAGTATAAAGTTGTATCGTGGCGCAGTGTAAAGTTGTATTGTGGCATAGTATAGTTCTATTATCCTGCAGTATAAAGTTGTATTGTGGCGCAGTATAAAGTTGTATTATCCTGCAGTGTAAAGTTGTATTGTGGCGCAGTATAAAGTTGTTTTGTGGCATAGTGTAAAGTTGTATCGTGGTGCAGTGTAAAGTTGTATTGTGGCATAGTATAAACTTCTATTATCTTGAAGTGTAAAGTTGTATTGTGGCGCAGTATAAAGTTGTATTGTGGCATAGTATAGTTCTATTATCCTGCAGTGTAAAGTTGTATTGTGGCTCAGTATAAAGTTTGTATTGTGGCGCAGTATAAAGTTGTTTTGTGGCATAGTATAAAGTTGTATCGTGGCACAGTGTAAAGTTGTATTGTGGCGCTGTATAAAGTTCTATTATCCTGCAGTGTAAAGTTGTATTGTGGCACAGTAAAAAGTTCTATTATCCTGTGTGGCGCCCCTGAGGGTTCAGTCGCCATATAGGTACTGCACCTCCTCCTGCATTCAGGTTAGGTGGAGATACCTGACCACACTCCAATACCTGCATCCCACACAACATAGTAGTGTAGCAAAGCACCTTTAGTGGCTCCCTGCTTGGAACACGAAGAGTGCTGGGAGGTGGGTGGAGCTTAGTTGCACAAGAGAGCGGGAGATGATTAGGACTAGGTCAGTCTGTGAGAGGAGATCCCCTGAGTGGGATGGATGGATGAGGTGCTTCAGCAGTCTCCTGTGACCTGGAGCTGCTGGCACTGGAAAGAGATATAGAAAGCCTGATTCTCCATAAGGAAGAAAGATTTGTACAGAACGTGAGGAGAAGAAGAGAACTAAGGACTAGGGTCAGAGCAGGGCCCTTCCTCAACTTCTAGGCGCATGGCCGGGGTCCGGTCCCTGAGGTTGTATGGATACTAATGGTCCTGCAGCAGACACCGGAGGATTAGAAGTTGTCACCACTTTATTCCCACACAAGACTTGGGGGCACAACAGCAACGTGAGTGAGCCGGGACTTGGTAGCAAGGAGTCCCCGAAGCAGGCTACAGCTGTCTGCCGTACAAGTAGCGTTCAAAGGAACATCATAAAGGAGGAACTTGGGTTTAACACACAACCACAAGTACTTCATTACAAGCGCTAGAAAGGAGACGTTCAGAGAAGGCATATGTTGGCGGAGTGTTGGAACGGAGTACTTCATCTTGCCTGGAGGTTGGCTGAGCCCCTGACCTGGAGGACACAGCACCGAGGTGGGCACCTGTATGCACAACAGACTGTGAGTAAAGCTTTGGAACTACATGCCCTGGTGTCCTCCGCTTATTCCTGCGCCAACCGACTCAGCACTGCTACATCTCTGTGCTTAACACTGCACATTACGCTCTCCTCACTAGCTCTTCATCTACACTGCCCTGGGACTACAGCCCTACCTGTGGACGGCCACAACATCATTGCTGCACCACACCATCTGTCCCAGAAGATCTGTCTGCAGCGTCGGCTTAACACCTTCATTGCCGAACACCACAGGTGGCGTCACGAATCATCCACTTATAAACTTTAATCAGCCACGCTTAACACCATTTCTTTTACATGGGTGCCCAGAGTCACGTACCGGGTCACCGCTACTTTGACATTTCCCTCTGAGATACCGGCCCGGTACCAAGTACCCCACAGCCCTGGCGGGCGATCCACCTGCAGTGTAAAGTTGTATTGTGGCGCAGTAAAAAGTTCTATTATCCTGCAGTGTAAAGTTGTATTGTGGCGCAGTATAAAGCTGTAATGTGGCACAGTATAAAGTTCTATTGTGGTGCATTATAAAATTGTTTTGTTCTGCAGTATAAAGTTGTATTGTTGCTCAGTGTAAAGTTCTAATGTGACACAGTATAAAGTTGTATTGTGGCACAGTGTAAAGTTGTATTGTGGTGCAGTATAAAGCTGCATTGTGGAGCAGTATAAAGTTGTATTGTGGCTCAGTGTAAAGTTATATTGTGGCACAGTGTAAAGTTGTATTGTGGTGTAGAATAAAGTTGTATCGTGGCACAGTATAAAATTGTATTGTGGTGCAGTGTAATGTATTGTGCTACAGAATAAAGTTTTATTGTGGCGCAGTATAAAGTTGTATTGTGGCGCTGTATAAAATTGTATTGTGCTGTAGTGTAAAGGTGTATTGTTGCGCAGTGTAAAGTTCTATTGTGACACAGTAAAAAGTTGTTTTGTGGGGTAGTATAAAGTTGTATTGTGGCGCAGTGTAAAGTTGTATTGTGGCGCAGTGTAAAGTTGTATTGTGGTGCAGTATAAAGCTGTATTGTCGCTCAGTATAACGTATTGTGGCGCAGTATAAAATTGTATTATCCTGCAGTGTAAAGTTTTATTGTGGCACAGTGTAAAGTTTATTGTGACGTACTATAAAGTTGTATTGTGGCGCTGTATAAAGTCATATTGTGGCGCAGTATAAAGTTGCATTGTTACACTGTATAAAGTTGTATTGTGCCTCAGAATAAAGTTGTAATGTGACACAGTGTAAAGTTGTATTGTGGCGCAGTATAAAGCTGTATTGTCACTCAGTATAACGTTTTGTGGCTCAGTATAATGTTGTATTGTGGCGCAGTATAAAGCTGCTCCAGAGCCCTCATGTATCTCCTCCGAACGGGACTCATCCAATGGCAGTATCGGGTGTGAGGTGGTGGCGGCCGCTGCTGAGGATGTATCAGTGGTCGCAGCCTCTGCGTGGGTGGCCTAGGGGCGAGCGACCTCTCCTCCCCCTGTTCTTCTGACTTCCCGTCTTCTTTCATCATGGCGTTCTGGCGTTCTTCTTCCTGCCTTGGCCCCTTTCCCGCCACTGGCTTCTTCTGCCCCTCCTTCCGGGGGCGGCGTCTTCTTCCAGTTCTTCCATACCAAGCCAGTATACGAACCCCTCGGGGGGTGGGCCATGTCGCTGTCACATAGTAATTCAGGCAGGGAAGGCCCAATACTCTTCGCGGTCTTTTCCTAGGACCTCCCATCTCTTCACGCCCTTCTTCTCCGTGCCAGCGGCCATTTCTAATGTCCATTTTACAGTCTATTAAATCAGGTCTTCTGCACATTTTCAAAAGTATAAAGTCTCACAAATTTCAGGCACACAGAACCCGATGGCATCGGGTCTCGTCATCCTGTTCGTGACGCCAAAATTGGGTCACCCACCCACCCTCCCACCCGCCCAAATCAATGGTGGTTTATGATATAGATTATGTGATAGTTCGTGACGCCACCTGTGGTGTTTGGCAAGCAAGATGTTAAGCCAACGCTGCGTGCAGATCGTCTGGGGCTGATGGTGTGTTGCAGCATAGATGGTGTAGCTCCCCACAGGTGAAGCTGTAACCCCAGGGCAGTGTAATGGCAATAGATGAGAATAGGCGCAGGCGGTGTGAGGAATGCTGGTACCCAGATGTAGCGGTGCTGACGGTGTTAGCGCACAAATGAATGGAAGACACCAGGGCTTGCAGTTCCAAAGCTTTACTCACAGTCCGTGGTACACACTGGTGCCTGCCTCCGTGCCGTGTCCTCCGGGGCAGAGACTCAATCAACCTCCCGGGCAAGTCAGGATTCTCCTCTCCAACACTCCGCCAACATGTACCTCTCCTGAACGACTCCTCTATTGCGCCTTAAGGTGTGAAGAGCTCCAGTACCGTGGTACACTGGAGTTCCTCCTGTCAGATGTTCCTAACAACTCTACTTGTATGGCAGACAGCTGTAGCCTCTCTCGGGGACTCCCTTCTCCGGAGTCCTGGCTCTCTATTCAGTTGCTGTTGTGCCCCAAGTCTTAGATCGGAGTAGTGCATTTACAGCCAACTACTCCACCGGTGTCTGCTGCAGAACCATAAGTGTCCATACAACCTCGGGGACCGGGCCCCGGCCTTGCTTTGAGAACCTATAGGCAGGGTTCCTCTTCCAACCCACGTCTCCTCTCTGTTCTCCTACTCCTTCGTTCCGCACTGTTCTTTCTCTCTCTTATGGAAGCTTAGGTTGCAGTTCTACGTCTTTCTCCTTCTGTTCCTCTCCCGTGCCAGCTGGCTCAGATCACTGAGGCAGCTGCAGCACTCCTTCTCCTCAGACCCGTCCTCAGACTCACCTGACTGACTGTCTTTCTCCCGCCTGACCTCCAGACTGATCTCAGACTCATCTCCAGACTGACCTCCAGACTGATCTGTAATTCTAAACCTTCCCAACCTTTTATATAGATCTCAACTCCACCCACCTCCCAGCACATCCAGTGTTCCATGCAGGGAACCACCAAGGCACTCCTAATGTCTAGGAGGAGAGAGACACCTCAATGTGGTTGTGCAGAACTACCCTGTTGTGTGGGGTGTGAGTGTTGGAGTGTGGAAAGGAGTCCCCAACTTACCTAGTTGGTGGGGCACTACACCTTAGGAGAAGGTGCAGTACCTCTGTGGCGACTGAGCCTCAGTGGCGCCACAATATACATACTCCCCGAACACCAAATCCCCGACGCCCGCGTCTCCTGCAATCAATCAAAAATAGTAAACCAACATATACTCCTTGTCCACCATAGTCTATTAAATACTGAGTGTCCCACTTCGTTGTCACCCGGCCGCCGGTGATACACTGACAGGAGGTAATCGCTCCCGCAGTGTATCACTGAGTCGCCGTGAGAGTTCACCAGAGTACATCAGCTGATCAGCTCCAGTGCTCTCACAGCCCCTCTGCGTGAGAAAGTTCTCACACAGTGCCGTAAGTGAGAACACTGGAGTTGATGAACTCTGGTGAACTCTCATGGCAGCTCAGTGTATCGCCGGAGGCTGCGTAGAGCAGTCACAGCTCACAATGTGAGTGTTCTACATATGAGATCGCCGTGGGACACTCGGTATTAAATGGACTACATTGGACAGGATAGTATTATATTTTGGTTTATTATTTGATTTTTGTTGCAGGAGATGAGGGCATTCAGTAAGCATGGTTAATTTAGATTCAATAAAAAAGTCTGTGTGATTATTTCAAATAAAGGACTTTATTCTGGATATGTGTTTATTTACCATATAACTATAGGATTGGTAATGGATAGGTGTCTTATACAGTGGCATGTAAAAGTTTGGGCACCCCTCGTCAAAATTACCAGTTAAGCAAGTTGAAGATGGAATGATCTCTAAAAGGGCTAAAGTTAAAGATGACACATTTTCTCTGTATTTTAGGCTAAAAAAATTATATATTGTCATTTTAAAAATTACAATAAGGAAAATAGGCCAATGCAAAAGTTTGGGCACCCTGCATAGTTAGTACCTAGTAGCACTCCCTTATAAAAATATCACAGCTTGTAAACGCTTTTAGTAGCCAGCCAAGAGTCTTTCAATTCTTGTTTGATGGATTTTCATCCATTCTTCCTTGGAAAATTCTTCCTTTTCTGTGAGATTCCTGGGTCGTCTTGCATGGTCTGCTATTTTGAGGGCTAGCCACAGATTTTCAATGATAATCGAATCGGGGGACTGTGAGGGCCATTGAAAAAACTTTAGCTATCGCCTTTTGAGGTAGTCTATTGTGGATTTTGATGTGTGTGCTCATTATCCATTTGTAGAAGCCATCCTGTTTTCAAATTCAGCTTTTTTACACATGGTGTTATGTTTGCATCAAGAATTTGTTGAAATTTCATTGAATCCATTCTTCCCTCTACCTGTGAAATGTTCCCTGTGCCATTGTCTGCAACACAACTCCAAAGCATGATTGATCCATCCCCATGCTTAATGATTGGAGAGATGTTCTTTTCCTGAAATTCTATGCAATTTTTTCTCTGCACATACCTTTGATCATTGCGACCAAAGAGTTTTATTTTAACTTCAACGATTCACAGGACTTGTTTCTAAAATGCATTGGGCTTGTTTAGATGTTCTTTTGCATACCTCTGATGCTGAATTTTATGGTGAGGGTGCAGGAGAGGTTTTCTTCTGATGACTCTTTCATGAAGGCCATATTTGATAAGGTGTCTCTGAACAGTAGAACAATTACCACAACTCCAGAATCTGCTAAATCTTTCTGAAGGTCTTTTGCAGTCAAGTGGGAGTTCTGATATGCCTTTCTAGCAATCCTACAAGCAGCTCTCTCTGAAATTTTGCTTGGCCTTCCAGACCTTATCTTGACCTCCACTGTTCCTGTAAACTGCTATTTCTGAATTACATATTGAACTGAGGAAAGGACAACTTGAAAACGCTTTGGTATCTTCTTATAGCCTTCTCCTGCTTTGTGGGCCTCCACCATTTTCATTTTCAGAGTGCTAGGCAGCTGCTTAAAAGAACCCATGGTGGCTGTTTTTTCGCACAAGGTTAGAGGAGGTTATGTGTTTCTAAACCTGTGGAATCTGCATCAGCTGGCCTTTCCTAACATTGAGGGTGAACAAGCCATAACGCTTACAGGCTAATTAAGGTCTGAAACCTTGGTCAAAGTTATCTGAGCACATAAATCTCCAAAGGTGCCCAAACTTTAGCATCGGACCATTTTTCTTTTTGTAATTTTTAAAATCTGAAAAAATTACAATGTGTATTACTTTTGAGCCTAAAATACAAAACAAATGTGTCATCTTTAACTTTAGGCCTTTTAGAGATCATTTTATCTTCAACTTGCTTAACTGTTCACAATAACAGTAATTTTGACCAGGGGAGCCTAAACTTTTGCATGCCACTGTAGACACCTCTCCATTACCAACCTGTGGGCTTGATGTCACCAGACAATACAAAGGTGACATCAACCGCACAAATATTAACCCCACTTGCCACCGCTACAGGGCAAGTGGGAAGAGCAAGGCTAAGTGCCAGAATTGGCGCATCTATAAGATGCGCCATTTCTGGGACGGCTGAGAGCTGATGTTTTTAGCCTGGTGGGGTGCCAATAAACATGGCCCATTCCCAGGCTATTAATATCAGCCCGCAGCTGTCCGCCTAGGCTTTGCTGGTTTGATTTTATAGGGGACCCCATTTCAATTTTTTTCTGGGGTTCCCCCCATAAACTAGCCAGTAAAGGCTAAGCAAACATCTGTGAGCTGATATTAATAGCCTGGGAAACTTTATGGCTATTGGCTCCTTCCCAGAAATATAACATCAGCCCTCAGCCGTCTTCTTTCCCTCTGCAGGTTATGAAAATTATGCGGGAGCCCACGCAATTTTTTTTAATTTTTTGACAAATAAACATTGCTTTTCCCGCAGATTTCTGACAGTTGCTGTTTTGTCACTGCATATGTAGGTTAATTACCATATATGCTTGTGTGTAAGCCGACTTTTTGTGCTGAAAACGCCCCCCTCAGCTTATAAACAAGTCATTGTCCAGAAAACCGGCGGGGGAGAGGGAGCGGTGGAGCAGCAGCAGGAGCTGGCGGCTGTGGTTGTAACTGTGCTGCTGCTAAAGAGAAATAAATATTCATTTCTGTTATAGCAGTGACAGCTGCAGCCACCGGCTTTCAGAAGACATCATACTCACCCTCCTCCGCGCCGTCGCTGCATCTCCGTTGGTCCCGACAGCTCTTCCTGTGCTGAGGATCACGTGGCACCACTCATTAAGGTAATGAATATGCACGCGTCTCCACTCGCATAGGCGTGGAGCGCATATTCTTTACCTTAATGAACGAGGCCACGTGATCGCAGGAAGAGCTGCTGGCACCGGAACTAAATCCAGCAACGGCACGCAGGCAGGACATGGACCGAGGGAGCCATGCATATCAGGACAGGTACGGGGGAGCTGTGCATACAATGACAGGGATGGGGGGAGAGTGCAAACAATGCCAGGGACCGGGGGAGCCGTACATACAATGACAGGGACCAGGGGAGCCGTGCATACCATGACGGGTACCGGAGGAGCTGTGCATACAATGACAGGGACCGGGGGAGCTGTGCATACAATGACAGGGACTGGGGGAGCTGTGCATACAATGACAGGGACCGAGGGAGCCATGCATAGAATGACAGGGACCGGGGAAGCCGTGCATACAATGACAGGGAACGCCGGTGCCGTGCATACACTATTAGGGACCGGGGGTTCCAGGCATACCATGACAGGGATGAGTGGATAATGCATACCCGGCTTATACTCGAGTCAATAAGCGTGCCCAGATTTTTGTCGCAAAATTAGGTGCCTCGGCTTATATTCGAGTATATGCGGTATGTTAATGCGCACGTGTGTGTCTTTATTTAACTCTTTATTTACCGTTTTATTAATGAAGGTATCTGGCTGACACCTGTTCATTACTAAACTTCGGGCTTGGTAATATATACAGCTCTGGCAAAAATTAAGAGACCACCACTGCCTGTCATGGCCAGCCCATTCTCCAGACCTGAGCCCCATTGAAAACCTCTGGAATGTAATCAAGAGGATGATGGATAGTCACAAGCCATCAAACAAAGAAGTACTGCTTACATTTTTGCGCCAGAAGCAGTGTGAAAGACTGGTGGCAAGCATGCCAAGCTGTGATTTAAAAATCATGGTTGTTCCACAAAATATTGATCTCTGAACTCTTCCTGAGGTAAAACATTAGTATTGTTGTTTCTAAATGATTATGAACTTGTTTTCTTTGCATTATTTGAGGTCTGAAAGCGCTGTTTCTTTTTTAATTTTAATCATTTCTCCTTTTCAAAAATAAAAACCCCAAAATTTATTGCTTGGAAATTCGGAGACATGTTGTCAGAAGTTTGTAGACTAAAAGAACAATTTATATTTTACTCAAAAACAAACCTCAGAAATCAGGCAAACTGAACGTTTGAAAGTGGTCTCTTAATTTTTGCCAGAGTTGTATATGGTATATATTTACTTATATTTGTTTTGTGTGTGTAAACATTATATATTTAAATATGGTATGTAATGATATTATGGTCTTCAATGGCGAATGAAAAAGAATATGTTGAACAAGGAAATTACATCACAATTCTTTTTTTTTTTTTAAATAATATATCTTTACTTAGCTCTATGGATTTACAAAAACGTATGAAAAACCGCAACAAAAACGCATAAAAATGCGCTGATCTTCCACTGTGTTTTTCTGCCAAGAGATGCAGAAACCAGGAGCAGTAATTTCTGTAAGCAAATCCGCAACGTTCGCACATAACCTTTAGAATTGTATTGTGGTACTGTATAAAACTGTATTGTGACGTAGTATAAAGTTGTATTGTGGGGTAGTTTAAGGCTGTATTGTTCAATGTAAGGCTGAATTGTGGTGCTGTATAAAGTTGATATGTAGTATGCTATGAAGTTTTGGCACTAACACTCTACAATTAATTGTGTTGTGTTTGATGGCAGCCATTACAATGCATATTACCCACTTTTCCATAGACAGTTTGCATTGGTGTGCGAGTTACATCCATCTTGCCATCTCCTCCTGGTCTGCTCTATCTCTGGGTTGGTCTTCACTGCATTTTTGGCAAGCTATTCATGAACCAGTAGGATCAGAATGTAAAATAATAACACACTGGTGCAATATATTGAATATATATAGGTTAGCATTATTCTCTCATCCGGCGCAGTCTGCGTGGCCTTCTACAATATGTGTTTATCGTGCAAAAAGGCTAAATGAAATTTTGATGAGGGTCTTTAGATGAGTAGGGTCTGTGGGGATGGCGGTGGGCACATGTGCTTGGATGCACCTGCTCAGCAGAACACAGTCCCTGGAAGTAATATGAAATCGCTGAAGCAAAGAGGGCAATGTATAAGGCCAGATACCAGGGTTAAAGGGGCCCTGGCAACTTTCTAATAGGTTTTGTGCTTGGATTTCACTATTTTTAAGATGTGTGTTTGCTGTCAGTGAATGAAAACATTCAGAACCTAAAAGCTTGGCTCCATTGTGTCAGAGACATGAACCCTTTGGGTGTAGTCCCCTAACTCGCTCACAGTCCAAGAATGGTGACCCCCAGAACTCTCAGGAACAAAGGATTTTGCATCCATAGCGCAGCATTGCCAGAGGATGCCGACACGTAATAGCACAGTTTGACTGGAGAACAATAATTGTGCCATCCACAGCCGGGCAAGTACGTTTCCAGCCAGATTGTAATGAATGTGCCGCACACTGTCACATGGAGTCAGCATCTCATAATGTAGGCAAAGCGCTGGGGCAAGCCTCACCCGGCCCTAGGCGAAACTTCATATTTGTGCTCCATTATTTCCCATAAACTGCTGAAAACATGATATTATGTGTCAGCACAAACATTTCTGACATTCGCAGCACCCCGGACATGGACTGACTGGCTATTATCTATCTATCTATCAAATATCTACAGTATCTATCTATCTATCTATCTATCTATCTATCTATCAATCATCTGTCTACAGTATCTATCTATTATCTATCTATTATCTATCTTTCTATCATTTACTATCTATTATCTATTTATCTATCTATCTATCTATCTATTATTTATCTATCTAGGGAATTTATATAACAATATGGCTGCAGAATACACAATTCTCGGCAGCGTAAAAATCTGGCAGTTTAGAGAGACCGGCACTCGTGTGAATGGAGGCACTACAACCTCCAGAATGTGCTGAGATGCTTGCAGTGCTGCAGCATGTGTGATTCTGCTCCATGGCGTGCGTGCCTCCAATGACTGGGCCTGTGAGCAGCCTGTGATTTTACTCGAGACAGATGGGATGATACAAGAATGAAGAGCAGATGTACAGACTGAAGATCCCAAAATAAGGGCCCAATGAGCAGATCGATGTGTCTCATCTCTTCGCTCTGTCCTTCTCTTGCTCCCACACACCTCCATCTCTTCCCCTACTGCAGTCTAATTACAGCTAATTATTAAATAGACTGTCAGAGAGGTGGGAGATTCCTGGTCTATCCCAGGGGGCCGGGGGTGGCGATTGCCCCCTGGCACCCTTAGCTCAAAGTCCACCTCTTACTGGTGGCATTCTTGCATGTCTTCATTTAAAAAGAAGCTTCTAATACAAACCGATATGTATTTGTGTGAATGTATGCTGCAATTTTAATGTTGAGGAGATTATATATGCAGTCCTCAATGTTAAATTTGCAATATCAAGTAAGAAAAGTTGGGTAATTATGGAAATCACAGGATGGATAGACAAATTACTGATATGCAAATGGTGAAACAATTGCAACATAATTTTAATGACATGTGAATTTCTTCAATTCGGAGTTTGAGCCTCGTACAGAAATCCTGGCACTTCCAGCCTCGGCTGCGATCTGAGATTAGTAATGGTCGCCTGAGGAAGGTTCTGCCGCTGAATGCACTCAGACAAATCATCAAGATCCGCTGCCGGCAGCTCCTGTGTAACCTCCGACCAGTGATGTCCAGATGTGCTCAATGGGAGACAAGACCGGAGACGCTGCAACCATGGGAGCAGATTTAGGTTACACAGGCTGCTTAAGAGTAGCACCAGCAACATGCGGCCTTGAACTATCATATTGAAAACTGGTACCTGTAACACAGTGGGAAAATGGACTCACCACTGGTTCCACGGTTTAAATCAATATAAGGCCAAGCTGTAGTGTACCGGGAATGAAGACCAGAGGTGTCCAGCTACCATATATAATGTCACTGTCAAGGGGTCCTTCTCCGATACCACACAATCAACAGAGCGAGGGAAGTGTGAACAATCCCAAGACCTTTATTATAGGCAAAACTAAAAGGTCCATATACAATCCACCACACTGAGGATACAATAGTCCAGAACCCAAATGCAGTTCAGTAACAGCAAGAATGTCCAAGGAGATGAGAGTCCAATAATCCAGCAGACGGAGGATAAAATTGGTCCATATACTTCCCCTTCTCTCTGACGTGCTGTCTTCACAAGATCATCACCACACAGGGTCTGACTTGAACAGCTCCTGTCTTCCCCCACCCCCTCCTTATGTCTCGGGGTAGTCAGACAGGTTGGGGAGGTTTTCAGGCCTCCCAGACCTGACAAAGGTGCCTTGGGGATTAAGGCACTACAGGGGGTTCATCAAGAGGCATAGATACAGTCAGGCTGCAGATAGTAAGTGAGCTAATTCAATTATCAGACTTTTGGAAGGTAATTGAGACTCTAGACAATATGGGAATACACGGAATGATACAAGGCAACAAGAGAACACTATGGAAATCTGTAAACTATAAATATACACAAAATGATACCCACATAATATATCACACCATCACAACCTCTCCCCCTCATAATAAGTGAGCACGCCATGAGGTCTACACAAACCTCTGGCCTGCTCACTTTAGTCCACTTTGCTCAATTGTTTATAGTTCCTTGTACAATGGCAGGGGTAGGTCAGCCTGGGGAGCCTATGGTTCTTCTTGTCGAGACAGTCCATCGGCGTTCTGGTGTTGCCTTCCCCGCTTGTATTGGACGGAGAAGCTGTAGGGTTGTAAGGACAAGCTCCACCGCAGCAACCTTCCATTGTCCCCCAATACGTGGTTCAGCCATGTGAAGGGGTTGTGGTCTGTAACAATTGTAAAGTCTCTGCCATACAAGTATGGCTGCAATTGTTTTACCGCCCATACAATGGCAAGGCACTCTTTTTCAATAGTGGCATAGGCAACTTCCCGATCCAGTAGTTTCCGACTGGCAAAAGCAACAGGATGTTCTTCTCCAGCGGTGTTCACTTGGCTAAGTACTGCCCCAATCCCAAAAGTGGATGCATCTGTCTGCACGAGGAACCTGCGCTTATAATCAGGGGTAGCCAAGACAGGAGCAGTGATGAGGGCGGTCTTTAACGTTAAAAAGGCATCCTCGCATGCAGTCGTCCACGTCACATTCCTAGGCATGTTCCTGTGGGTCAGGTCGGTTAGGGGCTTGGCCAAGGTGCTGAAATTAGGAATGAATTTTCGATAGTAACCAGTAGTTCCTAAAAATGCAAGTAGCTGCTTTTTAGTCTGAGGTCTACATCAGTTGCTAATGGCTTCCACCTTGGCAGGCTCAGGCCACAGGGTCCTACCCCCTACTCTATGCCCGAGGTAGTGCACCTCAGCCATTCCTATTTGGCACTTATCAGGGCGAATGGTCAGTCCTGCAGCAAGGATACAGTCTAGCACTATGCCCAAGTGTTTAAGATGTTCCTCCTAGGTTGTGCTAAAAATGGCAATGTCATCCAAGTAAGTACAGGCAAAGTCCTGACATTGTTGTAACAGTCGATCTACCAGTCTCTGGAAAATAGCGGGGTCAGTTTTCATCCCAAAGGGCATTCCCAGGATCTCAAAATGCCCAAATGGAGTAATGAAGGCCGAGCGCTCCCGAGCATCCTCCATTAGGGGTATCTGCCAGTACCCCTTGCTCAAGTCTAACGTGGTCACAAATTGGGCACTGGCCAGACGATCCAATAGATCATCAATCCTGGGCATGGGGTAAGCATCACTCTTGGTGGCATCATTTAATCGTCTGCAATCAACGCAGAATCATGTTGTACCATCCTTGGGGACCAGGATGACAGTAGAGGCCCAAGAACTGTGAGATGGCTGAACAACTCCCAGTCGTTTCATCTCCTCCACTTCGTTCTTTATCATGCCTTGAACAGCCTCGGGAACCCGGTAGGCAGCCTGCTGGATGAGGCATTGTCCAGGGATTTCCACATGGTGGCTGGTGAGAGTAGTGTTGTGAGTTCATTCTCTGGTTCACTAGTTGTGAGTTCTCCTTCCAGACTACCTCTGGTGGTAGCAGGAGGTAGTAAGGCTGATTTGATTGGTGAAGATCTGCCACCTGAGAATGAGGATGATGATTGGACCTCAGGAGTCTCAGATTGGATTTAAGACAGCCTACGCCCTATTCAGTTGCTGGTGATTCCTTCTGGCTTGTCAGCTCTTAGTTTTCAGCTCTGTTCCAGTCATCTAAAGCTAAGTTTTTCTGCTAATGTTCACACTTTATTTTGTTGGTCTATTCAGTTTTTTGGCGTGGTCAGCCAGCCCCGGCTGGGGGCTGTGCTGAATTTCCACTCTTATTTATCAGTATTTTGCCAATTTGCTTTTTGTCCCAGGTCCTGGCATTACCTTCATACCAGGTTTTTTGTCTGGACTGGGCCATTCGCTGATGTTCTTTAGCCAAGGTAGCTAGCTGGGCGAGACGGTCTCTGAACTCTAGAACATAGGGAACGATGGGCATTCCGGTATCTGAGATGTCTCCCTCCAAATGTTCTTTCAGAAGAGTGAGAGGCCCACGGACCTTCCAGCTAAACAGAGCTTGAAGGGAGAGAACCCTGTGGATTCTTGGGGAACCTCCCAATAGGCGAAGAGGAGATGTGGCAGGTATTTTTCCCAGTCTTTTTCAATGTCAGCAAAAGCCCTCAGCATATTTTTTAGGATTCCATTAAAGCGATCACATAGTCCGTTGGTCTGCGGGTGGTATGGGGTGGTGTGAATGGCTCGAACACCACAGGTATGCCATAGGGACTGGACCAGATCTGACATGAACTGAGTGCCTTGATCCGATAATATTTCACTAGGAAACCCTACCCGGGTAAAATGGCAACAAGGGCCTCGGCTACCTTTAGTGCTGTAATACTGGACAGGGCCACAGCTTCAGGATACCGAGTGGCATAGTCCACCACTGTCAGGATTTATTTTTTCCCCGACTGGCTGGGGTGGGCCAGAGGATCTATGATGTCGACAGCTACACGTTGAAATGGTTCTTCAATTATGGGCAGGGATTGCATGGGTACCTTATGTCAAGCTCCTGAATGCCGCATTCGTTGGCACACATCTCAGGTGTGGCAATAATGAGCTACTGATTGCGAGATGCCAGGCCAGTAAAAACTTTGGGTGAGTATTTTTAGTACTTTTCCTCTCTTGTTGTCCAGCCAAGGGGATGTCATGGGCCAGTTGGAGTAGCTGTGCCCTGTACTTCTGAGGGACAATGAGTTGCCTGGTCGTTGCGTCAGGGTTTCCCTTGTCACTGACCTTTGTTACACGGTAATACAGTCCGTTTTCTCGAGTGAAGCCATCCCCATTATCTCCCATATGCCCAGTTTCTGCCTTTCGCTTAAAGGCTGCTACGGTATTGTCACCCTCTATTTCTCTCCTAAACTCCTCTCTGTCCCAAGACTCTCCCAATGTAGTAGCACTGAACGTATTGCTTACCAACTCTGATGCAGTTCGTGGTGGTTGCTCCCCGGAGAGGTCCGGATGACGTAGTGCTTGAAGGGCCTGTCGTCGGGTGACTGCTCCCACAAAGTGGCACTATAACTCCCCAATGTCGTTCCCAAGGAGGATATCTGCAGGAAGTCCTCCCATAACTCCAATCCAACACAGTTTTTCTCCACAACCATAATCCAAACGCACATAAGCTCGCTGTATATATTTGCGGGCACCCCCCACCAGGACAATGGGAATTCCCGGACCCTGGTGAATTGCCTCTGGTCGAGCCACACGGGGGTCAGCGATAGTCAGGAATGCCCCCGTGTCTCTAAATCCTGACACTTTGTATCCATCAATTAAGACATCCTGCAGGTGGCATTGCCGTTGCTCTGGGTAGCTAAAGGATAAAGGCCGGAGTCCATACACTCCAGGAGGGGTATCTATGGCGCCGTGGTCGATGGTCCACTCTGGTGAGGGTGGTGGTAGCTCTTCATCAGGCGGGATGGAGTGCACAGGATGCACTGGATGAGGTGGGGCTGTGTGGGGCTCCCTCCGAATCCTTGAGGGACAGCCAAACTGCAAATGTCCAGGTTGCAATCAGCGACAGGCGCAGTCGGGCGCAGCGCTCAATGTGCGGATGGTACCCAGTGTCCGGAGGAGAGGAGACTCTCCTCCAGGCCCTGGGTAGCATAAACCTGTAAAAAATAGAATTAAAATAAAAATAGTGATATATTCACCTTCCGACGGCCCCCGAACTCTTTCCCTCCTCTCACCATGCGCCCGGCACCTTCCGGTCCCAGTAATGCTTTGCGCGAAACACTGCTGATGACGTCACGCTCTCATGAGAGCGCAACGTCATCAGCGGTGTTTCGCGCAAAGCATTACTGTGACCAGAAGATGCCAGGCACGTGGAGCGTGGAGTGGAGATCGGGGGCCGTTGGAAGGTGAGTATATACAGTAACTATTTCTTATTTTAACAGAGACTCTAGAATACCCGATGCGATAGAATCAGGCCACCATCTAGTTATACATATATACAGATATACACCTCAACATTGATATTTCAGTACACTTATACTGGTATGTATATATAATTTACACAGACGCTAAAGTATATACAGTATGTCCTTGTCAAAACTTTGGAAACCTGTTAATGCAGTGTTTTTTCTTGTTCTTATTGAAATGTACCCATTGTAGATTCAGACTGGTGGCAGCAAAACCACAAAGTAACACATGGAATAAAAAACACATGTGAAACAACCAGAAAGTGTGTTAAATCTTAGATTCCTGAATGTACCCTCCTTTCACTCTGGTAACAACTTTACACCCCCTTTATACCCCCAAGCTTTGTAATAGCTATATGACTGAGATGCCTTCAGTCTGTACTTACAATGTGCACATTCCAGTAAGAACAAGGAAAACCATTGCATAAACAGGTGTGTCCAAACCTTTAATTGGCAATACATATACAAGTGCTTCAAAATAATTAGAACATCATCAAAAAGTTAATTTATTTTAGTTCTTCAATACAAAAAGTGAAACTCATATATTATATAGAGTCATTACAAACAGGGTGATCTATTTCAAGTGTTTATTTCTGTTAATGTTGACGATTATGACTTAAAGCCAATAAAAACCCAAAAGTCATTATCTCAGTAAATTAGAATAATTAACAAAAACATCTGTAAAGGCTTCCTGAGCATTTTAAAAGATCCCTTAGGCTATGTGCACACGCTGCAGATTCACCTGCGGGTTTTTTCCCGAGGAACCGCAGGTAAAGTGACCTGCGGTTTTGCTGCGGTTTGGCCTGCGGTTTTGCCCTGCGGTTTCACACCTCTACTATGTTATAGGTGTGAAACTGTAGCGGAATCCGCAGAAACAATTGGCATGCTGCGGAAAAAAAAACGCAGCAAAACCGCGCGGAAAAAACGCAGCGTGAGCACAGCGGTTTTGAAAACCCATAGGGTTACATGGTACTGTACCATGTCTGTGGAACTACTGCGGTTCCGCACGGCCAAAACCTCAGCGGAACCGCAGCAAAAACCCCAGCGTGTGCACATAGCAATAGTCTGTTTCAGTAGCTCCACAATCATGGGGAAGACTGCTGACTTAGAAGACAGTCATTGACACACTCCACAAGGAGGTTAAGCCACAAAAGTTAACACAGTGCTGTATCCAAGCATATTAATGGAAAGTTGCGTGGAAGGAAAAAGTGTGGTAGAAAAAGGTGTACAAGCAATCGGGATAGAAATAAATTAACTTTTTGATGATATTCTAATTTAGTGAGAAGCACCTGTGTATGTATGTGTGTGTATATATATTATAAGATTTATACATATATTATAAGATTTATGCATGCACAAACATATACATAGAGGTGCTCACAAAATTAGAATTTAATCAAAAAGTTAATTTATTTCAGTTCTTAAATACAAAAAGTGAAGCTCATATAGGGTCATTACAAACAGAGTGATCTATTTCACGTGTTTATTTCTGTTAGTTGATGATTAAGGCTTACAGCCAATAAAAACCCAAAAGTCATTATCTCAGTAAATTAGAATACTTTATAACATCAGTTTGAAAAATGATTTTAAAATCTGAAATGTTGGCCTACTGAAATGCACGTTCAGTAAATGCACTCAAAACTTGGTCGGCTCCTTTTGCATCAATTACTACATCAATTCGGCGTGGCACGAAGGCGATCAGCCTGTGGCACTGCTGAGGTGTTATGGAGGCCCAGGTTGCTTTTATAGCAGCCTTCAGCTCATCTGCATTGTTGGGTCTGGTGTCTCTCATCTTCCTCTTGACAATACCCCATAAATTCTCTGTGGGGTTAAGGTCAGGTGAGTTTGGTGACCAATCAAGCACAGTGATACTGTTGTTTTTAAAGCAGGTATTGGTACTTTTGGCAGTGTGGACAGGTGTTCAAGTTCTGCTGGAGAATTAAATTTCCATCTCCAAAAAGCTTATCGGCAGAGTGAAGCATGAAGTGCTCTAAAATTTCCTGGTAGATGCTGGTGACATGCTCCCCAAACCATCACTGATTGTGGAAACTTCACCCCAGACCTCAAGCAGCTTGGATTGTGTGTCTCCACTCTTCCTGAGGACTCTGGGACCTTGATTTCCAAATAAGATGCAAGATTTACTTTCATTTGAAAACAACACCTTGGACCATGGACCATGAATCAACAGTCCAGTTGCATTGCTCCTTAGCCCAGGTAAGACACTTCTGGCATTGTCTATTGGTCATGAGTGGTTTGAGAAAAGGAATGCAACACTTGAAGCCCATGTCCTGGATATGTCAGTGTGTGGTGGCTCTTGAAGCAATGACTCCAGCGACTCCAGCAGGAGTCCACTCCTTGTTACGCTCCCCCAAATTTTTGAATGGCCTTTTCTTAACAATTCTTTCAAGGCTGCGGTTATCCCGGTTGCTTGTGCACCTTTTTCTACCACACTTTTCCCTTCCACTCAAATTTGCATTAATATGCTTGGATACAGCACTGTGTGAACAGCCAACTTCTTAAGCAATGACCTTTTGTGGCTTACCCTCCTTGAGGAGTGTGTCAGTGACCGCCTTCTGGACATCTGTGAAGTCAGCAGTCTTCCCCATGACTGTGGAGCTACCGAAACAGACCAAGGCACCTTTTTAAACGCTTAGGAAACCTTTGCACTTGTTTTTGTTAATTATTCTAATTTACTTAGATAATGACTTTTGGGTTTTCATTGGCTGTAAGCCACAATCATCAACATTAACAGAAATAAACACTTCAAATAGATCACTCTGTTTGTAATGACTCTATATAATATGTGAGTTTTTACTTTGTGTATTGAAAAATTGAAATAAATTAACTTTTTGATGATATTCTAATTTTGTGAGAAGCACCTGTACATATATATAGATATGCACACACACACGTATACACATGCATATACACTCACTGGCCACTTTATTAGGTACACCATGCTAGTAAGGGGTTGGACCCCCTTTTGCCTTCAGAACAGCCTCAATTCTTCGTGGCAGAGATTCAACAAGGTGCTGGAAGCATTCCTCAGAGATGTTGGACCATATTGACATGATGGCATCACACAGTTGGCGCAGATTTGTCGGCTGCACATCCCTGATGCGAATCTCCCGTTCCACCACATCCCAAAGATGCTCTATTGGATTGAGATCTGGTGACTGAGGAGGCCATTTGAGTACAGTGAACTCATTGTCATGTTCAAGAAACCAATCTGAGATGATTCGAGCTTTATGACATGGCGCATTATCCTGCTGAAAGTAGCCATCAGATGTTGGGTACATTGTGGTCATAAAGGGATGGACATGGTCAGCAACAATACTCAGGTAGGCTGTGGCGTTGCAACGATGCTCAATTGGTACCAAGGGGCCCAAAGAGTGCCAAGAAAAAATTCCCCACACCATGACACCACCACCACCAGCCTGAACCGTTGATACAAGGCAGGATGGATCCATGCTTTCATGTTGTTTACGCCAAATTCTGACCCTACCATCCGAATGTCGCAGCAGAAATCGAGACTCATCAGACCAGGCAACGTTTTTCCAATCTTCTACTGTCCAATTTCGATGAGCTTGTGCAAATTGTAGCCTCAGTTTCCTGTTCTTAGCTGAGAGGAGTGGTACCCAGTGTGGTCTTCTGCTGCTGTAGCCCATCTGCCTCAAAGTTCGACGCACTGTGCGTTCAGAGATGCTCTTCTGCCTACCTTGGTTGTAACGGGTGGCAATTTGAGTCACTGTTGCCTTTCTATCAGCTCGAACCAGTCTGCCCATTCTCCTCTGACCTCTGGCATCAACAAGGCATTTCCGGCCACAGAACTGCCGCTCACTGGATTTTTTTTCTTTTTCGGACCATTCTCTGTAAACCCTAGAGATGGTTGTGCGTGAAAATCCCAGTAGATCAGCAGTTTCTGAAATACTCAGACCAGCCCTTCTGGCACCAACAATCATGCCACGTTCAAAGGCACTCAAATCACCTTTCTTCCCCATACTGATGCTCGGTTTGAACTGCAGGAGATTGTCTTGACCATGTCTACATGCCTAAATGCACTGAGTTGCCGCCATGTGATTGGCTGATTAGAAATTAAGTCTTAACACACAGTTGGACAGGTGTACCTAATAAAGTGGCCAGTGAGTGTATACATAGACATGGATGTACACACAGGGATATTGTCACTGTATGTCTGGCTCTGCGTGACGCGACCCGACGATCGATCGGTCAGTAAACCACAAGACAGACAAGGGGACACCAGGGAAACAATTACAACGGTGGGCCCTATAATAGGGAACGGGGAGGTTGACACCTCCTGCACTCTCCTAAGGAAGAGACTTGACTCTCCTCACGTTCCCTATACAGGTTCTTTCAACATGTCGCCGACCAGGATACCTCAGTCCCTCACTTGCCCTGCACCTATCCCTTACTAGGGAATTGGCAAGTGTGGACACTGGTCCTCAGCGCTGTACTAGTAAAACACCAGGGAAAACAACAGACAGAGAAAAACAAACAACTTAGCTTTCTCTGCTGCCAATGCTCCTAAGGCAGCAGAGTACGGCACCCGAACTCAGCTTTCAGCAGAAACACCACTGCTCCAGCTAGCTCCTCTCTTCACAAAGGTTGGTTAGCAAATGACCAGTATTACCAACAGGGAGCTGCAACAGCTGATGATCTTTTATAGGAAGGAGGGGGGGTCACCACCTGCTGACTAATTAAAACTGTAGTAACACCAGCGGCCACCGGAGGGGGAAAACCCAGCAGCCGACCAACTACATTTGTAGTAACACCAGCGGCCACCGGGGGAAAAATCTCATTAACCCCCGAGGCCTGAAAGGAAAAAAGGTTTATAAAAGAGAGTCCAGACTCTGCCACAGATCCAAGAATGGATCATGACAGATATACATGGGCATACAGTACATACTGTACATGGATGCACACACATATACATACATATATACAGATATATATACATATGAAACGGAGGCCAGGGGGGTAGTCGTGGTTGAGAGTGGCAGCACTTGCACAACCTGGCCCTTCGCTCTTTTAACACACAGTAGTTTACTCACTTGCAAGTCAGGGTACATTCCACATGGCCGGGAGTCCTTTTCCTTTAAAGGGAATCTGTCAGCAATTTTTTTGCCTATCAGCTGCGGCCACCAGCATCAGGGGCTTATCTACAGCCTCCCATCTTGCAGCAATGACGTCCTCTTCATTCCTGGTCGTCGCGGCTCCGGCACAGACGCATTGCTCTGCCCTGTTGAGGGCAGAGCAGAGTCCTGCAGTGCGCAGGACCTCTTCCGGCACCTGCGCACTGCAGGAATCTGCTCTGCCCTCAACAGGGCAGAGCAGTGCTCCTGCGCCTGAGACGTGATGGCCAGGAATGAAGAGGACGTCATTGCTGCAAGATGGGATGCGCCGGACCGGATCGCGGACTCCTTCCGGACCCGAAACGGACCCGGAACGTCCCTGGTGAGTATAATCCAACTCTTTTTTCTTCTCTTTCAGGTAACATCAGGGGCTTATCTACAGCATTAGAGAATGCTGTAGATAAGCCCCTGATGCCAGTGGCCGCAGCCAAAAAATTGATGACAGATTCCCTTTAACATCACTCAATGACAGTCAGAGTCCAGGGTCATCTTCAACAAAACAATTTTACTTAGCTCGTCCAGTTTAGTCACAGAAACAGCACAAGATTCTTCTCAGAATATCAGAATATCATTCCCTGTACTGTCCCTCACTACTCCAGAAATATCCGCTGGATCCGCCGGTCCCGCAGCTTCCTTACTGGTCAAACTAACCCGCTTCAGGAGTTCCCCGCCCGCTTCCCATTCTGAAGGAGAAGTCGAGAAATGGCTCTTCCATTCCTTACCAGGCCCTAAGCCTCGGACGTCTAGGGTTGTTCCCACAAAGTTAGCTGCTACCATTCTGATGCTGCCAAGATATTCCTCACCATGTGTGACTGTCAGCTCTAGGCCCTGGACTAATGGGCTCCTCACTTAAACATTCCCCCCTGGACATGTCTGTCCTGTTCTTGCTCCCCGCTCACACTCTTTCTCCACACTGACTAATTCCAAGAAGACCTCCAACTAGGCTTTCTTCCTAGCCCCTCCTAATTAACCTAATCCTATTGGTCTATCTAATTCCCCATTTTATGCTATACTATTTTGCTCCCCCTACTGGGCTAAATCATATACTATCCCTATATCTATACAATACATGAACATCAGTGCATTTTTAATATATAAGCATAACTACAATGTAATACACAATATATATATATTTATATATATATATATATACTCGTGTATACATTTGACCACAACATTTTATTGGGTCCTGCTGTCTCAATTTAGTTTGATTGATTAACGAGAAGAGAGAGCCCAAAAAAAAAATAAATCTAAGCATTAGCCTCCTATATATTCAGACATAGCTTGGGGAAGGCATTTATGCAGGGGGCATTTATGCACATGTAATCTAAGTACATGTATCAAAGTACTGGCAGTTATAACATGGCAGTTAGACAGGGCAGGAGACAGGTAAGACTTTTATATACATCTTCTCCCTGTACATTTGGAGTACAACAAATATATATCATATGCATTTGTGTAATTTATATCCTGGCCGCTGCATTCACACACATCCACCGCCCTGGCATTAACTCTATACACTCCATCCATATCGACCCCTCGCTCCTTTCCTCTCCTATGTAAAGCACTCATGCTCTTTTCACATTGTTAAATTGCACAGATCCAGTCAGTCCCACCATTCAACATAAGAGACGCTCTCACAAATCACTTAACCATCTGCTCACTCTTTCTATCTTCTTTCTCCTAGTCGCAGGAGACATTGCTCCCAACCCTGGTCCCCCATGTTATAGAAAGTCAAACCCCCCAACTGCTACACTCAGAAACCCCTCTAATCTTATTAATATTCCCTGCATGCCATCTGTCTCTCTTAATTGTGCACTTTGGAATTCTCGCTCAGTGTGTAACAAACTCTCCTTCACGCATGACTTTTTCCTTTCTAATTCTCTTAACCTCCTGGCTCTTACTGAAACCTGGATCCAGCAGTCAGACACTACAGCTGCTGCTGCTCTTTCATACGGGGGACTACATTTCTCTCATACCCCAAGATCAGACAATAGAACAGGTGGAGGCGTTGGTCTGCTCCTATCACCAAAATGTACCTTTCAGGTTATCCCTCAACTACCCTCACTAGTCTTCCCTTCTTTTGAGGTCCATGCCGTCAGACTCTACACCCCCTTCTCCATGCGAGTGGCGGTGGTGTATCGTCCTCCCGGCCCCTCCCATCAGTTCCTGGATCATTTTGCCTCTTGGCTCCCACATTTTCTCTCCTGTGACATCCCTACCCTCATCATGGGAGATTTCAACATCCCCATTGCTCTTCCCCTCTCCCCATCTGCTACTCACCTTTTATCTCTAACCTCCTCGTTTGGCCTTTCGCAGCTTACTAATTCTCCAATGCATGAAGACGGAAACTCCCTCGACTTGGTCTTCTCTCGGTTTTGTACAGTGGATGATTTTGCAAACTCCCCTCTCCCGCTCTCTGACCACAATCTTCTTTCATTCTCTATCAAGAACTGCCAGGCTGCTCAGGTCACCCCCACTGTCCATATTTATAGAAACATATAGGCCATTAACACCCAGAAACTTATGAAGAACTTGCAGTCTTCATTGGCCCCTATCTCCTCCCTCTCATGTCCTGATTCCACATTGAAGCATTACTATCAAACACTTCAAAGTGCCCTGGATGAATTTGCACCCCCTATAAATAGAACACCACAACACAGACGGCGACAACCCTGGCACACCCTGCAAACACGTTTCCTGCAGCGGTGCTCCAGGTGCACCGAACGTCTGTGGAGAAAATCCAATCTACACGAAGATTTCATCCATTATAAGTTTATGCTTAGAACATACAACACTGCCCTTCACCTCTCCAAACAAACCTATTTCAACACCCTCGTCATCTCACTGTTCAAAAACCCAAAACGTCTCTTTGACACTTTTCATTCTCTACTCAACCCAACAGTACAGGCCCCAACCACGGAGCTCCAAGCTGACAATCTGGCCAATTACTTCAAATAAAATATTTACCAGATTCGACAGGAAATTATCTCCCAATCACCTCATACCATGCACTGTCCTCCCTCCCCCACTGCATCTAGCTCACTCTCTGAGTTTGAACCAGTCACAGAAGAAGAAGTAAGCAGGCTCCTTGCATCTTCTCGCCCAACCACTTGCACCAGTAACCCAATTCCGTCACATCTCCTCCAGTCCCTTTCCCCTGCTGTCACCCCTCACCTAACTAAAATATTTAACCTCTCTCTCTCTTCTGGTATCTTTCCCTCCTCATTTAAGCATGCCATCATACATCCACTACTTAAAAAACCATCTCTCGACCAAAACTGTGCCGCTAAGAGCTGTCTCTAATCTTCCCTTCATCTCTAAACTCCTGGAACGCCTGGTCCACTCCCGTCTTATCCGCTATCTCTTTGATAACTCTCTTCTCGACCGTCTCCAATCCGGTTTCCGCTCTTTACACTCTACTGAAACTGCCCTCACTAAAGTCTCTAATGATCTACTAACAGCTAAATCAAATGGTCATTACTCCATGCTAATTCTCTTGGATCTCTCTGCAGCATTCGACACTGTGGATCATCAGCTCCTCCTCCTCACTGTGCTCCGTTCCATTGGCCTCAAGGACACCGTTCTCTCCTGGTTCTCCTCCTATCTCTCCGACCGCTCCTTTATTGTATCTTTTGCCGGTTCCTCCTCCTCTCACCTTCCCCTTACTGTTGGGGTCCCCCAAGGATCGGTTCTAGGCCCCCTCCTCTTCTCCTTGTACACTGCCCCTATTGGTCAAACAATCAGTAGATTTGGTTTCCAGTACCATCTCTATGCTGATGACACCCAATTATACGCTTCTTCTCCTGACATCATGCCAGCCTTTCTAGAAAACACCGTCGATTGTCTAAACGCTGTGTCTAACATCATGTCCTCACTATATCTGAAACTGAACCTGTCAAAGACTGAACTCCTTGTGTTCCCTCCCTCTACAAATGTACCTATACCTGACATTGCCATTTCTGTGTGTGGTTCCACTATTACTCCCTAGCAACATGCCCGCTGTCTTAGGGTCATACTTGACTCCGAGCTTTCCTTTGCCCCCACATTCGATCACTGGCTCACTCTTGTCATCTGCACCTCAAAAACATTTCTAGAATTCGACCTTTTCTTACTTTTGACTCTGCAAAAACTCTTACTGTTTCTCTTATTCATTCTCGTCTCGACTATTGTAACTCTCTTCTAATCAGTCTCCCTCTTACCAAACTCTCCCCTCTCCAATCTGTCTTGAATGCTGCAGCCAGGATCATATTCCCCACCAATCGTTACACCGATGCCTCTACCTTGTGCCAGTCATTACACTGGCTACCCATCCACTCCAGAATTCAGTATAAACTTATTACCCTCACCCACAAAGCCCTCCATGGCTCAGCACCACGCTACCCGTGCCCTCTGTTCTGCTGATGACCTGAGGTTAGCATCCTCAATAATCAGAACCTCCCACTCCCGCCTCCAAGACTTTACACGTGCTGTGCCAATTCTTTGGAATGCACTTCCCAGGTCAATACGATTAGTCCCCAATCCCCACAATTTTAAGCGTGCCCTGAAAACGCATTTATTCAGACTGGCCTATTGCCTCAACACATTAACCTAATCTATCCCTGTGTGGCACAGCCAAAAGTTTTACCATAACCAGGTTCCCCGTATCATGTTCCCACATGCTTTATGCATCCATTAGCCCTGTGTGTCTGTACTGTTACACACTTAACATTATGGCTGGTCCGTACAATCAGGGCAACTGTTACCACCCACCTTTCGTGTCTACCTCTTTCCTCATAGACTGTAAGCTTGCGAGCAGGGCCCTCATTCCTCTTGGTATCTGTTATAATCTATGTGATTATTGTTATGCTGTAATGTCTATTGTCTGTACAAATCCCCTCTGAAATGTAAAGTGCTGCGGAATATGTCGGCGCTATAAAAATAAAATGTATTATTATATTATTATTACATTACACGACACGTGAAATATAATATTTCTGTCAGGAACATATTTACACGCCGGGGACGTATGCAAGGAGTGCAGGGTATAAAACTGGCCCACGTACCCCTTACATATACGTACACAAATGCACATAGACATGGATGTACACACAGATATAAATACACATGCATACATGGACGCACACATATGTGCAAATGTATACTTACACACATAGATACATATATAAAGACTTGCCTCCCATCAAGGACAATAGAAAAAATTGGAGTCCGGCTCAACAAGACTGGATTTTTCTTTTCTTTTTCAAAATGAAATATAGTGCGTACAAAAGAAAATTTTCATGGTCGACATGACCCAGTGGACGCGTTTCAACTGCAGTAAGGAATCTCATGAGTAAGACTGCTTAGTGCAGTCGAAACGCATCGACTGGGTCATGCCGACCATGAAAATTTTCTTTTATGCGCACTATATTTCCTTTTGAAAAAGAAAAAGAAAAGAAAACTCCAGTCCTGTTGAGCCGACTCCAATTTTTTCTATTGTCCATATATGGATATATGCACAGATGCACACATAAATACATACACACAGATGCACATATACATGCACTCGGATATATATACACAGGTGAACACACATATACAAAGATGTACACACATGGATATACATACAGACAATGATGCACACATATACACATACATATGTACACAAATATACATATACACATGTACATACACGTGGATATATACTCGGATGCAGACATATACCCTCACACGTTTCCTGACTCAGTCCCTCCCTCCTCTCTCTTGCTATATCTTGCTTCATTCAGCTCCTCATTTTCGTTCTCTTCCTCCCACTCACTTTTTCCCTCTATTTCTCTTTCTTTTCTCCCTTCCTCCTATTACTCATTTTCTCCTCCTTTATTCCCTAGTTTCTCATTGTCTACCCTTCCATGCACAAAACAGATAGGCCACCGGATCTTTACCCTCCCCGGTCCAGCCTTGTATTTTTACTAAGCCTCAGTCCCCATCACATTTGTAACAAAAAAGAAAAAATTTAAAAAAAATAAATAAATAAAAAAAAAAAAATATATATATATAGTGTGATGTGTCTCCAATAGACTCTCATTGTAAGGCAATATTTACCTCATTTTACGCTATACTGTGTAATCCTGCAGATATAACTATGCTGAGCTCATGGAGGACACTCATCTGGCCACTGTCAGGTTAGTTGAAACCTATGGCTACTTTTGGGGTAGGATCTGGGTCGCGCTCCCAGGGCTGTGGGGTACTCGGTACCGGGCCGGTCTCTCAGATGGGAATGTCACAGCAGCGGTGACCCGGTCCGTGGCCCTGGGTGCCCAAGTAAAAGGGAGATTGAATGGTGAAATGTAGTTGAAATGAATAATTTGTGACGCCACCTGTGGTGTTCGGCAAGGGAGGTGTTAAGCCGACGCTGCATGCAGATCCTCTGGGACTGATGGTATGGTGCAGCAAAGATGTTATAGCTCCCCACAGGTGGAGCTGTAGTCCCAGAGCAGGGTAGATGTATAGGCCAAGGGAAGGCGTGGGTGAGGCAATGTCGAGCACCAAGATGTAGCAGTGTCAGGTGTATTGGCGCAGGAATAAGTGGAGGACACCAGGGCATGTAGTTCTGTTACTCACAGTCTGTTGTGCAAACAGGTGCCTGCTTCCGTGCCGTGTCCTCCGGGTCAGGGACTCAGTCAACATTCAGGGCAGATGGAATACTCCTTTCCAACACTCTGCCAACATGTGCCTTTCTGAACGTCTCCTCTTATAGCGCCTTTAGATGAAGTACTCCTAGTACTGAGTTACACTGGAGTTCCTCCTGTCCGATGTTCTTATGAACTCTACTTGTACGGCAGACAGCTGTAGCCTGCTTTGGGGACTCCTTGCTACTAAGTCCCGGCTCACTATCCAGTTGCTGTTGTGCCCCCAAATCTTGTGTGGGAATAAAGTGGTCACTACTTCTATTCCTCCGGTGTCTGCTGCAGGACCATTAGTATCCATACAACCTCGGGGACCGGGCCCCGGCCTTGCGCTTAGAACTTCTAGGAAGGGTTCTCCTCTAACCCACGTCCTCTGTTCTCTTTTTCTCCTCACGTTCCGTACTAATCCTTTCTTTCTATGGAGAATCAGGCTTTCAGTCTATGTTGCTCTCTCTCTTCCTTTCCCGTGCCAGCAGACCCAGGTCACTGGGATCTGCTGCAGCACTTCCATCCATCTATCCCTCTGTCCGGGGATCTTCTTCTCTCCAGCTCTCCAACCAACTGACCTCTAATCCTAAACTCTTCCCACTTCTTGTATTGCTATCTAACACCACCCACCTCCCAGCACGTTTCGTGTTCCAAGCAGGAAGCCACCAATGGGTGCTTTGCTATACTCCAAACAGGGAGCCGCCGAAGGTGCTTTGCTACACTACTTTGTGGTGTGGAGTGCAGGTGTTGGAGTGTGGTCAGGAGTCTCCACCTAACTTGGATGGTGGGATACCACACCTCAGGAGGAGGTGCAGTACCTCTGTGGCGACTGAGCCTCAGGGGCGCCACAGATCTTTTCCAAAATGTGAACATGGCCCAACTCGCATCTCCTGATATTTTATGTAATCTGCAATTCAGCAGTGAAGGTGATAGAAAGGGTAACGTGGTCCTGAAATTTTGGACCTTGATGCTTTGCAGCCACGCAGCATTGACATCTGACCGTCTCAGGTTCAGTCTGATTCCTGACCTTGGAATCTCAAATTGCTCTTTCAAATCCCTCCCTTGGTCTCATATTTATACCCCAGATCCCGGCTCTTCTATCGCTCTTGGCCAGTCAGTCTCATAATTTTTCCCACCATATATACTGCCTGTTATGTGTAGAACGAAGTCACCCACTGACACCTACACCCCCAGCACCATTTTATCTGAGCTTCCTCTCCTAATGTCAAAACCGCATCCCCATAATAACCCTTTTGTGGATTGGGATTTCTCCCTGAACTCCAAGAGAAGGTGAGGCCGTACCGTGGATGGGAGGCAGCTTGCTTCCCAAGTCTTCCTTCCTTAGAACAAATCTCTGTAGTAATATCTCATCCCCTTAGTTGGTCTCCAGCTGAAATTAGGGTTGGGGCAAAGGGTGTCATTGGGTTTAGCCACCTTCCAGGCTCACACATTATATTGTCCAGTCTCATTAATTGATGAATATATTTAAGGAATAAGCCTGAGTAAAAAGCAGGTCTGCAACTCACAGGTTCACGGCTCGTCATGTACTTTGCCTAATTTCATCCACAGTGATGAATAATTTGCATGCATGCAGTGAAGGGGTTAATGTGATTGCAGCAGATAATAAATTGTATGGGAGCGTTCCTGTTAAAATGTTTCCATGGGAACAATGAGCAAGACACATAAGTAAATAATTCTTATTACAACTCCTTATCCTAATTCCAGTGCCCAGCAGAGGTCCCCGCTCCGCTCCTCCACGACCCGCCTGCAGTGTACTATATTTATCATTGCCCAAAATTACAATCAATTTTCAGAGGCTTTGGATGCTAAGCAGGTGATCAGCAGCATACGGCAGTCTGCATCTTGTAGGACTGCTCTGTATACGGATACAGACCTTGTTATGGCAGCACAATAGTTGTCCCACTGATCGTTTGATGTTTCAGGAGAATTGGAAAATATGAGCAATCCAACCAAAGACTTGTACACTTTTGTGTACTAGTGTATCTGGTGTGTATGCCATGTACTTATGTATCCAGTGTGCACCCCATGTGCTCATGTATCCAGGGTGCGCTCTTGGATTTGGTGTGCACAATGTGTGCCCATGGGCCTGTGGTGTGCTCTATATAGCCATGGATTTGTTGTACGCTCTGTGTACTGGTGTATTAGGTGTGTGCTATATGTACTTGTGGATCTAGTGTGCGCTCTGTATGCTCTTGTATCCAGTGTTCACTTAATTTACTCGTGAGTCTCCTGTGTGAACTCTGTGTACTGGTGTACTATGTGCTCCACCAACCCTATGTACTCGTGTATCTGGTGTGCGCTCTGTGTATGTGTTGTGCGCTCTATGCGCTGAGGTATCTGGCAAGCACTCACTCTGTGTGCTTGGGTATCCGGTACGCTCTCTGTGTGCTTGCGTATCCGGTGCGCTTTCTGTGTGCTTGGGTAGTCTGTGTACGCATTGCTCAGGTGTGCGCTATGTGTGCTCCTGGATCAGTTGTGTTTGTGGATCTTGTATATACTTTGTGCACTCATGGATCCGTTGTATGCTTTGTGTGCTCTTGCTCATGACTCCATTGTGTGCCCTGTGTACTCGTGGATCCATTGAGCTCTCTGTGTGCTCATTTATCTGGTGTTAGCGCTGTGTGCTCACGGATCTGGTGTTTATGCTCATTGTGCTCATTAGGGTGACCGCAAAAAATCGATGTCGGAATTTTGTCCGTCTGGACCCCACAAAACGATTCCCCTTTCCAGATATTGAGATAGCCAAAATTTGAGCTCGATCAAACGACGTTAACCCGTGCCGCTCGTCGCTCAAAGTTTGAAAAAATCCAAATTGAGGTATTTTAAGATTTAGGTATTTTGCATAGTCTGTTAGACTATAAAGAATGTGACAACAACATTGCAGAAATAGCCCTGACCAAATTTTCGAACCATTTGTGGTATTTGAATGCAGAGTTGGTGGGATCATCGTTTTTTGATCCCACCATTACAGACAATGAAAAGTTGTTAATGGCTAATAAATTGCTCAGTAGCACAGATGAACCATCAGAGCACGCTAGGGTTGTAAATCCAAAAGTTAGGAAAGAAAAATTAAAAGAGGTAGGAAGTAACCGACTTTAACGACCTTCTGACAAAAGATGAAGAACAAAAGCAATATGTCCTGCAAGTTGTAAGCAAATGGCGAGCATTATATTCTGACGTTTCAAAAACTACTTTAACAAAAGCTCTAGAATAGATTAGATAACTATGTAAAATTATCAACTCATGTAGGTTAGCGTGCTCTGATGGTTCATCTGTGCTACTGAGCAATTTATTAGCCATTAACAACTTTTCATTGTAATGGTGGGATCAAAAAACGATAATCCCACCAACTCTGCATTCAAATACCACAAATGGTTCGAAAATTTGGTCAGGGCTATTTCTGCAATGTTGTTGTCACATTCTTTATAGTCTAACAGACTATGCAAAATACCTAAATCTTAAAATACCTCAATTTGGATTTTTTCAAACTTTGAGCGACGAGCGGCACGGGTTAACGTCGTTTGATCGAGCTCAAATTTTGGCTCTCTCAATATCTGGAAAGGGGAATCGTTTTGTGGGGTCCAGACGGACAAGATTCTGACATTCTTTCCCCCCCATATGAGATCCGGTCACCCTAGTGCTCATTTATCCACTGTGTGCTCTCTGTGCTTGTGTATCTGCTATACACTATATGTGCTTGTGAAAATGAACATCAGGAGAAACAAAAAGAGCATGCAGTCAAATTTGTATATAAAAATATCAAATTTTATTGAATACAATATGACAGATAAAAATATCCTTATAGCAAAAGTGTGCTCATTATTAGATGTGGACAGTATATCCCATAGAACATCCCCTATACCTTCCACCTAGATGGAAACAACCCGGTAAAACCACCAAAAAAGAAAATCACATATATGGTAACCTATATCTTAATATCCTAGTCACACCAACAGGCTATATCACAAAGGTCAAAGACCAAAAGGCACAGTCGTCAATTAGATTTAGAACATGGTATAGGTACCACGTGGTGGTAAATTATCCAAAAATTGCAGAATAACCCATGGGGGAGCTTACCAGGGAGGGGAGGATGAGGAGAGCCCGGTAGTGAAGCCCCCAAATATGTGCTCGTGTTTGCACTGTGTGCTCTGTGTACACGTGTATCAGCTGTGTGCTCTTTGTGCTCATGTATCCACTTTGCTCTCTGTGTCCGTTGTGTGCTCTGTGTGTTCATTGATCTGGTGTGCGTTTTGTGCACTCATGTATCTGATGTGTGCTTTAGGTGCTTATGTCTACGTGTTACACTTTGATTGCTCATGTATCTGGTTTTTGCACTCTGTATATTCCTGTATCTTGTGCCTATGCCCATTGTGCTCTTGTATCCCCTGTGTACTTTATTTGCTTGTGAATCCACCGTGTGCTCTTTGTGCTTGTGTATCCACTGTTTGCACTGTGTGCTCATGTATCCACTTTGTACTCTGTGTACTTGTGTATCTGGATGGAGCTCTGTGTGCTCATGTATTCTGAGTGTGCTCTGTATGCGTGTGTACTTGTGTGTGTGCTGTATGTGTACTTGTGTATGCGCGTTCTGTGTACTCGTATGTGTGTGCGCTCTGTGTACTCGTGCGTGCCTTCTGTGTACTCGTTCATGTGTGCACGCACTGTGTGCATGTGCACTCGACTGTGCACTCTGTGTACTCGTGTGTGTATCGTCGGACTGGGGTGCCAAGGGCCCACCAGTAACATTGACTTTGAGAGGCCCACTTTTCACCTGCATACAAATATTACCCTCCCCTCATTCACAATATTATCCAAAAACTCTAAATAATAATAAGCTGGGTTGTTTGGTTAATGAATGATGAGATGCTGCTTTTTTTCTGTAAAGAGTTAATCAAGTGAATTATGCTAAGTACTAAGTACTGAGGTTTGGGGCCCAGATCTGCACAGGGGCCCGCCGGGGGATTCCCCTGTTACCCTGTGGGCCAGTCCGAGCCTGCGTGTGTGCTCTGTGTACTTGTATGTGTGCACTCTGTGTACTCGTGTGTGTGCGTACTCGTATGTGTGCGCTCTGTGTACTCGTGTGTGTGTGCGCTCTGTGTACTCGTGTGTGCATGCTCTATGTACTTGTGTGTGTACTCGTGTGTGTGCGCTCTGTGTACTCGTGTGTGCATGCTCTGTGTACTCGTGTGTGTGCGCTCTGTGTACTCGTGTGTGCATGCTCTGTGTACTCGTGTGTGTGCGCTCTGTATACTCGTGTGTGTGTGCGCTCTGTGTACTCGTGTGTGTGTGCGCTCTGTGTACTTGTGTGTGTGTACTCGTGTGTGCGCTCTGTGTACTCGTGTGTGCATGCTCTGTGTACTTGTGTGTGTGTACTCGTGTGTGTGCGCTCTGTGTACTCGTGTGTGTGTGCTATGTGTACTCGTGTGTGCACGCTTTGTGTACTCGTGTGTGTGCTCTATGTGTACTTGTGTATGCGCGTTCTGTGTACTCGTATGTGTGTGCGCTCTGTGTGCTCATGTGTGCGCTCTGTGTACTCGTGCGTGCCCTCTGTGTACTCGTTCATGTGCGCACGCACTGTGTGCATGTGCACTCGACTGTGCACTCTGTGTACTCGTGTGTGTATCGTCGGACTGGGGTGCCAAGGGCCCACCAGTAACATTGACTTTGAGAGGCCCACTTTTCACCTGCATACAAATATTACCCTCCCCTCATTCACAATATTATCCAAAAACTCTAAATAATAATAAGCTGGGTTGTTTGGTTAATGAATGATGAGATGCTGCTCTTTTTCTGTACAGAGTTAATCAAGTGAATTATGCTAAGTACTAAGTACTGAGGTTTGGGGCCCAGATCTGCACAGGGCCCGCCGGGGGATTCCCCTGTTACCCTGTGGGCCAGTCCGAGCCTGCGTGTGTGCTCTGTGTACTTGTATGTGTGCACTCTGTGTACTCGTGTGTGTGTACTCGTATGTGTGCGCTCTGTGTACTCGTGTGTGTGTGCGCTCTGTGTACTCGTGTGTGCATGCTCTGTGTACTTGTGTGTGTACTCGTGTGTGTGCGCTCTGTGTACTCGTGTGTGCATGCTCTGTGTACTTGTGTGTGTGCGCTCTGTGTACTCGTGTGTGCATGCTCTGTGTACTCGTGTGTGTGCGCTCTGTGTACTCGTGTGTGTGTGCGCTCTGTGTACTTGTGTGTGTGTGTGCGCTCTGTGTACTTGTGTGTGTACTCGTGTGTGCGCTCTGTGTACTCGTGTGTGCATGCTCTGTGTACTTGTGTGTGTGTACTCGTGTGTGTGCGCTCTGTGTACTCGTGTGTGTGTGCTATGTGTACTCGTGTGTGCACGCTTTGTGTACTCGTGTGTGTGCTCTATGTGTACTTGTGTATGCGCGTTCTATGTACTCGTATGTGTGTGCGCTCTGTGTGCTCATGTGTGCGCTCTGTGTACTCGTGCGTGCCCTCTGTGTACTCGTTCATGTGCGCACGCACTGTGTGCATGTGCACTCGACTGTGCACTCTGTGTACTCGTGTGTGTATCGTCGGACTGGGGTGCCAAGGGCCCACCAGTAACATTGACTTTGAGAGGCCCACTTTTCACCTGCATACAAATATTACCCTCCCCTCATTCACAATATTATCCAAAAACTCTAAATAATAATAAGCTGGGTTGTTTGGTTAATGAATGATGAGATGCTGCTTTTTTTCTGTACAGAGTTAATCAAGTGAATTATGCTAAGTACTAAGTACTGAGGTTTGGGGCCCAGATCTGCACAGGGGCCCGCCGGGGGATTCCCCTGTTACCCTGTGGGCCAGTCCGAGCCTGCGTGTGTGCTCTGTGTACTTGTATGTGTGCACTCTGTGTACTCGTGTGTGTGTGTACTCGTATGTGTGCGCTCTGTGTACTCGTGTGTGTGTGCGCTCTGTGTACTCGTGTGTGCATGCTCTGTGTACTTGTGTGTGTACTCGTGTGTGTGCGCTCTGTGTACTCGTGTGTGCATGCTCTGTGTACTTGTGTGTGTGCGCTCTGTGTACTCGTGTGTGCATGCTCTGTGTACTCGTGTGTGTGCGCTCTGTGTACTCGTGTGTGTGTGCGCTCTGTGTACTTGTGTGTGTGTGTGCGCTCTGTGTACTTGTGTGTGTGTGCGCTCTGTGTACTCGTGTGTGCATGCTCTGTGTACTTGTGTGTGCGCTCTGTGTACTCGTGTGGGCATGCTCTGTGTACTCGTGTGTGTGCGCTCTGTATACTCGTGTGTGTGTGCGCTCTGTGTACTCGTGTGTGTGTGCGCTCTGTGTACTTGTGTGTGTGTACTCGTGTGTGCGCTCTGTGTACTCGTGTGTGCATGCTCTGTGTACTTGTGTGTGTGTACTCGTGTGTGTGCGCTCTGTGTACTCGTGTGTGTGTGCTATGTGTACTCGTGTGTGCACGCTTTGTGTACTCGTGTGTGTGCTCTATGTGTACTTGTGTATGCGCGTTCTGTGTACTCGTATGTGTGTGCGCTCTGTGTGCTCATGTGTGCGCTCTGTGTACTCGTGCGTGCCCTCTGTGTACTCGTTCATGTGCGCACGCACTGTGTGCATGTGCACTCGACTGTGCACTCTGTGTACTCGTGTGTGTATCGTCGGACTGGGGTGCCAAGGGCCCACCAGTAACATTGACTTTGAGAGGCCCACTTTTCACCTGCATACAAATATTACCCTCCCCTCATTCACAATATTATCCAAAAACTCTAAATAATAATAAGCTGGGTTGTTTGGTTAATGAATGATGAGATGCTGCTCTTTTTCTGTACAGTTAATCAAGTGAATTATGCTAAGTACTAAGTACTGAGGTTTGGGGCCCAGATCTGCACAGGGGCCCGCCGGGGGATTCCCCTGTTACCCTGTGGGCCAGTCCGAGCCTGCGTGTGTGCTCTGTGTACTTGTATGTGTGCACTCTGTGTACTCGTGTGTGTGTACTCGTATGTGTGCGCTCTGTGTACTCGTGTGTGTGTGCGCTCTGTGTACTCGTGTGTGCATGCTCTGTGTACTTGTGTGTGTACTCGTGTGTGTGCGCTCTGTGTACTCGTGTGTGCATGCTCTGTGTACTTGTGTGTGTGCGCTCTGTGTACTCGTGTGTGCATGCTCTGTGTACTCGTGTGTGTGCGCTCTGTGTACTCGTGTGTGTGTGCGCTCTGTGTACTTGTGTGTGTGTGTGCGCTCTGTGTACTTGTGTGTGTACTCGTGTGTGCGCTCTGTGTACTCGTGTGTGCATGCTCTGTGTACTTGTGTGTGTGTACTCGTGTGTGTGCGCTCTGTGTACTCGTGTGTGTGTGCTATGTGTACTCGTGTGTGCACGCTTTGTGTACTCGTGTGTGTGCTCTATGTGTACTTGTGTATGCGCGTTCTATGTACTCGTATGTGTGTGCGCTCTGTGTGCTCATGTGTGCGCTCTGTGTACTCGTGCGTGCCCTCTGTGTACTCGTTCATGTGCGCACGCACTGTGTGCATGTGCACTCGACTGTGCACTCTGTGTACTCGTGTGTGTATCGTCGGACTGGGGTGCCAAGGGCCCACCAGTAACATTGACTTTGAGAGGCCCACTTTTCACCTGCATACAAATATTACCCTCCCCTCATTCACAATATTATCCAAAAACTCTAAATAATAATAAGCTGGGTTGTTTGGTTAATGAATGATGAGATGCTGCTTTTTTTCTGTACAGAGTTAATCAAGTGAATTATGCTAAGTACTAAGTACTGAGGTTTGGGGCCCAGATCTGCACAGGGGCCCGCCGGGGGATTCCCCTGTTACCCTGTGGGCCAGTCCGAGCCTGCGTGTGTGCTCTGTGTACTTGTATGTGTGCACTCTGTGTACTCGTGTGTGTGTACTCGTATGTGTGCGCTCTGTGTACTCGTGTGTGTGTGCGCTCTGTGTACTCGTGTGTGCATGCTCTGTGTACTTGTGTGTGTACTCGTGTGTGTGCGCTCTGTGTACTCGTGTGTGCATGCTCTGTGTACTTGTGTGTGTGCGCTCTGTGTACTCGTGTGTGCATGCTCTGTGTACTCGTGTGTGTGCGCTCTGTGTACTCGTGTGTGTGTGCGCTCTGTGTACTCGTGTGTGTGTGCGCTCTGTGTACTTGTGTGTGTACTCATGTGTGCGCTCTGTGTACTCGTGTGTGCATGCTCTGTGTACTTGTGTGTGTGTACTCGTGTGTGTGCGCTCTGTGTACTCGTGTGTGTGTGCTATGTGTACTCGTGTGTGCACGCTTTGTGTACTCGTGTGTGTGCTCTATGTGTACTTGTGTATGCGCGTTCTGTGTACTCGTATGTGTGTGCGCTCTGTGTGCTCATGTGTGCGCTCTGTGTACTCGTGCGTGCCCTCTGTGTACTCGTTCATGTGCGCACGCACTGTGTGCATGTGCACTCGACTGTGCACTCTGTGTACTCGTGTGTGTATCGTCGGACTGGGGTGCCAAGGGCCCACCAGTAACATTGACTTTGAGAGGCCCACTTTTCACCTGCATACAAATATTACCCTCCCCTCATTCACAATATTATCCAAAAACTCTAAATAATAATAAGCTGGGTTGTTTGGTTAATGAATGATGAGATGCTGCTTTTTTTCTGTACAGAGTTAATCAAGTGAATTATGCTAAGTACTAAGTACTGAGGTTTGGGGCCCAGATCTGCACAGGGGCCCGCCGGGGGATTCCCCTGTTACCCTGTGGGCCAGTCCGAGCCTGAGTGTGTGCTCTGTGTACTTGTATGTGTGCACTCTGTGTACTCGTGTGTGTGTACTCGTATGTGTGCGCTCTGTGTACTCGTGTGTGTGTGCGCTCTGTGTACTCGTGTGTGCATGCTCTGTGTACTTGTGTGTGTACTCGTGTGTGTGCGCTCTGTGTACTCGTGTGTGCATGCTCTGTGTACTTGTGTGTGTGCGCTCTGTGTACTCGTGTGTGCATGCTCTGTGTACTCGTGTGTGTGCGCTCTGTGTACTCGTGTGTGTGTGCGCTCTGTGTACTTGTGTGTGTGTGTGCGCTCTGTGTACTTGTGTGTGTACTCGTGTGTGCGCTCTGTGTACTCGTGTGTGCATGCTCTGTGTACTTGTGTGTGTGTACTCGTGTGTGTGCGCTCTGTGTACGCGTGTGTGTGTGCTATGTGTACTCGTGTGTGCACGCTTTGTGTACTCGTGTGTGTGTGCTCGTGTATCCAGTGTGCATATTGTATGTTCAATTATCTGGTGTGCGCTTTGTGTACTCAAGTATCCGATGTGCTCTCTGTGTTCTCATGTATCCGTTGTGTGCTCGTGTATACTGTGTACTCATGTATCTGGTGTTTGCCCTCTGTGTACTCTTTTGTCCAGTGTGCGCTTGTGTATGTAGTGTGCACTGTTGTATCCCATGTGTGCACTTGTGTAGTAATTCCAAGGCCTGATCTCTACCCTGCCTCTAGTGCTATATATAGAGATTAAGGCTCAGTTCCGCAATTAAATATGACACAAAGAAGTGAATGCGGAGTGAGGAGGGAGAGCGGCAGAAAGGATGGAGGGAATGAGCAATAGGGAGAGGAGGAGAGAGGGCGATGGGGGATTTCAGGTAGGAGGAGGGAGCCACTGACACATTTTCTTAGCTGACGGGGAGAATTCTTTGCATAGATATTAATTAAAATATTTTTAGTCTCCCGACTGCCTCCCTCCTAGAACATCCCCTTGAAATGTCAGGAGACTCCTTTATATATGTGTTACGCACACACACATGCGGCATGGCTATAGATATCCTCCCATCCTTTACTGCGATATAAGTGTGTGCGTATATATATATATACCTCCAGATCTCCAGCTGAAGTCCTGCTACCTGAACTTCGTAGTTATGTCAAAGTTACTGAATTATACATTGAAAGCGCTTATCTTTGTGTCTATCTAGCTGTCTGTTTCGCTATCATATGTATTTATTTATTTACGGTGGTGCTTGAAAGTTTGTGATCCCTTCAGAATTTTCCATATTTTTGCAAAAAGTTTACCTAAAATTACATCAGATTTTCAGACTCAAAAAAGTAAATAAAGAGAACCATGACACTGGTATTGTTCAGGTAGGATAGCTCCAAATTAATTTTACCCCCACTAACTTGCCCCATAACTTCCCCCACTTACTACCCCTTAACCCCCAAGGGTGGTATGCACGTTCATGACCGGGCCAGTTTTTACAATTCTGACCACTGTCCCTTTATGAGGTAATAACTCTGGAACGCTTCCATGGATCCTGGTGATTCTGACACTGTTTTCTCTTTTCATATTGTACTTCATGCTAGTGGTAAAATTTAATTCATATACAGTGCCTACAAGTAGTATTCAACCCCCTGCAGATTTAGCAGGTTTGATAAGATGCAAATAAGTTAGAGCCTTCAAACTTCACACAAGAGCAGGATTTATTAACAGATGCATAAATCTTTCAAACCAAAAAGTTATGTTGCTCAGTTAAATTTTAATAAATTTTAAACATAAAAGTGTGGGTCAATTATTATTCAACCCCTAGGTTTAATATTTTGTGGAATAACCCTTGTTTGCAATTACAGATAATAATTGTCTTTTATAAGACCTGATCAGGCCGGCACAGGTCTCTGGAGTTATCTTGGCCCACTCCTCCATGCAGATCTTCTCCAAGTTATCTAGGTTCTTTGGGTGTCTCATGTGGACTTTAATCTTGAGCTCCTTCCACAAGTTTTCAATTGGGTTAAGGTCAGGAGACTGACTAGGCCACTCCAACACCTTGATTTTTTCCCTCTTGAACCAGGCCTTGGTTTTCTTGGCTGTGTGCTTTGGGTCGTTGTCTTGTTGGAAGATGAAATGACGACCCATCTTAAGATCCTTGATGGAGGAGCGGAGGTTCTTGGCCAAAATCTCCAGGTAGGCCGTGCTATCCATCTTCCCATGGATGCGGACCAGATGGCCAGGCCCCTTGGCTGAGAAACAGCCCCACAGCATGATGCTGCCACCACCATGCTTGACTGTAGGGATGGTATTCTTGGGGTCGTATGCAGTGCCATCCAGTCTCCAAACGTCACATGTGTGGTTGGCACCAAAGATCTCGATCTTGGTCTCCTCAGACCAGAGAACCTTGAACCAGTCTGTCTCAGAGTCCTCCAAGTGATCATGAGCAAACTGTAGACGAGCCTTGACATGACGCTTTGAAAGTAAAGGTACCTTACGGGCTCGTCTGGAACGGAGACCATTGCGGTGGAGTACGTAACTTATGGTATTGACTGAAACCAATGTCCCCACTGCCATGAGATCTTCCCGGAGCTCCTTCCTTGTTGTCCTTGGGTTAGCCTTGACTCTTCGGACAAGCCTGGCCTCGGCACGGGAGGAAACTTTCAAAGGCTGTCCAGGCCGTGGAAGGCTAACAGTAGTTCCATAAGCCTTCCACTTCCGGATGATGCTCCCAACAGTGGAGACAGGTAGGCCCAACTCCTTGGAAAGGGTTTTGTACCCCTTGCCAGCCTTGTGACCCTCCACGATCTTGTCTCTGATGGCCTTGGAATGCTCCTTTGTCTTTCCCATGTTGACCATGTATGAGTGCTGTTCACAAGTTTGGGGAGGGTCTTAAATAGTCAGAAAAGGCTGGAAAAAGAGATAATTAATCCAAACATGTGAAGCTCATTGTTCTTTGTGCCTGAAATACTTCTTAATACTTTAGGGGAACCAAACAGAATTCTGGTGGTTTGAGGGGTTGAATAATAAATGACCCTCTGAATAAACTTTTCACAATTTAAAAAAAAATTAAACAAAGAAATAACATTCTTTTTTGCTGCAGTGCATTTCACACTTCCAGGCTGATCTACAGTCCAAATGTCACAATGCCAAGTTAATTCCGAATGTGTAAACCTGCTAAATCTGCAGGGGGTTGAATACTACTTGTAGGCACTGTAACTTGCGTTTATTTGTGAAAAAAATGGAAATTTGGCGAAAATTTTGAAAATTTCGCAATTTTCCATCTTTGAATTTTTATGCCCTTAAATCACAGAGATACAGCACACAAAAAACTTAATAAGTAACATTTCCCACATGTTTACTTTACATCAGCACAATTTTGGAACCAAAATTTTTTTTTTGTTAGGAAGTTATAAGGGTTAAAAGTTGACCAGCGATTTCTCATTTTTGCAACACCATTTTATTTTTATGGACCACATCACATTTGAAGCCACTTTGAGGGGTCTATATGATAGAAAATACCCAAAAGTGACACCATTCTAAAAACTGCACCCCTTATGGTGCTCAAAACTACATTCAAGAAGTTTATTAACCCTTCAGGTGCTTCACAGGAATTTTTTTAATATTTAAAAAAAATGAACTTTTAACTTTTTTTTCACAAAAAAAAATACTTCAGGTTCAATTTTTTTATTTTACCAAGGGTAACAGGAGAAATTGGACTGCAAAAGTTATTGTGCAGTTTGTCCTTAGTACGCTGATACCTGATATGTGGGGGGGAACCACTGTTTCGGCGCATTGGAAGAGCTCAGAAGGGAAGGAGCGCCAACTTTTTCATTGCAAAACTGGCAGGAATTCAGATCGGACGCCATGTCACGTTTGGAGAGCCCCTGATGAACCTAAACAGTGGAAACCTCCCTCAAGTGACCCCATTTTGGAAACTAGACCCCCCAAGGAACTTATCTAGATATGTGGTGGGAACTTTTAACCCACAAGGGCTTCACAGAAGTTTATAACGTACAGCAGTACAATTAAAAAATCATATTTTTTCCACAAAAATGATCTTTTCACCCTCAATTCTTATTTTTCCAAGGGTAACAGGACCCTAAAAGTTATTGTGCAATTTGTCCTGAGTACGCTGATACCCCACATGTGGGGGTAAACCACTATTTGGGCGCATGGCAGAGCTCGGAAAGGAAGCAGCGCCATTTGACGTTTTTGGCAGGAATTGAGATAGGACACCATGTCGCGTTTGGAAAGCCCCTGATCTACCAAAACAGTGAAAACCCCCCACAAATGACACCATTTTGGAAACTAGACCCCCCAAGGAACTTATCTAGATGGGTGGTGAGCATTTTGAACCCCCCAGTGCTTCACAAAAGTTTATAACGCCCGGGCTTGAAAATAAAAAAATCGTATTTTTTCCACAAACATGATCTTTTAGTCACCAATTTTTTTATTTTCCCAAGGGTACCAGGAGAAATTGGACCCCAAAAGTTGTTGTCCAATTTGTCCTGAGTACGCTGATACCCCATATGTGGGAGAAAACTACTGTATGGGCACACGTCGGGGCTCGGAAGGGAAGTAGTGACGTTTTGGAATGCAGACTTTGATGGAATGGTCTGCGTGCGTCATGTTGCTTTTGGAGAGCCCCTGATGTACCTAAAAAGTGGAAACCCCCCACAAGTGACCCCATTTTGGAAACTAGACCCCCTAAGGAACTTATCTAGATGTGTGGTGAGCACTTTGAACCCCCCAGTGCTTCACAGAAGTTTATAACGACCGAGTGTGAAAATAAAAAAATCGTGCTTTTTCAACAAACGCAATCTTTTAGTCCCCATTTTTTTTTATTTTCCCAAGGGTATCAGGAGAAATTGGACACCAAAAGTTGTTGTACAATTTGTCCTGAGTAGGCTGATACCCCATATGTGGGAGAAAACTACTCTATGGTCACACGTCGGGGCTCGGAAGGGAAGTAGTGACGTTTTGGAATGCAGACTTTGATGGAATGCTATGCGGGTGTCATGTTGCCTTTGGAGAGCCCCTAATGTACCTAAACAGTGGAAACCCCCCACAAATGACACCGTTTTGGAAACTAGACCCCTAAGGAACTTATCTAGATGTGTGGTGAGCACTTTGAACCCCCAAGTGCTTCACAGAAGTTTATAACGCCCGGGCGTGAAAATAAAAAAATCATTTTTTTCCACAAAAATGATATTTTTGCCCCCAATTTTTTATTTTCCTAAGGGTTACAGGAGAAATTGGACCCCAAAAGTTGTTTTGCAATTTGTCCTGAGTAGGCTGATACCCCATATGTGGGGGTAAAACACTGTTTGGGCGCATGGCAGAGCTTGGAAGGGAAGGCGCACCATTTGACTTTTTCAACACAGAACTGGCTGGAATTGAGATCAGACGCCATGTTGCATTTGGAGAGCACCTGATGTGCCCAAACAGTGGAAACCCCCCAAATTATAACTCCAACCCTAACCCGAACACACCCCTAACCCTAGCCCTAGCCCCAACCCTAACCCTAGCCCTAGCCCTAACCCTAACCCTAATGGGAAAATGAAAATACATTTTGTTTTAATTTTATTATTTTTCCCTAACTAAGGGGGTGATAACGGGGGGTTTGATTTACTATTTATGGCGGTTTTTATTTTTGGCAGCTGTCGCACACTAAAAGACGCTTTTTATTGTAAAAATAGTTTTTGCATCACCACATATTGAGAGCTATAATTTTTCCATATTTTGACCCACAGAGTCATGTGAGGTCTTACTTTTTGCGGAACGAGTTGACGTTTTTATTGGTATCATTTTCGGGAACGTGACATCTTTTGATCGCTTTTTATTCCGAATTTTGGGACGCACAATGAACAAAAACCAGAGTTTCAGGAATTTCTTTTGGGGGGGGTGCGTTTACACCGTTCCGCCTGCGGTAAAATTGATAAAGCGCTTTTATTCTTCGGGTCAGTACGGTTACAGCGATACCTCAATTAGGTCTTTTTTTATGTTTTGGCGCTTTTATGCAATGAAAACAATTTTATATAAAAAATAATTATTTTTGCATCGCTTTATTCTGCGAGCTTTAACTTTTTTATTTTTTTGCTGATGATGCTGTATGGCAGCTCATTTTTTGCGGGACAAGATGACGTTTTCAGCGGTACCATGGATATTTATATGCGTCTTTTTTTTATTTCCAAAAATGAATTTATTAGGGAATATATATATATATTTTTTAATTTATTTAAAGATTTTTTTTTTAATTATTTTTACACTTTCTTTTTTTTTTAACTTTATTACATTGTCCCATGGGGGACATAACTGTCATGTGACAGATCGCTGATCTGTCACATCACAGATCACTGTGACAGATCAGCGATCCGTCACAGGCACTGTACAAGGCTTCCTCCTTGCCTGCGCTTTGCAGGCATGAGGAAGCCAGCTCCCTGCAGGCCCCCGAAGGTCCCCGTCGCCATCTTGGATTCGGGGACCTGCAGGGATGGAGCCCCCAGCAGCAGCGCTGCACATTGCGCTGCTGTGGGGGGCTCAGGGAAGCACGGAGGGAGCCCCCTCCCTGCTGATGCTTCCCTTTAACCCCCGGTACACTACGATCGTGTTTGATCGCGGTGTGCAAGGGGTTAACGTGTCGGGGGCGGTCCGTAACCGCCCCTGGCACATTGTGCCGGGTGTCAGCTGTGATAATCAGCTGACACCCGGCCGCGATCAGCGGCACTCACCACGTGGGCGCTGCTGATCGCTGTATGGCAGCTCGTTTTTTGTGGGACAAGATGACATTTTCAGCGATACCATGGATATTTATATGCATCTTTTTGGTCGCGCGTTATTGCACTTTTTGTTCGGCGGTATGATAATTAATCATTATTTTTTTGCTTCGTTTTTTATTTTTATTTATTAAGGGGTTCGCTAAAGGGGTTAACTAATAGTACAGTTTTATAGGGCGGGTCGTTATGGACGCGGTGATACCAAATATGTGTACTTTTGTTTGTTTGTTTTTTTCCAAAAATGAATTTATTAGGGAATATATATATATTTTTTTTAATTTATTTAGAGATTTTTAAAAAAATTATTTTTACACTTTTTTTTTTTTTAACTTTATTACATTGTCCCATGGGGGACATAACTGTCATGTGACAGATCGCTGATCTGTCACATCACAGATCACTGTGACAGATCAGCGATCCGTCACAGGCACTGTACAAGGCTTCCTCCTTGCCTGCGCTTTGCAGGCATGAGGAAGCCAGCTCCCTGCAGGCCCCCGAAGGTCTCCGTCGCCATCTTGGATTCGGGGACCTGCAGGGATGGAGCCCCCCCGCAGCAGCGCTGCACATTGCGCTGCTGTGGGAGGCTCAGGGAAGCACGGAGGGAGCCCCCTCCCTGCTGATGCTTCCCTTTAACCCCCGGTACACTACAATTGTGTTTGATCGCGGTGTGCAAGGGGTTAACGTTTCGGAGGCGGTCCGTGACCGCCCCTGACACATTGTGCCGGGTGTCAGCTGTGATAATCAGCTGACACCCGGCCGCGATCAGCGGCGCTCACCACGTGGGCGCCGCTGATCGCTGTGACGTACTATCCCGTCCCTGGGAATTAAGTCCCAGGGCACATGGACGGGATAGTACGTCACATGACAGAAAGGGGTTAAAATAAAAACAATGACGCCTTAAATTTTGGATAATTATGGCCACAGCAGCCTTTATTTAAACAAATATCTAATATATAAAGCTCAAGTGTGTGTATGTATGTGTGTATGTGTGTATGTCCGGGATTGGCATCCGCACTGTCGCAGCTACAGCCACAAAATTTGGCACAGTCACACGTCTGGACCCCGAGAGTGTCCTAGGCTATGTTGTGAGGCGAAATTTTAACCCCGCGCGTTCCAATTGACCAAACAATTTTTCCCCTATCTACATAATGGGGAAAAAGTGTGTGTATCAAGCCCCGCCCCTCATTATGATGTCATAATGGTTGCCATGGCGACGCTGATGTCATCATAGGTTGCAAGCCCCGCCGCTCATTATGATGTCATAATGGTTGACTATGGGATGGAGGTTGTGTGATGGGTATATGGACACTGGACTATGGGATGGAGGATATGTATGATGGGTATATGGGCATGGGACTATGGGATGGAGGATGTGTGATGGGTATATGGGCACGGGCCTATGGGATCGTGGATATGTATGATGGGCATATGGGCACGGGACCATGGGATGGCGGATATGTATGATGGGTATATGGGCACGGAACTATGGGATGGAGGATATGTATGATGGGTATATGGGCATGGGACTATGAGATGAAGGATGTGTGATGGGTATATGGGCACTAGACTATGGGATGGTGAATATGTATGATGGGTATATGGGCATGGGACTATGGGATGGAGGATGTGTGATGGGTATATGGGCATGGGACTATGGGATGGAGGATGTGTGATGGGTATATGGGCACTCGACTATGGGATGAAGGATATGTATGATGGGTATATGGGCACGGGCCTATGGGATCGTGGATATGTATGATGGGTATATGGGCACGGGACTATGGGATGGAGGATAATTATAATTTGGTATAACTAACCACAGTTAGTTACTTTGCCCGGGCAGCGCCGGGCTCTTCAGCTAGTACAATTGTAAAATACACAAGATAATATAACACACTTGAAGCTCCCAAAATCTGGTGATTACCAAACACAAAATGTGAACATACATAGATAGACCATAATTACTCCTAGCCGTTACCCCACTTGCTCGGGAACACCATAACCACAAGGGTTCCATTGTCCACTTAAACTTCCCGGGGATCCGACAATCCATTGCCGTAACTCCCCCCAAAATTCACCAGTTCAAGACCCATAATTTTTATTTCATTTTTAGACTGGAAAAGACCACAGACTACAAAGTATGGACTCCACCTGTCCAAAGTCAGATAGATTTTGTCCAAAATGGAGGAAGTTCAAGATCATTATTATACTCTCTGAGAGTCGTTGATCAACAAAGATCACTCCAAGAGCAAGTAGTACAATAATCTGTGAGGGCACAAAGGAACCCAAGGTAACCTCTAAGCAACTAAAGGCCTCTTTCAAATTAGCTGTTAATGTTCATGAGTCTACCATCTGGAGAGCACACAACATCAATGGTGTGCATAGCAGTATTGCAAAGATGAGCCCAAAATAGATCTTTTTGGTTTAAATAAGAAGTATTATGTTTGGAGAAAGAAAATACTGCATACAGCATAAATCCTCATTCCTTCTGTGAAACACAGTGATGGTTGTATCGTGGTTTGAGCCTGTTTTGCTGTATTTGGGCAGGGCGGCTGCCATTATTGATGGATCAATGATTTCTGAATTTTATTTGAAACAAAAAAAAGAAATGTCAGAACATCTGTCCATGAAATTAATCTTGGGGAACATGGGTCATGCAGCAAGACAGTGACCCAAAGCATACAAGTCATTCTGCAAAGAACAGTTATCAACAAATAAAGGTAGAGTTTTGGAATGGCCAAGACACAGTCCTTACCTTAATCCTACAGAAATGTCATTAAATGACATAAAGCAGGAAGTTCCTAGGAGAAAACCCACCAATATAGCTGATGTGAAGCTCCAGACTGATGTGCAGAACTAATCAACAATCACTGGAAACATTTAGATGTAGTTATTGTAGCACATGGTCGATCACCCCGATACTGAAAGCAAAGGTTCACTTACTTTTGCTATTCACAGACATGTAACATTGGATCATTTTCCTTATTTAAAAAAATGACAGTATAATATTTTAAAGTCTAATAAACTTTCAAGCACCATTGTATCTATTTATCTATCTATCTATCCGTAGCGCCCGCATCTCTGCCTGCAGTCCCTATCTCTCTGCAGAGACAGCAGCATGCTTACCGCCAAGGCTCCCGTCCTGCTCCTTCCGGGTCTGCTGCTGCCCGGTGTGCATGCACTCGTAGCAGATCTTCAGGCACTGTGCTTAGAGCGCATGCTCTCACACTTTCTCTTAAAGGGGCCGCACCAATAGCTGGATGTCACTTACTATTCAAACCGCCTACTCCAACATGGAGGTGTCTGTGCAATGTTGTGAGTTTTCTCCTAACACGCTAGTCAGTTCTCACTTGTCCCGAGTCTGCTGCACCCACCAGTGCTTACCTCAACAGCAGCAGAGCCCGCTGCACCCACCAGTGCTTACCTCAACGGCAGCAGAGCCAGCTGCAACCATCAGTGCTCACCTCAACAGCAGTCGAGCCGGCTACACCCATCAGTGCTCATCTGTCTGTTAGACTGTCCTGTCTGCACCTGCAGTTCCTGTCATCTTCTCCGCCTGTCTGCATCTGTTTGATATTTCCCCGGGCCATTCCAGCTATCCACTCCTAGGGGTCCGTCTCCATCTGCCCAAGGTCAATCCCGGAGTAGCACCTGGATCACCTCCCTTGTCTCTCCACGGACTATGGTGTCGTTAGCTGCTGCATGTCCGTGGTCGGACTGGGTGAGGCTCCTCGTCACGCCCCTCCAGGTCTTTCTTAGGCTTTGGCACAGTGGTTCCATCACCCAGCCTGTTACAGTTTGCAGAGGCCATGGAATCCGCTGGCTCCCAGGCGTCTTCCATCTCGGACTTATACCATGAGGTCTCCCGCCAGAAGGATCAGTAGGACAAGATTCTTTTCTATCTATGGTCTGTGAACACCCGTCTTGATATGCTGGCAGTACTGGCCGCTTCCACACCCTCGCAGGTGGTAGTTACCACCACAGTGACTCACCAGGAAGCCAGTTATGCACACGGTTCTGGACCTTGTCTGTCAGCTCCTCCACGCTATGGCGGAGATCCTGCCCTGTGTCGGGTGTTCATTAACCACTGCACATTGCACTTCAAACTCTTGGCTCATCAGTTCACCTCGGACCGAGCCAAAGTGGCCTTCATCATGTCACATCTATCTGGTGAGGCCCTAGCATAGATCAATCCTATGTGGGAAGGATCCTTCTTGGAAGCCTTTTGTAAGGTCTTCGATGAGCCCGGCCGCGTTTCTTCTGCAGCCTCTTCTCTGCTCCGGTTACACCAAGGTAACCTCTCCGTGGGCCAGTATGCAGTCTGTTTTCGTACTCTATCTTCGGAACTCGCTTGGAACAATGAGACTCTGGTGGCGACTTTCTGGGAAGGCCTCTCCGGGCGAATTAAGGATGAACTGGCAGGCCGGGAGATACCTACCTCCCTGGATGACCTGGTGTCTCTCACAAACAGAATTGACATTAGGTTCCAGGAACGGACCAAAGAGCTGAACCGTGAGAGAAGATCAGTACGCCTGGCTCCCACCTTCCAACGACCGATCAGTCAGCAAGTTCCTGCTGTGACTTCTTTGCTGGAACACATGCAGATAGACCAGGTGAAGCTATCCAAGCGGTTCATCGGACTGAAGGGACATGCTTATACTGCGGCAGCTCCAAACATCTTATTTGGTCCTGCCTCGAGAGACCGGGAAATGCCAGTGCCTAGGGTCGGTAGGAGGGGCTACTTTGGGCAAGACTTCTACTTCTCCATCGTTGACCCTGACTGTATCTGTCTCCTGCGGCAAAGAGACTTTTGCTGAATTGGCCCACCTGAACTCCGGCTCCATGGGTAACTTTGATCAACAGGCTGTGGTTGAGCGGTATAAGATTTCGGTCCTACGTCTTCCGGATCTGTTGGTAATTTCTTCAGTGGATGGAAAGCCTCTTCCCAAGACCATCCAGTTCATCACGGAGCCCGTGGATCTTCAGGTGGGACATTTGGAGAAGATTTCTCTTCATGTGCTGTCTGGTCTCTTATCCTCTACTTCTAGGTCTCCTGTGGCTGCAAAAACACGAACCAGTTATGGACTGGAGGTCTGGAGAAGTACTCTGTTTGGGCTCAGGATGTCACGAAATGTGCCTTACTCCCGTTCGTCCTGTCCAGTCAGCTACTTCTCCTGCTAATTTGCCGAGCCACGGCATATTGGACTTATGCCGGCGTCTTTGACAAGAAGGAGGCTGAGACCTTGCCACCTCATAGGCCTTATGACTGCCCGATTGACCTCCTTCCGGGTACCTCACTTCCCCAAGGCCGAGTCTCAGGCCGAGACTCGCGCTATGTCCGAGTATATAGAGGAAAATCTCGCTAGTGGGTTTATCCAGAAATCCTCATCTCCGGCAAGAGCTGGGTTTTTCTTTGTGAAGAAGGATGGCTCTATGCGACCCTGCATTTACTACAGGGGCTTTAACCAAACCACAGTAAAGAATAAGTACCCCTGATCTCTGAGCTGTTTGATCGCCTGAAGGTTTCCAGAGTCTTCACAAAGCTTGACCTACGAGGGGCATACAACCTGGTTCGAATTCGCCAGGGAGACGAGTGGAAGACGGCTGTCATGATCCAGGATGGGGTTTGTCTTTGGCCCGTCCTGGTTAGACAGAGGTTAATTGTTTCTGCCTCTCTCTGGCAGAGGGCGGCTATTTAATGCTCACTTGACCTAGGTCCAGTGTCAGTTATACTCCTGCCCTCGGCTGAGTTAGTTGACCTCGTGCGTACGTGTGCCTTGTGCCTGATAACTTGTTGCTTGTTTGGTTTTGATCCGGTTCTGTCCCTGTTACGAGTTCTGCCTGTCCCTCTTGTACTGCGCTACCTCTCTGTGTATGACCCTCTGCCTGTGACTTGACTATTCTCTGCTTGTCCCCCTGGTGCCGCACAGCCATCTCCGTGTACGAACCCTCGCTTGTCTGACCTGCGTTTTCCTCTACTACAGTTTCCCTGCAGTAGGTACATTACATAATCTGCAGCTATAGGACGCTAAGCCCCTCCCCCTACAGTCACATGATCGTAGGTCCTGGGACTCCTTACTATTTTCAGTGCCGCAGGTCCTGTCTGCTTGAACCATCACTACAGTGTTGGACCCCGCGTTCTCCCATAGTGTGGGTAAGTCATCCTGCTCTGCGTGGCAGTTTGCCGATGCTGACAGGGTCCTGACATTAGAGTCCTGACAACTGCTTTCAACACCCGCGATGGCCATTACAAGTATCTCTTATGCCGTTTCGACTTTGTAGTGTTCCAGCCGTCTTCCATGAACTGGTGAACGACATCTTCCAAGACCTGCTCTATATGTGTGTGCTAGTATACCTGGACGACATCTTGTTATTCTCTCCTGATCTGCCAGCACTCAGGAGGGAAGTTCGTCAGGTTCTACTAAGGTTAAGAACTAACCGTCTCCACGCCAAATATGAAAAGTGCATCTTCGAAGAGTCCTCCCTTCCGTTTCTGGGGTACTTCATTTCTGAGACTGGTCTGAAAATGGATCCCGAGAAGGTATCTGCCATCATGAAGTGGCCCCGTCCAGACGGTCTTAAGGCTATCCATCAGTTTCTCGGATTTGCAAATTATTATCGCCAATTTATTTTGCATTTTTCTTCCCGGATGTTCCTATTTCTGCCCTGGCCCGCAAAGGAGCCAATCTTAATGAATGAGAAAATGGAAACGGTCTTAGGAGCGCAGGAAAGAGACTCAGACAAGAGATGGGGTTAAACCACAATGCGTTTCGATGGAGAATCCGTCTTCCACCTGATGAAGACGGATTCTCCGTCGAAACGCGTTGTGGCTTAACCCCATCTCTTGTCTGAGTCTCTTTCCTGCGCTCCTAAGACCGTTTCCATTTTCTCATTGCTCCTATCCTCCATTGGAGGTTTTCGGCTGGAGCTGCGGTGGAGACCTGACATTTTTGTCTGCCCCTGGGTTGCTTCCTAAGCGCTCCTCTATGACTGCTTATCACTGACTCTTAATCTTAAGGAATGGACCCTGAAGCAGAAGAGGCCTTTGTATCTCTCAAGCAAGCGTTCTCCTCGGCTCTGGTGCTGCATTGCCCAAACCATAACAAACAGTTCTTCCTGGAGGTGGATGCATCTTCCACAGGGGCCGGAGCCGTCCTCACTCAGAAGTTTTCATCCGGTCGCATGGTGTCCTGTGGCTTTTTCTCTAAACTCATCTCGGCACCAGAACGTATTTACTCTATTGGCAATAGAGAACTGCTCGCGATCAAGCTGGCTCTTTAGGAGTGGCGGTACTTGCTGGAAGGAGCGTTGCACCCTGTGGTGATTTACCCTGACCACAAGAATCTGGCTTATCTGCAGTCTGCTCGCGGCTTAAGCCCCGTCAAGCCAGATGGTCTTTGTTCTTCCCTCGCTTCAACTTCACACTCCACTTTCGTCCAGCTGATAAACACGTTAAGGCGGGCGCGCTCTCCAGGTCCTTCCAGGCCTCCGACCAGAAGGAGGAGCCTAAACATATCATCGAGACCTCCAAAATAATCACAGTCGCTCTGCTAGACTTATCTCATCTACCCTCTCGTAGGACTTACGTGGCTAAACCTGACAGGAAGCGGGTTCTTCCCTGGGGACATTCTTCTAAGATGGTGGGCCATGCTGGACAGAAGAAGACTACTCTCCTTATCTCTTGACATTATTGATGGCCGACTCTGCGCAAAGATGTTGCAAATTTCATCTTTGCTTGTCCTTCTTGTGCCCAAAATATGACTCCCAAACAGCTGCCGACCAGTTGGTTGTTAACCTTGCCTGTTCCACCTGCTCCCTGGCAGCATATCTCCATGGATTTCATCACGGATCTGCTAGTGTCGGCTGGATGTACCGTTATCTGGGTGGTGGTGGATCGTTTTTCCAAGATGGCTCATTTTATCCTGCTATCCGGTCTTCCATCTACGCCAGTACAGGCAAAAGAATTCATTCCTCAGATTTTTCATCTCCATGGTCTACAGCTTCACATAGTCTCTGATAAAGGTGTTCAGTTTACCTCTCATTTCTGGAGGGCCATCTGTAAGCTGCTAGATGTTACTTTGGATTTCTCATCTTCTTACCATCCTCAGTCCAATGGCCAAGTGGAACGAGTCAATCAGATGCTGATTAATTTTCTCCAGCATTTTGTTATTGGTCATCACAGTGACTGGGCTGAACTCCTGCCTTGGGCCGAATTCTCTTACAATAACCATGTGAGTGAGTCTTCGGCCAAATCTCCGTTTTTTGTGGTCTACGGTCAACAACCCAAAGTGTCATTCCCGGTGTCTGTCACCTCCGATATTCCAGCTGCCGATTCCCTTGTCAGGAACTTTTCCAAGATCTTGGAGGACACCAAAGCGTCTTTGGTAAAATCCTCCGAACGGATGAAAAGACACGCGGATAAGAGACGTCTAGATTCACCTCTGTTTCATTCTAGAGATAAGGTCTGGCTGTCATCTAAGCAGATCCGCCTCAATATACCATTCTATAAATTGGGTCCTTTCTTCATTCGTCCATTCGAGGTGTTGAAACAAATCAATCCAGTAGCCTACAAACTGAAACTCCCAGCCTCCTTGTAAATTCCCAATTCCTTCCAAGTCTCTCTTCTCAAACCTGCTGTCCTCAGTTCTTTCTTGAAGGTTCCTGGAGCCACTCCCAACTCCTGTCAGCTCTGAGGATGTTTTCGAGGTAGAGAACATTTTGGCCACCAAGAAGATAAGAGGAAAGATCTTCTTTCTTGTGGACTGGAAGAGATTTGGTCCTGAGGGAAGGTCCTGGGAGCCCAGGGAGAACATGCATGCCCCTCACCTCCTGGAGAAATTTCTGACAGGCTTGAAAAAGAGGAGGCATAAGGGATGGAGTACTGTAGCACCCATATCTCTGACTGCAGTCCCTCTCTCTCTGCAGAGACATCAGCGTGCTCACCGCCAAGGCTCCCGTCCTGCTGCTTCTGGGACTGCTGCTGCCTGGGGTGCATGCATTTGTAGCAGATCTTCAGGCATTGTGCTTAGAGCGCGCATGTGCACACTTCCTCTTTCTTAAAGGGGTGGACGCTTGGCATTTTCCACAGAACACCAGGATTGGCAAATTCGCCACTGGTGCCCTGTCACACATGAAAGCAGGTTCACACTGAGCATATGTGACAGACGTGACAGAGGGGAGCAAACTTACCACCAGCGTTCGCTCTGGGCGCCGGCGAGTGACAGCAGCGTGATCACATGACCTGATCACGCTATTGACATCGCTCTGACCCGGCGGTCAGAGCTTCAATTGTACTGGCGTCTGTATAGACGCCAGTACAATTGCTCCCTGGGAGCCGGCGCGCAGCTTCTCTGCACCTGCTGTCAGCTTGACAGCGGACACAGAGAACGGCCGACTCCCTGACCGGGGGGCGGCAGAATGCAGCCGCCTGGGGAGACAGTGCGGCAGTGCGGACCGCCGCATTAGGCGGCCTGACTGCGCCCCCCTGCCGGCTGCGCCCGGGGCACATGCCGCGGCTGCTCCCCTCCGGATACGCCTCTGGTTAGTTCTAATATATATTAGCTGGGTCACTGGCATCCAGGTTCAGGTGTTGAGATGTGATTCTCCGCCTTGTACATTCGCTGGATCAGACAGTCATTGGGTGTGTAAGCAGGTTCGGAAATGCAGTAACGCAGGCATTGCAGAACAATGTTGTATAACAATATTATTTAATTTCTAACAAAAGGATGAAAATGATCTCACAGGGACTTAATAAAACAGTAAACAGAAATCAAGGGAAGTAAATAGTTAACGCAACAGTCTGATAGTTAAATGGCACTTATCGTCTTCTTTGATCCTCATCCACCTAGTCTGATGGGAGTTGGAATACCGGCAACGACCGGCGGCGTGGTGTCTTGAGATGGATCCCAAAGAATCACGGTCCAGCTTCTGGCAGCAGCGGGCGGTCGCTGGTTTTGCCCGCCGAGTCCCTAGTCCATAAATCTGTGCAGCCAAAGTGGGAAGTGCTACAGTAGTCTCTGTCTCACACGTGCGCTGCGGCTGCTGCTGTGCATATAGCAGCAATGGGGAACACACCTCAGGGTCCTGCCACTGGCACACGCTCCTCCGTGTGAGCACTGCTCTCTGCTTGGTCAGGCGCGCGGCGCTCTGAACACTCACTGGCTCACTGGAGTGTTCACCTAAGGCCTGCTGGGGCACATCTCTGCTCTGCCCCGTACCTGCAGAGCGCGCCGCACACTTCCTTCTGAGCTCAGTGCTGGCGGGAAACCGAGGGCTCTTTCCCGCACTTCCTGCTCACTGCACTGCTTAGCCACGCCCACTCTCCCCTGGTCATGGGACCTGTCACCTGTGCAGTTCCCCATTCCTTACCCTCAGCAACACTGGAAGCAGCCTCAACAGTTCCGGACCAGGCACACGCAGGTAACCGCAGCCCGGTCTTCCTCCTTACAGGTGGACCGAAGATCTTCTTGTATTATTGTATAGGTAGATGGTTGACCCAGCTTAGGGGAAGGAATTTTTTTTCCCTATGGAGAAAATTGGCTTCTACTCTGTGGGTTTTTTGCCTTCCCCAGGATCAACAATGCAGAACAGCTGCACTAAAAATAGGCTGAACTAGATGGACATAAGGTCTTCCTTCAGCCTTCAAAACTATGTTACTATGCTACTATGTATTGTGGTGAGGTCACCATAGAGCCGCATAGTGGTAATTCCCTCCATGTGATATAACTTGTGATCCGGTGCCCCAGATTTACATCCGTGATGTGCAATTTATAATCACAGTCCTGCTATAAAATGGAAATTTAAGTGACATTCACGTGGAAATACGTTGTCACCTGTGAATCCAGGTCAGCGAGTGCCCGGGGTGCGGTAATGAGGCTTCCATTGCGACAAGGTCTAATACACACAACAGCCAAACCAGCGGTGCAGCCCATCACTCCCATCATCTCATAGTATACAAGTGACTTTTGTATTCTCTCTCATTCACTGCTCAGTGATGGCCATAGGATTGGCTGCAATTTAGAAGGAAGAAGTCAGAAGGAGCGCTGTCACACATAAGTTCTTACTAAGGCCTCTCACACTTCATTTTTTTGGCGTCAGTCAAAATCCGCCAGTTTCAGAGGAAAACCCCATAGACTTGCATTAGCGGCGGATTTTGACTGATGTTCGTCTGTTGCATCCGTTTTTTGACAGATCCGTTAGAATTGTAGCGTCTCCCGGGCGGAGCAGACGGACTATATAACGTTTTTTTGTAACGGCGGACCGCTATTTTCAAGTGCGCATGCCCAGAAGATTTGCTTTGACAAGCATTTTAACCCTCAATAGCGTTCTGGAAGTGGTGTAAATCTCTCTCTCTCTCTCCGGCTGCAGCAGCTCCGACCAAAAACTGGATCCGCTGCATCCGTTTATGGTCAAACGGAAACGGATCCGTTTTTTCAATCTTTGGCGGATTTCAACTGACGCCAAAAAACTGAAGTGTGAAAAAGGCCTAACTTGAAAAAGGTTTGTCATAGTGAGACATGGATGGAATTACTATCAAGATACAGAGTGTGGTTGCCGATACATAATCAGAGTTAATTGAGTTATCATAATCAGGCTCCTAATGGGGGCGAGAAATCCGGAATGAAAAATTGACACAATTTGCATCAAATGTGGTCTGCTGGATATTGCCTAGGAAAATTAGCATCTGAAAAAATAACATCTGCACCAGTGGCTCCCTACTTATTCAGTACTGAGATACTTCAGAGGTGCATTCACAAATCAGCTGGTGCAGAAGCTGATGGAGTCGCCATGTACATAACGAGTACAGCTCTGGAGTATAATACAGGTTATAACCAAAGATCAGTACATGATGAGTAATGTAATAAATGTACACAGCGATTCCTCCAGCAGAATAGTGAGTGCAGCTCTAGGGTATAATACGGGATGTAACTCAGGATCAGTATAGGATCAGTAATGTAATGATTGTACACAGTGACTGCACCAGCAGAATAGTGAGTTGAGCTCTGGGGTATAATACAGGATGTAACTCAGGATCAGTAATGTAATGTATGTACACAGTGACTGCACCAGCAGAATAGTGAGTGCAGCTCTGGAGTATAATACAGGATGTAACTCAGGATCAGTACAGGATCAGTAATGTAATGTTTGTACACAGTGACTGTACTAGCAGAATAGTGAGTGCAGCTCTGGAGTATAATACAGGATGTAACTCAGGATCAGTAATGTGATGTATGTACACAGTGACTGCATCAGCAGAATAGTGAGTGCAGCTCTGGAGTATAATACAGGATGTAACTCAGGATCAGTAATGTATGTACACAGTGAATGCATCAGCAGAATAGTGAGTGCAGCTCTGGAGTATAATACAGGATTTAACTCAGGATCAGTACAGAATCAGTAATGTATGTACACAGTGACTGCACCAGCAGAATAGTGAGTGCAGCTCTGGAGTATAATACAGGATGTAACTCAGGATCAGTAATTAATATATGTACACAGTGACTGCACCAGCAGAGTATTGAGTGCAGCTCTGGAGTATAATACAGAATGTAACTCAGGAACAGTATTGTAGGCACACAGTGACTGCACCAGAGAAAACAAAAAGCAAAAAGCACAAATATCCTGAAATAAAAAGTAAAAAATAAACTGAAAATAATGCATAAAGATAATAATAATAATAATAATAATAATAATAATAATAAGGGTATTTAGTAAACATAATTTTGATCAAAATAATGTACAAGCCATCCCGCCACGTCACGGCAACCCTTGTGGGACAGTCCTACTCTAGTATTTAAAACTTTTTCACTTGCCAAGTGACATGAATGTGAACAAGGATTGAGGGACTGACCCATTAGTAAAAGCATAGACCAGACTGGAAGGCTTTCCCAGCTCAGGAAGAGGGCGGTCACACCCTTATATGCACCGAATGCATAATGAAAACAACTGCACCAGCAGAATAGTGAGTGCAGCTCTGGGGTATAATACAGGACGTAACTCAGGATCAGTAGTGTAATTTATGTACACAGTGACTGCATCAGCAGAATAGTGAGTGCAGCTCTGGAGTATAATATTGGATATAACTCAGGATCAGTAATGTATGTACACAGTGACTGCACCAGCAGAATAGTGAGTACAGCTCTGGAGTATAATACAGGCTGTAACTCAGGATCATTAATGTATGTACACAGTGACTGCACCAGCAGAATAGTGAGTGCAGCTCTGGGGTATAATACAGGATGTAACTCAGGATCAGTAATGTAATGTATGTAAACAGTGACTGCACCAGCAGAATAGTGAGTGCAGCTCTGGAGTATAATACAGGATGTAACTCAGGATCAGTAATGTAATGTACACAGTGACTGCACCAGCAGAATAGTGAGTGTAGCTCTGGGGTATAATACAGGATGTAACTCAGAATCAGTAATGTATGTACACAGTGACTGCACAAGCAGAATAGTGAGTGCAGCTCTGGAGTATAATTATGGATGGATTATGGATAATTACTCGGGATCAGTACAAGCTAACTGAAGGCCCCCCAGCAAGATCGCGGTGTGTGACAGCGATCAGCGACCGGCCCCCCTGCCGGTATCGCTGATCGCTCTGGGAAACCTCTGGACATTTCTTTCGTCGCTGATCTCCCGCTGGCCAGCACGCATCGCTGTGTGTGACAGGCGGGAGACCAGCGATCAGCGATAAAATAAAAAAAAAAATATTGTTCTCACCTTCCGACGTCCCGCGCAGCCTTCCCGCCTCTCTCCACGCTCCGGTCCCAGTAATTCTTTGCAAGAATGACCGCGAGACTTCGCGATCCAGCGAGAACGGACGTCATCGCGGTAATTCTCGCAAAGGATTACTGGGACCGGAGCGTGGAGAGAGGCGGGAAGGCTGCGCGGGACGTTGGAAGGTGAGAATAAAAATATTTTTTATTTTAATTCTATTTTTGACATGAATCAGCGCTGAACACAGCGATGCTGCACGCGCGGCGTCGCTGTGCTAATCGCTGGTGAAGCTGTCTGACAGCTCACCAGCGATCACATAGCGACTCACCAGCGATCCTGACACGTTGATATCGTTGTTGGGATCGCTGGTAAGTCGCTATGTGTGACGGGGCCTTGACTCATCTACAACTTCTATTGAACTTCTTTAGATTGCTTTGTTATGGAATGATGATGCTCACTGCTGGTCCCTATTGTCATACTGGCACTGTATGGCACTTCATGCATTAAATAACAGCTGTGACATTTCTTTCATTTAAGCTTTCAAGAGAAATCTCTTTGGTAGGCACATTATTTTGGGAAAATCTGTGGCAAATTGCTATGGGAGAACTGGAAGGGGATGGCAATATTATATTGACCTTTTCAGCTGGCATACTATTTTGGGCAGATTCATGATGCCTTTTCATAGAGACAGAAGTGGAAGACAATTCTTGGGGTCTTCTGTGGGGGTGCATAGTTTTGGAGGGATAAGTGGCACAATACTATGGAGACAGCTTTGGGTGGCAGTGTTATGGTGCCTTTGTGTCGGGAACATTATTTTGGTCAGGTCTATAACACCTTTTTATGGCGACGGCTGTGGTTGGCAATGTTATGGGGCGTCTGGGGGGGGGGGGGGCGCACATTATTTTAGGGAAAATATGTGGCACTTTCCTGTCTCTTTCTTTCATTAATATATGACATTGAGTGTAATGGCTGAAAGCATTCCTTGTAGAATATCTATCAGACCATACAACAGGGGGGATCAGGAGTGATCAACGCTGACATTTTTCCTCCCAGCCTCATCCCAGTCATATGTTCTCGATTCAACAGTTAAGACACATCCAGATTAGGGGACTCTGTCCTTATGGGTGCCATTAAGGAAGATGTGTTGCAGTGGTGGTCAGCTCTCAGTCGTGGTCTGCTCTCAGTGGTGGTCTGCTCTCAGAGGTGGTCTGCTCCCAGAGGTGGTCTGCTCCCAGAGGTGGTCTGCTCTCAGTGGTGGTCTGCTCCCAGAGGTGATCTGCTCTCAGTGGTGGTCGGCTCCCAGAGGTGGTCTGCTCCCAAAGGTGGTCATCTCTCAGAGGTGGTCTGCTCTCAGAGGAGGTCTGCTCCCAGAGGTGGTCTGCTCCCAGAGGTGGTCTGCTCCCAGTGGTGGTCTGCTCCCAGTGGTGGTCTGCTCTCAGAAGAGGTCTGCTCCCAGTGGTGGTCTGCTCTCCTATGTATATGTACAGTTTTCCCAGCCTCATCCCTTGCCGTTATGTTTGGAGCAGGCTGGTAGCACAGGCGTCTTTTCTGCTTAGCTGAATCTTCCGCCTTCCCTTCCATCATTGCTGATTGCACATTTCCCATTCAACCTGTTCTTTCTCCTCCATCAATTAATTTAGGTTCAGTGAGATGGAGCCGAGGATTTCCATAAAGTGGAGCCCTATTGAAACCCCTTCTCATGACTGCTTGTTACTCTGTGGCCATGGTCATGTAGCGAGCCGTATAGTATAAACATTTCTATATGATAGGAAGCAACTTTGTCCCTACTTTTCTGATTCTGAGTGCTGCTCCGTGTGAGCGCCATTCTTGTGAACCTCATGTATCCCCTGCTGGTTCAGTGTCTGCACACAGCCCATCCAGCCTTTTGCTAACTGTTGAGAGTTAAACGCTTCTTCTGCCGCCTGTATATTTATCTGTCACCTTTCTTTCACTTGTGTTAATCAATGGAGTCCAGCGTTTCGGTTGCTAGGTAACTGCATCTGTGTCTTCCTGGAGCGCCACACAGCTCAGTCACTGTAAGCTGCAGGGCAAAGCTGCTGCGCGCGGTGCTGCAATTCTTATAGGGCTAGTTATGTGTCCTGTGGGATCTTACGGCCAAAGAACCAAACAGTAACCACATTATGACTGTTATTTGGTCGCATTCACACGTTGCGGTCAGTTGCGGCAGTTTTGCTGTTACTGTGAAGTTTGAAGCATAAAGCAGGATGACTGCGTGACTGCAGACTTATTATTCCACCAGTGCTTGCTGGTTTCTGAGCCGGGAACGGAGGTAATGTATGCATTCTGCGTACTCCAGGGCAGAACCCGTCTAGTGGGCACAGCCTCGCTCTGTACAACTGTATGGCGCGAGGCCGGGCCCACTAGTCAGGCTCTGGCTGGCAGTACGCATATTGCATACATCACCGCCGTAACCGGTAAATTCTCGAAGCCAACAGTGAAGGAGCTGGGGGGATTCTTAAGTCTGCAGTCACACAGAGTAACTGCAGACTTTTTATTTTAGATGGGACAACCCCTTTAAATGTTCCAGCATTTCAGCGAAAATATACTTTAAAGATCTGTTTGGGACCAAAGCCAGAGACGTGACAAGTCCCTGCCGGCTTCTCCCCACATTGCTGTAGGTAGTTGACAGCCTTTTCTAGTAGCAAGAGGCCTGTCAATCACCACCAGCGGCGTTGACAGAAGCCTGCAAGGGGCAGTGCTGGACTAGTCTTGTCTCTAGCATTACTTCTTGGATAGATCTGTATAGTTTAATATACCTGGCTGCTAGCGTGCAGCCAGGCTCTGATTTGTGCCGTTTGCAGTTTAAACAGCATAAATCAAGTAATAGGTTCCTTTTAAAAATTGCATTTGACACAGAAGAGCCTTTCCTGTGTCAATACGTCATCTGTGTTGTATGAGAAGCGGAATGGTTGATTTCAATATCTTCACCAGCCTCCTATGGGCAGTCTGGCTTAGCTATTGAAGCTGTAAGTTAGCCCTCTCTACACAGCATTGTCCAAGTGCTGACACATTGAATTTTCACCTGTGTGGAACACAACCTGGAAGTGAAGCTGCTGGGACCAGCACTGAGATCTGGAGAGATCAGAGCATGCTTGATAATTGAAGTATATGAGTAAGTTGCATTTCCTGTTTTTATTAAACATATTAACCCCTTCACCCCCAAGGGTGGTTTGCACGTTCATGACCGGGCCAATTTTTACAATTCTGACCACTGTACCTTTATGAGGTCATAACTCTGGAACGCTTCCATGGATCCCAGTGATTCTGACATTGTTTTCTCGTGACATATTGTACTTCATGTTAGTGGTAAAATTTCATTCAAATAACTTGCGTTTATTTGTGAGAAAAACGGAAATTTGGCGAAAATTTTGTAAATTTTGCAATTTTCCAACTTTGAATTTTTATGCCCTTAAATCACAGAGATACAGCACACAAAAAACTTGATAACTAACATTTCCCACATGTTTACTTTACATCAGCACAATTTTGAAACCAAATTTTTTTTTTGTTAGGAAGTTATAAGGGTTAAAAGTTGACCAGCGATTTCTCATTTTTACAACACCATTTTATTTTTAGGACCACATCACATTTGAGATCACTTTGAGGGGTCTATATGATAGAAAATACCCAAAAGTGACACCATTCTAAAAACTGCACCCCTCAAGGTGCTCAAAACCACATTCAAGAAGTTTATTAACCCTTTAGGTGCGTCACAGGAATTTTTTTGAATATTTAAAAAAAAATGAACATCTAACTTTTTTTCACAAAAAAAATACTTCAGGTTCAATTTTTTTTATTTTACCAAGGGTAAGAGGAGAAATTGGACTGCAAAAGATATTGTGCAATTTGTCCTGAGTACGCTGATACCTGATATGTGGGGGGAACGACTGTTTCGGCGCATGGCAGAGCTCAGAATGGAAGGAGCGCCGTTTGACTTTTTCAATGCAAAATTGGCTGGAATTCAGATCGGACGCCATGTCACGTTTGGAGAGTCCCTGATGTACCTAAACAGTGGAAACCCCCTACAAGTGACCCCATTTTGGAAACTAGACCCCCCAAGGAACTTATCTAGATATGTGGTGAGAACTTTGAACCCACAAGGGCTTTACAGAAGTTTATAACGTACAGCGGTACAATTAAAAAATCATATTTTTTCCACAAAAATGATCTTTTCACCCCAATTTTTATTTTCCCAAGGGTAACAGGACCCTAAAAGTTATTGTGCAATTTGTCCTGAGTACGCTGATACCCCAAATGTGGGGGTAAACCACTATTTGGGTGCATGGCAGAGCTCGGAAGGGAAGCAGCGCCATTTGACGTTTTTGGCTGGAATTGAGATCGGACATCATGTCGCGATTGGAAAACCCCTGATGTACCAAAACAGTGGAAACCCCCCACAAATGACACCATTTTGGAAACTAGACCCCCTAAGGAACTTATCTAGATGTGTGGTGAGCACTTTGAACCCCCCAGTGCTTCACAGAAGTTTATAACGCCCGGGCGTGAAAATAAAAAATTTGTATTTTTTCCACAAACATGATCTTTTAGTCACCATTTTTTTATTTTCCCAAGGGTACCAGGAGAAATTGGACCCCAAAAGTTGTTGTCCAATTTGTCCTGAGTATGCTGATACCCCATATGTGGGAGAAAACTACTGTATGGGCACACGTCTGGGCTCGGAAGGGAAGTAGTGACGTTTTGGAATGCAGACTTTGATGGAATAGTCTGCGGGTGTCATGTTGCCTTTGGAGAGCCCCTAATGTACCTAAACAGTGGAAACCCCCACAAATGACCCCATTTTGGAAATGAGACCCCCTAGATGTGTTGTGAGCACTTTGAACCCCCAAGGGCTTCACAGAAGTTTATAATGCCCGGGCATGAAAATAAAAAAATCGTATTTTTTCCACAAACATGATCAATTAGTCCCCAATTTTTTTTATTTTCCCAAGGGTAACAGGAGAAATTGGACCCCAAAAGTTGTTGTCCAATTTGTCCTGAGTACGCTGATACCCCATATGTGGGAGAAAACTACTGTATGGACACACGTCGGGGCTCGGAAGGGAAGCAGTGACATTTTGGAATGCAGACTTTGATGGAATGGTCTGCGGGTGTCATGTGCGTTTGGAGAGCCCCTGATGTACCTAAACTATTGAAACTCCCCACAAGTGACCCCATTTTCGACACTAGGCCCCCCACGGAACTTATCTAGATGTGTGGTGAGCACTTTGAACCCCCAAGTGCTTCACAGAAGTTTATAACACTCGGGCGTGAAAATAAAAAAATCATTTTTTTCCACAAAAATGATATTTTTGCCCCCAATTTTTTATTTTCCTAAGGGTAACAGGAGAAATTAGACCCCAAAAATTGTTTTGAAGTTTGACCTGAGTAGGCTGATACCCTACATGTGGGGGTAAAACACTGTTTGGGCGCATGGCAGAGCTTGGAAGGGAAGGAGCACCATTTGACTTTTTCAACTCAGAATTGGCTGGAATTGAGATCAGACGCCATGTTGCATTTGGAGAGCCCCTGATGTGCCCAAACAGTGGAAACCCCCAATTCTAACTCCAACCCGAACCCCAACAAACCCCTAACCCTAATCTCAGCCCTAACCCTAGCCCTAACCCTAACCCTAGCCCTAACCCTACCCTAACCCTAGCCCTAACCCTACCCTAACCCTAGCCCTAACCCTAACCCTAATGGAAAAATGGAAATAAATACATTTTTTTTATTTTATTATTTTTCCCTAACTAAGGGGGTGATAACGGGGGGTTTGATTTACTATTTATGGCGGTTTTTATGTTTGGCGGCTGTCACACGCTAAAAGACGCTTTTTATTGTAAAAATAGTTTTTGCATCACCACATATTGAGAGCTCTAATTTTTCCGTATTTTGACCCACCGAGTCATGTGAGGTCTTATTTTTTGCGGGACGAGTTGATGTTTTTATTGGTACCATTTTCGGGCACGTGACATTTTTTGATCGTTTTTTATTCCGATTTTTGGGACGCAGAATGAACAAAAACCAGCATTTCATGAATTTCTTTTGGGGGGGTGCGTTTACACCGTTCCGCGTGCGATAAAATTGATAAAGCGGTTTTATTCTTCGAGTCAGTACGCTTACAGAGATACCTTATTTAGGTAGTTTTTTTATGTTTTGTCGGTTTTATGCAATGAAAACTATTTTATATAAAAAATAATTATTTTTGCATCGCTTTATTCTGCGAGCTATAACTTTTTTATTTTTTTGTGGATGATGCTGTGTGGTGGCTCGTTTTTTGCGGGACAAGATGACGTTTTCAGCGGTATCATGGATATTTATATGCGTCTTTTTGATCGCGCATTATTACACTTTTTGTTTGGCAGTATGATAATAAATCATTATTTTTTGCTTCGTTTTTTATTTTTATTTTTTAAGGGGTTCGCTAAAGGGGTTAACTAATGGGACAGTTTTATAGGGCGGGTCGTTACGGACACGGCGATACCTAATATGTGTACTTTTATTGTTTTTTTTTTTATTTCTAAAAAATGGATTTATTTGGGGGAATATTTTTTTTTTTTCTAATTTATTTGGCGATTTTTTTAAATTTATTTTAACACTTTTTTTAATTTTTTTTTTTACTTTATTAAATAGTCCCAGGTGGGACATCACTGTCCTGTGACAGATCGCTGATCTGTGACAGATCGCTGATCTGTCACATCACAGATCACTGTGACAGATCAGCAATCTGTCACAGGCACTGCAGAAGGCTTCCTCATGCCTGCGCTTTGCAGGCACTGAGGAAGCCAGCTTCCTGCAGGCCCCCGTCGCCATCTTGGATTCGGGGGCCTGCAGGAAAGGAGCCCCCGGCAGCAGCGCTGCACATTGCGCTGCCGTGGGGGGCTCAGGGAAGCACGGAGGGAGCCCCCTCCCTGCCGATGCTTCCCTTTAACCCCCGGTACACCGCGATCATGTTTGATCGCGGTGTGCAAGGGGTTAACGTGTCGGGGGCGGTCCGTGACCGCCCCTGACACATTGTGCCAGGTGTCAGCTGTGGTAATCAGCTGACACCCGGCCGCGATCAGCGGCGCTCACCACGTGGGCGCCGCTGATCGCGGTAGACGTACTATCCCGTCCATGGGCATAGGGGCCCGGGTCCCATGGACGGGATAGTACGTCTCATGTCAGGAAGGGGTTAAAAGACTTTTTTTCCAAATGGAAGACATTTGCACATCAGTTGTGGAACAGCAAAGGGACTGTAATGGGGTCTAAAATGATCCCATATTGGATAAAATGTTGCTCATTACAAGGTATAGAGGGTTATAAACCTATTATTGACCCAAAGGTGTCAGTGAGATGATCAAAGTAGTGTTAATAATGTGATGGTGTAGAAGAATAACATCTTGGTTCTAATAAGTATCCATGGGCAATAACCTTTTGTGTACATTAGTTTTCAAACTGTACACTACAGACCAAACGTTTGGACACACCTTCTCATTCAAAGAGTTTTTGTTATTTTCATGACTATGAAAATTGTAGATTCACTCTGAAGGCATCACAACTATGAATTAACACATGTGGAATTATATAATTAACAAAAAAGTGTGAAACAACTGAAAATGTCTTATATTCTAGGTTCTTCAAAGTAGCCACCCTTTGCTTTGACTACTGCTTTGCACACTCTAGGCCTTCTCTTGATGAGCTTCAAGAGGTAGTCACCAGAAATGGTCTTCCAACAGTCTTGAAGGAGTTCCCAGAGATGCTTAGCACTTGTTGGCCCTTTTGCCTTCACTCCAGCTCACCCCAAACCATCTCGATTGGGTTCAGGTCTGGTGACTGTGGAGGCCAAGTCATCTGGCGTAGCACCCCATCACTCTCCTTCTTGGTCAAATAGCCCTTACACAGCCTGGAGGTGTGTTTGGGGTCATTGTCCTGTTGAAAAATGATGGTCCAACTAAACGCAAACCGGATGGAATAGCATGCCGCAGCAAGATGCTGTGGTAGCCATGCTGGTTCAGTATGCCTTCAATTTTGAATAAATCCCCAACAGTGTCACCAGCAAAGCACCCCCACACCATCACACCTCCACCTCCATGCTTCACGGTGGGAACCAGGCATGTAGAGACCATCCGTTCACCTTTTCTGCGTCACACAAAGCCATGGTGGTTGGAACCAAAGATCTCAAATTTGGACTCATCAGACCAAAGCACAGATTTCCACTGGTCTAATGTCCATTCCTTGTGTTCTTTAGCCCAAACAAGTCTCTCCTGCTTGTTGCCTGTCCTTAGCAGTGGTTTCCTAGCAGCTATTTTACCATGAAGGCCTGCTGCACAAAGTCTCCTCTTAACAGTTGTTGTAGAGATATGTCTGCTGCTAGAACTCTGTGTGGCATTGACCTGGTCTCTATTCTGAGCTGCTGGTAACCTGCGATTTCTGAGGCTGGTGACTCGGATGAACTTATACTCCGCAGCAGAGGTGACTCTTGGTCTTCCTTTCCTGGGGCGGTCCTCATGTGAGCCAGTTTCTTTGTAGCGCTTGATGGTTTTTGCCAATGCACTTGGGGACACTTTCAAAGTTTTCCCAATTGTTCGGACTGACTGACCTTCATTTCTTAAAGTAATGATGGCCACTCGTTTTTCTTTACTTAGCTGCTTTTTTCTTGCCATAATACAAATTCTAACAGTCTATTCAGTAGGACTATCAGCTGTGTATCCACGAGACCTGCACAACACAACTGATGGTCCCAACCCCATTTATAAGGCAAGAAATCCCACTTATTAAACCTGACAGGGCACACCTGTGAAGTGAAAACCATTTCCGGTGACTACCTCTTGAAGCTCATCAAGAGAATGCCAAGAGTGTGCAAAGCAGTAATCAAAGCAAAAGGCGGCTACTTTGAAGAACCTAGAATATAAGACATACAGTATTTTCAGTTGTTTCACACTTTTTTGCTAATTATATAATTCCACATGTGTTAATTCATAGTTTTGATGCCTTCAGAGTGAATCTACAATTTTCATAGTCATGAAAATAAAGAAAACTCTTTGAATGAGAAGGTGTGTCCAAACTTTTGGTCTGTACTGTACATGAGGCCTCTTTTCTGCGGAAGACTTGCTACAGCCATGGACCTGTAGATTACATCATCACCCATTGATTTAATTTAGTTTTGTGTAATATTATATTACAGTAAATTGGGGCCTTACTCTTATTTCTTTAGATGTTTCAACAACTATGTTGGCTCTCTTGTGTGCAGACTTTACTTAGATCATTTGCTCATCATCTAATGTGCATTAGCTATTTTCCATAGCTCGTTTTGGATATGATGTACTTTATCATGCCTGATGCTTTATTCTTAAGGGATATAGTCCTCTGCTTGTGGTGTCTGGATGCTGCCTGTTCTCCTCCTCTCCCTATTGAGAACACATGCACACTTAGTAGAAATGAGTGTGCATGTATATGGGGGGGTGGAAGGAATAGATGTGAACTGAATGAGCTTGTCGGCCGTCAGATATGTGAAATTAATGGCCATCTTTAAACCTTTTCCTAATCTCAATACATGTCAAGATGGCACTTTCTATGCGTCACTGGTTAGGGAGTGCCTGTTCACCTATAAGGGTGCAGTGGCATCCACACTTGCCCTCTCTATAAGGAGCTGCAACTTTACATGTCACGCATAATGAAGCAGAAACTGGTTTGGTTGTTGCGGACAGTGCCGATAGTTTCTACCTTCTACACAGGTTTTTGTAATCAAGAGAGCAATTCTAGGCAGTGAGGAGGCAGCAGAAATACCCGTCCCTGGTGCTTCTGATTGTAATTTTCCATGATAAAAGTGTAGTAGTTAAACATAGCACCTTACTATACATAGTATAGTAATAATGCCTTCTGATGCATTGTACTCATGCCGCAGCCGTATTAATAGTAACCAGATTTCAATGGCAGAATGGAACGACAGAGCGAGAATGAGCAGGAAGTGAATGGATTATGCTCTGTCCAAACCGTCTGTCTCTTGTGTCATTTAACCCATTATGAAAGCGCTCCACGAGCGAGCGTGCGGCAGCTCCCCCTCCAATACCAGCTCCGACGAGAGCGCATCTGCGTGTGAACGCTCTCGCCAAATCATATTGTTTAATGTAATTCATCCATTTTACATGAAAGCAGGAGCCCAACGAAAAGAGATCAAAGCGGGACGATGTGAATAGTCTCTGAAGAGACGCGTTTCCAGCTCCGGTAGACTCATCTCTCCTAGGGATGATGATATGTATATTTTTTTTACTTTTTTCTTTTTGCCCATAGCACTTTAAGAATTAATGAAATTAAATAGCATTTTATGTCTGCCGTTCTTAGTTTCAAATATATTCCTAGTTCTTGGAGTCAAGATCCCAGTGTATCGGAGGTGTACGGTCTGTCTTTCATCGTTTGTTGCCGTCAGGTCGAGTTTTTTGTCTTTTAATTCACTCTTTTACAATAAAATTGACTATTCCCTTAAACTAAAAGAGATAATAAAGTAAACACAAGCCTTCCCCTCCCTTATCTCAGCTGTATCTTTTTATTGGAAAGTTGGGTGACAACCAATATGGCTGTCCTTACCGCTAAAGTCTCTGCAGCAATACACCCCCCTCTTATATAGATAAATATACCTTACACAAGAGGGGGAAATCTGGGTCATAACCCTCTGGGCCATCTATGATGGCAGTCACATTAGTACTATTCAGCTTTCCAAGAAATAAAAATAGAATTAGTGGCTGTATGATATCATGAGAAATGATAGGTTAAGTACAGAGTGGCGCTAGTAATTCATGACCACATGGTATCATTGATTGACTGGCAGACTTGTACTAGGGAGAATGGAGCCAGCATAAGCCCGTGAGTAAATGAACAGTTTTTGGGGTCATGCCAGGCCCTCCCCCAATCCCACAACCTCCTGCTGGGTAACTTTGCTGGTAGTGACTTTCCTCTCTTTATTAAGTAGCGTGGAAAATAGAAGTTTTGCTAAATTACTTTTGAAAGATAACCACAAAGTTAATTGTTCTGACTTTTCTACTACTAACTTGAGCCTCCAAAGGCACTGTATTCTTGCAGGCTAATTACAGACCCCTACAAGAAAGCATACCTCTCATTTCAGGCATTTAGAATAAGCAGTCATGTGTGTACATGAGGAATAGCCTGATTTATGGCCAATATGACTTATTTTTCACCTCTGTAGGCTTTCTCTTATTTTAAGTTGACTCTGAACTAGTGGGTGGAGATTAGCTGTCATGATGTCTCCGATACATAGAACACATGTTGAGAAGCATCAGAGGCACGTTATACAAGAGTACTGCGCAATGTAGCTGTGAACACAGCACTGGAGTGAGCTAAAACACTTACTAGAATGCAGTATAGAAGACAATACAGGAGAAATGAGCAGTGTAGCTGCAAATCAAGCACTGGCATGAGGTAAAGCACTTACTGGAAAGTAGCAGGGAATACATTATACACAAGAAATGAGTAGTGAAGCTATGAATCCAGCACGGGGGGGGGGAATAAAACATTTACTAGAAAGCAGCATGGAATACATTAAACAGAAATACTAAGCAGTGTAGCTGTGAATCTAGCACTCGTGTGAGATAAAACACTTGAAAGCAGCAGAAGCATGTGGAACATTGTACAGCAGTACTGAGAAGTGTAGCCATGAATCTATCACTGGGGTAAGCTAAAACACTTACTAGAAAGCAGCTTCTATATAGAGAAGGGTAGAGAACGTATTTCTCTATTAAGATATATTACACCGGTGCCTCATATTGCCTTGTACAATTGATTTGTGTAAAAATTTTGAACTGATAATGACCATTTCCATACAAATAATAAATGGCCTCCCAAGTGACTTGGTCTATACTTGGAGTTATTGACATAACTGAGCACTCCGCCCACACTCCATCCTCCTGGTCTAGTCCACCCTTGTTTTTTCATAATCCATTCTGTTTTATATTTTATTATACAGTTCATTAAAACTAGAAATAATCAATGAGGATTTCACTCAAGTCCGCAGTAATTGGCTGATGGGCGCCAATATTTATGCATTTCACTTGTGACTCTTGAGCGGCGTATGGTCCGGTAAGACTCTTTGTGCCCATGCAATGCATCCATTAATACCACTCTCATGTTTTGGGCGTAGATCTTGAGTGTATCGTTCTATTTTCTTCTCCGTGTGATTTCTGCTAGGATTTCTACAAAGGAATCCTCCAAAGGGGACAAGACCTTTAATATTTGGATGCTAACATTTTATAGATTGTGTATTGACAGATTCAGTATTTGGAAGGTTATATGTTACATATTATATTACGGTGCATTATGGAACTTGAGTCTATGATGTCCTGTAACCTCCATCAATCCCATACATAAGTGGCTGTTCCGGGAGGGTGGCTATGACACCACCAGGCTGATTGGTTAAGTGCAATCCAGCAGTTTGAGTGCTGCTCTGGATAGATTATAATACATAATGTGGCAGATGATTTTCACTAACTCTAAGATTTGGACTGTAAAATGATGTAGGATATTGTTGCTTTTGATTTTCCTTGTTTTTTTTCCTGTAAGACTACAAGTCCCAGTATAGAGAGTATTGGAGAGGTACACCCTGCTTATTATACCCGCAGAGATGTGTAAGATTCTTCATGTCTGTGCTCTCCCCTATGATGCAGGAAGCAGACCAGCAACTCTAAAGGGAAAGGCCGGTGACTTTGTGCTGGCCATAAATAATGCACACTGCCATTGTCTTTCTATAGGATCACATCATTAAAATGTAATTACCCCGGGAAGGTAAATAGGATTTCATTTAACTCATTTGATTCTGGAGCAGTTTACAGAACGATAAGCATTACTTACTGATGAGAACTTACTGTCAATTCACCCTGTGTCACAATACCAGCGACAGGGTCGTCACCAGTGAAATTACAAATCTTCTGTGCAGACCACCAACTGCACAGATTACTGCCCATGTCATTATGTGTATAACCTGAGGCTTGTGTCTGGAGAGTGCAACTCTGGAGTATAATACAGGATGGAACTCGGGATCAGCATGTGATAAGCAATGTAGGTACACAGTGACTGCACCAGCAGAATAGTGAGTGCAGCTCTGGAGTATAATACAGGATGTAACTCAGGATCAGTAATGTAATGTATGTACACAGTGACTGCACCAGCAGAATAGTGAGTGCAGCTCTGGAGTATAATACAGGATGTAACTCAGGATCAGTAATGTATGTACACAGTGACTGCACCAGCAGAATAGTGAGTGCAGCTCTGGAGTATAATACAGGATGTAACTCAGGATCAGTAATGTAATGTATGTACACAGTGACTGCACCAGCAGAATAGTGAGTGCAGCTCTGGGGTATAATACAGGATGTAACTCAGGATCAGTAATGTAAGTACACAGTGACTGCACCAGCAGAATAGTGAGTGCAGCTCTGGAGTATAATACATGATGTAACTCAGGATCAGTAATGTAATGTATGTACACAGTGACTGCACCAGCAGAATAGTGTGTGCAGCTCTGGAGTATAATACAGGATGTAACTCAGGCTAAGTAATGTAATGTATGTACACAGTGACTGCACCAACAGAATAGTGATTGCAGCTCTGGAGTATAATACATGATGTAACTCAGGATCAGTAATGTAATGTATGTACACAGTGACTGCACCAGCAGAATAGTGAGTGCAGCTCTGGAGTATAATACAGGATGTAACTCAGGATCAGTAATGTAATGTATGTACACAGTGACTGCACCAGCAGAATAGTGTGTGCAGCTCTGGAGTATAATACAGGATGTAACTCAGGATCAGTAATGTAATGTATGTACACAGTGACTGCACCAACAGAATAGTGAGTGCAGCTCTGGAGTATAATACAGGATGTAACTCAGGATCAGTAATGTAATCTATGTACACAGTGACTGCACCAGCAGAATAGTGTGTGCAGCTCTGGAGTATAATACAGGATGTAACTCAGGATCAGTAATGTAATGTATGTACACAGTGACTGCACCAACAGAATAGTGAGTGCAGCTCTGGAGTATAATACAGGATGTAACTCAGGATCAGTAATGTAATCTATGTACACAGTGACTGCACCAGCAGAATAGTGTGTGCAGCTCTGGAGTATAATACAGGATGTAACTCAGGATCAGTAATGTAATGTATGTACACAGTGACTGCACCAGCAGAATAGTGAGTGCAGCTCTGGAGTATAATACAGGATGTAACTCAGGAACAGTAATGTTATGTATGTACACAGTGACTGCACCAGCAGAATAGTGAGTGCAGCTCTGGAGTATAATACAGGATGTAACTCAGGATCAATAATGTTATGTATGTACACAGTGACTGCACCAGCAGAATAGTGAGTGCAGCTCTGGGGTATAATACAGGATGTAACTCAGGATCAGTAATGTATGTACACAGTGACTGCACCAGCAGAATAGTGAGTGCAGCTCTGGAGTAAAATACAGGATGTAACGTAGGATCAGTAATGTAATGTATGTACACAGTGACAGCACCAGCAGAATAGAGAGTGCAGCTCTGGAGTATAATACAGGATGTAATTCAGGATCAGTAATGTAATGTATGTACACAGTGACTGCACCAGCAGAATAATGAGCACAGCTCTGGAGTATAATACAGGATGTAACTCAGGATCAGTAATGTAATGTATGTACACAGTGACTGCACCAGCAGAATAGTGAGCGCAGCTCTGGAGTATAATACAGGATGTAACTCAGGATCAGTACAGGATCAGTAATGTAATGTATGTACACAGTGACTGCACCAACAGAATAGTGAGTGCAGCTCTGGAGTATAATACGGGATGTAACTCCGGATGAGTAATGTAATGCATGTACACAGTGACTGCACCAGTGGAAAAGTGAGTGCAGCTCTGGGGTATAATACAGGACGTAACTCAGGATCAGTAATGTTAAATATGTACACAGTGACTGCACCAGCAGAATAGTGAGTGCAGCTCTGGGGTATAATACAGGACGTAACTCAGGATCAGTAATGTAATGCATGTACACAGTGACTGCAGCAGCAGAATAGTGAGTGCAGCTCTGGGGTATAATACAGGATGTAGCTCAGGATCAGTAATGTAATGTATGTACACAGTGACTGCAGCAGCAGAATAGTGAGTGCAGCTCTGGAGTATAATACAGGAGGTAACGCAGGATCTGTAATGTAATGTATGTACACAGTGACTTCATGAGCAGTATAGTGAGTGCAGCTCTAGGGTATAATACAGGATGTAACTCAGGATCAGTAATGTAATGTATGTACACAGTGACTGCACCTGCAGAATAGTGATTGCAGCTCTGGAGTATAATACAGGATGTAAGGCTAGTTTCACACTAGCGTTCTCGGACGCAGCGCAGGGCCACCACTAATCCCCGCTGCCGGCCGTGCCCCATCCGGTCAGTTCCTCCTCTGATCGCATGACGCTGCATGCGATCAGTGTACCCTATATTTAGCGTTGGGTATGCTGACCGTGCACTGGTATGATTTTGCTGGCGCTGCGCACAAAAACGCGCTGTGTTGCATTTTTGTGCGCTGGGCGCAGCGCCAGCAAAATCATACCAGTGCACGGTCAGCGTACCCAACGCTAAATATAGGGTACACTGATCTCATGCAGTATCATGCGATCAGAGGAGGAACTTACCGGAGGGGGCGTGGCAGAGGGCGGGGCTTAGCGGCAGCGGCGGCCCTGCGCTCAAGAACGCTAGTGTGAAACTAGCCTAACTCAGGATAAGAAATTTAATATATATACACAGTGATTGCACCAGCAGAATAGTGAGTGCAGCTCTGGAATATACAGTAATACAGGCAGGGCCAGTTTTAGGCAAAATGGGGCCCTGGGCAAAAGTTTAAAATGGGCCCCAAATGCTGGCATATTGCACATCACACAAAAACATTTTGGTTGTATTTACAGTACATGCGCTGAGCTCAGGCCGCTAAACGAGTGTGAACGACAATATTAAAGTCTTCGACGCTTGTTTCCCGGCCTCTTTACACCGGCTGAGGAAGAATAATGGGGACAGAACAATCACTATTAGATCAATCTGTCCCCATGTAAGGAGAAGTACCAGAGCCGGGGTGCCTTTTACACGCCAGTGCTGGAACTTTCGGAACTGTCACTCGCGTTGCGGGGGGGGGAGACTAAAAGTGCAGGACAGACCGGGTCATGTGACTGACTTGGGGAAGGCGAGCATATATAGCGTGTTATGCAGGAAAAGAGCCAGAGCCCGTGTGGGGGAGCTGAGTGGCGGTTCCAGTGCTGCCACTGCTGAGAAGGCAGAGTATCTTGTGGGTGCCGAGCACCCTAATCGACCCGCTGGAGCGGTACTCCCGGCCGATAGGTGATCCGCAGACAGACCTCCACCATCCTCCCTGACAGTTTCTGAACCGATGTCACAGACGGGACCGTTGACAGAACGCCAGGAGAAGTGCCAGGCTGTGCCAGGTATCAATAGGCCAGAACTGTCATATGACGCAGAGCAAAGGCTCACACTGCTGCTGCTTGCAAAGACAGAGTAGGTGTAGGCACCATAGACACAGTGTTGCGGGACCAGTTGGTGAAAGGACTGCGTGACATACTATTAAAGCAAGCATTGTGCGAGCGCCTAAGAGTCAAACCCAGTATGACCTTTTCAGAGGTAGGAAGTGAGGCGCGCACGTGCGAGCAGGGGGTGATGGTTCCAGTAGGGAAGGTCCGGAGTGGAGAGGTGTCTGCCACTGCAGTTGCTGTGCCGCAATGGGCAAAAGATTTGCGCAAAGAGATACAACAGATATGTTAAGAACTAGCTGAAACGAAGAAAACCCCTGCTGCACCTGTCAGCCTACCTGAAAACCAAACCGATCCCGCTCCTAGGAGAGAGATGAGAATGGGCCGCAGAGAAGGACTCTCTGTGTGTTTCAATTGCGGGGAATTAGGACATGTATCTCAGTGGAGTACGCTGAGGGGAAGAACCCTTCAGCGCCCTCCGTTAAACTAGCTGGCTTCGAGCTTAGGGGACGCCGACCGGAGCCCGTTTTGTCTAGAAGGAGTACTAGAAGTCCCACCAGCATGGTGTCCGCTTGCCCCCTGGTCTGGGCAGAGATGGATGGATGAGCAGTACGTTATTTAGTCAATTTTGGCTCCCAAGTGACCACGGTGCCCGAAGTATACTTCCGCCACCACTTTTCTGAGGCCTTGTGGCTTGAAAGGAGGCCAGTAATTAGGCTCATGGCAGCCAATCAGTTGCCCATCCCGGTTGCCGGGGTGGTATGAATATTGTGATCTGCGGTAAGGACTTGGGACGAAAAGGGGTAGTGCTGGCAGCTGGAGAAGTACTGTACATAACGAGAACACCGTCACGTTGGGCATGAATGTTCTGAAGGACTTTGGAAACCTTCTTAATGATGAGCCCCCCGAAAGATTTTTGAGACAATGGAGTGCCTAAACGCTGCAAAGGCAGATTTTTCAACAGCTGATAAGAGCTACCCAAGCTCAGGAAACTTCCAGCAGAGGAAAGGCCCTAGGAAAAATAATTGCCCCTTCTGCTACCAACAGAATCTTACCACCGTTTCAAACAGTGCTGACTCTCCCCGTTCGGGCCTGCATCCCTCTGGACGGAGTTGAGGTCCAGATTGAGCCGAACAATCCCAATCAGCTGCCAGTAGGGATGCTGGTGGCTAGAACTTTGTCTACAGTGCGGGATGGAACAGTGCTAGTATGCTGTGTAAATCTGGGGGAGAAGGACGTCACTTTACTGCCCAGGATTCAGGTGGCTCAGGTCATGGGCATGCCAGAAGAGTTGGTGCCGCCTCAGGCCATACAGCTTTCCATCAAGCAACGGGATCCCTGGATGGTGACCATGGAAACAACATTATCACCCGATCCACGTCATTTACAGGAGGGATGTCATATTTTGGATCAAATGAGAGCCGATCTGACTGACCTTGCGCCTCAGCAGATTCAATAAGTGGAGGCACTGCTAGATGGTGATTCCTGAAAAGATATTGTCCCAGGTGGCTACAGAGGTACATGTGCAAGGAGGCTGGAGAAAATCAGTGGCTGCGGTGCCTGTTTTATCACCCCCAGCTAAAGTCGCCCATGAAAGAGGCTTGTCGACGTTGTAGAGTCTGTGAATTGGCTAAGCCACCTAAGCAGAGGGCTCCTACACAAGCCATAGTGACATCTTCTCAGTCGGAACTTCTGATGATAGACTATCTCACCATTGACCCCGCACATCAAGGGTATGAACACTGCTTAATGATAGATCATTTCTCAACGTTTGCTGTTGTGACTCCTATTTGAGACCAAACCGCCGAATCTGCTGCTTATGCCGTATGTAAGAACTTCATTCAGATGTACGTGTGCCCAGAACGCATACATTCAGCTCAGGGAGCCTGCTTCCTTGGGAAAGTGATGGAAGAACTTCACAGTCTATACCGGATCAGAAAGTCCCGGATTACACCTTATCATCCCCAAGGGAATGGAGCTTGTGAGCGATTTAACCGCACCCTCATACAGATTTTAAGAACTTTGGAAGAGAACAGGAAGGCCCGGTGTCCCAAATATGTAGCTGAGTTGGTATGGGTCTATAATAACATAAGACCTAGTACCACCGATTATACCCCTTACTCTCTCCTGTTTGGTTGTACATGGAAAGAGATCACTGAATTGGAGCTGGAGCCTGAGGAGGACTACCCACAGACGGGGGTGTCTTCTTGGGTTCGTGAACACAGCCATTGGTTACAGACCCTGCAGTGTCTGGTGCAGACCAAGCTGCAGGAGCTGGAACATCCTCGAACTGCACCACTGCGAGGGACAGCTCTGCGTGCCAGAGATCGTGTTCTGGTAAGGAAAAAACGCCCTCAAAACAAATTGGCGGCCCGGTGGGAGAAATACCCCTGTCGGGTGAAACGAGGAGTAGATGCCAAAGGGCCAGTGTATGAAATCCAGCCTGAAGGGAGAGGAGTTCCCACTCGCATTGTGCACAGGAACATGCTACGACCCTGCGAGTCAAGGGATTCTAACCCAGCGCAAGAGTTATCGGATAACTCAAGCGAAGCTCCAGCCGTCCTTGTAACAGTTGAGGAAGAGACTGACGTTGAACGCCTGGCCGGAGAAAACGCGTCCACCAGTCCTTGAGAACAAACTAAACCAGCTGTACCCAGAGGTTCTACTGCTCCTTCTACTTTACGGTGCTTCGAACGTTCCACTGCAGGTGTACCGCCTATTCGCTATAATCAAAATCAGTTTGTTTGGCAACAGATAGTCCAAGGTTTGGAAGAATGCCAGCGTGAAATAGAGAAACTCTCGCCCATGGAATGGCGAGCTAAAAGAGGAATGTAAGGAGGAGTACCAGAGCCGGGGTGCCTTTTACACGCCGGTGCTGGAACTGTCACCCGCGCAGCAGGGGGGGAGACTAAAAGTGCAGGACAGACTGGGCCATGTGACAGACTTGGGGAAGGTGGGCATATACAGTATAGCGCGTTGCATGGGAAAAGTGCCAGAGCCCACGCGGGGGAGCTGAGTGGCGGTTCCAGTGCTGCCACTGCTGAGAAGGCAGGTTATCTCGTGCGTGCAGAGCACCCTGACCGACCCGCTGCAGCGGTACTCCCGGCCGATAGGCGATCCGCAGACAGACCTGTGAACGACAATATTAAAGTCTTCGACGCTTGTTTCCCGGCCTCTTTACACCGGCTGAGGAAGAATAATGGGGACCGAACAATCACTATTAGATCAATCTGTCCCCATGTAAGGAGAAGTACCAGAGCCGGGGTGCCTTTTACACGCCAGTGCTGGAACTTTCGGAACTGTCACTCGCGTTGCGGGGGGGAGACTAAAAGTGCAGGACGGGGTCATGTGACTGACTTGGGGAAGGCGAGCATATATAGCGTGTTATGCAGGAAAGGAGCCAGAGCCCGTGTGGGGGAGCTGAGTGGCGGTTCCAGTGCTGCCACTGCTGAGAAGGCAGGTTATCTCGTGCGTGCAGAGCACCCTGACCGACCCGCTGCAGCGGTACTCCCGGCCGATAGGCAATGCGCAGACAGACCTCTGCCATCCTCCCTGACCGTTTCTGAACCGAAGTAACAGACCAGACCGTTGACAGAATGACAGGAGAAGTGCCAGGCGGTGCCAGGTATCAATAGGCCAGAACTATCATATGCTGCGGAGCAAAGGCTCGCTCTAGCGGCATTTCACATCGAACCCAGTACCGTGCCAGATATCGTAAGGCGCGGGAGAACTGCTCATTACTCAGAGACTGCAATGCGACGATCTGCGACAATGTTGTTGGCGCCACCGTTGGATTCCCGCCAAGTAGAGACTTCGTTGAGACGACCTACACTGCTGTTGCCGGTGCCACCGTTGGAACCCCAAACCCTCCTACGTCTGAAGACTACATTCCGATAAGTTTAAGCTTTTTCTTTCTGAACTCTCATTCGTCTCTTCGCAACCTTGTCATACTCCCAGTTCTACCCTGTCCAAACTCCCTTAGGCGTCCTTTGTCCTATTTCTTCCTGCAGTCTCTTTCCTCTCATCCATGCAATGTTTCCTGCAGTCTCTCCTCTCATCCATGCAAATTCCTGCAGTTTCTCTCCTCTCATCCCATCCATGCAGTCTGCTTCCTGCAGCCTCTCTTCTCTCATCCCATCCATGAAGTCTGCTTCCTGCAGTCGCCCTCCTCTCATCCCATCCATGCAGTCTGCTTCCTGCAGTCTCTCTCTTTTCATCCCATCCATGCAGTCTGCTTCCTGCAGCCTCTCTTCTCTCATCCCAACCATGCAGGCTGCTTCCTGCAGTCTCTCTCCTCTCATCCCATCCATGCAGTCTGCTTCCTGCAGTCTCTTTCCTCTCATCCCATCCATGCAGTCTGCTTCCTGCAGCCTCTCTCCTCTCATCCCATTCATGCAGTCTGCTTCCTGCAGTCTCTCTCCTCTCAACTCTTCCATGCAGTCTGCTTCCCGCAGCCTCTCTCCTCTCATCCATGCAGTCTGCTTCCTGCAGTCTCTCTCCTCTCATCCCATCTATGCAGTCGGCTTCCTGCAATCACTCTCCTCTCATCCCATCCATGTAGTCTGCTTTCTGCAGACTCTTCTTTCATCCCATCCATGCAGTCTGCTTCCTGCAGTCTCTCTCTTCCTATCCCATCCATGCAGTCTGCTTCCTGCAGTCTCTCGTCTCATCCATGCAGTCTGCTTCCTGCAGTCTCTGTCCTCTCATCCCATCCATGCAGTCTGCTTCCTGCAGTCTCTCTCCTCTCATCCCATCCATGCAGTCTCTCTCCTCTTATCCATACAGTCTGCTTCCTGCAGTCTCTCCTCTCATCCATGGAGTCTGCTTCCTGCAGTCTCTCTCATCTTATCCATGCAGTCTGCTTCCTGCAGTCTCTCCTCACATCCATGCAGTCTGCTTCCTGCAGTCTCTCCTCTCATCCATGCAGTCTGCTTCCTGCAGTCTCTCCTCTCATCCCATCTATGCAGTCTGCTTCCTGCAGTCTCTCCTCTCATCCATGCAGTCTGCTTCCTGCAGTCTCTCTCCTCTCATCCCATCCATGCAGTCTACTTCCTGCAGTCTCTCTCCTCATCCAATCCATGCAGTCTCTTTCCTCTCATCCCATCTATGCAGTCTGCTTCCTGCAGTCTCTCTCCTCTCATCCCATCTATGCAGCCTCTCTCCTCTCATCCATGCAGTCTGCTTCCTGCAGTCTCTCTCTTCCTATCCCATCCATGCAGTCTGCTTCCTGCAGTCTCTGTCCTCTCATTCCATCCATGCAGTCTACTTCCTGCCGTCTCTCCTGTCATCCATGCAGTCTGCTTCCTTCAGCCTCTCTTCTCTCATCCCATCCATGCAGTCTGCTTCCTGCAATCTCTGTCCTCTCATCCCATCCATGCAGTCTGCTTCCTGCAGTCTCTCGTCTCATCCATGCAGTCTGCTTCCTGCAGTCTCTCTCCTCTCATCCCATCCCTGCAGTCTGCTTCCTGCAGTCTCTCTCCTCTCATCCCATCCAGTCTGCTTCCTGCAGTCTCTCTCCTCTCATCCCATCATAGTCTGCTTCCTGCAGTCTCTCCTCTCATCCCATCCATGCAGTCTGCTTCCTGCAGTCTCTCCTCTCATCCCATCCATGCAGTCTACTTCCTGCAGTCTCTCCTCTCATCCCATCCATGCAGTCTGCTTCCTGCAGTCTCTCCTCTCATCCATGCAGTCTGCTTCCTGCAGTCTCTTTCCTCTCATCCCATCTATGCAGTCTGCTTCCTGCAGTCTCTCCTCTCATCCATGCAGTCTGCTTCCTGCAGTCTCTCCTCTCATCCCATCTATGCAGTCTGCTTCCTGCAGTCTCTCTCCTCTCATCCCATCCATGCAGTCTGCTTCCTGCAGTCTCTCCTCTCATCCCATCCATGCAGTCTGCTTCCTGCAGTCTCTCCTCTCATCCCATCCATGCAGTCTACTTCCTGCAGTCTCTCCTCTCATCCCATCCATGCAGTCTGCTTCCTGCAGTCTCTCCTCTCATCCATGCAGTCTGCTTCCTGCAGTCTCTTTCCTCTCATCCCATCTATGCAGTCTGCTTCCTGCAGTCTCTCCTCTCATCCATGCAGTCTGCTTCCTGCAGTCTCTCTCCTCTCATCCCATCCATGCAGTCTACTTCCTGCAGTCTCTCTCCTCTCATGCAATCCATGCAGTCTCTTTCCTCTCATCCCATCTATGCAGTCTGCTTCCTGCAGTCTCTCTCCTCTCATCCCATCTATGCAGCCTCTCTCCCATGCAGTCTGCTTCCTGCAGTCTCTCTCCTCTCATCCATGCAGTCTGCTTCCTGCAGTCACTCTCCTCTCATACCATCCATGCAGTCTCTCTCCTCTCATCCATGCAGTCTACTTCCTGCAGTCTCTCCTCTCATCCATGCAGTCTGCTTCCTGCAGTCTCTCTCCTCTCATCCATGCAGTCTGCTTCCTGCAGTCACTCTCCTCTCATACCATCCATGCAGTCTCTCTCCTCTCATCCATGCAGTCTACTTCCTGCAGTCTCTCCTCTCATCCATGCAGTCTGCTTCCTGCAGTCTCTCTCCTCTCATCCCATGCAGTCTGCTTCCTGCAGTCTCTCGTCTCATCCATGCAGTCTGCTTCCTGCAGTCTCTCTCCTCTCATCCCATCCATACAGTCTGCTTCCTGCAGTCTCTCTCCTCTCATCCCATCATAGTCTGCTTCCTGCAGTCTCTCCTCTCATCCCATCCATGCAGTCTGCTTCCTGCAGTCTCTCCTCTCATCCCATCCATGCAGTCTACTTCCTGCAGTCTCTCCTCTCATCCCATCCATGCAGTCTGCTTCCTGCAGTCTCTCCTCTCATCCATGCAGTCGGCTTCCTGCAGTCTCTTTCCTCTCATCCCATCTATGCAGTCTGCTTCCTGCAGTCTCTCCTCTCATCCATGCAGTCTGCTTCCTGCAGTCTCTCCTCTCATCCCATCTATGCAGTCTGCTTCCTGCAGTCTCTCTCCTCTCATCCCATCCATGCAGTCTGCTTCCTGCAGTCTCTCCTCTCATCCCATCCATGCAGTCTGCTTCCTGCAGTCTCTCCTCTCATCCCATCCATGCAGTCTACTTCCTGCAGTCTCTCCTCTCATCCCATCCATGCAGTCTGCTTCCTGCAGTCTCTCCTCTCATCCATGCAGTCTGCTTCCTGCAGTCTCTTTCCTCTCATCCCATCTATGCAGTCTGCTTCCTGCAGTCTCTCCTCTCATCCATGCAGTCTGCTTCCTGCAGTCTCTCTCCTCTCATCCCATCCATGCAGTCTACTTCCTGCAGTCTCTCTCCTCTCATGCAATCCATGCAGTCTCTTTCCTCTCATCCCATCTATGCAGTCTGCTTCCTGCAGTCTCTCTCCTCTCATCCCATCTATGCAGCCTCTCTCCTCTCATCCATGCAGTCTGCTTCCTGCAGTCTCTCTCCTCTCATCCATGCAGTCTGCTTCCTGCAGTCACTCTCCTCTCATACCATCCATGCAGTCTCTCTCCTCTCATCCATGCAGTCTACTTCCTGCAGTCTCTCCTCTCATCCATGCAGTCTGCTTCCTGCAGTCTCTCTCCTCTCATCCATGCAGTCTGCTTCCTGCAGTCACTCTCCTCTCATACCATCCATGCAGTCTCTCTCCTCTCATCCATGCAGTCTACTTCCTGCAGTCTCTCCTCTCATCCATGCAGTCTGCTTCCTGCAGTCTCTCTCCTCTCATCCCATGCAGTCTGCCATCCCATGCAGTCTGCTTCCTGCAGTCTCTCATCCCATGCAGTCTGCTTCCTGCAGTCTCTCCTCTCATCCATGCAGTCTGCTTCCTGCAGTCTCTCCTCTCATCCCATCCATGCAGTCTCTCATCCATGCAGTCTGCTTCCTGCAGTCTCTCCTCTCATCCCATCCATGCAGTCTCTCCTCTCATCCATGCAGTCTCTCATCCATGCAGTCTCTCCTCTCATCCATGCAGTCTGCTTCCTGCAGTCTCTCCTCTCATCCATGCAGTCTGCTTCCTGCAGTCTCTCTCCTCTCATCCCATGCAGTCTGCCATCCCATGCAGTCTGCTTCCTGCAGTCTCTCATCCCATGCAGTCTGCTTCCTGCAGTCTCTCCTCTCATCCATGCAGTCTGCTTCCTGCAGTCTCTCCTCTCATCCATGCAGTCTGCTTCCTGCAGTCTCTCCTCTCATCCCATCCATGCAGTCTCTCATCCATGCAGTCTGCTTCCTGCAGTCTCTCCTCTCATCCCATCCATGCAGTCTCTCCTCTCATCCATGCAGTCTCTCATCCATGCAGTCTCTCCTCTCATCCATGCAGTCTACTTCCTGCAGTCTCTCCTCTCATCCATGCAGTCTGCTTCCTGCAGTCTCTCTCCTCTCATCCCATGCAGTCTGCCATCCCATGCAGTCTGCTTCCTGCAGTCTCTCATCCCATGCAGTCTGCTTCCTGCAGTCTCTCCTCTCATCCATGCAGTCTGCTTCCTGCAGTCTCTCCTCTCATCCATGCAGTCTGCTTCCTGCAGTCTCTCCTCTCATCCCATCCATGCAGTCTCTCCTCTCATCCATGCAGTCTCTCATCCATGCAGTCTCTCCTCTCATCCATGCAGTCTGCTTCCTGCAGTCTCTCCTCTCATCCATGCAGTCTGCTTCCTGCAGTCTCTCCTCTCATCCCATCCATGCAGTCTCTCCTCTCATCCATGCAGTCTCTCATCCATGCAGTCTCTCCTCTCATCCATGCAGTCTGCTTCCTGCAGTCTCTCCTCTCATCCATGCAGTCTGCTTCCTGCAGTCTCCTCTGGCTGTGTGGAAGGAGTTAAGAGGTCTCCCTGTGATAGGACAGGGTACGCGCACAGTTGCTTAGGAACAGAGACGTAGCTCGCTCGGCTCAACTCTCTTCTCTCTCCAAATCTCTCATTTTTCCCTTCTTTCTTTTCCTCCCTCTCTTCCGCTGTACCTGTCCATCCCGCCGCCACCTCCTGCGCTTCTTCCCCATCTCCACCGCCCCTTGCCCCCTAACTTCTCCCCTCGCTCCGCTTTTCCCGCCTGCCCCATGCCATATTGCGTTTCCCCATTTTCTCCCTGCGGTGAAGTAGTTAAGCGGCGGTCCCCCGTGCGTGTCCCTGTGATAGGAGGGGGCGTGCGCACAGTTGCCTGGTTACCACGCTCACAGTGACATCCCTGTGAATACGGAAGGATGCAGCGCTCGCTGGTCCTGGGAGCTGGGTAACGTGGAGGCCTCTCACCTGCACACACCCTGCACCCCCTGCACACGCTGTCCTGCATGCCTTCACTCCCCTGCCTGCCTTTACACTGCACTTCATCACCCCCTGCTCATGTTGGACTGTCCAACCTGGAGTCGACACTCGGCAACTCTGCCCACTGCTCTGCATGCTTTGCCCTGCACCTTGCACCCACCCCCCCATTACTCTGCACCCCCCATCCCCTCATCAGTCACCCCATCCCTCCTGCACGTCCTCATTGTGTTTGGGGTTCATCATCCACAGCTTTGGCCTAGTCAAGGTCTTGAACATGAAATTTGATGGCAACTGAACGAGTCGCTGAGTCCTGAGGTGAGAGAGAAGCCTGGTGTAGTGTGCCCACATGTGTGTCTCTGCCGGCAGCACCCTCTGGCAGAAGAAGTGTGTGTTTCCGTCTGTACGTCTCATGTCCACGGATAGGCTGATTGCGGCAGGGTCTGGTAACTTCTTGGGTAATTGTGCCCTCTGGGGCTGGGTGTACCTGTGCGTGACCGGGGATGCTTCTGGACAGGCCGGTATTACAGCATGCAGAGAGATTCCCATTTATTCTGTGGCATATGGTGCCGAACAGCTTGATCCATAAATTAGTAAGGAGGGCAGCGAGTCTATTTACCGTGGGTGCGCCCTATAGGTGTGCTGTGTGCATACCCGGCCTGTATACCGTACCTGGATGTTCTGCAGGCTGCATGACTGTGTGTGGGTGGATTATATACTTGTATAGAATGATTTCACTGCTGTGAGCCGGCGCATTTCAATGTGTCTGTGTGGGCGTCTGCACAGAGCTCTGTGTGTTTTCTATACAGCTTTGTGTGTGTTTCTGTGTGTTACCGTGTGTCTTGTGCTGGGAATGTGTGCCATTTCGTGCTGAGATTCCACCTTTTTCTCCGATTTTCTCACACGGTGTGCATGCCGGTCTCTGATCACCGATGTGCATGGATGTCAGCATCCTGGTATACTAATGCTATGGGGACGTGCATTTTATTTCTTTTGCTAGGCTCTTTGCATTGCTCTTCCCTCTGCTATGAATCAGTATGCACCAAGGCTTTGAGCGTACAGGCCGGTGCTTGCTGGAGTGCAGCCACGTTTAGAAAAGCAGCATAGTAAATTACTTTGGAAAAGACATATGTTCAGCAATCTTCAACCTTCCTTAAAATGTGATGCATAAACTCGGCACATTTCCATTCGTTTGCATTTCTAGAATATGGTGAAGTAGGACCTGCGGGAACTTTTGCTACTCCACTGGGTTACTCCAGTTCCTAGAGCAGCACCTGATCATTATAAGTTATACCGGACAGGTGAATCATAAGTCAGGAGCCACGCAAATCTCTTAGATTGATCCCCTCACCTGCGCTGTACCCTGTGCTCTGCCATTCTGTACAATATCACCCGATGCATTCTGCCTCTTACCTTACACTCGGTGTTTTAGACCTTGATGTATTTTATAGTTCGGTAACTCTTGTTAGCTCCACCAGTACATGTCCAGCTTTGGATGGAAGTTTTAGTTGTCAGTCCTCCAATGATTGGTGATGATGGTGTGTGTTCCACTCGGAGATTTCTTTGTTGGCCACTGAGGCTGGTTGGAAGTCATTAGTGGACATGTTATTCTAAATAGCTATCTGCAAAAATATTGTGGATCTAGCTGATCCGGTTATGGTTAGTGATGTTAGACAGTCACCTATGGCTTTCTCAGAGGGCTGCTTGAAGAAGAAAACACTTGTGTTCATTTTCCCACCAGATGACTACAACTGACAAGGGCGATGATGGCTCATAACCCCAACAAGATGAACTTTTTTCTATTGAGGAGGCAATTATTTGTGAAGGTTATTCTATAATGCATTAAACCATTATGGAGCATTCACACTGAGCAAGTAGATTCTCTTTTGCCACTGGATCGAAGCTCTGAGAGCTGCTTCCTACCTGACAGAATCCCCAATGCATTTTCTGATTAGGAGGCACCATGCCACAATGTGCTAGACTTACAAGTCAGAGGAAGCATTGAGGATTCCGGCAGGTTGCAGGGCTCCTGTCCAGCGGTCATGGACTACTGATGTGGCTGCAGGACATTGGTACTGGGAATCAGTTTTCTATTCGTCAAGTTGACATATGTTTCAGCTTTGGATTTTTTCACTGCTGTACTATAATCCACATGAAGTAGTCCTGTTCCATGCCAGGAATGGCTGCTCCACTGTCTTTTATGACAGCCTAGCACCTTCTGGGATCAGAGTGACCTCCATTCTCAGTTGCTTTAGTCATTATGGTCTATAGTGACTTCTTCATGATCAAGGGACTTTTTCCATTTAAGGCCAGGATCATACATGCGAGGAATACGGCCGATTCTCGCATGTTAATACCCGATACTGCCGCCGGCACTCAGGAACAGAGCATGCGGCCACATAGCAATACATGGAGCTGAATGCTCCGCTCCTGAGTGCCGGCGGCAGTGCCGGGAATTAACATGCGAGACTTGGCCGTATTCCTCGAATGTGTGATCCAGACTAAGGGTTATAATTTGTCAACTATCTAAAAGAGAGCAGAGATCTGAAATACTAGTTGGAATGGAGCAATAGCTTCTCATGCGTGCCACTGCTTCATTCCTTCTCTATGGGAGTGCCAGATAAAGCTAAATGCTGTACCCAACTTTCTCCAACTGTCCAATAGAGAATGAATGGATTGGTGGCCTGCATGCATTCTTGTGACCAATTAGCTGTGTGACCGCCAATGATGAACAAATTATCACTAATCCTTTAATCTAGTCACTGCCTTTCCCAGTAACATGACGGTAGACTGTGGGACCTAGATGATGACATAGATAATATATACAGTAGTATATGCACAATATAAGTGAAAAACAATAAACCATTAATGGGACTAAAAAAACAGTTATCAAAGTAATGTAATAAAATCCCCAAATACTTAGTAGACATCCACACAAACGTAATAATCTGAAAAATTGATCACAGTTAGGTGCATTCTGAATTGCCCCCAAAATGCAAATTCACTGTCATAAAATATGCGCACATACAACCATGGCAATGAAAGAGTGAAAAAAAATAGTTTGGGCTGCCAAAGTGCAGAGAGTCAAAAATGAAAAAAATGTATCTCGTCATTAATCTTCTATTTTGTCTTGAAAATATGGCTTTGGAACCCAGAATCCTCTACAGCAGTGATCCACAACCTTTCTTAGGCTGGGGTCACACTTGCGAGAAACTCGCACGAGTCTCGCGTCTCAATACCTGGCACTGCATGTACTTCTGTGCAGCTGAGCACTTCGGTCCGAGTGCCGGCGGCAGTGCTGGGAATTGAGACGCGAGACTCATGCGAGTTTCTCGCAAGTGTGACCCCGGCCTTACTCTGAGGGTATGTGCACACGGTCAGGAAGGGCTCAATAGTTGCTCAGGATTTGACGCAGGTGAAATCTGCTCCAAATCTGCATCTGAGTTCACTGGCAGGTCACCTGAATTTTTTATGCTTTTTTTTTAAATGTGTTTGCATTTTTTCCACATGCATTTTTTTGTCTCTTGAAATAAAGCTAATTGAAAGTTGGCTTCTGGAAAAAAAAGTGATTTCCTGTTTGCAGATATATTGGAGTATGTTCCCATGGTCAGTAAACGCCGCGGGTAGAATGCTGCGTACATCTGAAGCGTCAAACCCGCAGCGTCCAGCTGTTACAGCATAGTGGATGGGATTTCAAGAAATTCCATCTTCACTGTGTGCACTGATGCCCGCTGCTCACCCGCAGAGACGGACATGCGGTGCACCTTTCCAGACCGTAGCATGTCAATTTATGTAGCTGATACGCTCCATCTGTGCTGCGTAAAATACCCATACACTTTCATTAGATGGGGTAAAACTGCATCATCTTCCAAGTCACATGCATATTAAGTGTGGGAACGCAGCTTGCTACGCATGTGTACTAATTTAAATAATGATGAATCTTGTGTACATAACACCGGAAGTGGAGGAAAGCACAGAGAGGTCCCCTCCTTTTTAAGGCTGCGTTCAGGCAGTCCGTTTAATGGATTGCATTACATCGCGTCATAACGCAATGTAGCGCAATCCGTTAACGCTGCCATTAATCCCCATTATCGGGCACATCGCCAACACATGCCATAATCGGCATGCGCTAGCGATGTGCCGTCATTCTGTGACGGACCCTCGGACGCGGGCTGCAGCGTCCGAGGGTCAGTAACCACTAGTGCAGATGAAGCATCTGCGCTAGCGGTATAGCATAACGCGATCCCGTTATGCTATAGCGTTAACGCAGTCTGTCAACGCAGTATGAATTTGGCCTAATAAATAATTTAAAAAAAATGGTGTGGGGTCCCCCTATATTTGTTAACCATCCAGAGTAAAGCAGACTACTGGGACTGGTATTTCAGTCTGGTAAGGATCCAATATCCATGAACCTTACCAGCCTGATAATATCAGGCCGCAGCAGTCTACTTACATTGGATGGTTAGCAAAAATAGTGGGATCCCCTCCAAAAAAAATAGCATGGGGTTCCACTATTTTTGTTAACCAGCCAAGGAAAAAGCAGACAGCTGCTGCCTGGTATTTCAGGCTGGTGAGGCCCATGGATTTTGGCCCTCACCAGCCTAAAAATAGCAGCCCGCAGCCGCTCCACAGTTGGCGCATCCAAAGATGTACCAATTGTTGCACTTTACCCGGCACTTCCCACTTGCTCTCTAGCGGTGGCAAGTCGGGTAATATTTATGGGGTTGATGTCACCTTTGTATTTTCAGGTGACATCAAGCCCACGGCTTAGAAATGGAGAATCGTCTATAAGATACCTATCCATTACTAATCCTTTATATACATGGTAAATAAAGACACAGCCAGAATAAAGTCCTTTAATTGAAATAATGACACAGACTCCTTTAACCCCTTCACCCCCAAGGGTGGTTTGCACGTTCATGACCGGGCCAATTTTTACAATTCTGACCACTGTACCTTTATGAGGTCATAACTCTGGAACGCTTCCATGGATCCCGGTGATTCTGACATTGTTTTCTCGTGACATATTGTACTTCATGTTAGTGGTAAAATTTCATTCAAATAACTTGCGTTTATTTGTGAGAAAAACGGAAATTTGGCGAAAATTTTGAAAATTTCGCGATTTTCCAACTTTGAATTTTTATGCCCTTAAATCACAGAGATACGGCACACAAAAAACTTGATAACTAACATTTCCCACATGTTTACTTTACATCAGCACAATTTTGGAACCAAAATTTTTTTTTGTTAGGAAGTTATAAGGGTTAAAAGTTGACCAGCGATTTCTCATTTTTACAACACCATTTTATTTTTAGGACCACATCACATTTGAAGCCACTTTGAGGGGTCTATATGATAGAAAATACCCAAAAGTGACACCATTCTAAAAACCACCCCTTAAGGTGCTCAAAACCACATTCAAGAAGTTTATTAACCCTTTAGGTGCGTCACAGGAATTTTTTTGAATATTTAAAAAAAAATGAACATCTAACTTTTTTTCATAAAAAAAATACTTCAGGTTCAATTTTTTTTATTTTACCAAGGGTAACAGGAGAAATTGAACTGCAAAAGTTATTGTGCAATTTGTCCTGAGTACGCAGATACCTGATATGTGGGGGGGAACGACTGTTTCGGCGCATGGCAGAGCTCAGAATGGAAGGAGCGCCGTTTGACTTTTTCAATGCAAAATTGGCTGGAATTCAGATTGGACGCCATGTCACGTTTGGAGAGTCCCTGATGTACCTAAACAGTGGAAACCCCCTACAAGTGACCCCATTTTGGAAACTAGACCCCCCAAGGAACTTATCTAGATATGTGGTGAGAACTTTGAACCCACAAGGGCTTTACAGAAGTTTATAACGTACAGCGGTACAATTAAAAAATCATATTTTTTCCACAAAAATGATCTTTTCACCCCAATTTTTATTTTCCCAAGGGTAACAGGACCCTAAAAGTTATTGTGCAATTTGTCCTGAGTACGCTGATACCCCACATGTGGGGGTAAACCACTATTTGGGCGCATGGCAGAGCTCGGAAGGGAAGCAGCGCCATTTGACGTTTTGGGCTGGAATTGAGATCGGACACGATGTCGCGTTTGGAAAACTCCTGATGTACCAAAACAGTGGAAACCCCCCACAAATGACACCATTTTGGAAACTAGACCCCCTAAGGAACTTATCTAGATGTGTGGTGAGCACTTTGAACCCCCCCAGTGCTTCACAGAAGTTTATAACACCCGGGCGTGAAAATAAAAAATTCGTATTTTTTCCACAAACATGATCTTTTAATCACCATTTTTTTATTTTCCCAAGGGTACCAGGAGAAATTGGACCCCAAAAGTTGTTGTCCAATTTGTCCTGAGTATGCTGATACCCCATATGTGGGAGAAAACTACTGTATGGGCACACGTCGGGGCTCGGAAGGGAAGTAGTGACGTTTTGGAATGCAGACTTTGATGGAATGGTCTGCGGGTGTCATGTTGCCTTTGGAGAGCCCCTAATGTACCTAAACAGTGGAAACCCCCCACAAATGACCCCATTTTGAAAACTAGACCCACTAAGGAACGTATCTAGATGTGAGGTGAGCACTTTGAACCCCCAAGGGCTTCACAGAAGTTTATGATGCCAGGGCATGAAAATAAAAAAATCGTATTTTTTCCACAAACATGATCAATTAGTCCCCAATTTTTTCAGTTTCCCAAGGGTAACAGGAGAAATTGGACCCCAAAAGTTGTTGTCCAATTTGTCCTGAGTACGCTGACACCCCATATGTGGGAGAAAACTACTGTATGGACACACGTCGGGGCTCGGAAGGGAAGCAGTGACGTTTTGGAATGCAGACTTTGATGGAATGGTCTGCGGGTGTCATGTGCGTTTGGAGAGCCCCTGATGTACCTAAACTATTGAAACTCCCCACAAGTGACCCCATTTTGGACACTAGACCCCCCACGGAACTTATCTAGATGTGTTGTGAGCACTTTGAACCCCCAAGTGCTTCACAGAAGTTTATAACACTCGGACGTGAAAATAAAAAAATCATTTTTTTCCACAAAAATGATATTTTTGCCCCCAATTTTTTATTTTCCTAAGGGTAACAGGAGAAATTGGACCCCAAAAATTGTTTTGCAATTTGTCCTGAGTAGGCTGATACCCTACATGTGGGGGTAAAACACTGTTTGGGCGCATAGCAGAGCTTGGAAGGGAAGGAGCACCATTTGACTTTTTCAACTCAGAATTGGCTGGAATTGAGATCAGACGCCATGTTGCATTTGGAGAGCCCCTGATGTGCCCAAACAGTGGAAACCCCCAATTCTAACTCCAACCCGAACCCCAACACGCCCCTAGCCCTAACCCTAGCCCTAACCCTAGCCCTAACCCTAACCCTACCCCAACACACCCCTAGCCCTAACCCTAGCCCTAACCCTAATGGAAAAATGGAAATAAATACATTTTTTTAATTTTATTATTTTTCCCTAACTAAGGGGGTGATAACGGGGGGTTTGATTTACTATTTATGGCGGTTTTTAAGTTTGGCGGCTGTCGCACGCTAAAAGACGCTTTTTATTGTAAAAATAGTTTTTGCATCACCACATATTGAGAGCTATAATTTTTCCGTATTTTGACCCACCGAGTCATGTGAGGTCTTATTTTTTGCGGGACAAGTTGACGTTTTTATTGGTACCATTTTCGGGCACGTGAAATTTTTTGATCGCTTTTTATTCCGATTTTTGGGACGCAGAATGAACAAAAACCAGCGTTTCATGAATTTCTTTTGGGGGGGGTGCGTTTACACCGTTCCGCGTGCGATAAAATTGATAAAGCGGTTTTATTCTTCGGGTCAGTACGGTTACAGCGATACCTCATTTAGGTCGTTTTTTATGTTTTTGTCGGTTTTATGCAATGAAAACTACTTTATATAAAAAATAATTATTTTTGCATCGCTTTATTCAGCGAGCTATAACTTTTTTACTTTTTCGCTGATTATGCTGTGTGGCTGCTCGTTTTTTGCGGGACAAGATGACGTTTTCAGCGGTACCATGGCTATTTATATGCGTCTTTTTGATCGCGCGTTATTACACTTTTTGTTCGGCGGTATGATAATAAATCATTATTTTTTGCTTCGTTTTTTATTTTTATTTTTTAAGGGGTTCGCTAAAGGGGTTAACTAATGGGACAGTTTTATAGGGCGGGTCGTTACGGACGCGGCGATACCTAATATGTGTACTTTTATTGTTTTGTTTTTTTTATTATTTCCAAAAAATGGATTTATTGGGGGAATATTTTTTTTTTTTTTTTCTAATTTATTTGGCGATTTTTTTTAAAATTATTTTTACACTTTTTTTTATTTTTTTTTTTACTTTATTAAATAGTCCCAGGTGGGACATCACTGTCCTGTGACAGATCGCTGATCTGTCACATCACAGATCACTGTGACAGATCAGCGATCTGACACAGGCACTGCAGAAGGCTTCCTCATGCCTGTGCTTTGCAGGCACTGAGGAAGCCAGCTTCCGCAGGCCCCCGAAGGCCCCCGTCGCCATCTTGGATTCGGGGGCCTGGAGGAAGGGAGTCCCCCGCAGCAGCGCTGCACATTGCGCTGCCGTGGGGGGCTCAGGGAAGCACGGAGGGAGCCCCCTCCCTGCCGATGCTTCCCTTTAACCCCCGGTACACCGCGATCGTGTTTGATCGCGGTGTGCAAGGGGTTAACGTGTCGGGGGCGGTCCGTGACCGCCCCTGACACATTGTGCCGGGTGTCAGCTGTGATAATCAGCTGACAGCCGGCCGCGATTAGCGGCGCTCACCACGTGGGCGCCGCTGATCGCGCCGACGTACTATCCCGTCCCCGGTCATACGGGCCCGGGTACCGTGGACGGGATAGTACGTCGGATGGCAGGAAGGGGTTAATAGATCTTAATTAAACCATACTTACTGCATCACCTATTCCACCGAAGCCCTCAATCTCTTGTAAGAGAAATAAAATAAAAAAGCAACAGTGTATCATACCTGTCCGCCAAGATGATACTGTCCCACGACGAGTCCAGCTCTGCTACATCTGGATGTCATACTGAAAGGTGGCATTATGCCACCATCCAGTCTGACATCCAGACACAGCGGAGATTGTAGATGACCACCGGAGATAACTCGTTCCCCGGCGGTCACCTGCACTGCAGTTCTCACGATCAACTGATCCTGAGAACTTGGAAGTGACCAGAGGTAACCCCGTCCCCAGCAATTACGTTCACGGCAGTTCTCGCGGTCAGCTCGGCTCATCACGACAACTGCAATGGACGTGATCGTCTGGCTGTGGCACAAGGTACACCTTCATTTAAATTAGTTCACATGCGTAGTAAGCTGCGTTCTCGCACTTACTACGCATGTGACTATAAAGATAATGCGGTTTTACCGCATCTAATTAAATCATATGGGTAATTTACGCTGCGGAGACGCCCAGTAAATATAAATAGACATGCTTCGGTCTGGAAAGACGCGCCGCATGTCCGTTTACTCAGGGATGCCATGGGCGTCTTTGAATGCAAAGTGGAGATGGGATTTCTTGAAATCCACTATGCTGTAGCAACTGGCCGCTGCGGGTTTGAAGCTGCTTATGTACACAGCATCAAACACGCAGCGTTTACTGACCGTGGGAACATACCCTAAGAGCCACATTTCATCTCTGATAGAGGGTTGCGAGCGACATCCAGAGCCCCCTGAGTAGTGACATCAAGCCTCTCCTTTCCCCCTTCTTCCATAGTAGTGACATCCATAGTCCTTATACCGGTGTAAAGGCAACCAATGTTTGCCGAAAGACATCACATATAGGCAGTATACTTACATCCAGAGGGTTCCCACTATACCCACCTTTGGTATTCTTGCATCAAGCACTACCATCATACTATGCCACAGGGAGTATATGCAGTATATGCTCATCCAGTTCTGCTCTTCTGTGTTGGGCTACTCACAAAAGTCACCATCTGGACTTCATAACTGTTTGCAAGACCTGTTGCTAATGTACCAAATTGGCATACAGTTGTGAGCCACACATCATGGGCCCGTGATCCACATGTGGCTCCTGAGTCACAGGTTGGGAGCCCTTGATCTACAGGGTGAAGCAGAGGTGCACATACTTGACCTCCACTGCGTTTAATGTCCATGGGACTGCTGGAAAAAAATTGTTGAGCAATCTTGTGCTTTTGAAAAGTCCCATAGACAATCATTGATGGTGAGGTCAAGGATTTGCACCTCTGCTTCATTCAGAAAAGTCTCTTATTCTCCAGGATGCTGGATGTCCTTTCTGTCAGACCCCAGCGATCAGTAAATTATTCCGTATACTATGTATGGACAATAATTTTAGATTCTGAGAATAACCCTTTAACCAAACTGATCTTGAAATATGACCCATGAGAGCACTGAATGACATGATGAGGAGCTCACTGATTACTACTTTATAGATTAGTTATAGGGAATGCAGCTATCCACAGACTGTATGCGTTTAGTGGCAAATGCTGGAGCTCTATGATGGTTGTGATGTTTTCTGCCTGATCTAATCTCTTTCCCTGTATGCATCTTTCCTATCCTTTGTAGATTATCACATTGCCCGTTCCCGGAGGAAAAGCGTCCCAGGGGGAAAACAGTACAGCATGGACGCCCCTCCCGCTGCCCCGTTCCGACCGTCGGTAAGTGATTTATAGACAATTTACACAGATCATTACATTGATTGAGTTGTGATCTTGTTTTCCATTTCATTATACCAGTTTTTTAGTAATCCAATCAGAAATCAAACTTTGTAGCCACATGTTAATTGTTGTGTCTATGAGTTCAATGACATGCCCTAATATACTTAAAGACTAATTTTTTTGTGGCTGGAAGGCATGATTTAAAAGTGTTTCTGATTACTACAAGTCAGAGATAATTTTTATTGTACTGGGATCTCTTTCACCAGAACACTAGTTTCAGTAGTAAAACTGTCCTGAAAGGTTCCCTTTAAAGAGGTATTCCCATCTAGTATCTGTCTGTATGTGATGGGCATGAAGACGGCCAAAAACACTGTTCTGTGCTGTTTTTCTAACTTCAAATTACCTTTGGTCTGTACATTTTAGACAAACAAGCCCAACTTCTCCATAAATGTCTGAGGTGGGAGCTTCCCCTTTATAATTTCAGCCTAAACCTACTACTATTATCAAAAAATTCCCAAAGGAAAATTATGGATGTAACCAAATCACTTCTATAACTCTAGATACAATACTATAGTACAAAATTCTTCTAGCTAATTAATAGCAGAAAAAAACAACGAGTGTTTAGAAAAATTTTTTTTAAGAGAATTTTATTTTGAAATACAAAAATACATATTAGACAGAGTTTCCCACTATGCAGAATGTCAAGGGGTTAATCCTGAATTAAACGATACAGACAATGAAGAGCTGGCTGAAAAAAATATATCAGCTGCAAGCATCCTCTTTTATTTTCAATACTGGTATATTATGAAGTACAGATTCTCCACTATACAAAAGTTTTTTTATACAAAATAGGGCTTTATAAAAAGTGCCTTAAGTGCTAGTGCAAAAAGTGAAGCTAATCACTATATTAATAAAGGCATCTCAAACCGTCCTCCAGTGCTGGCAAAAAAACCCCCATACAAACTGGATAATACGATTTAAACACGCCCATCTAAACGTAAACAGCGATAAACCACTGCCAGTACCAAGACTGTGGCCCAAGTCCTGAGGAAGAAGCGGTGAAACGCGCGTTGGGGCAGCAGGTCTGGGGAATCCTCCATTATATATTACTTGTAAGTACAGTGCATCCGTATATATTTTTATGCATTTTTACTTGGGCCACAGTCTTGGTACTGGCAGTGGTTTATCTCTGTTTACGTTTAGATGGGCGTGTTTAAATCGTATTATCCAGTTTGTATGGGGGTTTTTTTGCCAGCACTGGAGGACGGTTTGAGATGCCTTTATTAATATAGTGATTAGCTTCACTTTTTGCACTAGCACTTAAGGCACTTTTTATAAAGCCCTATTTTGTATAAAAAAAACTTTTGTATAGTGGAGAATCTGTACTTCATAATATACCAGTATTGAAAATAAAAGAGGATGCTTGCAGCTGATATATTTTTTTCAGCCAGCTCTTCATTGTCTGTATCGTTTAATTCAGGATTAACCCCTTGACATTCTGCATAGTGGGAAACTCTGTCTAATATGTATTTTTGTATTTCAATAAAATTCTCTTAAAATTTTTTTTTCTAAACACTCGTTGTTTTTTTCTGCTATTAGCTAGAAGAATTTTGTACTATAGTAAACCTACTACTATGCTGAGGTTCTCATGATAAGGCTTTCTGCTCTGTGCACTGCCTTGTTGGAGTTGTCATATTATTTTAGTATTCATCAGTCTAAATATATATATTGTAGGGATTCTACTCGCTTAGGTGCGACGGGAGACAGTCAGGAGGCAGGTTCCCTTGAAGTTCGTGCGGTTTATTACGTCATAAACCAAACAGCATGTCACCAAAATAAACAGCCTTCAGTTCAGGCGACAAAATAACATCAAAATGTCCTTTCCTTCAGGCTAAGTCCGCGAGCCTCAGCGCACACAGGAGGTGTATACCCCTCCTCACATACAGCTGCCTTGTTCATGAGCAGGCCACATTATAAGGGTGTAGCCGCACCCACAAACCTAGCAGCTGACTGGTCACATGACTGTGACCTCACCACAGGTCTTTCAAAATAATAATAATACAGCAATATTTGTTATGCCTTACATTATGGAGACAAGCCTTTTATGAGACACATATCTCCCATCGATTACACGACCCTTAGCCCTGCCAAAATATATATATACTGTGTATATATATATATATATATATATATATATATATATATATATATATATATATATATATATATACACTACCGGTATATAATAGAGTATAAACCGACCCGAGTATAAGCCGAGGCACTGGGTAAGCTTATTGACTTGAGTATAAGCTGGGTATGCATTGTTCCCTCATCCCTGTCCTGGTATGTGTGGCTCCCCCATCCTGTCCTGCTATGTGTGGCTTCCCCATCCTGTTCTCTGTGTGGTTCCCCCGTCCTGTGTTGCTATGAGTGGCTCCCCCCTCCTGTCCTGGTATGTGTGGTTCCCCCGTCCTGTCCTGCTATGTGTGTCTCCCCTTGTCCTGAAAAATAATAATACAGCAATACTTGTTATGCCTTACATTATGGAGACAAGCCTTTTATGAGACACACATCTCCCATTGATTACACGACCCTTAGCCCTGCCAAAATATATATATATATATATACTGTATATATATATATATATATATATATATACACAACCGGTATATAATAGAGTATAAGCCCACCCGAGTATAAGCCGAGGCACTGGGTAAGCTTATTGACTCGAGTATAAGCTGGGTATGCATTGTTCCCTCATCCCTGTCTGGTGGTTCCCCCCGTCCTGTCTTGCTATGAGTGGCTCCCCCCTCCTGTCCTGGTATGTGTGGTTCCCCCGTCCTGTCCTGCTATGTGTGTCTCCCCTTGTCCTGTCCTATTATGTGTGGCTCCCCCTGTTGTATGCATGGCTCCCCTGATCCCGTCGTTGCATGCATGGCTCACCCCCTGTCCCATTGTTGTATGCATGGCTCACCCTCCCCCGTCCTACTCACCCTCCTCGCGCCATCGCTGCAACTCCGTTGTCCCGGCGCAGCAGCTCTCCTGTGCTGAGCAGTCACGTGGTACCGCTCATTAAGGTAATGAATATGCGCTCCACGCCTATGGGAGTGGAGACGCGTGCATAATTCATTACCTTAATGAGCGGTACCACATGACCGCTCAGCACAAGAAGAGCTGCCAGCGCTGGGACAGAGATGCAGTGACGGCGCGAGAACGGTGAGTATGATGTCTTCTGGAAGCAGCATCTGTCACTATATATAATCTTTAGAGTAGCTGATAAATATAAACTAATCAAACAGAACACAGACCCAGAAGTTTTGTCATGAGGACCATGGTGTGGTAGTTTTGTCTATCATTGATCGAAACTAAGAGGAATATTAGGAGGCAGAAAGAAATTAAGATTAGCTCCAAGGGATTTCTCAGAGGACATTCTTCTGTTATCCCACTGACCGCATTTGTCACTGAGCGGGCAGAGCTGCTCAACGTTCATGTGTGTGGCCCGACTTGTGGCACAGTCCATCAACCACATCTGTTGTACAAAGGACGACTTTGCCAAACCAATTAACCCAGTATCTATAATTACTATCCTGCAATTACATCTATAAATCTGGTCCCACATGATGTGTCACTATGTGAAACAGATGAATGGGGTCTACTTAATCCACATTAAACACCTCATCAGGGAGCAGCATGCACCCAGAACCACGGTCCAGCCTGGACTGAGCACACAAAGTGTTTCAGGAATTCTGACGAGGCCTAAAGTAGCTCTTCAGTGACACTCAAATCACAATTTTCATTATCTCTGCTTACTGTCAATTTATAAAAGCAGTGTTCTAGAGGCAGAGAATGCCTGCTCTCAGGTTCCACAGTTTGTTGCAGTGTATCAGTTTAGGTATTTTCTCTCAGTATGATTTCCAGGATTTAAAGGGAACCTGTCAGCTGATACAGGCGGCTTAAACTCTGTGGCGTTTCAGAGAAAAAGATATTGTTAATTATATGCTCGTGCTCCGGGGTGAGTCTGTGGGGAGGTCTTCATGTGATGCTCTGATTAGGTATTTATAATGCAGCCTGCTGCAGCTTAATCACATGTTTAATGTGCGGTTAATAACTATGCTTGATGTTTTCATAAGGAGTATAAAAAAAAAAATCCATTTTAAAATGGCGCCCTCAGTGTGCAGTGTCCCATCTAAGAGGACAGTTGTACCGTGCTGAGACGTGATGCATGGGGGTGCAGTGTGCCATCTAAGAGGACAGTTGTACTGTGCTGAGACATGTGATGTATGGATGCAGTGTCCCATCTAATAGGACAGTCATACTGTGCTGAGACTTTTGATGAACCATTGCAGTATCCTATCTAAGAGGACAGTCGTACTGTGCTGAGACTTTTGATGGATGGGTGTAGTGTCCAATATTAGAGGACAGTTTTACTGTGCTGAGACATGTAATGAATGAGTGCAGTATCCCATCTAAGAGGACAGTTGTACTGTGCTGAGACATGTGATGGATGAATGCAGTGTCCAATCTAAGGACAGTCATACCGTGATGAGACGTGATGGATCAGTGCAGTGTCCCATCTAAGAGGACAGTTGTACTGTGCTGAGAAATATGATGGATGGGTGCAGTGTCACATCTAAGAGGACAGTTGTATTGTGCTGAGACATGTGATGGATGAATGCAGTGTCACATCTAAGAGGACAGTTGTACTGTGCTGAGACATGTGATGGATGAATGCAGTGTCCAATCTAAGGACAGTCATACCGTGATGAGACGTGATGGATCAGTGCAGTGTCCCATCTAAGAGGACAGTTGTACTGTGCTGAGAAATATGATGGATGGGTGCAGTGTCACATCTAAGAGGACAGTTGTATTGTGCTGAGACATGTGATGGATGAATGCAGTGTCACATCTAAGAGGACAGTTGTACTGTGCTGAGACATGTGATGGATGAATGCAGTGTCGCATCAAAGAGGACAGTTGTACTGTGCTGAGACGTGATGGATGGGTACAGTGTCCCATCTAAGAGGACAGTCTTACTGTGCTGAGACTTTTCATGGGTGGGTGCAGTATCCTATCACAGAGGATAGTCATACTGTGCTGAGACTTTTGATGTTTGGGTCCAGTGTCCCATCTAAGAGGACAGTAGTACTGTGCTGAGACATGTGATAGATGGATGCAGTGTCCCATCAAAGTGGACATTCATACTGTGCTGAGACTTTTAATGGATAGGTGCAGTGTCCCATCTAATAGGACAGTCATACTGTGCTGAGACTTTTGATGGATGGGTGCAGTGTCCCATCTAAGAGGACAGTAGTACTGTGCTGAGACATGTGATGGATGGATGCAGTGTCTCACCTAAGAGGACAGTCATACTGTGCTGAGACTTTTGATGGGTGGGTGCAGTGTCCCATCTAAGAGGACAGTAATACTGAGACATGTGATGGATGGATGCAGTGTCCCACCTAAGAGGACAGGCATACTGTGCTGAGACATGTGATGGATGAGTGCAGTGTCCCATCTAATAGGACAGTAGTACTGTGCTGAGACATGTGATGGATGGATGCAGTGTCCCACCTAAGAGAACAGTCATACTGTGCTGAGACGTTTGATGGGTGGGTGCCGTGTCCCATCAAAGAGGACAGTAGTACTGTGCTGAGACATGTGATGGATGGATGCAGTGTCCCATCAAAGAGGACAGTAGTACTGTGCTGAGACATGTGATGGGTGGGTGCCGTGTCCCATCAAAGAGGACAGTAGTACTGTGCTGAGACATGTGATGGATGGATGCAGTGTCCCATCTAATAGGACAGTCGTACCGTGCTGAGACATATGATGGATGCAGTGTCCCATTTAAGAGGACAGTCGTAGTGTACTGAGACTTTTGATGGATGGGTGCAGTGTCCCATCAAAGAGGAGAGTAGTACTGTGCTGAGACATGTGATGGATGGCTTGTAAGCTTGTGAGCAGGGCCCTCATTCCTCTTGGTATCTGTTATGATCTATGTGATTATTGTTATGCTGTAATGTTTATCGTCTGTACAAGTCCCCTCTGAAATGTAAAGTGCTGCGGAATATGTCGGCGCTATAGAAATAACATTTATTATTATTATTATGGATGCAGTGTCCCATTTAAGAGGACAGTCGTAGTGTACTGAGACGGATGGGTGCAGTGTCCTATCTAATAGGACAGTCATACTCTTCTGAGACTTTTGATAGGTGGTTGCAATGTAATATCAAAGAGGACAGTCATACTGTACTGAGACATGTGATGGATGCAGTGTCCCATCTAAGAGGACAGTCTTACTGTGCTGAGAATTTTGATGGGTGTGTGTAGTATCCTATTTAAGAGGACAGTCCTACCATGCAGAGACTTGTGATGAGTAGGTACAGAGTTTGAATGGACTGCCCAAGTTGTAGCAGTAGTTGGGTCTGAGCAGCCATGATGTGTGACATAGAGTAATGGAGAACCTATCAGTGTGACATTACTTGTCCATCTCTCCACCAGCAGGGATTCCTGAGTCGTCGTCTGAAGAGCTCTATAAAGAGGACAAAGAGTCAGCCCAAGCTCGACCGAACCAGCAGCTTCCGGCAGATCCTTCCACGGTTCCGGAGCGCTGACCATGATAGGTAATATGTCATATATTTCTCCGCTGCTGCAAACTGATTCCTGCAGTACCCAAAAGGTGGGATTTATGACATTCATACATAAAATTATGATAATTAGTTATGTGTGACCTTTATCGACTTCCTCATCATCCACCTGATGCCCCCCATGGTTATTTTTGCCTCTTTGTGCCTCATCTATGATTACCTCATTCACTGAGTTGTAGCTTCTATGTACTCGTCCTCCACCTTACCAGTGACCTAACATACCAACATATGCAATAATTACATATACAATATAAAGCCCATATACACCATAAAATAAATATTTTTGGATAAAATATTTACCTGCCCAAATATTGAGAACCCACTGTGATTATTACCTCTGCATCACTTACATCTATGGGGCTGTCCATTCATTAATATATCCAAGGGAACGAAGGATCAAGCATGTTGATTTTCAGCATGGCCAGTACTTTATTCTGAAGAAAGGCATTGATTTACTCCCAGCTCCCCATTGAGTACGTGCGCGTGCATTGCCAAACATATATGGGGAGGTTGGTTCAACCATAGTTGTGAGCGGGCAGAGGTCTCTGGATGGAACAAAGGGGTCTGTTGGATTTGGGAGAGAAGTGTTGACTAAAATAACTTAAGGTAATCAAATCATTTTATTTATAAGGTGCCAGAATATTCTGCAACACTACAATGCATATGATACATGTACAAAATATTAAATATTACAGAGTAACACATAATTCAACAGTTTAAATGAGAGGAGGGTCTACTCACAAGAGCTTACAATTCATGAGAAATGTGTGTGGGCATTGTAACACTTCTGGTAGGTATTGTTATTGTTATCTCCTCATCTTTCCAGTCTTTTTCTCCTTTTCCTGATCATCTTTTTCTTTTGAAATAATGTTCCCATGCTAGGAGTGCTGTTTTATTTACCTATGTCCCCATACATGTTTCCTTGCTTAGTCCTACCTCCTAAATCATACTCTTTCATCCCTCATCCTACCTAATGACTACAATCATAGTCTTTCATAAGACCTTTTTATCAAAGTAATTTTGCAAGAATTCTGGTGCAAATGGCTTTGAAAGCTGGCAAAATTGTGACACAACTTGGAGTTGCAAAAATGTTTTGCAACTTTAGGAATTTTCACGCTAGTTTCTCCCAGCTCTTTCAAAATGTGTGGAGCTTAGGCTACTTTCACACTTGCGTTTTTTTGCGCTGCGCACCGTGCACAGTACAAACGAACATAAAAACGCATCATGCGTTTGTGTGCTTTTTTTGCGGTTTTGAATGCGTTTTTTTGCGCTGATGTGTGCATTACCATGCTCACGTCAGCGCACCCATAGACTATAATGGGTGTTTGGGTGAAAAAAACCTTTGCGTGCACATGCGCTTTTTTGGGACAAGTCGGACGCACAAAAAATGCAACAGGGTGCATTTTGTGTGCCCGAGCGCACACTACAAAAAAACGCATGCGCATACAAACGCGTATAAACGCATGTGTATGCGCACCCATGTAAAGTATAGGAAAAAAAACGCATGCGTTTTTTTGCGCAAAAAAACGCAAGTGTGAAACCAGCCTTAGGCGGGATGAGGGCGTGACTGGGCTGTGGTGATACAGGTTCTCTAATAACAAATTGTGGTGTTCCTTAGGCCAGAAAGCTTATTCCTGTCAGGCAATGGAATAAAATTTATTCTGAGGCTCATGGGGGTGCACACTACTCATCAGAGGCTCCAGATTTATTAAGAGGCATGCACCTCTTTATGAATCAGGATTTCCTGACTCCGCCATGACCCCTCATCAAGACCAGTGATTTATTGAATAGGAACTATGTCTTATCTTTTGGCCATTCCATCACATGTTCTTTTCTCCTTGTATTGCTTGGCTCTTTGCAGTCCATTTAGTTTTATTTTTTATATCACATTCTTAGACTTTTGTTCATTCTTGATAATTTTAAAAATTCTTTTTTTAGCAGTTTAGTTATGAAGATTTCAGATGTTCCTTCTCATCTAGACATGGAACATAAATGCTCAGCAGAAAAAACACTTCTGCTCACAGCTCATTGACCGGCTTGTGTGATGCCCATCTAAAAAAAAAATACACTAACACTAGTGACTGTCTTGGTTGCTCCTGAATGTCTCAATGATTACTCACTAGGATGCAAATATGCCAGTTGTGTATAATAATAATAATAATAATCTTTATATAGCTTGTGTATGATTCGATTCTGACATTTGTGCTTTATTTTGTACCATAGTCTTAAGATTATAGTTTGGGCTGATCATTACTTATTTGGTCCACGTTTGGACCTATTACATTGTGTGATCCACAGGGCACGTCTCATGCAGGCTTTTAAAGAGTCACACTCCCACGAGTCCTTGCTCAGTCCCAGCAGCGCGGCGGAGGCTTTGGATTTGAACCTGGATGAAGACTCCGTGGTGAAACCTGTGCACAGCAGCATCCTAGGGCAGGAGTTTTGCTTTGAGGTGAGAGATGCACCCAGGCACCTTCTAAATCCAGATGTGATCATTACTCCTGTAGTATTTGAGAGACCCATCGCATACCCTTATATCTGCCTACAGCACTTATCTTGCAATTGTCTCACTCTGGAGGGCACATGTACTGATACAAGGTGGTCTACATCTGCATATGACATGGCTAAGACACATTTTTATTCTCCTGTGGTGGTCCCATTTAACCCCTTGACATCATTTGCTGCATATGTATGGCCCTGTCTACCTTGCAAAAAGGTAATAAATGTTCCGTACTTTGCTGGGATGAAGCATGCACATGAGTTGTGCCTGCACCACATGCATTGGCTACCAGCTGTACATTACGAACCCTTGGCTCAATTGACGACAATCCAAGAGGTTTCCAAATGATAGATTACATAGTCAGTGGTGATTGCTGCATTTGAGCAGATGATAGAGGAAATAGCCAATGTTTGGGGTTGCAATGTATTTTCATGCCATTCAGTATCCTAATGATAGTCCTCAAGTGTGTCAACTTTGTGCTCATATGGAGCCTATTGGGCCCTTATGTTAGTTGTACACCGACCTCCATAATAAACTGCATTTATAGAGATTGTCTCTGGACTAAAACATTTTCACAAAATTCCCACATACCTTAAGAAAAAAAAAAAAAATCAAAATAAGCACCAGTCACCTCACTGATACCCAGCTGAGCCCATTCCAGTGATGCCACCATGCTCTATCTCCTGTTGCATTAATGATGCTGGAGCAAAAAGTAGAGACCTCGTGTGTACCGGACAGCATTGTAACGGGCACTGCGTGCAATCTGCGAGATAAATATTGGTCCTTTTATTTTCTTAAAGGAACTTGATCATTTTATGACCATTTTTTATTCCACAGACAACCCCTCTAAGGCTACGTTCAGATTTGCGTTCGAAGGCGCAGCGCAGGGCTGCCTCTAAGCTCCGCCCCGGCCGCGGCTCCTCCTCTGATCGCATGACGCTGCATGCGATCAGCGTACCCTATAGTTAGCGTTGGGTACGCTGGTCGTGTGCTGGTACACTTTTACTGGCGCTTGCGCCCTTTTGGCGCTGCACCGAGCGCACAAAAGCGCGCCATGTTGCATTTTTGTGCGCTCGGCCGGAGGAGGCACGGCCGGGGGCGGAGGATAGCGGCGGCCCTGCGCTGCGCCTCCCAACATAAATCTGAAAGTAGCCTAAGTGTTGCAGTATATCAACATTCAAGCGACTGCAGGGTCAACTAAGAGAAATTGTAAGAAAAAACTACAATGTTTTTGCTATCTTTTTAGGTGACCACCGCATCGGGTACTAAGTGCTTTGCCTGCCGCTCGGCTGCTGAAAGGGACAAATGGATAGAGAACCTCCAGAGAGCGGTGAAGCCCAACAAGGTATGGACTCGGATAATGGTGGTCATGACGTCAAGACTCATAGTGCGCCTTATTATACTGAAGTATCCATTATATAGAGACGTTTACCAGTATGCACCAGAGCATTAGGGATGAGTTGTGAGAGGACAGTAGAACTAAAAGTTTCATGGCACCATTATCCTGGTAGTGTTTTACACCTCTTCTGACTGCATCCTAGCCACTAGACCACCACACATAAGATGTGCTCTAATTGGTGCCCACATGGTAGAACTAAACATCTCACCATACCTGTTATCCTGATACTCCAATGTTTTACACTTCTTATAACCAAATCCTAGCCATTAGACCACCAGGGAGAAGAGTTGCTCTAATTGGTGCCCAGTCGGTAAAGCTAAACCTCTCGCCGTATTCATTATTCTGATACTTTAGTGTTTCACACCTTTTTTTGACTGAATCCTAGCCATTATGCCACCAGGTATACGTTTTGCTGTAATTGATGTCCTATTGGTAGAATTAAACATCTCACCATGTGCGTTTTCCTGATATTCCAGTGTTTTAAACCTCTTAGGATCAAATCCTGACCATCATTAAAAAAATGTGCTCTAATTGGTATCCATTTGGAAGAATTAAACTTCTTACGATACCAATTAGCCTTGCACTCTATTGTTTTACACCTATTATGACTGAATCCTAGCTACAGGATCACAAAGGAGAAGATGTACTCTAGTTGGTGGCCAGGTGACCCGTTTGTTATAAATCTATTGTGACCCAATTCTAGCCACTAGATCACCAGGGAGATGTTTTGTAATAAGTGTCCTGTTGGTAGAGCTGAACATCTAAGCATATCCATTATCCTGACACTCCAGTGTTTTACATTTCTTATAAATAAATCCAAGCTACTACACCACCAGGAAGAAAATGTGCTCTAGTTGGTAACCAAATAGTACAACTAAACCTCTCACATACCCATTATTCTCGTACTTCAGTGTTTTGCACCTCTGGTAACTGAATTCTGACCACTAGATCACCAGGGATTACGTATGCTCTAATTGTTGGCCATTTGTTAGAAATATACTGTATTTTTCGGACTATAAGACACACTTTTTCCCCAAAAAAATGGGGGGTGCGTCTTATAGTTGGAATGCAGGCTTATCGGGGGGGGGATTTGTGGCAGTGGTGTAACAGTGTCCCTTCCTTAAAGAATCAATGGTGGCAGGTGTGGCGATGCTAAAGCTCGGTGGCAGCGGTGAGCAGTGTGGAGTGCATCATTGGTTTCTCTGCGGCCATCTTCCTGAAGCCATGGGCCGCCGGAGGCAGGGCGTGTGCAGATTGACATATCGACTGGGCCTCTCGCGCTCCATTTTCCTGAGGCTGTGGACTTCAGGAAAATAGCCTCCGGAGGGCGTGCGTGCGCCTCGGCGGCCCTTGGCTTCAGGAAAATGGCCGCCGGAGGCCGCATGTGCGCAGATTGAGATCTTGGCTTCAGGAAAATGACTGCCGAGAAACCATTGATGAACTCTGCTCTGCTTACTGTGGACACTGGGCCGCAGCATCATCACATTTCTGCTGCTGGCATCCAGAGGAAGGGACCCTGCTCTATGCAACGCACTCTGCTCTGCCTCACCGCTGACACCGGACCTGCAGCATCGCACTGCTGGGATACCCCGGAACTGCAGCATTGCCCCAATTCTGCCTCCTGTGACCCTGCTCTACCACTGCCAGCCCTCAGATAAGACACCTTAAATTCGGATGAGATTGACCCCCCATCTTTATAAAATCTTTTTTTTTCTATATTCCACCCCAAAATTTGGGGTGTCTTATGGACTGGTGTGTCCGAAAAATACGGTTTGTCTTATTGTACCCATCATTCTGATACATTTTTACATCTCTAATAACTGAATCCTAGCCATTGGACCACCAGGGAGAAAATGTGCTCTAATTGATTCACAGTTTGTAGAACTAAACATTTTACTGTACCCGTTATCATGGCACTCTCGAATGCTAGCTACTAGACCACCAGGGAGAAGATGTTCTCTAATTAATGTTCAGTTGATGCTATGGCTCCTTTACTGTGTTTACTTGAATGGTACCATACTCCAGTTCCCCTGCACAGTGAGTGACTGGATGCTGCTGTGTTACAGTATTCTGATTTGTTCTAATTTCTTATTTGAGGCTGGTTGGCAGATCACGGCACAAGAGGATTCTTATCTATTAATTAATAATCTGACTGTTAATTACAAATATGCTGACATTTTTGCAAAAATAGTGGACTGTGGTGGACACTACAGTACAGTTTTCATCATGTTTCAAGATGTAAATTATACCTATATGCATATAAAGTATGTGCAGAACATGTTCATATCTCAAATATTTCATTTTGAGAGTCTTCAGTTGTTAATACCTATTAATGGCTAAATGAAAAGATGGTAATAAATTGCAAGCTTTTATTTTCTATCTACTTTCAAACATGGTACAAAGATATATATATCTTTCCTTTATCAAATCCAAAATGTAATTTTCATGCTATTTGGGCAACAATGAAGGGTGCAAGTAGAATGTGACACAGATCTAAGGCTTGCGTCACACTGGTGAGGAATACGGCCGAGAGAGGCGTTAAAAGCACGCATTAGACACGGACAAATGATTCTCTAAGGGTTTGCTCCCAACATCCGTATATTTCTCGGGCGTATTCTACGGTCCGTGCCAATCGCAGCATGCTGCAATTGTCAGCGTACTATGCCCGTAGCACGCCAATGCAAGTCTATGGGTGCGCAAAAAATAAGGATTACACACGGACCACACATGTGACCTGCGAGAAATACGCACCCGGTGTCTTTTAGAAAAGCCGGCAATTCAGTGCACTATACAGTAAACTCACACTGACAGGTTTAATAAAGAAATAAAAGAATAGATATAGACACATAGAATACATATATATATATATATATATATATATATATATATATATATATGTATATATATATATATATACATGTCATTGTGACAAACATATATATATTTATATTTCACAGAGTTCTTCATAGCAGAATAGCCGCTAATTAAATTGCCGGCTTCTATCAAATCCTTCCCCAACCCGACATGAAATGACACATGGTTTACATTCAGTAAAGCATTTCATTTCATGTTTTTTTATATGTCCCTGACTAATAATTAGATGAGGGTTTGTGTACAAAATTTGGGAGTTGTAGTTGTTATTTTAAGGGGTTAATTCGTTGTTACAAAATGCGTGGGATTCCCATTGCCCTATAGTGGTGGCGAATGGGTTAATCTAACAAAGGGTTAATGTCACCATTTGATTGTAAGGTGACATTTCACGTCGGGTTGGGGAAGGATTTGAAGCCAGCAATTTAGCGGCTATTCTGCTATGAAGAACTCTGTGAAATATAAATATATATATATGTTTGTCTCAATGACTTGTGTGTGTATGTATATATATATATATATATATATATATATATATATATATATATATATATATATATATATATATATATATACATACAGTATATGTGTGTCTATATCTATTATTTCGTTTCTGTTAGAAACCCTGTTATAGGGCTCCATTATATGTCCATTTTGCAAGGCGGCGAGAAAATCTCGCTATACGGATGCTTACATGCGCAAAATACGCGATGACACCTTGCTTACGGATGACATACGGATCACTATTTAGGGGTCATTCATCCGTATTACGCCTGTAAACTACGGACCTTATTTTGCGTCGGTTAGTGTGACCCCGGCCTAATAAGGAAATCTGCACCTAAGGCAGAACCCCATGTCATTGACTTAAAACAAGAAAAAATTGTGAATATAGACCACCAAAGGGATTGTCTCATTATCTTCCGCAGGAGTGCATGGATTGCCAGCTTAAAGGCATTCTGGTTGCTGAGGGCGGAGTGAGGGCAAGGGTACTCCTTGATTGACAGCTTGGACATCTTAGGCTACTTTCACACTTGCGTTTTTTTGCGCTGCACACCGTGCGCAGTGCAAACACGCATAAAAACGCATCATGCGTTTGTGTGCGTTTTTTGCGGGTTTAGGTGCGTTTTTTTGTGCATACGTGCGCATTTCCATGCGCATGTATGCGCACCCATAGACTATAATGGGTGTTTGGGTGTAAAAAAACGCATTGCGTGCGCATGCATTTTTGGGGGGCAAGTCGGACGCACAAAAAATGCAACGATGCATTTTGTGCGCCCGAGCGCACACTACAAAGCGCATGCGTATACAAACGCGTACAAATGCATGTTTATGCGCACCCATGTAAAAGATAGGGAAAAAAAACGCATGCTTTTTTTGCGCAAAAAAACGCAAGTGTGAAACCAGCCTTATAGTCTGTTTTAATAGCTTACTGGGAATGGCGGCGATAGAGCGTGGTCGCTGCTTTAGGAGGCCAGCGGTGGATTATAGTCACAGGAGGCAGGGTTGCTGCTTCAGGAGGCCGGCGGTGGCAGTAGTGGGGCAATGCGGTTCCTGTGCTCTCCGAAGATGTCAGCACTGGTGAGTGGAGTCCCTTTTTCTCATTGGTTTACCTTCTGTGTGCTTCGGGAAAATGGCGGCCCGTGAGCAGATTGAGGTCTTGTGAGACGAGATCTCGTCTCCCAAGAGCTAGTCACTAAAGATCTCAATCTGTGCATGCGCCGCTTCCAGCAGCCATTTTCCCAAAGCCCACCTCAGGGAAACCAATGAAAAAAGGGGCTCCGCTGACCAAAGCTGACATTTTCTGAGAGCACATGCACCACAGCATCTTCCCACTCCTGTTGTCGCAGGCGGCCTCCTGAAGCAGCAACCCTGCCTCCTATGACCCCACTCCACCGTTGCTGCTACCCAGTAAGCTACCTTCGGATTATAGGACGCACCCCCATTTTCCTTCCAAATTTGGAGGAAAAATAGTGCGTCTTATAATTCGGAAAATACGTTAATCTGCAAAGGTTTTAAAAGCATTTACCCATATGAGTGCCAGAATAACCTTATTATAAATATTTTGAGGATCAAAAGAATTATTTAGTTCCATTAAGTATTTTTTCCATGTACTAGTGCTGTCAAAAATGCAATGTAGACTAGAGTAACCAGTGCCCATCAGAGTTGGTCTGAGAGATTCCTCTCAAGGGACTTGCTCCAAATAGCAGCAAAGTGGCAAACTGTCTGTGATTTTTATTAAAAGTATTTTTTTTACATCGAATATTTTCAGCAGCATATTTATCAGTGTGAGAGTCATGTAGAAAGGAGGGCATTTGGGCTCCATGGCATTTACAGACCAGGACGTCAAAGTTATTTGAAGGTGACCAACTTATATTTAATTGATGCAGGAATTAAATTCTTTATTTTTTTTCTTTAGAAAGGAAATTCCTTCTGGACTGCTTATTTGTAATGAAAAGTCCCATTAAGGGCTCTTTATATGGAGGTGAAATATAATTGTAATCTAATTATACAAATTAACAATGTGGACTATAGACCATTACTATTTCTGTACTGTCAAATGTTCTCTTGTATTAGAATTATGTGCAAAAGATATTTGCACTTTGCTTTAGTGGTTAACTGTAGATTGGGACTCTCTGGCAACTGCTTGGTTAGCAGGTGAAAAATACGGAGTCTTGTCTGCTATCTTCTCTGTCCATATTGGTTATCTGAAGTTGTAGCTTGTCGGATGAATCTGTTGTCACTGAGGAGTAGCCCGAACATGTACATAAAAGTCTATTTGCTAAAGGTTTTTTATACTCTAGACAGTTGTTTTGCTGACTTCTTACCATCCACTCCCCATATATATCCACCATCATTATGGCCAAACTTGCATGTTTTCAGCGGGAAGAGGAGAATTGCCGTTTTTTTGGACTATAAGACGCACCTGACCATGAGATGCACCCCAAATTTTCAGGAGGAAATAGGGGAAAAAAACGTAATGTGTCAAATGGGGGTCCATCTTGCAGTCCAAGTTCAGCTTACTGGCGGGGAGGTGGTGGCAGTGGTGGAGCGGGGGTCACAGGAGGTGAAAACACAGCAGGGTGATGTTGCGAGTCCTATCTCAGGCTAGTTGGGAGTGTTCGGCGGTGTGATAGCTCCGCTGACATTTTTTTGAAAGCCTGGAGCTCCCGCACTTGCACTGTTTCAGTACGGTGGACTTCGGTAAAATGAAACACACCCCTGCTTCCAACCTGGGACTTGCAGCATCGCCCCAACTCCAGCTGCCACCCCCCTGATAAGCTACATTTAGACTATAAGACTCATTCTCATTTCCCCCAAAGATTTGGGAAAATGGCCGCTGGGGGCCAGATCTCAATATGCGCATGCGCAACCTTTGGCAGGCATTTTCCCAGAGTCTATTACATTGAAACCATGGAATTGGGTGGGGTTTGGGTTTTCAAAAAATGAAGATGCAGCCCCTGCACCACCTAACACACCCCTCCTTCCAGCCTGGGATTCACAGCATCACCCTTCAGCGTCGTACCTCCGAACACCCCCTCCTCCCAGCCCAGGACCTAAACATTGCCCACAGTTTTCCCCAACTTCTGCCACCGTTCCCCCGGTAAGCTATTTTCAGACTATAAGACGCACCCCCATTTCCCCCCAAAATTTAGGGGTACAAAGTGGGTCTAAGAATAATGTTACATTTAGTGATGCACCAGCGATTCTGACCACGATACGACCCGATCTCGCTGTGTAACGGGCTTTATAGTCTAAAATAATATAGTAGCTGCTGTCAGACATATCCAGTGGTGGCTTATCTCTTAAGAAAACAAAGCCAGTTTCACTTCATTGTAATTCCAGATACAAACTATAAACCTTGCAACACATAGTACATGAACTTGAATGGTACAGTTAAAGCAGCACTCCAGTTATTTTTATTAGTTAACAATATAGATGATAATTAAACAATAATGCAGATGTTTTGGGGGTATGTCTTTACTGGTTTTAATTTATGTGCCATATCTGGGTTTCTGCAATCTTGATTCCTTTGTCCCCTCTGATATTGTTCTCTTATTGAACACAACATTTTCCATTATGCCAGGGTCTTATTATAATGCTCTTCTCTATAATAGCAGCCAGTGATAGAACCATGATATAAAGAGTATTAGTGTATCCTATATGATGTATACAGTGGAGAACCAGTATATCTTGTATGATGTATCAGCAGTCTCACTGTATCCTATGATGTATACAGCGGTTTCAGTTTTTCCTATGTAATGTATATACAGCAGTCTCAGTGCATTCTATGGGATGTGTGCAACAGAGTCTTAATGTATCCTATGTGATGTATATACCGCATAGACTCTGTATATTCTACAGTTGGTATGGAAAGTATTCAGACCCCTTTAAATTTTTCACTCTTTGTTTCATTTCAGCCATTTGGTAAATTCAAAAAAGTTCATTTTTTTCTCTATAATGTACACTCTGCTGTGGAGTCGGTAAGCCAAACCTGCGACTCCGACTCCTCAATTTCCCTTACACCGACTCCGACTCCCACATATATTGCTTATTTTTAAGTGAAAAATGTATTGTAGTACAATGTGAACATCAGACATTTAATCATTTCTATGATACAATAATCAAGATATTTAGATAGAACATAATATATATTTATCGGAATACAACTTTAGAACACAAAAAACTGTAATAAATTGTAAATGTGTAATACACTGTATAATATCGATTACATACATACGGTACAGACCAAAGTTTGGACACACCTTCTCATTCAAAGAGTTTTCTTTATTTTCATGACTATGAAAATTGTAGATTCACTCTGAAGGCATCAAAACTATGAATTAACACATGTGGAATTATATAATTAACAAAAAAGTGTGAAACAACTGAAAATATGTCTTATATTCTAGGTTCTTCAAAGTAGCCACCTTTTGCGTTGATTACTGCTTTGCACACTTGGCATTCTCTTGATGAGCTTCAAGAGGTAGTCACTGGAAATGGTCTTCCAACAGTCTTGAAGGAGTTCCCAGAGATGCTTAGCACTTGTTGGCCCTTTTGCCTTCACTCTGCGGTCCAGCTCACCCCAAACCATCTCGATTGGGTTCAGGTCTGGTGTGGAGGCCAGGTCATCTGGCGTAGCTCCCCATCACTCTCCTTCTTGGTCAAATAGCCCTTACACAGCCTGGAGGTGTGTTTGAGGCCATTGTCCTGTTGAAAAATAAATGATGGTCCAACTAAACACAAACCGGATGGAATAGCATGCCGCTGCAAGATACTGTGGTAGCCATGCTGGTTCAGTATGCCTTCAATTTTGAATAAATCCCCAACAGTGTCACCAGCAAAGCACCCCCCACACCATCACACCTCCTCCATGCTTCACGGTGGGAACCAGGAATCCGTTCACCTTTTCTGCGTCGCATAAAGACGTGGTTGGAACCAAAGATCTCAAATTTGGACTCATCAGACTAAAGCACAGATTTCCACTGGTCTAATGTCCATTCCTTGTGTTCTTTAGCCCAAACAAGTCTCTTCTGCTTGTTGCCTGTCCTTAGCAGTGGTTTCCTAGCAGCTATTTTACCATGAAGGCCTGCTGCACAAAGTCTCCTCTTAACAGTTGTTGTAGAGATGTGTCTGCTGCTAGAACTCTGTGTGGCATTGACCTGGTCTCTAATCTGAGCTGCTGTTAACCTGTGATTTCTGAGGCTGGTGACTAGGATGAACTTATCCTCCGCAGCAGAGGTGACTCTTGGTCTTCCTTTCCTGGGGCGGTCCTCATGTGAGCCAGTTTCTTTGTAGCGCTTGATGGTTTTTGCCAATGCACTTGGGGACACTTTCAAAGTTTTCCCAATTTTTCGGACTGACTGACCTTCATTTCTTAAAGTAATGATGGCCACTCGTTTTTCTTAACTGCTTTTTTCTTGCCATAATATAAATTCTAACAGTCTATTCAGTAGGACTATCACCTGTGTATCCACCAGACTTCTGCACAACACAACTGATGGTCCCAACCTCATTTATATGGCAAGAAATCCCTCTTATTAAACTTGACAGGGCACACCTGTGAAGTGAAAACCATTTCCGGTGACTACCTCTTGAAGCCAAACAAGAGAATGCCAAGAGTGTGCAAAGCAGAAATCAAAGCAAAAGGTGGCTACTTTGAAGAACTAGAATATAAGACATATTTTCCGTTTCACACTTTTTTGTTAATTATATAATTCCACATGTGCTAATTCATAGTTTTGATGCCTTCAGAGTGAATCTACAATTTTCATAGTCATGAAAATAAAGAAAACGCTTTGATTGAGAAGATGTAGGTGTGTGCAAACAAACAAACTTTTGGTCTGTGTATATATATATATATATATATATATATATATATATATATATATATACTGTATGTGTGTGTGTGTGTGTGTGTGTGTGTGTGTGTATATATATACACACACACATACACACACACACACACTATGACTTATCTCGGCCTAGATCCTCAGGCTACATTCACACTATGGGCGTAGCCAGGATCAAACCTAGGAGGGGGCAGAACCTCATACTGTTCCGCAGAATTTCATACTGCACACCTCAGCTGCTGCAGAACCTCATACTTCACACCCCTACACTTGAAAATAAAGCCTGCACCTTAAGATGTGATGAATGCAGTCTATTTATTCCAACTATCAATTGATGTGTTAGTGAAGACAAGCAATGCCTGTCCTGGGCGTCCTTTTGGGCAGCTATGAGGTGTACCTGACTGGTGCTAAAAAAAAAGGAGTGTTAGTCTGTGTGCTATCCGGCTTTCATTCTTTTTGGTACAGATATGATATGGATAGACAGATATGGATAAATGGATATATAGAGCAGATTTCTAATCTGCTTCTGCTATTGAAAACATTATGAGCTCAAAAACCTTTCAGGTGATGCGGTTTTTTAAAAAGCTGATCTGCTTTTGCAACTGAAAAACGTATCCTCAAAAAACGCTGTGTGTGAATGTAGCCTTAGATCAGGAATAGAACAGTCATTTATAGGACATTTCATAACTTTCCCAAATTCCTATGAAAAAATATTCAGCACATTCTGCACTGAACTACTGTACCCAATTTATTATATATTTTAGGAGTCGGAGTCGGTCAATTTTATACCGACTCCACCAAAATGAGCACCGACTCCACGACTCCGACTCCACAGCCCTGCTCTACACCCCATCTTGACTGAAAAAAAACAAATGTAGAATTTTTTGTTAATTTATTAAAAAAGAACTGAAACATCACATGGTCATAAGTAATCAGACCCTTTGTTCAGCATTGAGTAGAAGCACTCTTTTGAACTAGTACAGCCATGAGTCTTCTTGGGAATGATGCAACAAGTTTTTCACACCTGGATTTGGGAATCTTCTGCCATTTTTCCTTGCAGATCCTCTCCAGTTCCGTCAGGTTGGAGGGTGAACGTTGGAGAACAGCCATTTTCAGGTCTCTCCAGAGATTCTGAATTGGGTTTATGTCAGGGCTCTGGCTGGGCCAGTCAAGAATGGTCACAGAGTTCTGAAGCCACTACTTTTGTTATTTTAGCTGTGTGCTTAGGGTCATTGTCATTGGAAGGTGAACCTTCGGTGAAGTCTGAGGTCCAGAGCACTCTGAAAGAGGTTTTCATCCAGGATATCTCTGTAATTGGCTGCATTCATGTTTCCTTCAATTGCAATCAGTCATCCTGTCCCTGCAGCTGAAAAACACCCCCATAGCATGATGCTGCCAGCACCGTGTTTCACTGTTGGAATTGTATTGGGCAGGTGATGAGCAGTGCTTGGTTTTCTCCACGTATTCTGCTTAGAATTATCACCAAAAAGGTCTATCTTCATCTCATCGGTCCAGAGAATCTTATTCCTCATAATCTGGGAGACCTCCATGTGTGTTACCAAACTCTATGTGGGCTTTCATATGTCTTGCACTGAGGAGAGGCTCCGTCATACCACTCTGCCATAAAGACCCGACTGGTGGAGGTCTGCAGTGATAGTTAACTTTGTGAAACTCTCCCATCTCCCTACTGCATCTGTGGAGCTCAGTCACAGTGATCTTGGGGCTCTTCTCCCACGATTGCTCAGTTTGGCTGGATGTTCAGGTCTAGGAACACTTCTGGTGGTCCCAATCTTCTTCCATTTAAGGAATATGGAGGTCACTATTAGGAACCTTGAGTACTGCAGAAATTTTTTTGTAATCTTGGCCAGATGTGTGCCTTGCCACAATTCTGTCTCTAAGCTCTTTGGCCATTTCCTTTGACCCTGTGATTCTCATTTGGTCTGACATGCACTGTGAGCTGTGAGGTCTTATATAGACAGATGTGTGCCTTTACAAATCAAATCCTATCAGTTTAACCACAGCTGAACTTCAATGAAGGAGAAGAACCATCTCAAGGAGGATCACAAGGAAATGGAGAGCATGTGACTTAAATATGAAGGTCTGAGCAAAGTGTCTGAATACATATGACCATGTGATATTTCAGTTTCTTTTTTAATAAATTTGCAAAAATTTCTACATTTCTGTTTTTTTTCAGTCAAGATGGGGTGTAGAGTGTACATTAATGAGAAAAAAATGAACTTTTTTGAATTTACCAAATGGATCCAATGAAACAAAGAATGAAAAATTTAAATGGGTCGGAATACTTTCCGTATCCATTGTATGTGATGTAAACACCAGTCTCAGTGCATCCTGTTTGATGCATACAGCAAGGTCTATATACAGCTGAGACTTGGTATATCCTATGTTACTGTTTTTATACAGCAGAGTCTGTGTCCTATATGATCTATACAACAAAGTGACAGTGTATTTTATGTGATGTATCAGCAGATTCTCAGTATATTTTATGTTATGTATACAGCAGAGTAAATCCTATGTGTAAACAGCAGAGTATTGGGAGATCCTGTGTGATGTATACACCAAAACCAAACTTTGTGTATCATTTGTGATGTTTGCAGTAGTCTGTGTATCTTGTGTGATATATACAACAGTCACAATGTATCATATGTGATGTATATACCAATCCTTGTGTTAAGGACTGTCCTGAGTTGGAGAAATGATATTGCAACCACCAGGGGCAGAGTTGTCAGGATATAGCCAGAGATCGGTACACGGAGCAGCAGTGTAGTCAGGATAAGTCATAATCAGGCATTCAAAATGTCCATACCTAGTTCTTAAAGCGGTTTTCCATTCATCTCCTGGGCAAATTCTTATGAGATTATAAGCCCCTCTTAGATCGAGTTTGGTAAAAATCTTGGCAAAACACAGTCTTTCCAGCAACTTAGGAATTAAGGAGAGTGGGTAGCGATTTTTAATGGTAATGTTATTTCCCTGTAATCAATACATAGCTGCAGGGTTGAGTACTTTTCTACAAAAAACAAGGGTCCTCCAACTGACGAAGTAGGTTGAATGAAGCTTTTTCAAAATTTTCATCTAGGTATTCCTTGAGTACTTTCAATTCCGGTTCAGAAAGAATATAAATTTGTCAAAACGGAATGGACGCTTCAGGAAGCAATTCAATGGGACAGTCGTAAAGATGATGAGGTAGTTGTTCGGCTTTTTACTGCAGTCCTCACTGAACTGCTGGTACTGAGGTGGTAGTTTATCATCATTCTGATAAGAAATCTCAGATACTTGAATTTGAGAACAGATAAATTAGCATGGCAATTGTTCTTACAGTACTCAGAGGGAAAAGTAATGGTTCTCGATGCCGAGTTGATAGATGAATTATGGACTGAAAACCAGGGAATCCATAGAATAACTAGAAATTTTGGAGAGGAAATAAGATGGAAACTAACAACTTCATGATGATTCGATTCAATTCAGATTTCAAGTTCAATTGTCTTGTGAGTAACAGGTCTAGAAGGTAAAGGTGATCCATCCAAAGTTTCCATATTGATTGCCTTGGATTTAGTCCTACTTGCTATGTTATTATCAAGTGTAAATTGTAAATCCATAAAATGTTATCCTGCTCCAGAATCAACCATGGCAGAGAATTGTATTTTTTAGCTCCCAATTATGCCCTGTATGGGAACAACAAAATGAGACGATGGTGATTACTCTTTGCCTTTATCCTGCATTACAGATTAGATGGTCTGCATAACCGGATTTGTCAATTCAAAAAAGGTCTAAATCGTTTTCAGTTATGGCATTTGTGAAAGCTATGGTCCTTTTATTAGGACAGGTGATTGCAAAATGTCAAGTGCCCCAACAATAGAGGCATACATTTTCTGTACGTTACCTCTCCTTTTCTACTGCAGAGAGGTTTAAGGATTACATCAATTTGCATAGGTCCAGGAACATTTCAAAATCCTGTGGGTGTTTTAAAGGGAATCTGTCACCTATAGTTAGTGATATCATGTAAAGAAAGCACTAAATTGTGCGTCCCATAAGGATTCTAGTTGGGCCTTTGACTCCCCCCGACCCCGCACCTATGAGGCATAAATACCTTTTTTAGCTTGTGGATGCATGCAAATTGTCGCAGTCTTATGGGCGTGGCTTAGGAGTCTTCCCCCACCTCCTCGTCTTGCTTCACGTAATCTTTGTCTGTGAATACCACAGACACCGTTGGTTTCCGCGCTTGTGCAATGTAAAGGTCCCCGGCACCTCCGCAGTATGCTTTGCCCGACTGGGTGAAGCATATAATCGCTACTGCTCAAGCGCCGGTATTTTCCAGCGCGGTCTATGCCCCGGAAGTGTGTCCTGCATGTGAAGACTTTCGGGGCATAGGCCGCCCTGGAAAATACCGGCGCTTGCGCAGTAGTGATTATATGCTTCGCCCACAGTCGGGCAAAGCATACTGCGCAGGCGCCGGGGGCCTTTGCATTGCGCAAGCGCGGAAACCAATGGTGTCTGTGATATTCACACACGAAAATTACGTGAAGCAAGCTGAGGAGGTGGGGTGGAGAAGACTCCTAAACCACGCCCATCGGACCGGACTACGGCGATTTGCATGCATCCACAACAAGCTAAAAAAGGTATTTATGCCTCAAAGGTGCGGGGTCGGGGGGAGTCAAAGGCCCGACTAGAATCCTTATGGGACGCACAATTTAGTGATATCTTTACATGATATCACTAAATATAGGTGACAGATTCCGTTTAAGGCTTAATAGAATAAAGGAGTAGTTAGGGGTGTTTCCAAAACTCGCAGTCTTTCCTTTCTTCGTTCAGTGAGTCTCTGATCAATTTGGATGCATAGTTCATAGAATAATAGAATAGTAGAGTTGGAAAGGACCTCCTGGATCATCTGGTCCAACCCCCTGCTCAAAGCAGGACTCACTAAATCACCTCAGACAGATGCCTGTCCAGCCTCTGAAGGCTTCCATTGAAGGAGAAATCACCTCTCGTGGCAGCCTGTTCCACTCATTGATCACTGTCAAAAAGTTTTTTCTAATCTAATCTGTCTCCTACCATTCATTTTCATCCTATTGCTTCTAGTCTTTCCTTGTGCAAATGAGAATAAAGATGATCCTTCTACAATGTGACAGCCTTTGAGATATTTGTAGACAACTATTATGTCTCCTCTCAGTCTTTTTTGCAAGCTAAACATACCCAAATCCTTTAACCGTTCCTTATAGTACATGGTTTACGGACCGGTCACCATTCTGGTCGCTCTTCTCTGAACCTGCTCTAGTTGATTTTTTTTTAAAATGTGGTGTTCAAAACTGGACATAGTATTCCAGATGAGGTCTGACCAAAGAGGAGTAGAGGTCAATAATGACTTTGTGTGATCTAGACTGTATGCTTCTGTTAATATATCCTAGAATTGTATTTGCCTTTTTGCTGTTGCATCACACTGTTGACTCATGTTCAGTCTGTGATCTATTAGTATACCCAAGTCTTTTTCACATTTTCGCCGTTGATAAGCCCTATTACTCCTATACTTTATATGCTTTTTTCATTTTTATTGTCCAGATGTAGTGCTTTGCATTTTTCCTTGTTAAAAAACATTTTGTTAGTTGCTACCCACTGCTCCAGTTTATTTATATATTTTTGAATCCTCTCTTCTCTAGTATTAGCTATCCCTCCTAGCTTTGTGTTATTAGCAAATGTAATCAGTTTACCCTCAATTCCTACATCTAAATCATTGATAAAGATGCTGAACAATACATGGCCCAGGACAGAGCCCCGTGGTACCCCACGTTAGACCTTCTTCCAGCTGGATGTGCAGCCATTTATGACCACTCTTTGGGTCCGATCACTAAGCTAGTTATGAATCCACCTAACTGTTGCCTTGTCCATTCCATTCTTAGTCATTTTTTCAATAAGGATAATATGAGATACTTTGTCAAATGCTTTGCTGAAGTCAGCATATACTATACCGCATTTCTCTGATCCACCCAGTCAGTGAATCTGTCACAGAAAAAAAATTAAGCTAGTCTGACATGACTTACTAATTACAAACCTATGCTGACTCTGGTTAATCACTTCATTCTTAACCAGGTATTTACATACTTGTTGTTTAATAGTTTGATCAAAGATCTTTCCTGGTATAGAAGTCAGACACACCGGCCTATAGATCCCTGGGTCCACCTTCTTCCCCTTTTTGAAGATAGGGACAACATTTGCTCTTCTCCAGCCTTCAGTGACTTTTCTCCAAGAATTTTCAAAGATTATGGAGAGTGGTTCAAAAATTTCCTTGCTATCTCCAGTACTCTAGGGTGTAATTAATCTGGACCTGGAGACTTGAATTCATTTATGTTAGCTAAGTATTCTCTCACCATATCTCTGTTTATGGATAGTGTATTCCTTTAATAAAACAGTGAAGATCAGTTGATGTTACATTTCCTTTCTGAGAGAAAACATGCAAAATAGGAATCTAAAAGTTCGGCCTTCTCACCATTTCATCATTTTCATCCTGTAAAAATCCTATAGCATCTTTGACTTTTACTTTTGACATATCCCCAAAGTCATTTTTTATTGTCTCTTGCAAGCCTTAATTCATTGTCAACTTCAGATAATCTGATTCATGCCCTGCAGGTTCTGCAGACAGCATTATATTCCTCTTAAAAATTCCTCCCTCTTTCCATTTAATAAACATTTCTTTCTTCCTTTTTAGCACATGTTTAAGTTCTGTGTTCATCCATCCTGGTTGCCTTAAATGCTTCCTATTCACTCTTTTCAGAATTGTTAATGATTGTGCTTTGAGAATCTCATTTTTAAAGATTTCCCATCCTTCCTTGATATTTTTGTCCTTAAGGATATCCAGCCATTGGATCCCTCCGATTCTCTTCCTGAGTCTGTTAAAATCTGCCTTTCTGAAATCTAACCTTGAAGTCTGAGTCTTCATGGGTCTTCCTCCTCTAGTTATCCAAAATTCTAAAATCACATGGTCGCTACTTCCTAGGGTCTCAGCCATTCTTACCTCCTCAACCATTTCCTCCCTGGTTATAAGGATTAGATCCAAGGTAGCAGATCCCCTTGTTTCCCCCCTACCTTTTGGATTATAAAGTCAGCAAGAGAGGATAAGAATTTGCTTAACCTGTTAGTGTTTCCTGAGAGAGATTCCCAACAAATGTCTGGATAGTTGAAATCTCCCATGACCACTATGTCATATTTTTTGGAGAACTTGGCCATTTGATGCATAAAGAGTTCATCCATACCTTCAGCTTGCACAGGCAGCCTTGCAGTTTGCTTGCTTACCATATTACTATCCCCTGGACAGTTATTTTCAGGATCTGTAATGTGTGTTTTTCAGTGCCTGTTTTCAGTGGTTCCGGGTGTCATTTTTGTCTCCTTTAACTAACTACTTCATCTACTTCATCTGTAATTACTGTGATTATTGTGTTTTTCTATGGTCATCAATAAAAGGTATATTTTAATATATTCTTTTGGACTTTGGTTATGTTGGTCTTGGAAGCTCTGAATTTGTGTAGGTTTTGATCCTGTAGTGAATGCCTACAATGGTGTCCTTTCTGTTCTCTCCTTGTATTCCTTGTACCCAGTTTCCACAGAACTCCCAGTCCCTGAAGTTTCAACCTCTGTGCAGATATACACTTTTCTAACATACCTAACATACAATGTGATACCTCCTTGTTTATCAAGTTTGTTTCTTGCAAACAAGTTGTATCCTAGCCTTGTATTCCAATCATGTGTATCGTCCCAAGTTTCAATGATTCCAATGACATTTATTTTTTTCCTGTGTTAGTAGTTCCAATTCTCCTTGTTTGTTGCCCATGCGTTGTGCATTTGTATAGAAATATTTTAGTTTGTGATTGGTTTCTCTTCAATATTTTTATTAGATTTTGTTGTCTTTGTTCTTTCCACTACTAATAGCAGAATTCTCAATAGTATTTTTCATATGAATAGCCTTTTCTGGCCTTTTGCCTACCTCCCACATTGTTCTAGTTTAAAGCTTTCCTGATGAGCGTAGTAAGACAACTTCCAAATACATGTTTTCCAGTCTTCGATAGGTGCACCAGATCTCCAGCAAGTAGTCCATCATATAGGTAATTCATTCCTTGATACAGAAATCCAAATCCTTGCTGACGGCACCATCGATGTAGCCAGTTGTTCACCTGTAGAATCTTATTCCACCTCCTTGTTGCATGGCCATCCAGTGGGAGGATGGAAGAGAAGACTACCTGCGCTCCCAGTTCTTTCATTGTCTTACCTAAGTTTTCAAAGTCACTGCAGATGGTTTCCAGGTCCTTTATTGCTGTGTCATTTGTCCCCACATATATTAGCAGGAATGGGTAGTCATCTGTAGGTCTGAAGAGTTCTGATATCCCGTGTAAGGAGGCTAATAGCCGCATAGTCATTGGGAGGTACAGTATGTGTCACAAGAGATGGCTGCTCTCTGATGTAACCTGGAGTATTTTCTTTAGTGCACGTAAGCACTAAGATGTCGTTTGGTTCACCTGGGTCTAGGTTATGAGTAGCTATGAAAGATGGGTGGGTCTGGTTGCTTGGTGTGGTTACAGCCTATATAATGGAGGCTGTTTGGCATATGGTCTGTGTGTTGGGAGGGAGAATGCCTCCTGTGTGTGTGTGACTCCAAATTTAACCTGCATGCTGGACATTACCCAACCTGTGTACCCACAAGCCTGGCGGAGCAGAGCCCTGCAATGGACATTGATGCTTTGTTTTGCCTGCTCTAAAGGCTGTTTACCTTTTGCTGGGGCTTCTGGGTTTATGAAGCAAATAAACCCACATGAACCTTGAAAGGAACGTGCCTTCTGTTTTCCTCCTGTCACACCTGAGTAGAACCCTTACACATGTCAGGCACATCTTGAATTTTTGCACCTAGAAGACCACATTTCTCTTGAAGTTACATCCGGTCTGCAGATAGTGGCCTCTGTTTCTCTCAACAGGGAATCCCCCATAACCATAACTCCGTTTCTTCACAACATTTTTCTTTCTCCATCCAGGAGGACTCTGAGGGGGTACAAGGTTGTTCTTTGTGGGCAAAGTCTTATCTTGATGTAATTCATCGATCTCCTGCGTGAGAGCCTGGTACTGGTTCCTGAGCAGTATGGGTGCTGACTGCCTCCCGATCCTCCTGCTTCTCTGGGTCACATGCTTCCATTCCTCTATTTCTTCAGGTCCAATTCAAATTTCTCTTTCTGTAACATGAAGAGATAATAATGCATTGTCTAAGAACTCTTCACCTTCCTTAATGATTTTCAATGTAGCAAACCTCTCTTCCAGATTTTGCAACTTTTCCTCCAATAGGGACAGAAGCTTGCATTTCTGGCATGTGAAGCTCGGCTTTTCCACTGGTAAGTCTGTGAACATGTAGCAAGAAATGCAGCTCACCAAATGGCTCCTGGCCTCTTCCATGTTCTTACTGTTAATGAGGTGAAATCGGTGAAAAGCGTGCCATAATTTACCGATTTCCTTTCAGCTGCAACGGCCAAAATCCAGTGTTCTTTGAGCTCAAGGAGACTCTTCCCTTATCCCAGAATGCACTGGGAATATGCAAATTATCTCCTCGGGACGCCTGAATAAAGTCACCTAAATTTTCAGGGGTCTCAACCCTTGCAAGTTCATCCTTAATTGGCTCTGATAATCCTCGTCGAAATTGACTCCTCTTGGCAGCTAAATTCCATGAGGTGTCTGCCACCTAGCAGCTGAATTCGGAGGTATATTCAGCTACAGAGTGCCACCCTTGACATAGGCTATGCAATTTGCTTTCAGCTGTAGCACAACGATTTGAGTCATCAAACACTTGATCCATAGCAGTGATGAAGGAAACTAAATAACTAAGGAGGTAAGAATTCTTTTTCACATAAAGTGAGGCCCAGGCAAGAGCCTGTGGACTATGGGGAATGCATTATGCTGTATTTAGGATTAGGCGGAGTGCATTTTACTGTATGGAGGACTATGATTAGTGCATTATACTGTATGGACAACTATAGGGAGTGCATTATACTATATGGACTATGAGGAGTGCAATATTCTGTATGGAGAACTATGGGGAATGCATTATACAAAGTGGAGAACTTTGGGAAGTGTATTATGCTATATGGAGGCTTATAGGAAGAATATTACACTATATGGAGGACTATCGGAATTGCAATGTATTGTATGGACTATGGAGGACTATAAGGAGTGCGTTATACTGTATGGATTATGGAGGACTATGAGGTGCATTATTCTGTATGGAAGACTACGGAGAGTGCATTATACTATATGAACCATGGGAAGTGCATCATACTATATGGACAACTATGGAGAGCACATTTTACTATATGGACTATGAGGAGTGCATTATTCTGTATGGAGCACTATGAGAAGTGCATTTTACTATATGAACTCTGGAGGACTAGGATGAGTGCATTATACTATATGGATGACTATGGGAAGTGTATTATACTATATGGAGGACTATGCGGAGTGCATTTTACTGCATTGAGCACTATGATGAGTGCATTATATTGTAAGGAGGGCTATGGGGAGTGCATTATACTATATAGAGAACTATGGGAAGTGTATTATACTTTATGGAAGACTATGGGGAGTGCGTTGTACTGTATGGACTATGGGGAATGCATTAAACTGTATTGAGGACTATGGAGTGCAATATACTGTATGGACTATGGAGAACTATAGGGAGTGCATTATACTGTATGGATTATGGAGGACTAGAGAGATAGCTAAAGTGCATGTATAATGCCAGAAGCCTCACCAACAAAATGGAGGAATTGGAGTTAATGTTGTTAGAACATAATTATGACATGTTGGGGATATCTGAGACATGGCTGGATGAGCGCCATGACTGGGCGGTTAATTTACAGGTCTATAGTCTGTTCAGAAATGACCGCACAAATAAGCGAGGGGGAGGCATGTGTTTATATGTAAAATCATCCTTAAAACCCATCCTGCGTGATAATATATATGAATCTAACGAAAATGTAGTCCCTGTGGGTGGAGAAAAGGGGAGGGGGAAAAATAATAAATTACTGATAGGGGTTTGTTATAAGTCTCCAAAAATAATGGAAGCAACAGAAAATATCCTCATCAAGCAAATAGATGAAGCAGCTACTCAAGGAGAAGTCATTATTATGGGGGACTTCAACTACCCTGAAATACATTGGGGAACCGAAACCTGCAGTTCCAGCAAAGGTAATAGGTTTTTGACAACTATGAGAGACAATTACCTTTCACAACTGCTTCAGGACCCAACAAGGGGGGGGCACTGCTAGACCTAATATTAACCAACAGGCCAGACCGCATGTCAAATATAGGGGTTGAGGGTCACTTAGGTAATAGTGATCACAAAATAATAAGTTTTCAGGTGTCCTTTAATAAGATGTGTAGTAGAGGGGTTAAAAGGACACAACTTCAGGAAGGCAAATTTCCAACGGATGAGAGATCTTTGTGCAATTAACTGGGATGATATCCTGAGACAAAAATACACAAAGAAAATGGGAGACTGTTGTGACTTCATTTTTCCCTTCACCATTGAGGTCTGATGAACTCCCTCCTCTGGTGAAGGAAGGTAGTGAGACTGATTACCAAACACCTGGGCAGCTAGATGATAACTGGGTGGCTGGAATTGAGGACTGGATATAAGGCTGCCGACGCCCTTCCTGGCTGGTGATTTTCCTGCTGGATTCTTGGAGACCAGTCTGATTCCTGCGTCTCAAAGCTAAGTTTTTCTGCTCTGCTTTGTACTCTTCAGTTTTGTTTTTGTTTTGCCTTGTTTTTTGGGAGTTCTGCCATCCCCGGCCGGGGGTGAGCTGAATTCTATTTTTGTCTCTGATCTGTTGATCTTTTGCTCTGTCTTCACAATATACCTGAGTGCTGATATAGTCTTTTGAAGCCTAGCGACTTCAGGGCCTGTTTTTCCTATCAGTCGGTTGGCTCATTTTGATAGGGTTTTTGCGGATGGCAGACAGCAGCTTTCCTATCCTGTCCTATGTAGTTAGCTTGGGCCCCATCATTTGCTCAACCTATCTTTCTATCTGTGTTAGTGTTTTCATCTTGCTTCACTGTCATTATATGTTGGGGGCTGCCTATTGCTTTGGGGTCTGCCCTGGGGCAGTTTAGTTTTTCCCCTTTCTGTATTTAGGCTATGTAGCTCTCCGGCTGTGATCGAGGGGTCTAGGGCACCGTAGGAACCCCCCACGGCTACTGCTAGTTGTGGATAGGTTCAGGGGTCTGCAATCCGATAGCTGCCAACCTCTCTGGTTTTTCTGGACTTAGCTGGTATTTTGTTTTTTCCTCCTTCGGTGACTCATCATAACAGAATCACCAGCCATACCGCAGATCCTAGGGTACCCAATAGCAGGAGAGAATTGTAAAAAAAAGAAAAAAAGTCAGAATTTTTTTTTTTGTGTGCATATTTTTTCCTCTATATCTCTGAGGCCGTAGGGGGGATTTTTCTCTCAATGGAGATGAAGCAATTGTCTGATCGTGTGGAGCAGCTCGCTGCTGAAGTGCGGGGAATTTCCGCCTATCTTGCTCATTCACATGCTGCTGAACCAAAGATTCCTACTCCTGATGTGTTTTTTGGGGATCGGTCTAAATTCTTGAATTTCAAGAATAATTGTAAATTATTTTTTGCCTTGAAGCCTAACTCGTCGGGGAACTCCGCGCAGCAGGTTAAAATTGTCATCTCTTTGCTGCGCGGCGATCCCCAGGATTGGGCGTTTTCTTTGAAACCTGATGATCCTATTCTGAATAATGTGAACGCATTCTTTCAAGCCTTGGGGTTGTATGATGAACCTAATGCTATTGATCAGGCTGAAAAGACCCTGTTGGCATTAAGCCAGGGTCGGGATTCGGCAGAGTTGTACTGTCAAAAATTCCGAAAGTGGGCGGTCCTTACTACCTGGAATGATGGTGCCTTGGCAGCCCTCTTTCAGAAGGGTTTGTCAGAAACTGTAAAAGATACTATGGTGGGATTTCCTGTTCCCTCTGGTCTTGACGATTCTATGTCATTAGCCATTCAGGTGGATCGGCGTTTACGTGAACGTAAAACTACACGAGAGATGTTGCCACCTGTTGAACAAATGTCTGAACCTATGCAATGTGATAGAGTTTTGTCTAGGGTGCAACGTCAGGAGTTCAGAAGGCGTAATAAGCTGTGTTTTTTTTGTGGAGATGCCTCGCATATTATTTCTGTCTGCCCTAAACGAGAGAAACATGCACACACGTTTTCTGTGGGTGGTGTTCAACCTAAGTTTCTTCTGGCAATTACTCTGATCTGCTCCCTGTCCATATTTTCCGCCAAGGCTTTTGTGGATTCAGGAGCAGATCTGAACCTGATGGACTTGGATTTTTCTAAACGTTGTGGATTTCCTATGACACCTCTGCGGACGCCTATCCCTTTGAGGGGTATTGAGGCTACTCCTTTGGCGAAGAATAAACCTCAGTTTTGGACCCAGGTGGTAATGCGGGTCGCCCCAGACCATCAAGAAAATTGCAGATTTTTGGTGTTGCATAATTTGCATGATACCATTGTTCTGGGGTTTCCCTGGTTGCAAATCCATAATCCAGTTCTGGATTGGAAATCTTCGTCTGTGGTGAGTTGGGGTTTTCGGTGTGCCCTTAGTGATGCTCCTGTTTTCTCCACCTCTCCCCAGTCGCATGATGTTCCTGACTATTTGGCTGACTTTTATGATGTATTTAGTGATAATGAGTCTGCGTCTTTGCCTCCTCATAGGAGTTATGACTGTGCAATTGAGCTGAACCCGGGGTATAAATTCCCCAAGGGTCGGCTTTTCAATTTATCTGTACCCGAGCACGAGGCTATGTGATCCTATATTAAGGAGGAATTGGAAAAGGGTCATATTAGACCATCCTCTTCACCCTTAGGTGCTGGTTTTTTTTTCGTGGCTAAAAAGGATGGTTCATTAAGGCCTTGTATTGACTATCGTGCCCTCAACAAAATTACTGTTAAATATCAGTATCCGTTACCCCTGATTTCTGATCTATTCTCCAGAGTTAAAGGTGCTTGCTGGTTTACCAAGCTTGACCTCAGGGGGCGTATAATCTTATTCGCATTAAGCATGGGGATGAATGGAAGATGACCTTTAATACTCCGGAGGGACATTTTGAGTACCTGGTGATGCCTTTTGGGCTCACTAATGCCCCTTCTGTCTTCTAGTGCTTCATGAACGATATATTCCGAGACTTTGTGGATAAATTTTTGATTATCTATCTGGATGATATTTTGATCTTCTCCAAGAATTAGGACTCTCATGTGGAACATGTTCGGACTGTGTTCCGGATTTTGAGGGAGAATTCCCTGTATGTCAAGGGATCGAAATGCCTTTTTGGGGTACAGAGGGTTTCATTTTTGGGATTTATTTTGTCTCCGTCAACTATTGAAATGGACCCGGCCAAGGTACAGGCCATTTATGATTGGGTTCAGCCCACTTCTTTGAAGGCCCTCCAGAAGTTTTTGGGTTTTGCTAATTTTTATCGGAAATTTATAGCTAATTTTTCTGGTATTGCCAAGCCATTGACGGATTTGACTAGGAAGGGTGCTGATGTGCTGAATTGGTCTCCGGAAGCTGTTTCTTCCTTTCAGGAGCTGAAGCGAAGATTCACTTCTGCTCCGGTTTTGTGGCAACCTGATGTCTCACTCCTGTTTCAGGTGGAGGTGGATGCTTCTGAGATTGGTGCAGGAGCGGTGTTGTCCCAAAAAGATCCTGTGACATCTAAAATGAATCCTTGTGCTTTCTTTTCCCGAAAGTTCTCCCCATCCGAACGTAACTATGATGTGGGGAATCGGGAACTGTTGGCCATGAAATGGGCATTTGAGGAGTGGAGACATTGGTTGGAGGGAGCCAAACACCAAGTCGTGGTCCTTACTGACCACAAGAATTTGATTTACCTGGAGTCGGCCAAGCGCTTGAATCCTAGACAGGCTAGGTGGGCCTTGTTTTTCACACGTTTTGATTTTGTGGTCTCTTTTCTTCCGGGCACTAAGAATGTCAAGGCAGACGCCCTCTCTAGGAGTTTCCTTGCTGATTCTCCTGTTGTGACTAAGCCTGCTACCATCTTAGGCGAGGGGGTAGTTCTTTCTGCCATCTCGCCCGATTTGAGACGTGCTCTGGAAGAGTTTCAGGAGGACAAACCTGAGCGTTGTCCCAGTGGAAAGTATGTTCCTGACCAGTGGAGGAAGAGAGTGATGTCTGAAGTTCATTGCTCCGCATTGGCTGGTCATCCAGGTATTTTTGGTACTAGAGATTTGGTGAGTCGGTCTTTTTGGTGGCCCGCCTTGTCTCGTGATGTCAGGAATTTTGTGCAGTCCTGTGGGACTTGCTCCCGGTCTAAACCTTGTTCTCGCTCTAGTGGCTTGTTGATGCCTTTGCCGGTGCCCAGGAGGCCATGGACCCATATTTCAATGGATTTTATCTCTGATATGCCTGTCTCTCAGAGAATGACTTATTTGGGTGATTTGTGATATATTCTCTAAGATGGTCCATCTTGTACCACTCCCTAAGTTGCCATCTTCCTCTGAGTTGGTGCCCTTGTTTTTGCAACAGGTGGTTCGCTTGCACGGGATTCCTGAGAACATTGTATCTGACAGAGGAGTTCAGTTTGTGTCTAGATTTTGGAGGACTTTCTGTTCCAAGCTGGGAATTCAGTTGTCCTTCTCTTCTGCGTTTCACCCTCAGACCAATGGGCAGACGGAGAGAACAAACCAGACTTTGGAGTCGTATTTGAGATGTTTTATTTCTGCCGATCAGGATGATTGGGTTTAATTTTTGCCCTTGGCCGAATTTGCTTTAAATAATAGAGCTAGTTCTGCCACTTTGATGTCACCTTTTTTTTGTAACTTTGGTTTTCACCCTCGATTTTCTTCAGGGCAGGTGGAGCCTTCTGCCTGCCCAGGTGTTGACACTGTGGTGGAGAGAATGCACCAGATCTGGGACCAAGTGGTGGATAAGTTGTCTCTCTCCCAGGAAAAGGCCCAGCGGTTTTCCAACCGGCGTAGGACCGTTGGTCCCCAGTTTAAGATGGGTGATATGGTTTGGTTGTCATCAAAAATATTGCTATGAAGGTGGCTTCTAAGTTTAAGCCTAGATTTATTGGACCTTACAAGATTTTGGAGATTATTAATCCGGTCTCTTTTCGGTTGGCTCTTCCTGTCACATTTAAAATTCATAATGTGTTTCATAAGTCCTTGTTGAAGAGGTTTGTTGAACCAGTAGTTCCTGTGGTGGCACCTCCTGACCCTATATTGGTTGAAGGTAACATGGAATATGAGGTAGAGAAGATACTGGATTCCCGTCTGGCTAGACGGAGAGTCCAGTATTTGGTTAAGTGGAAGGGTTATGGTCAGGAGGATAATTCCTGGGTCTCTGCCTCTGATATTCATTCCGAAAGATTGGTGCGTGCCTTTCATCGGGCTCACCCACATCACCCTGGTGGCATGGATGAGGGTTCGGTGACCCCTCCTCAAGGGGGAGGTACTGTTGTGAGTTCATTTTTCCCTTCACCATTGAGGTCTGATGAACTCCCTCTGGTGAAGGAAGGTAGTGAGACTGCTTACCAAACACCTGGGCAGCTAGATGATAACTGGGTGGCTGGAATTGAGGACTGGATATAAGGCTGCCGACGCCCTTCTTCCTGGCTGGTGATTTTCCTGCTGGATTCTTGGAGACCAGTCTGATTCCTGCGTCTCAAAGCTAAGTTTTTCTGCTCTGCTTTGTACTCTTCAGTTTTGTTTTTGTTTTGCCTTGTTTTTTGGGAGTTCTGCCATCCCCGGCCGGGGGTGAGCTGAATTCCATTTTTGTCTCTGATCTGTTGATCTTTTGCTCTGTCTTCAGAATATACCTGAGTGCTGATATAGTCTTTTGAAGCCTAGCGACTTCAGGGCCTGTTTTTCCTATCAGTCGGTTGGCTCATTTTGATAGGGTTTTTGCGGATGGCAGACAGCAGCTTTCCTATCCTGTCCTATGTAGTTAGCTTGGGCCCCATCATTTGCTCAACCTATCTTTCTATCTGTGTTAGTGTTTTCATCTTGCTTCACCGTCATTATATGTTGGGGGCTGCCTATTGCTTTGGGGTCTGCTCTGGGGCAGTTTAGTTTTTCCCCTTTCTGTCTTTAGGCTATGTAGCTCTCCGGCTGTGATCGAGGGGTCTAGGGCACCGTAGGAACCCCCCACGGCTACTGCTAGTTGTTGTGGATAGGTTCAGGGGTCTGCAATCCGATAGCTGCCAACCTCTCTGGTTTTTCTGGACTTAGCTGGTATTTTGTTTTTTCCTCCTTCGGTGACTCATCATAACAGGAGACGTTTGTTAGCATCCTGAATAGGACCTGTGCACAATATATACCGTATGGGAATAAACATGTTAGAAATAGGAGGAAACCACTATGGTTAAATAGGGCTGTAAGGGGAGCAATAAGTGACAAAAATAAAGCATTTAGAGAATTAATGCAAGTAGGTAGTAGTGAGGCATTAAATAAGTACAGAAAATTAAATTCTGTAAAAAGCAAATCAAGATAGCAAAGATTGAGACAAAGAGACTCATTGCCAGAGAAAGTAAAAATCCCCAAATATTTTTTAACTACGTAAATAGTAAGAAGATAAAAAATGATAGTGTTGGCCCCCTTAAAAATAGTCTGGTGAAATGGTGGATGAGGATGAGGAAAAATCCAATATGCTAAATGACTTTTTCAACAGTATTTACACAAGAAAATCCCATGACAGATAACATGATCAGGGATAACAATTCTCCATTAAATGTCACCTGCTTAACCCAGCAGGAAGTACGGCGTCATCTAAAAATCACTAAAATTGACAAATCCCCGGGCCCGGATGGGATACACCCCTGAGTACTGCAGGAATTAAGTACAGTCATAGATAGACCATTATTTTTAATATTTAAAGATTCCATAATAATAGGGTCTGTACCACAGGACTGTCGTATAGCAAATGTGCCAGTATTCAAAAAGGGGACAAAAACTGAACTTGGAAATTATAGGTCAGTAAGTTTAACCTCAACTGTGGGTAAAATCCTGGAGGGTTTTCTAAAAGATACCATACTGGAGTATCTGAAGAAGAATAACCTCATGACCCAATATCAACATGGGTTAACAAGGGACCGTTCCTGTCAGACTAATCTGATAAGCTTTTATGAAGAGGTAAGTTCTGGACTGGACCAAGGGAATGCAGTGGATGTGGTGTACATGGACTTTTCAAAAGCTTTTGATACGGTGCCACACAAAAGGTTGATACATAAAATGAGAACAATGGGGATAGGGGAAAATATGTGTAAGTGGGTTAAGAGCTGGCTCAGGGATAGGAAACAAAGGGTGGTTATTAATGGAGCACACTCAGACTGTATCACGGTTAGCAGTGGGGTACCACAGGGGTCAGTTTTGGGCCTGTTTCTTTTTAACATTTATTAATGACCTTGTAGGGGGCATAGAGAGTAGAATTTCAATATTTGCAGATGACACTAAACTCTGCAGGGTAATCAATACAGAGGAGGACAATTTTATATTACAGGAGGATTTATGTAACCTAGAAGCTTGGGCTGATAAATGGCAAATGAACTTTAATGGGGATAAATGTAAGGTCATGCACTTGGGTAGAATGAACAAGATGTATAATTATGTGCTTAATTGTAAAACACTGGACAAAACTCACTGAAAAAGACCTGAGTGTATGGGTGGATGACAAACTCACATTTAGTGGCCAGTGTCAGGCAGCTGCTGCGAAGGCAAATAAAATAATGGGATGCATTAAAAGAGGCATAGATGCTCATGAGGAGAACATAATTTTACCTCTATATAAGTCACTCGTGCGACCATACTTTGAATACTGTGTACAGTTCTGGTCTGCGGTGTATAAGAAAAAGATAGCTGAACTGGAGCAGGTGCAGAGAAGAGCGACCAAGGTTATTAGGGAACTGGAGGGTCTGCAATACCAAGAGAGGTTATTACCCTTGGGGTTATTTAATTTGGAAAATCGAAGGCTTAGGGGAGATCTTATTACAATGTATAAATATATGCGGGAACAGTACAAAGACCTTTCTAATGATCTTTTTACTCTTAGACCTGTGATGGGGACAAGGGGACATCCTCTACGTCTGGAGGAAAGAAGGTTTAAGCATACTCACAGACGCGGATTCTTTACTGTAAGAGGCAGTGAGACTATGGAACTCTCTGCCATATGATGTTGTAATGAGTGATTCCCTACTAAAATTTACGAAGGGACTGGATGCTTTTCTTGAAAAGTATAATATTACAGGGTATATACACTAGTTTCCTTAACATTGCGTTGATCCAGGGAGCTAGTCTGATTGCCTTATGTGGAGTTGGGAAGGAATTTTTTCCCAATTGTGAAGCTTACTGTTTGCCACATGGGTTTTTTTTGCCTTCCTCTGGATCAACATGTTAGGGCAAGTTAGGATATGGGTTGAACTAGATGGACTTAAAGTCTTCCTTCAACCTTAATAACTATGTTACTATGACTATGAGGAGTGCATTATTCTGTATTGATGACTGTAGGGAGTGCATTTTACTGTATGGACTATGAAGGACTATTGGGAGTGCATTATACTGTATAGAGGACTATGAGGAGTATATTATACTGTATTAGTGTATCTGATGTAATTTATACAGCAGTCTCAGTGTTTTCTATATAATATATGTACTGGTCTCATTGTATCGTATGTGGATGTGTTCAGCATTATCTCCATAATTTGATATATACAGCAATCTTAGTATATACAGGTGAACAACTGGCTATGTTCATGGTGCCATGAGCAGCATTTTGGGTTTCTTGATCATAAAGTGAATAACCTATATGATGGACTCCTTGCTAGAGATGGATTGCGTCTTATGACAACAGGAAACCTATATTTGGTAGATGCCTTGCTACACTCATCAGGAGAGATTTAATCGAGAGCAATGCGAAATGGGAAATATACGGGCAAGAAAAAGTATGCAGCTCATGAAGTTTTTTGAGAAGCCTGCTATTAGAAGTGGAAATAAAGAAAAGCAACACATTTTGAATGAAAATAGAGGAACAAGAGAAACCAGCTACAATTTAAAATGTGTCTATACAAATGCACAAAGCATGGGAAACAAGGAGAATTGGAGCTGCTAACACAGGAAGAGATATTTCATAGGCATCATTAAAACTTGGGATGATACACATGATTGGAATACAAACCTTGAAGGCTACAGTTTATTTATTAGACAGGATTAACAAGAGGGGAGGAGGTGTTGCATTGTATGTTAGGAAAACGTATATCACCACAGAGATCTAAGCTTCAGAGACTGGTACCTCTAGAAACGGTAAGAATACAAAGAGAACAGAATGGACACTATTGTAGGTGTTTGTTGGGAATGTAAGGAAAAATTAATGGGTCCAGAAAAGTCTTACTTTCTCTAGTTGGCAACTTATCTTTCAAAAGGTAGAAGAGAGAATAAGAGGATGGGGGTATGTATGAAGCAAAAGAAATGTCAAAGATGTTATAGAATTTTTACAGGATGAAAAGGGTGAAGTGGTAAAAAATGATGTTGAGAAGGGCAAACATTTAAATTCCTATTTTGCACCTATGTTCTCTAAGAAAGCAATTGTAACATCAACTAATCTTGACTGTGCCATCGAAGGAATAAAAGAATCCACACTATAAACAAAGAGATGGAGAGGGAACACTTAGCTAATTTAAATCTCCTTGTCCATATAAATTACATCCTAGGGTACTGAAAGAGTTAGCAAAGGACATTGTAGGACCACTAGCCAGAATCTTTGAAAAATCCTGTAGAACAGGAGAAGTCCCAAAAGCTTAGAGAAGGGTAAATTTTGTCCCTATCTTCAAAACAGGAAAGAAGATGGAGCCAGGAAATTACAAGCCAGTGAACCTTAATTCTATGCCAGGAAAGATCTTTGATCAAATTATTACACTGCATGTATGTAAGTACTTGGATAAAAATACAGTAGCCAGATATAACCAGAGCCAGCATGGGGTTGTAGCAAACAAGTCATGCCAGGCTAACCTAATTTCCTTTTTTGATGGAATCACTGACTGGGTGGATCAGAGAAATGCGGTAGACATAGTATATCTCAACTTTAGCAAAGCATTTGGTAAAGTCTCTCTTACTATCCTTATTGAAAAAATAACAAAGTATGGATTGACAAGGCTATGGTTTGGCAGATTGACAACTGACTCAGTGATCATAGTCAAAACGTGGTAATAAATGATTGCACATCCAATTGAAAGTGTGTCTCAAGTGGGGTACCACAAATATCTGTCCTAGCCCCAGTGTTCAACATTTTTGTAAGTGATCTAGATAAGGGAACTAAAGGTAAGCTAATCAAAATTTGCAGACCATGCAAAGCTAGGAGGGATAGCTAACACTAAAGAAGATGGAGACAGGTTTCAGAAGGATCTAGATAAGCTTGAACAATGGGCAGCAACTAATAGAATGGTATTTAACGGAGAAATGCAAGATTCTACATCTGGGCAAGAAAAACAAAAATTACACCTACAGAATAGGAGGAATATAAGCAGCAGCATATGTGAAAAAGTCCTAGGTATACTAATAGATCACAGAATGCACATGAGTAAGCAGTGTGTTGCAGCAGCAGAAACGGCAAAGAGTTCTAGGATGTAATAAGAGAAGCATAGTCTAAATCATGTGAATTATCCCCCTCAACTCCTCCTTGGTCATGTCTCATCTGGAATACTATGTACAGTTCTGGGAACTACATAAAAAAGACATTGAACAATTGGAGCAAGTGTAAAGAAGAGCTACCAGTATGGTGAGTAGACTGCAAAGTATGTCCTACGAGGACCAGTTAAAGGATCTGGAGATATTTAGCTTGCAAAAAAGAAGGCTAAGAAACTTAATAGTTGTCTATAAATATCTGAAGTTATGTGACAGTGTAGAGGGATCATCCTTATTCTCATTTACAAATAGAAACACAAGAAGCATTGGAATGAAACGGAAAGGGAGAAGATACAGATTAGATATTAGTAAAACCTTTTTGACAGTGAGGGTGATCAATGAGTCCAACAGGCTGCCATGAGAGGTGGTGAGTTCTTCTATGGAAGTCTTCCAACAGAAACTGGATGGTCATCTGCCTGATATGGTTTAGTGAGTCCTGCATTGAGCAGGGAGTTGGACACGATGACCCTGGAGGTCCCTTCCAACTCTAACATTCTATGATTCTATGATATCATATGTGATGTCTATACAGCAAACTATCAGTGGATTTTATGTAATGCATAGATCAGAATCTCAGTATATCCCATGTGATTTATATGCAGCAATCTTATTGTGTCATATGTGATGTATAATTTCTCAGTATATCTTGTGATGTAAATAGTACAATATCACTGTAATCTATGTGATGTAAATACAGCAGTCTCATTGTATCCTATGTGATGTATATAGAGCAGGACATCTATATTATATGTGATGTTTACAGCAATCTCGGTATATCCTGTGTGATATATACAGTAAGGTCTATATACAGCAGAGACTTGGTGCATGCATGTTTCTGTATTCTGAACACAGGACTCCTTATATTGATTAAGAATTACCTAAATATGTTTCACACCTTTACGACCTTGGAAGTATAGGTATGTCCAAGGTCATTTCCCTTCATCTCATGCGGGCTCCATCGCCCGAGCCCACATCTCTCCCTTTTTAGGGTTTTGTGTGAAATGATGTCCAATTTGTCTTTTTTTTCCACTGTTTTTTTTCATGTTCCAATATATACAAAGGAAATGAACATGTGTATAAAATGTGTAATTGCAATAATTTTCAGGGAAAAAGACTTCATTTTCTGGAACAATTTCAAGGGTGCCAACACTTTTGGCCATGACTATATATACACCAATAATTGTGTATCCTTTGTGATGTATGCATCAGTCTCATTGTATCCTATGTGATGTATTTAGTAGTCTCAGTGTATCTTATGGGATATACAGTGGGTATGGAAAGTATTTAGACCCCTTTACATTTTTCATTCTTTGTTTCATTGCAGCCATTTGTTAAAGTCAAAAAAGTTCTTTTTTTCTCATTAATGTACACTCTGCACCCCATCTTGACTGGAAAAAAAGTAGAAAATGTATTTAAAAAGAAAAACTGATATATCACATGGTCATAAGTATTCAGACCCTTTGCTCAGACACTCATATTTAAGTCACATGCTGTCCATTTCCTTTTGATCCTCCTTGAGATGGTTTTGCTCCTTCATTGGAATCCAGCTATGTTTAATTAAACTGATAGGACTTGGTTTGGAAAGGCACACGCCTGTCTATATAAGACCTCACAGCTCACAGTGCATGTCAGACCAAATGAGAATCATGAGGTCAAAGGAACTGGCCAAGGAGCTCAGAGACAGAATTGTGGCAAGGCATAGATCTGACCAAGGTTACAAAAGAATTTCTGCAGTACTCAAGGTTCCTAAGAGCACAGTGGCCTCCATAATCCTTAAATGGAAGAAATTTGGGACCACCAGAAGTCTTCCTAGACTTAGCATCCAGCCAAACTGAGCAATCATCGGAGAAGGGCCTTGGTGAGAGGTAACGAAGAACCCCAAGATCACTGTGGCTGAGCTCCACAGATGCAGTAGGGAGATGGGAGAAAGTTTAACAAAGTCATTTATCACTGTAGCCCTTAACCAATTGGGTCTTTATGGCAGAGTGGCCCAACGGAAGCCTCTCCTCAGTGCAAGACATATGAAAGCCCACATAGACTTTGCTAAAAAAAATCACATGAAGTACTCCCAGACTATGAGAAATAAGATTCTCTGGTCTGATGAGATGAAGATAGACCTTTTTGGTGATAATTCTAAGTGATATGTGTGGAGAAAACCAGGCACTGCTCATCACCTTCCCAATGCAATCCCAACAGTGAAACGCGGTGGCAACATCATGCTATGGGGGTGTTCTACAGCTGCAGGGACAGGTGTGATGGAGTCAGCTTACGCTGAGTCGTTTTCTTTAGTGGACCCTCTGGGTCGTGGCATCCACCCACCTAGGGCGAGCTGACCTTGTGAGGAACCACCCCCTTTACAGGGAGTGTCGGGCAAGACCAAGGGGGTGAGCCACCATGACTGCTGGAACCAGATGGCCGGCTCAGGTAGACGCTGTGAGTGTCAAACGACAAGGGAAGTGCTGGAGACAAGACATGTGTTCAAGGTATCTTCATTAAGGCAAACTCAGGGTAACATCAAGTGCAAGACATGATAACACAGGGAAAGCAGCAAGGTGCATGCGAGGGCACGCCAAAGTCCATGGCATGATATGTGCTAGGTGGCATGCCTGGGTACAGGCATGGGCACGATAACGTCGGACTCCGGACAGCAGGCAACGATCAAGAGGGTCATCAGGTTCCGGAGCTCTGATGGCGATCGGCAGGATCCGGGCATCCGGCAAGCAAACCAGGGTTCAGGCAAGGAGGCACGACTGTTCAAAACATGGTGCATGTTAGGAAACACGCCAGGGTCTAAGGCAAAGTTCAAGGCAGGGTGCGTGCTGGGGACATGCCAGGGTCCAAGGCAAGGTGCAACGCAGGGTTCAACACACTAGGCATGGTGCGTGTATAAGGGACACGCCAGGGTTCAAGGTCCTGGGCGCGCTAAGGAAGCCGCCAGGAATCAAGATTCAAGGTCCTGCGCATGCCAGGGGCATGGTACAAAGAATGGTCCTGGCCGTGCTAGGAGGCACGCCAGGGTACAAGGGTAGCGGCAGGTCCCACACGTACTAGAGAACACGTTGGGCTTTGAAGTATGGGACAGATGTCCTGCGCGTGCAGAGTGGCACACCAGGATCAGGGTTCAAGACAAAGAGCAGAGCACAGAGCAAGGTACAAGCAAGACAAAGATTCAAGACAGGTCATGGAACTCAGAACACGACAGAGACTAGGTTCAGGACAACAAGGAAAGCGAAAGACTTGTGCAAGAGTAGTATGAAAACGCACAGTGCGAGAACCAGCGTGAGTGCAAGGGAGCACGGAAAACACGACTGGGGCACCGGCAGGTGGTACGGGCTGGAGGCGCAGGCAGGCATGACTAGAGGTGGCATGGCTGAGGCATAAACAGGCGGAAACCACACGAGCACGGCTGAGGCACAGACAGGCGGGCACGACTAGAGCGGCAGGGCTGAGGCACAAACAGGTGGGCACGGGGTGACCAGGCACGAGCAAGAGGGCATGCAGCTACAAGGCAGGGCTAGGCAAAGGTACAGGACAGACGCGTGCGAAACAGCACTGCAAAGCCTGGTACGAGAGGTGCAGGAGTGCACAAAAAACGGAGACTAGACACAGAGTTCAAGACATGGGCCTGCACATGCAGAGGGCATGCCAGGGACAAAGTTCAAGGCAAGGTCTTGCGCGTGCAGAGGGCACGTCAGGGTTCAGGACAGAGCGGAACATAGGCAGTAGCACAGAAGCCGGGTACAAGAGAAGAGAAGTGGAGCGTATGCTAGAGCCCAGAGCCGGGTACAGAGACAGAACTAGCAGCGGAGCGTAGGCCGAAGCCCAGAGCCGGGTCAAGGCAGAGCCTTGACACTAGTTAGGGAGTGTGCTAGAGAGCACCATATCAGAGACATACAGCAGAGTACAGAGCTAGCAGTGGAACATAGGCCGAAGCCCAGAGCCGGGTCAAGGCGGAGCCTTGATACTAGACGGAGTGTGCTAGAGAGCACCATAGCAGAGACATAGTGTCACGATCCATGCTGGATTGTGACAGATAAAAGCACATGTAACCTTTTTTTTCCTTTTAAGCTGTTTGCTTAAAGTTAGTTTTGCCCCCAGTGGCCATTAGGGTCATTACACTGTGGTGTCTTTAGTTCTAGTTTTGCCCCGGTGGTGTCTAGTATTATTACACGGGAATCACTAGCAGGTGTGATTGCTCTGGCTCTTGCTTATAAAGGAGAGTCAGGTGGTCTCACTCACTGTTGGTGACATTGGTCATTTCCAACTTCCTTGGTGGAGGAAGGAGCTAGAGAAGAGTTCCCTGCAGCTCAGAGTCCTGGTGTGGAAGGAGCTACAGTGAGGAGTTCCTTGCAGCTCTGACAAAGCTTTGGTGAAGTAGCAGCTATTCCAGAGGAAAGCTGCACTCAGGTGCTGGACTCTGTTGCTGGGAGCAATAGCAACAGAGCAAAGCTAAGTGGTTTTTCCCTGTTTGTAACTTTCCTTATGTGTGTTTTAGTGCAGTGGTGGGATTAGTTTCTGCAACGTCCAGTTCATTAGAAAGTGATAGGTGCAGGGCGAGCTAGGGTTTTTAGGTATCCTGCTCTGTTATGAGCTCAATTTCTGCTCCACCAGTTGAGAGTTCTTCCGTTCTCCCTCTGGTGGTGACAGGAGGTAGTGAGGTTGGTTTAATTGGTAGTGATCTGCCACCTGATGAGGAAGATAACGATTGGATCTCTGGAGTATCAGACTGGATATAAGACAGCCGACGCCCTATCCTGTTGCTGGTGTTTTAGTCTGCTTCTCAGGTCTTGGACTCAGCTCTGTTCCAAGCTTCTCAAGTTAAGTCTGTTTTTGCTAATGTTCACACTTGCTCTTGTTGGTCAATTCAGTATTTTGTGTGGTCAGCCAGCCCGGCTGGGCTGTGCTGAATTTCCACTCTTATTTATCTGTGTTTGCCAATTTGCCTTTTTTTGTCCCTTATTAGATTGGCCTCTTTTTGCTCTGTCTCAGAATATTTCAGAGTGTTGATATAGTGGGAGAAGTCTAGTGACTTCAGGGTTAATTTTGCTATCAGTTGTGTTGGACATTATTTTTGGTAGGGTTTTTGGCCGATTGCAGACAGTGTCTTTCCTTTCTTGTCCTTTCTAGTTAGTCGGGCCCCATCGTTTGCTCAGCCTATTTTCCTGCCTTCGTGTGTGTTTTCATCTTGTTTCACAGTCAATACATGTGGGGGGCTGTCTTTCCTTTGGGGTCTGCTCTGGGGCAGTTAGTTTTCCTCTTTTCCTGCTTTAGGCTTATGTAGCTCTCCGGTTGTGACAAGGCGTCTAGGACCAATGTAGGAACGCTCCACGACTGCTGCTAGTTGCGTGGTTAGAATCAGGGATTTGCAGTCTGCATAGTTACCAACCTCTCTGGTTTTCTGAGACTTAGCTTGTGTTGTTTTTTTTCTTCCTCGGCGACCCATTCATAAATGCTCGTCGCCAGGTGCGGAACTTGCCTAGGGACCGTTAGGAGTGTAGAGACACTGACTCAGGGGAGTGCAGGAGGTCTCCACGTCCCCGTTCCCTATTGCACGGTCCTTCATTGTATCGGTTTCCCTGGTGTTTCCCTTTTCTCTGTAAATTCACCCTGCTGGAGGCGGTGTATCCAGATACACGTGTAACTGTTGAAATTTGCCTGCTGGAGGCGGTGTATCCGGCTGCATGTTTAATTGTTTAAATTCACCCTGCTGGAGGCGGTGTATCCAGGGTCACAGGTGTCAGAAATTTGCGCTGCTGGAGGTGGAGTATCCAGTCACCCGTGTCATCACACATAGAGCAGAGTACAGAGCTAGCAGTGGAATGTAGGCCGAAGCCCAGAGCCGGGTCAAGGCTGAGCCTTGAGACTAGACACGGAACATAGGTCGAACAACAAGGCAAAGAAGAGCTTAGGCAAGACATAGCGAAACAGGCAAAGGCAGAGAACATAGTAAGTACTACAAGTCAAAGAATAGCACAGACAAAACATGGCAGGAATGACAACACAAGACATGGCACAGGACAAGAGGCAGAATACAAGCACAGAGCATGTGCAGAGAGGCAGAACAGGGCAGAGTGCAGGGGCACAGAATACAGGGAGCGACCCAGCAGACCAAGCAGCCATGCAGGGAAGCAACACGATACTCAAGCCCCAACCATAGGAAGGGACGGTCTGATATAGGGCATTAGCACCTGCACTTCCAGGGCAGGACCAGGAGAGGACTTCCAGTTCAGATCCTCCAGGATCATAGAGAGGCTAGCTAGATCAGATTCTGCTGGACCATAGAGAGGGTCAAATGATCAGGGCCTCCAGGACCATAGAGAGGATTGCTGGATCAGATACTGCTGGACATAGGGTCACATGATCAGGGACTCCAGGAGCATAGGGAGGATTGCTGGATCAGATTCTGCTGGACCATAGTGATGATCACAGCAGGCAGAGCAGAGGTGGGTGCGCACACAGCAACGGCATGCAGCCATGAGGTGCGCATGTGCACTGGCAATGACGGGCAGCCATGAGATGAGGTGCGCGTGCACACTGCTCCAGGCATCTTGCAGCACAACATTCACGAGGTGCATGTGGACACCGCTCCAGTGATCCTGCAGCATAAGACATAACGGGCATGATAGTTCGGTGCACGTGCACACTACTCCAGGGGTCATGCGGCATAACAGACATAGCGGGCATGACAACAGGATAACTGGTTGCAGTTGAAGGAAACATGAATGCGGCCAAGTACAGAGATATCCTAGGTGAAAACCACTTCCAGAGTACTCTGGACCTCAGACTTGGCCGAAGGTTCACCTTCCAACAAGACAATGACCTTAAGCACACAGCAGCTAAAATAACAAAGGAGTGGCTTGATTGGCCCAGCCAGAGCCCTGACCTAAACCCAATTGAGCATCTCTGGAGAGACCTGAAAATGGCTGTCCACCAATGTTCACCATCCAACCTAATGGAACTGGAGAGGATCTGCAAGGAAGAATGGCAGAGGATCCCCAAATCCAGGTGTGAAATCCCTGTTGCATCATTCCCAAGAAGATTCGTGGCTGTACTAGCTCAAAAGAGTGCTTCTACTCAATACCGAGTAAAGGGTCTGAATACTTATGACCACGTGATATTTCAGTTTTTCTTTTTTAATAATAATAATAATAATAATAATAAATTTTATTTCTATAGCGCCGACATATTCCGTAGCACTTTACATTTCAGAAGGGACTTAATAAATTTGCAAAAATTTCTACATTTGTTTTTTTCAGTCAAGATTATGGGCAGAGTGTACATTAATGAGAAAAAAATGAACTTTTTTGAATTTACCAAATGGCTACAATGAAACAGTGAAAAATTTAAAGGAGTCTGAATGCTTTCCATACCCACAATATACTGCAGAGCCTTAATGTATCCTATGAAAAGTGTATGGCAAAGTCTCAGTCTATGCTATGTGACGTATACTGTAGATCAGTGTTAGTGTATCTTATGTGATGTAGCAGTGTGATGTACACAACAGTCATGATATGTGCAGCAAAGTCTCAGAATATACTTTGATGTTTACAGCACAGTCAGAGTTTATCTCTGTGACATAAAGTACAGTCACAGTGTATCTTAGATGATGTATACAATATAGTCTCAGTTTATTCTATATGATGTATTCACAGCAGACTCTATATCTTATATGATGTGTATATACAGCAATCTTGGTTTATACTATGTGATATATAAAGCAGTCTCCTTGTATCCTATGTGATGAATACAGCAGTCACAGTGTATCCTATATAATGTATATCGTTGTCTCAGTTTAGTCTGTGATATAAAGCAAAGTCTGTATATCCTATGTGATGTATGAAGCAGAATCAGTATATCCCATGTGTTGTATACAACAGTCACAATGTATACAACAGAATCTCAGTTTATTCTATGTAATTTATACAGTAACATCTACATGTACAATATCCTTATGATTTATATGCAATAGAGTCTCAATGTGTCGTATGGTGTTTACAATAGTATCAACATATTCTTTGGGATGTATAATGGCAGGGTTTCAGCATGTCCTAAGTGATGTATACTGCAGAGTCCTGCTGTATCCTATGTTATGTATTCAGCAGTCTCAGTATATTATGATGTATTCAGCAGAGTCTTAGTATATTATGATGTATACAGCAGAGTCTGAGTGTATCGTGATGTATGAAGCAGAGACTTCCTGTGTTATGTATAAGGCCAGGGTCACACTTGTGAGAAACTCGCAGGAGTCTCGCTTCTCAATACCTGGCACTGCCACCGGCACTCGGACCGGAGCACTCAGCTGCATAGAAATACATGCAACCGGACACTCCGGTCCCGAGTGCCTGCAGCAGTGCCGGGTATTGAGATGTGAGACTTGTGTTTCTCGCAAGTGTGACCCGGCCTAAAGCAGAGTCTAGGCATCTATTCTGAGATTTATAATGCAGAGTTTCCATGTATCCTGTATATCAGAACCTATTTTAAGCAGCCGGCTTTTTGTATATCCTGTGTGATGTATACACAGAGTCAGTGTTTCCTATATTATGTAGTTTCAGCCTGTCTCCCTACAATATCATTGCTCTCTTTTATAAAGAAGGAATATTAACCCCTTCACGACCTTTGAGTTTTCCGTTTTTTGCTTTGCCGTTTCTTTGCTCTGTCTTCCCAGAGCCATAACTTTTTTATGTTTCTGTCAATATGGCTGTGTGAGCGCTTGTTTTTTTTGGGACGAGTTGTGCTATTGAATTACACCACTGGTTTTACCATATTTTTTACCGGAAAACGGGACAAAAATCAAACTGCGGTGAAATCGCAAAAAAAAGTGCAATTCCACAATTTTGAGTGTTGGTTCTTTAACCATGTTCACTATATGCTAAAATTGATCTCCAATTATACAACCTATAAACAAAAAGGAAGCCTTCATGCCAGGTATATAAGAAATATACAAATCTTTATTAAGAAATATACATACATTTTATTAAAAAATATTTCTAGGGGTAAATCCAAATGCAAAAATTACTGCAATCAAGGAGAGTACATTTTATTAATCAAAAATAATTCCATACGTTTTATAATTAACCCCCAATAATGTCTAATCAATATGAGCGCAGTTATAAGGTCGGCATCACACTTGCCGTATGAAAAATCAGTCTGATTTTCTCGGCCGAGAATCGCAGGAGTGTTCTCCGTATGGTGATCCGTATGTAATCCGTTTGCAATGTGATGTGATTTTCTCGCATCTAGTATCCGTATGCGATCCACATGCAATGCGATCTGCCGCATACAGTGTAATTACAGAGTGACAGGATAGAATAGATATATACACATAGAATAGGTGTGTGTATATATATATAAAATATTTATATGTAAGTGACACACATATATGTCTTTATATTTCATAGATAGAAGAATAGCCTGTAATTCATTTGTCGGCTTCTGTAAAATCACTGCAGGAGCTAACAGGATAGGAGAGATGGATTACATACAGTAAATCCATATAAAATAGGTAGATATATACATGTCAGTGACCAATACAATTAGTATAGTGTGTGTGAAAATTCTGGACATATATTTAATGAATAAAAGATTATTTTTACAGAAAAATGGCGTGGGGTCCCCATATAATTAATAGCCAGCAATGGCTATGCAGACAGTTGAGGGCTGATATTAATAGCCTAGAAAGGGGCCATGGATCCTGGGCCCCTGCGGCTAAAAAGTCAGCTCAGCCACCCCAGAAAAGGCACATCTCTAAGATGCGCCAATTCTGGCACATAGCCTTGCTCTTCTCACTGCCCTGTAGCAGTGGCATATGGGGTAATAGATGGGGGGGTTGATGTCACCGTCCAGGTTGAAAAATTTATACCATTTTGGTGTATATACAATGTTTTGATTGCCTGTTTTTGCATTTTATTGCAATGTTGCAGAGAAACATTCTGGCCTTTTGATTTTTTTTCTTATTACGATGTTTACCAATTGGATTAATTAATTTTATATTTTGATAGATCAGGCGTTTCTGAACTCGGCGATACAAAATATGGTCATTTTGAATTTTTTATTTCATTTTGCATGTGGAAAATGGAGGCGATTTGAACATTTATATTTTTTAACTTTGAAAATATTTTTAAACTTTTTTTTACTTTTCACTGGCTTCAATAGGCCCCATGGGAGACTAGAAGCTGCAAAGCAAGGCTTCAGCATGTTAATAGTCGTGGGTGAATCACGATTCCATCCATGGCTGATGGGGGCATATTTGCTGATGAAAACATGCGGGCTCAGCACCGGAGCCTGCATGGAGTGCGGGTACACAATCTATGACGTGTATATATACGTCATAGGTTGTGAAGGGGTTAAGCCAGATTTTTTCAAACTGCCTAACCTTTTACGGCATACTTTTCATTTTACCTGAGTGGAATAAAAAAATTAAAGCTGCTCTGTGATTGGTTGGTATGAACTGTAAAGATTTTTTTCTATTTACACAGTTTCACATATCTTCCTCCATATCTTTTGCTGCTTTGGAGGACATAGAGAAAGACAGGTGGAATTGGTGAAGGAATAGAAGTTTGTCAGGAATGATTTGATGATTATTTCATCTTGTTGTTCATAGGAAATCAAATTTAAGTACCATAAATACGGAACTGCTTTTCAGACTAAAGACCACATAATTAATTACCGTATATACTCGAGTATAAGCCGACCCGAGTATAAGCCGACCCCCCTAATTTTGCCACAAAAAAACTGGGAAAACGTATTGACTCAAGTATAAGCCTAGGGTGGGAAATGCTCCATAGATTATTCCCGCATATGGTGTCCCCAGAAGAAGCTCCATAGATTATTCCCCCATATGCTGCCCCCATAAGAAGCTCCATAGATTGTTCCCCCATATGCTGACCCCATAAGAAGCTCCATAGATTGTTCCCTCATATGCTGACCCCAGAAGAAGCTCCAGATTATTCCCCCATATGCTGCCCCCATAAGAAGCTCCATAGATTCTTCCCCCATATGCTGACCCCAGAAGAAGCTACAGATTATTCCCCCATATGCTGCCCCCATAAGAAGCTCCATAGATTGTTCCCCCATATGCTGACCCAGAAGAAGCTCCATAGATTATTCCCCCTTATGCTGCCCCCATGCTGCTGCATGTAAAAATAAAAGAAATGACATACCTCTCCGTCGCTGGGTGTCAGGTGCCGGTGTCACTGCTGGCACCTGAGATACTCACATGTCCTGCGTCCATGGCTGCTCACCGCTATCTGCCATGTCATCAGTCAGTGACATTCAGACTGCAGGGGGCGCGGCGCGCACTAACCACGTCACCGCGCCCTCTGCTGTCTGAAGTCACTGACCGATAACAGACAGCAGCAAGCAGCCATGGACACAGGACAGGTGAATATCGCTATACTTACCCGTCCTGACGCTGTCTTGAGCCCCCAGCTTCTCCCCGTGCTCTCTCTTCCTGCCTTCAGCGGTCATGTGGTACCGCTCATTAAAACTCATGAATATGCGCATATTCATGAGTTTTAATGAGCGGCACCACGTGACCGCTGAAGGCAGGAAGAGAGAGCATGGGGAGAAGCTGGGGGTCAAGACACAGCATCAGGACGGGTATGACCTGACACCCCCGCCCCCCTCCCCCTCCGACCCCCTTTGTATATGACCCGAATATAAGACGAGAGGGGGACTTTCAGCCCAATTTTTTGGGCTGAAAATCTTGGCTTATATTCGAGTATATACGGTAAACTTCCTTGCGTCTCCACAAGAGAAATTGATATGCTGTGGTCTGTAAAGATGCACCACATGTCTGTGTTCATGCCTGAGTCGCAGGCATCTGTGGACACACAGTGGACATGGTATTTTTTTGAAATTCCATCCACTATTTTAATATCTGGCCACTGCTCATTGGACGCTGCACAAGTACGCAGTTTCCAACCCACAGCGTTTACTGATTGTGTGCACATGCTCTTGAAATCGCGTAGTAACCTAAGCCGAAATCTAAATTGTCAAAACATCACCATTCTATATGTATTTTCTGAAACTGCAACTCTACTCTCATTACAGTATACAAATCAAAATGTATCATTTCTTCCCATCCATCATATCTGCTTAGTTTTGGGCTTAGATTTACCAGGGGGCACCACAGAATCTGTTCTAACCACTAGTAATCATTCAGTCAGTGACATTCTCAGGGCTACTACATAATTGGCGCTAAAGAGCAGCTTAAATATAAATCAGCTTTCAGCGAGCACTGCTCCGCATTCCTTGATGTTTCATATGTACTATAAATTTAATGAAATGTGACAGCACTCATTAATTACATCTACATGTTGTCTTCATTACTACATAACATATACAGTGCCTTGTGAAAGTATTCGGCCCCCTGGAACTTTTCAACCTTTTCCCATATTATGCTTCAAACATAAAGATATCAAATGTAAATTTTTGGTGAAGAATCAACAAGTGGGACACGATTGTGAATTTGAACTAAATTTATTGGTTATTATACATTTTTGTGGAAATTCAAAAACTGAAAAGTGTGTTATGCAATATTATTTGGCCCCTTTACTTTCAGTGCAGCAAACTCCAGAAGTTCATTATGGATCTCTGAATGATCCAATGTCCTAAATGACTAATGATGATAAATATAATCCACCTGTGTGTAATCAAGTGTCCGTATAAATGCACCTGCTCTGTGATAGTCTCAGGGTTCTGTTTGATGCACAGAGAGCATCATGAAGACCAAGGAACACAACAGGCAAGTCCGTGATACTGTTGTGGAGAAGTTTAAAGCCGGATTTGGATACAAAATGATTTCCAAAAGTTTAAACATCCCCAGGAGCACTGTGCAAGAGATCATATTGAAATGGAAGGAGTATCATACCACTGCAAATCTAGCAAGACCCGGCCGTCCCTCTAAACATTCATCTCAAACAAGGAGAAGACTGATCAGAGATGCAGCCAAGAGGCCTATGATCACTCTGGATGAACTGCAGAGATCTACAGCTGAGGTGGGACAGTCTGTCCATGGGACAAAAATCAGTCGTACACTGCACAAATCTGGCCTATATGGAAGAGTGGCAAGAAGAAAGCCATTTATCATAGATATCCATAAAAAGTGTCATTTAAAGTTTGCAACAAGCCACCTGGGAGACGCATCAAACGTGAAAGAAGGTGCTCTGGTCAGATGAAACCAAAATCAAACATTTTGGCAATAGTGCCAAACGATATGGTTGGCGTAAAGGCAACACAGCTCATCACCCTGAACACGCCATCCCCACTGTCAAACGTGGTGGTAGCATTATGGTTTGGGCCTGCTTTTCTTCAGCAGGGACAGGGAAGATGGTTAAAATTGATGGGAAGATGGACGGAGCCAAATACAGGACCATTCTTGAAGAAAACCTGTTGTAGTCTGCAAAAGACCTGAGACTGGGACGGAGATTTGTCTTCCAACAAGACAATAATCCCAAACATAAAGCAAAATGTACAGTGGAATGGTTCACAAATAAACGTATCCAGGTGTTAGAATGGCCAAGTCAAAGTCCAGACCTGAATCCAATCAAGAATCTGTGGAAAGAGCTGAAAAGTGCTGTTCACAAACGATCTCCATCAAACCTCACTGAGCTCGAGCTGTTTGCCAAGGAAGAATGGGCAAGAATTTCAATCTCTCGATGTACAAAACTGATAAAGACATACCCCAAGCGATTTGCTGCTGTAATCACAGCAAAAGGTGGCACAACAAAGTATTAAGTTAAAGGGTCCGAACAATATTGCACGCCCCACTTTTCAGTTTTTGAATTTCCACAAAAATTTAAAATAACCAATAAATTTCGTTCAACTTCACAATTGTGTCCCACCTGTTGTTGATTCTTCACCAAAAATTTACATTTGGTATCTCTATGTTTGAAGCATATGTGGGAAAAGGTTGAAAAGTTCCAGTGGGCCGAATACTTTCGCAGGGCACTGTATGTATCCTTCAGTTATGGCTGTTAGCCCTAATGTCCACAGTGCATTAGATGATCAGAATGTAGAGATGCTGCATATGATCATGTACAGAGTTGTTGTATGTGATTAGATTTTATGGATGCTGTATAAGGTCATGTGTTTTAGAGATACTGTATAAGGTCTGGTTGTAAAGTGAAGCTATACTGTATAATAATACTGTAAAAGGTCATGGTGCAGTAATACTGTAAGGAGGTTCATCGTTAGGTGGTGAGACTGGGCAATTGCATCTATAGTAGGAGCTATATGACTAAATGACTAAACTTAATCTTTTCATGACACATTTACATCATATGTTGTGTCCCTGCTTTTGATGGTGGCTCATATGCCAAGCCTGCATCTTTCCCCCGTACACAAATGCTGACATAATCAGCCATCATGTGTCTCTATTAGCCATGGTTGCTGACAGTAACATTTAACACCCGCTAGCTGGGAAGGGGGAGGCACGTTAATTCACCTGCCTATTGGCGTGTCCATGATGTGATCATGGGGCACCGATGGGTTGCCATGACATTGGGCGGTATGCTGATGACCCCCGTTCCTGTCATGAACGTCCGGCCAGTGTTCATAGGAGATTGTGATTTTTTTCCAAACATAGCTATGTATAGCACAAGCAATCGGATGATCACAGCTTCAAGTGCCCTAAGGGGAATATTAAAGTAAAAAAAAATTAAATATGAGAAAAAAATAAGCAAACATTCAAATCACCTTTTGCTGCATTAAAAATAAAACAAAAAAACACATTTGGTATCGCTGTATTTGGAAAAGTCCGATCCATCAAAATATAAAGTAAATTCAATCGATAATTGGCTTAATGAGAAAAAAAATCAAAATATCGGAATTATGTTTTTTTGGCCATCACAACATTGCAATAAAATGCAACAAGGGGCGATCAAAATATTGTATCTAACCCAAAATGGCATGTGTAAAAATGTCATCTCAGGGTGTCAAAAAGTCTGCACCCAGCCCCATATCCTGAAAATGTAAAACATTTTTGGATCTTTGAAAATAGCAATATATATATATATATATATATATATATATATATATATATACATATATATATATTTACCACTTGAAAAACAAAAAAAATCTATACATCTTTGGTATATGCGTAGTCATACTGAGCTGGAGAATCATATTGCCCAGTAGTTTTACCATATAATGAACATGGTAAATAAAAAAAAAATTCAATCAATTGTGACATTTTACTTTTTTGCATTGTCAAGACACTTGGAATTTTTTTTCCCAATTTTCCAGTACACTTGGTAGATATTCAAAAGTACAATTTGTTTTGCAAAAAAACCAACCCTCTTACGGACGGCTATGTGGATGGAAATATAAAGTTATGGCTCTTGGACAGAGGGGAGGAAAAAGCAATGAAAAAATGGAAGATAGTTTGGGTTTGAAGTGGTTAAAATCCTTGTAATAGCCATATAATAGCAGCATCAGCACACCCTGCAGGCCAAGATACTCGAATAACACCCGAGCATGCTCAAATAGCACGTTATACAAACACGGTCGCTCATCACTAGTAGACAGTTATCAGGCAGAACTTACAAGGCATTACAGTCAGATTTCCATTAGTGACCCCATAACATCACAAGGCAGGAAATGTTTTCATAGGGATTTTGGAACACCGGGATAGTACTTAATATTTCAAATTTAACTTTTTTTTGTAAAATAGACTTTAGTGTGAAGTATATAGGAGCTCTTTGTTAAAAGTTACATTTAGGCTAAGTGCCCACGTTGCAGAAATGAAATGCTGCAACTTCCTGCCTCGGGTAAAACGCATGCGGAATTCACATGTGTTTTCCCACAAAAGCGTTTTGCAAGCGTTTTTAGCTTGCAGAATGCTTGCACTTTTCCAAGCGATTTGCAGCATCGCTTGGAAAAGTGATTGACAGGTTGGTCACACTTGTCAAGCATAGTGCTTGACAAGTGTGACCAACTTTTACTATTGATGCTGCCTATGCAGCATCAATAGTAAAAGAATGTTAAAAATAATAAGAAAAAATAAAAAATATGGTTATTCTCACCTTCTGAGGCCCCCGATGTCCTTAGCGGCGCTCCCGGTACGTTCCGCTCGCAGGGATGCATTGCGTGAAGGACTTTTGTGATGTCACGCTCACGAGACCGCTATGTCATCTCAGGTGATTCGCGCAATGCATCCCTGGGAACGGAAGTTGCCGCCAGCACCGCTGAGAGCCGGGAGGACTCCGGGGGCCGAGAGAGGGTAAGTATAAGTATATCACTACTTTTTCTTTTAATTCTACTTTTTACAGGAATATGGTACCCAGGGCATGGAGGAGAGTCTCCTCTCCTCCAGACCCTGGGTACCATCCGCACATGAAGCGCTCACTTTACGCATGGTGGGCATAGCCACATGCGTAAAGTGAGCGTTTCAATGCAATCCTATGGTGGCGGAATCACCGTGATTCCGCAGAAATAATGGACATACTGCGGATTTTACTGCTATGCGATTCCGCAGCGGTAAAATCCGCAGCATTGACACAGCAACTGCGGAATCCCATAGGATTGCATGTTGATGCATTTTTTTTAAGTGTTTCTGCTGCAGGAAAAACAGTGGAATCGCTTAAAAAAATGCAATGTAGGCACACAGCCTTAAGTAGATGATCCTATGAAAGCGTTCTTACTGACTCCAGTTTGTAAAACCTATTTTATTAACCCCTTCACCACCTTGTGATTTTCCATTTTGTGGTTTCATTTTTTGCTTCCCTTCCCTGGCCATAACTTTTTTATTTTTCTATCAATTTAGCTATATGAGGGCTTGTTTTTTTTGTGGACAAATTGTACTTTTGAATGACACCATGATTTTACTATAGAGGGTACTGGAAAACTGGAAAAAAATTCCAAGTGCAGTGAAATTGCAAAAAAAGGGCAAAAAAATTTCACTATTTTTTGGGGGGATTTTTTTATTTACCATGTTCAATATATGATTCCCCAGGTCAGTACGAGTACACAAATACCAAATGTGTATAGGTTTTTTTTTATTTAAAGAGAACCTGTCAGTAGGATTTTGCTAAGTAAACTACAGGCATGGTCATGATGGCACTGTTACACTGATTAAAATGATACTTGCGGTGAAGAAATCCATGTTGTGGTCAATGTGTAATGTTTGTGTGAACTTTTCAGTTAATGGTATGCTTGTGCTTTGGGGTGGGCCTGTGGGCAGGTCTTTTCTTGGTGCTCTAGGCCAGAGAAACCAAGAAAAGACCTGCCCACCTACCCACCCTGAAGCACAAGCATGTTCCTCATAGAGACATACTCTGTGCTGCTTGGCGGTCACTGACATACTGTTCCACACGCCTATAGTCCCGACGTGGGGAGCAGTGAGTATTCCGGCAGCTGTCCTCTGCTTGTAGGTAGCACATGATGTCACTGCCATACGCTGCTTACAAGCATAAATCAGCTGCTGGCATCGGAACAAGATGCTGCGAGGGAGAGCAGGAAGGCAAGTAGAATGATTTATTTTTTTATGCTTTTCTGATTGGGGCCCTGCATACCAGGATAGGGATGAGGGGACCATGCCTACCTGGATAGTGATGAGGGGGCAATGCCTACCAGGATAGGAATGAGGAGGCCATGCCTACCAGGATGGGGATGAGGAGGCCATGCATACCAAGATAGGGATGAGGGGGTCATGCATACCAGGATGGGGACGACCGCTAGCGCTCGGCGCCGCATCTGCGGTGCCAGGAAAAACTAACCTTAAGATATAGCGCACCTAGTGCGCACTGCACCGCTCTGGCGGACGCCACTAACCACCCAAACAGGGATAGGAAAACGCACGTATTGTGCACGGCGCTGCACTGGTGGTTGCTGCTACTTGATGCAGTACAGTAGGGCCTTGTGCTGGATGGCACAATTAGGCGCTAAGTGTGGTGCAGAGGACTGGATGCACCATGGCACATAGACAATGCCACCTGTAGGCACTGACTTAACTCCAATACAACCAGAGGGAGGGAGTATATAATGAGTCAGTCACCAGAACGCATACATCCATCTTCACACACAACTACAAAATACTGTCTATACTAGCGCATAGCCGAGCGGCCATGTGAACCTTTTATAGCAGCGTCCATCCGGGACCTTCCTGATGGTCCAATTGGAACAGGAACGGGACCTGAGCATGTGACCCCCGAACTCCAAAGGGAGGTTGAGCCATGGGCATGCTCAGTGGAGCAAAAATGGGACTTAGCCCCAGGCTAGTGCACGCTGCAATAGCTGAACCAGGAATGGCAGCAGCAACCAACCTGACAGCATCGGGAACGACGTCTTTGCTGAGCAGGCTCCTTGGCCCAATGATCGGGATTCCTCCTGTGCAGAAGGAGAAACCCAACGCCTATCACCATGTATACCTGGATTGGGGAGATATATATACTAGGATAGGTGATATTAGTAGAGAACCACATTTTTTGCTTCAATTCTTTTACTAATTTTCTCTAAAAACTAGGTGAAGAATATGGTAAATTGTTACAAAGAGAGTCTCTGGAGGAGCCCTCCTGTATGACAGATGGTCCAGTGATATGAATGGAACTGTGTATGTGTGTCTGTGTGTCTCTGTGTGTGGTTGAGTCTAGAATGTATGGACTCAAGGTGATATATATATACACAGTCATAACTGAAAGTGTTGGCACTTTTTGAAAGTCTCCCAAAAAATAATTTCAATTCCACATACTTTGTTATACATATCCTGAGTGTTTATTGGAGCAACACACAAAAAAAGGCAAATTGGACAAAATTTCTCGCAAAACCCCGAAAATGGGCCCGACAAAATTTTTGACACCCTCAACTTAATATTTGGTTGCACACCCCTTTGATTAAATAACTGCAAGCAATTGCTTCCTGTAACCATCAAAGCTTCTTTCAACTGGAAATTTGCACCACCCTTATTTTGGAAACTGCTGCCGATCTCATATTTGAAGGGTGCCTTCTGCCAACAGCAATTTTAAATTTTCCTGAACCACCATATTTGACTTTAGGTACTGTGTTCTTTTCTCATTCCATTTTAGGTAAACAGTAGAATGATGTGCTTTAACAAAAAGCTCTATCTTGGTCTCATCTGACCACAAGATGCTGTCATAGGATTTTGTTTTACGTACATTTTGGCAAACTGCAATCAAGCTTTTTTATGTCTGTATGTCAGCATTTAATTAAAATCTCAGCAGATAGTTTGCACTGACACTGATGCACCCTGAGTCTGAAGGATGGCTCGAATTTCTTTGAAACTTGATTGGGACTGCTTAAGCACCATCTGGGCTATCCAACATTGCAAACTTTCATCAATTTTTCTCTGCCTTCCAGGTAGATTAGCTGCAGTGCCATGGGTTGTAAAATTCTTGATTATGTAGAGCACCGTGGACAAAAGAACATCAGGATCAAACAGTTCTGGGTCTCAAGTCCTCAGACAGTTTTCTTCTCATCTTTTCTCCTTACTGTGGCACACACAGACACACAATGAAAAGATTCAGTTAACTTCTCCCCTTTTTATCTGGTTTCACATGTGATTTTCATATTGCCCACACCGATTACTTGCCACAAGTGACTTTGAATGAGCATCACATGCTTCAAACAAGGTTGTTTACCCACAATTTTGGAAAGGTTTCAACAATTTTGGGGGTTTGTGTGAAATTTAGTGATGAGCGAGTATACTTGTTGCTCAGGTTGTCTCAGAGTATTTGGAAGTGCTCGGAGATTTAGTTTCTGTCGCCACAGCTGCATGATTTGCAGCTACTTGACAGCCTGAATACATGTGGGGATTGCCTGTTTATTAGGGAATTCCCACATGTATTCAGGCTGTCAAGTAACCGTAAATCATGCAGCTGTGGCAAGAGAAACTAAATCTCTGAGCACTTCCAAATACTCAGAGACCACTCAATCATGCTTGGGAAAACCCGAGCAACGAGCATACTCTCTCAACACTAGTGAAATTATGTCCAATTTGTATTTTTATCTCTTTTTTTGTGTTCCAGTATACACAAAAGATATAAACAGGTTTATAACAAAATATGCATAATTTAAATAATTTTCTGGGAGAAATACTTCATTTTCTGGAACAATTTAAAGGGTGCCGACACTTTTGGCCATGACTGTATGTGAAGACATGTGTATGTGCTTTGTAATAATAATTTGATTTTTATATAGCGCTAACATATTCTGCAGCGCTTTATAGTTTTCACACCCCCATAGGGCTCACAATCTAAATTCCCTATCAGTATGTCTTTGAAATGTGGGAGAAAACCAGAATACCTGGAGGAAACCCACACAAACACAGGGAGAACATACAAACTCCTTGCAAGTTGTCCTTGGTGGGATACGAACCCAGGACTCCAGCGCTGCGAGGCTGCAGTGCTATCCACTGAGCCACCGTGCTGTATATGTGTGTATGTGCTCGGTGTATATACAGATATGTGTGTGTAACAGTGTGGGTGTCACATATGGTGTATATATGTAACATCCCCATGTATAAATATCGCCAATGCAGACTAGATTTCATAGGTGTAAACATTTTAGTAATCATCCCCGCGTACTAACAAAATGCTGCTCATTCATCAGGTGATTGCAAGTGCTGTACGGGGCCATGTGATAAAGGTGTATAGCAGAGCTGGGCAAACTGTGGGCCGCAGGCTACATCCAGGCCTCTGGCTGTTCCAGTTTGACCTGCAGGCTGAGACAGCTGAAGGGTTGAAAGAGTGGCCCACGGGCCACACCTTTGCTGTCTGTCCTCCGCCACCTGCTGTCACCACTATCTGCACTCAGGATGCAAACTGGTGAATACATTGGTTGTGGATGGAGCCACCGGCTCCTTCCACCAATAAGTGTGTCTGATTGAGCTAGCAGACACAATGACTTCATCACATGTGCTATGCAAATAGTGCAAAGGAGACCAGAACAGAGCCCCTGAGGAACAAGAGCAAGGTGACTACAGCTCTGGCAAAAATTAAGAGACCACTGCAACATTTTCAGTTTGTCTGGTTTTTCTCTTTATAGTTATATTTTGAGTAAAATGTAAATTGCTCTTTTATTCTATAAACTACTGACATGTCTTCGAATTTCCAAGCACTAAATTTTGTATTTATTTTCAGAAAATGAGAAATAGTCAAAATAAAAAAATGCAGTGCTTGCAGACCTCAAATAATGCTAAGAAAACAAGTTCATAATCATTTAGAAACAAGAATCTAATGTTTTAACTCAGGAAGAGTTCAGAAATCAATATTTTGTGGAATAACCATGATTTTTAATCACAGCTTTCATGCATCTTGGCATGCTTTCCACCAGTCTTTCACACTGCTTTTGGGTGACCTTATGCCACTCATGGTACAAAAATTTAAGGAGTTCTTTGATGGCTTGTGACTATCCATCTTCCTCTTGATTACATTCCAGAGGTTTTCAATGAGGTTGAGGTCTGGAGGTCCATGACAGGGAATTGATGTGGTGGTCCTTCATCCACACATTGATTGACCTAGCTGTGTGGCATGGCGCATTGTCCTGCTGGAAAAAACAGTCCCTAGAGTTGGGGAACATTGCCTGAGCAGAAGGAATCAACTGTTTTTCCAGGATAACCTTGTATGCAGCTCAATTAATACGTCCTTTGCAAAGATTAACCTGCCCAATTCCAGCCTTGCTGAAGCATCCCCAGATCATCACCGATCCTCCACTAAATTTCACAGTGGGTGCAAGACACTGTGGCTTGTACGCTTCTCCAGGTCTCCGTTTATCCAATAGACGACCAGGTTTTAGGCAAAGCTGAAAATTAGACTCATCAGAGAAGATTACCTTACTCCAGTCCTCTATGGTCCAATCCTTATTGTATAAAATTGGTGTATAAGGTCAATTTGGAGAGTCATGTAAGGATGTTGTATGGGTTCTATTTGCACAGGGTTTTGTAGGTCAGGTTGTATATAGATGTTGCATAGGGTCAGGTTGTAAAGATGTATATGCGGTCAGGTTATAGAAATACTCTATAGGTTTGTAGGGAGATGTTACAGTGGTTATGGAAAGTATTCAGACCCATTTAAATTTTTCACTCTTTCATTGCAGCCATTTGATAAATTCAAAAAAGTTCATTTATTTCTCATTAAATATGCACACTGCACCCCATCTTGACTGAAAAAAAAGAAATGTAGAAATTTTTGAAAATTTTTTAAAAAAGAAATATTGAAATATCACATGGTCATACGTATTCAGACCCTTTGCTCAGTATTGAGTAGAAGCACCCTTTTGAGCTAGTACAGCCATCAGTCTTGCTGGGAATGATGCAACAAGTTTTTCACATCTAGATATGGGGATCTGCCATTCTTCCTTGCAGATCCTCTCCAGTTCCATCAGGTTGGATGGTGGACATTGGAGGACAGATTTTCAGGTCTCCAGAGATGCTCAATTGGGTTTAGGAATGGTCACATAGTTGTTCTGAAGCCACTCCTTTGTTATTTTAGCTGTGTGCTTAGAGTTATTGATTCATTGGAAGGTAAACCTTTGGCTAAGTCTGAGGTCCAGAGCACTCTGGAAGAGGTTTTCATCCAGGACATCTCTGTACTTGGCCACATTCATGTTTCCTTCAATTGCAACCAGTCTTCCTGCTACACCAGCTGAAAAACACCCCCATAGCATGATGCTGCTACCACGTTTCACTGATGGGATTGTATTGGGCAGATGATGAGCAGTGCTTGGTCTTCTCACACACTGCTCAGAATTATCACCAAAAAGTTCTATCTTTGTCTCATCAGACCAGAGAATCTTATTTCTCATAGTCTGGTAGTCCTTCATGAGTTTTTTTTATTAAACTATGGCTTTCATATGTCTGGCACTGAGGAGAGGCTTCCGTCGTGCCACTCTGCCATAAATGCCCGACTGGTGGAGGGCTGCAGTGATAGTTCACTTTGTGGAACTTTCTCCCGTCTCCCTACTGCATCTGTGCAGCGCAGCCACAATGATCTTGGGGTTCTTTACCCCTCTCACCAAGGCTCTTCTCTCACGATTGCTCAGTTTGGCTGGACGGCCAGGTCTAGGAAGACTTCTGGTGGTCCCAAACTTCTTCCATTTAAGGATTATGGGCGCCACTGTGCACTTAGGAACCTTGAGTACTGCCAAAATTCTTTTGTAACCTTGGCCAGATCTGTCTCTGAGCTTCTTAGCCAGTTCCTTTGACCTCATGATTCTCATTTGGTCGGACATGCACTGTGAGCTGTGAGGTCTTATATAGACAGGTATGTGCCTTTACAAATCAAGTCCTATCAGTTTAATTAAACAGCTGGACTCCAATGAAGGAGTAGAACCATATCAAGGAGAATCACAAGGAAATGGACAGCATGTGACTTAAATGAGTGTCTGAGCAAAGAGCCTGAATACTTATGACTATTTGATATTTCAGTTTTTCTTTTTTAATAAATTTGCAAAAATTTCTACATTTCTGGTTTTGTCAGTCAAGATGGGGTGCAGAGTGTACATTAAAGAGAAAAAATGACCTTTTTTGAATTTACCAAATGACTGCAATGAAACAAGGAGAGAAGAATTTAAAGGGGTCTGAATACTTTCCGTACCCACTGTATATAGGGCCAGGTTGTTTAGAGATGCTTTATACTGTCTGGTTGTAGAGAGAAGTATAGGATCAGGTTGTAGAGGGTGCTGTATAGGGTCAAGTTGTAGCGATGTTATATAAGGTAAGATTGTAGATATATGCTTTATTTGTTCAGGTTTTAGAGATGCTGTATGTATAGGGTCAGATTTTAGATAGATCCTGTATAAGATCAGATTGTAGAGATGCTGTATAGGGTTAGGTTTTAATGCTGTATAAGGTCAGGTTGTAGAGATGCTATATGAGGTGAGGTTTTATAGGTACTATATAAGGTCAGGCTGTGGAGAAATATTTTATAGGGTCAGGTTGTTTAATGATTCTGTTTAGTGTCAGGTTGTTTAAAGATCCTATATAGGGTCAGTTTGTGTAGAAATATTTTAGGAGTCATTCCATTTTATATCAACTCCTCCAAAATGGTCATAGACTCCGACTCCATGACTCCATAGACTCCGACTCCATGACTCCTCAGCCCTGGTTTGTTGAGAGATGTGTATGGTCAGATTGTAGAGAGATGCCTAGCGATGTTCTATAGGATCCAGTTTTGGAAATGCGGGTTAGGGTAAGGCTTTAGAGATGCTGTATAGGTGTAGGTTGTGGAAAGATGTTATATTGGGTTAAGTCGTAGAGATGCTGTATGGGATCAAGCTGTAGATAGGTGGTGTATAGGGTTAGGTTGTAGACAGATGCTGAATTAGGCCCAGTTGTAGTGACATGTTGTATAGGGTCAGATTGTGTAGAGGTCTTGTATATAGTCAGGTTTTATAGAGATGCTATTTAGGATCAGGTTATATAGAGATGATATAGGAAGAAGTGTACAGATGTGCCGTTAAGGATCAGGTTGTACAAAGATGCAGTATGGGGTCAGGTTACATAGGTGGCCGGTATAGGATCAGGTTGTACAAAGGTGCTGTATAAGGTTAGTTACTAGAGTTGCATCAGGTCAGGTTGTAGCAAGATGCTATTTTGGTTCAGGTTTTAGAAAGATGATACATTGGGTCAGGTAGTAGAAATGTGGAATAAGGTTAGATTGTAGAAATATGCTGTATGGGGTCAGGGTGTACAGAGATCCTGTATAGGATCAGGTAGAGATGTTTAATATGATCAGGTTTTATACAGATCATGTATTGGATCAAATTGTGTAGAGGTGCTGTGTAGGATAAGGTTGTAGAGATGCTGTATAGATTCATGTTGTGCAGATATACTGTATAGGATCAGGTTATAGAGTGATGATGTATAAGATTGTAGAGATACTGTGTAGGGTGAGGTTGTAAATATACTGTCTAAGGTCAGGTTGTGAATAGATGTATAGAATTAGGTTGTAGGGTCAGGTTGGAGTCCAACTTATAGGGTCAGGTTGTATAGATATGTTAAATATGGTCAGATTGAATAAAAATGCTATATAGGATCAGGTTGTAGAGAGGTGCAGCATATGATCATGTGTTTTAGATGCTGTATAAGGTCAAGTTATAGAGAGATGCTATATAGGGTCAGATTGTAGAGAGATTGTACGTGGTCATGTTGTATAGACATGCTATACGCAGTCAGGTTGTAGAGATATTGTACAGGTTCAGGTAGTAGAGATACTTTATTGGGTCATGTTTTAATCATTCTGTATATGGTCATGTTTAAAAAAAAGATGCTGTATAGGGTTATATTGTAAGGATGCTATACTTGATCAGGCTGTATAGAGTTGGTGCTTAGAGTCAAGTTGTACAGTGATGTATTACAAGGTCAGGTTGTTGGTATGTTGGGAAGGGTTAGGTTGTAGAAAAATGCTATAATTGGATCAGGTTATATAGAGATGTTGTATATGGTCAGATTCAATATAGATGCTGTACAGGATCAAATTGATAGAGGTGCTATATATGGTAAGATATTTTAAATGCTGTTTAATGTCATTTATAGAGAGATGCTATATAGGGTCAGATTGTAGAGAACCTGTACAGGGTCAGGTTGTATAAAGATGCTATTATAGGGTCAGGCTGTTGAGATATTGTATAGTGTTAGGCTGTATAGAATCAGGCTGTAGAGATGCTCTATAGGGTCAGTTGATGGGTTGCATTCCTTGTGTGACAAGATAATGTTTTCAGTGATACCATTTTTTTCTACATGACTTTTTGATCATATTTAATTCCATTTTTTGTGTTTCAGTATATTGAAAATTTTTTGGCTTTTTTCTTGTTTACGGTGTTCATTGTTTGGGTTATGGTACAGATTTAGAGCTTGGATTATTCCACACACGGTTATACCAAACTTACTTTTTTATTTTGTTTATACTTTTTGCAGTTTTATTTACTTTTTTTAACTTAGTTTTTTTAGCTTTTAGGCTGGAGTCACACACAACAAATAAAAAATCGGTCCGATTTTAACGGTCCAAAATCGCACAAATGTTTCTTGACCAGTGATCCGTTTTTGATGCTATTTTTCTTTATTCATCCGATTTTAATCGCATGTAACCATCCGTTTGACATCCGTCTGGCAAGATTTTCTCTCAGACTTGCAAAATGGACATCTAATGGAGCCCTATGACATGTTTTCAAACACAAAGGAAAGAATAGATATAGACACATAGAATATATACATATATATATATATAAATATACACTCACTGGCCACTTTATTAGGTACACCATGCTAGTAACGGGTTGGACCCCCTTTTGCCTTCAGAACTGCCTCAATTCTTCGTGGCAGAGATTCAACAAGGTGCTGGAAGCATTCCTCAGAGATTTTGGACCATATTGACATGATGGCATCACACAGTTGGCGCAGATTTGTCGGCTGCACATCCCTGATGCGAATCTCCCGTTCCACCACATCCCAAAGATGCTCTATTGGATTGAGATCTGGTGACTGAGGAGGCCATTTGAGTACAGTGAACTCATTGTCATGTTCAAGAAACCAATCTGAGATGATTCGAGCTTTATGACATGGCGCATTATCCTGCTGAAAGTAGCCATCAGATGTTGGGTACATTGTGGTCATAAAGGGATGGACATGGTCAGCAACAATACTCAGGTAGGCTGTGGCGTTGCAACGATGCTCAATTGGTACCAAGGGGCAAAAAGAGTGCCAAGAAAAAACTCCCCACACCATGACACCACCACCACCAGCCTGAACCGTTGATACAAGGCTGGATGGATCCATGCTTTCATGTTGTTTACGCCAAATTCTGACCCTACCATCTGAATGTCGCAGCAGAAATCGAGACTCATCAGACCAGGCAACGTTTTTCCAATCTTCTACTGTCCAATTTCGATGAGCTTGTGCAAATTGTAGCCTCAGTTTCCTGTTCTTAGCTGAGAGGAGTGGTACCCAGTGTGGTCTTCTGCTGCTGTAGCCCATCTGCCTCAAAGTTCGACGCACTGTGCGTTCAGAGATGCTCTTCTGCCTACCTTGGTTGTAACGGGTGGCAATTTGAGTCACTGTTGCCTTTCTATCAGCTCGAACCAGTATGCCCATTCTCCTCTGACCTCTGGCATCAACAAGGCAGTTCCGGCCACAGAACTGCCGCTCACTGGATTTTTTTTCTTTTTCGGACCATTCTCTGTAAACCCTAGAGATGGTTGTGCGTGAAAATCCCAGTAGATCAGCAGTTTCTGAAATACTCAGACCAGCCCTTCTGGCACCAACAATCATGCCACGTTCAAAGGCACTCAAATCACCTTTCTTCCCCATACTGATGCTCGGTTTGAACTGCAGGAGATTGTCTTGACCATGTCTACATGCCTAAATGCACTGAGTTGCCGCCATGTGATTGGCTGATTAGAAATTAAGTCTTAACACACAGTTGGACAGGTGTACCTAATAAAGTGGCCAGTGAGTGTATATATATAATTCATGCAGTTCTTCATAGCAGAATAGCCACTGTAACATTTGCCAGCTTCTGTAAATTCATTCCCCTACCCGACATGAAATGACACATGGTTTACATATAGTTAACCATTTCATTTCATGTTTTTTTATGTCTATCACTAGTAATTAGATGAGGTTTTTTTGTGTAAAATTTTGGAGTTGTAGGTGTTAATTTAAGGGGTTAATTCATTGTACAAAATTGCGGGGACTCCCTGCAGCCTCAGTGACGTCAGCGGAATTCCCCGCAATTTTGTACAATGAATTAACCACTTAAATTAACATCTACAACTCCAAAATTTTACACAAAAACCCTCATCTAATTACTAGTGATAGACATACAAAAAAAAACATGAAATGAAATGGTTAACTATATGTAAACCATGTGTCATTTCATGTTGGGTAGGGGAATGAATTTACAGAAGCCGGCAAATGTTACAGTGGCTATTCTGCTATGAAGAACTGCATGAATTATATATATACACTCACTGGCCACTTTATTAGGTACACCTGTCCAACTGTGTGTTAAGACTTAATTTCTAATCAGCCAATCACATGGCGGCAACTCAGTGCATTTAGGCATGTAGACATGGTCAAGACAATCTCCTGCAGTTCAAACCGAGCATCAGTATGGGGAAGAAAGGTGATTTGAGTGCCTTTGAACGTGGCATGATTGTTGGTGCCAGAAGGGCTGGTCTGAGTATTTCAGAAACTGCTGATCTACTGGGATTTTCACGCACAACCATCTCTAGGGTTTACAGAGAATGGTCCGAAAAAGAAAAAAAATCCAGTGAGCGGCAGTTCTGTGGCCGGAAATGCCTTGTTGATGCCAGAGGTCAGAGGAGAATGGGCAGACTGGTTCGAGCTGATAGAAAGGCAACAGTGACTCAAATTGCCACCCGTTACAACCAAGGTAGGCAGAAGAGCATCTCTGAACGCACAGTGCGTCGAACTTTGAGGCAGATGGGCTACAGCAGCAGAAGACCACACTGGGTACCACTCCTCTCAGCTAAGAACAGGAAACTGAGGCTACAATTTGCACAAGCTCATCGAAATTGGACAGTAGAAGATTGGAAAAACTTTGCCTGGTCTGATGAGTCTCGATTTCTGCTGCGACATTCGGATGGTAGGGTCAGAATTTGGCGTAAACAACATGAAAGCATGGATCCATCCTGCCTTGTATCAACGGTTCAGGCTGGTGGTGGTGGTGTCATGGTGTGGGGAATTTTTTCTTGGCACTCTTTGGGCCCCTTGGTACCAATTGAGCATCGTTGCAACGCCACAGCCTACCTGAGTATTGTTGCTGACCATGTCCATCCCTTTATGACCACAATGTACCCAACATCTGATGGCTACTTTCAGCAGGATAATGCGCCATGTCATAAAGCTCGAATCATCTCAGATTGGTTTCTTGAACATGACAATGAGTTCACTGTACTCAAATGGCCTCCTCAGTCACCAGATCTCAATCCAATAGAGCATCTTTGGGATGTGGTGGAACGGGAGATTCGCATCAGGGATGTGCAGCCGACAAATCTGCGCCAACTGTGTGATGCCATCATGTCAATATGGTCCAAAATCTCAGGAATGCTTCCAGCACCTTGTTGAATCTCTGCCACGAAGAATTGAGGCAGTTCTGAAGGCAAAAGGGGGTCCAACCCGTTACTAGCATGGTGTACCTAATAAAGTGGCCAGTGAGTGTATATATATATATATATATATATATATATAGTATATGTGTCAATATCTATTCTTTCGTTTCTTTATTTAACCTGTCAGTGTGATTTTACTGTATTGCTAAATGAATTGCCGGCTTTTTGTAAGGGACACCGGGTGCGATTTTATCGCAACTTACATATCTGGTCCATTTGTAATCCGATTTTTTATCGCCCCATAGACTTGCATTGGCGAGTCCGATCCGAAAATCGGTGACAATCGCAGCATGCTGCGATTGTCTCGGTCCGAGGAAACGTTCAGAAAAAAAATTGGTTTATGGGAGCTGCCCCATAGAATAACATTGGGACGAATGCAATGCGATTTTTTATCGCATTGCATTCGTCCGATTTAATCGCTAGTGTGACTCTGGCCTTACCTGAATAATCACTGATCCAGTATCTTGCAATACTTATGTAGAACATTCAAGCTGTTAAACTTGCATTGACACTTCGCCTATTAGCCCATGCTTATTGCAGGGCCTCACAGGCCACAATAGCTGACTAATTTAAAAGCCATACTTGGCATCAGGCTGTTATTGCTATCTCGGGGTGTCAATAGGCTTAAAGAGAAAGCACCTCCCACAAATAACCATCTAGGTAATGATATCAAAATTGACAGTGCTATCTAATTAGTTATTGGATATATTGCCTATCGCGGCTGGGTGTCTGCCTGATGTTAGTGATAGCTCTGCTTGGGGGCTGGCACCATCATCATGCTATACATCAATGGTGGTTTGTGGGAAGTCAATTCCTGCAGCGCCAGTGCACATACAGTGGGTACAGAAAGTATTCAGACCCCTATAAATTTTTCACTCTTGCAAATCCTGGAGAGGATTTGCAAGGAAGAATGGCAGAGAATCCCCAAATCCACGTGTGTAAAACTTATTGTATCATTCCCAAGAAGATTCATGACTGTACTAGCTCAAAAGGGTGCTTCTACTCAATACTGAGCAAAGGGTTTGAATGCTTATGTCAATGTGATATTTCAGTTTTTCTTTTTTTAACAAATTTGCAAAAAATTCTACATTTGTTTTTTTTTCTGTCAAGATGAGGTGCAGAGTGTACATTAATGAGAAAAAAATGAACTTTTTTTAAAATTTACCAAATGGCTGCAATGAAATCAAATTTAAAGGGGTCTGAATACTTTCCATATCTACAGTACCTCCAGTGATCCAGCAGTCCGGGAAAGGAATACTGTATTTTTCAGACTGTAAGATGCATAAAGGACGCACCTAGGTTTTAGAGGAGGAAATTAGGAAAAAAAATTGAAGCAAAAAATGTGGTCAATTCTGTACTTAATATCCCCTGTCCTGGTATATATGGTCACCACATCCCCATCCTGATACACATGGCCCCCTCATCCCTACTTTGGTATGCATTGCTTACTCATCCCTACCCTGTTATACATGGCTCCTCATCCCTACCCTGGTATGCATGGCCCTCTCATCCCTATCCTGGTATGTATGCCCTCATCGATATCCTGGTGTGCATGGCCCCCTTATTCCTATTCTGGTGTGCATGGCCCTCATCCCCATCCTGGTAGGATGCCCCCCTCATCCCTATCCTGGCAGAAATGATCACCCTCATCCCTATCCTGGTATGCATGGCCCCCATCTCGTCCTAGTATGCATGGCCCCATCCCTCTCCTGGTATGCAGGACCCCATCTGTATCCTGGTATGATTGGCCCCCACCCCCATCCTGGTATGCATGACCCCATCAGAAAACATTAAAAAAACAACATTACACTTACCTTCCCGGCACTCCCTAGCAGCGTCCTGTTCCAATACCAGCAACTGCTTTATGCTTGTAAGCAGTGCATGGCAGGGATGTCAGGCGCTGCTTGCAAGCCGAAAGGCAGCTGCCAGAATACTCAGTGCTATGCTCGCCGGGACTGTGAGCGCAAAGCAGTGAGTATTCATTGCTCTCTAGCGAGCACAGTGTCATCCGAAGCCTTCCTGCAGCTGCCAGCGGTCACGTGTGCCGATACTTAAGACAAAGGAATATTCATGGAATGGGGAGAATAATCATTTCTCTTAAGTATCGGCACACATGAATGCCGGCAGCTGCAGGAAGTCTCCGGCTGACTCTGCTCGCTAAAGAACAACAAATACAGTCCCAGCGAACACAGTCCCGGCGTGCCGAGAGTTGAGTATTCCGGCAGCTGCCCTTTGGCTTTCAAGCAGCGCATTACATCCCTGCCATGCACTGCTGACAAGCATTAAGCAGCTTCTGGCATTGGAGCAGGACGCTGCGAGGGAGCGCAGGGAAGGTAAGTGTAATGGTTTGGTTTTTTAATGTTTTCTGATGAGGCCATGCATACCAGGACCGGGATGGGGGTCAATCATACCAGTAAAAGGAAAGGATGGGACCAATCATACCAGGACCAGGATGGGGGCCAATCATACCAGGATACCATTAACCCCTTCCCAACCTGTGACACCACGTAGGTGTCATGAAAGTCGGTGCCAATCCGACCTGTGACACCTATGTGGCGTCATGGGGAGATCGCGTTCCTGCGGGTCGGGTGACCGGGGTCACTCATTAAATTGTCACCCGACCTGCAGGTACATGGGGACTTGAACTTCACCCCAGGGGGTGGCTTTGCCCCCCCGTGACTGCAATTTCTCTGATTGGCTGTTGAAAGTGAAACAGCCAATCAGACAAATTGTAATTTTTCACCAATGAAACTTGGTGACATATTACAATCAAGCCATGGCCGATGCTGCAATGTCATCGGCCATGGCTGGAGACCGTGATCTGCCACTGCCACCAACTGATGGCGGTGATCTGCCACCGACTCACAACGGCAGTCTGCCGCCGCCATCAGTATTTGCTCCGCTCTCCCTCGGTACTTCCCGAGTCCCGGTGTCCCTTCATCTTTAGGCCTTCCCCCATGGGCGCCACCATCTTCTAAAATGGTGGGCGCATTCGCAATGTGCCCGCCGAGATCTGCTGGCCGGCACCTGGCAGATTCATTTTGATCACTGATCCTATCACAGTGATCAAAATAAAAAAGTAAATAAACCCCTCTATCACTCCCATAGGTGGGGAGAAATAATGAAATGAAGATATTTTTATTTTTCCGTTGGGGTTGAAATTAGAGTTAGGGTGTGGATTAGGGTTAGGGGTGTGTTGGGGTTAGGGTTGAGATTAGGGTTATGGTTAGGGTTGTGATTAGGGTTAGGGGTCTGTTGGGGTTAGGGTTGAGATTAGAGTTAGGGATGTGTTTGGGTTATGGTTGGAGTTAGAATTGAGGGGTTTCCACTGTTCAGGCACATCAGGGGCTCTCCAAAAGTGACATGGCGCCACTTGATTCCAGCCAATTTTGCGTTCAAAAAGTCAAATGTGCTCCCTCCCTTCCGAGCCCCGACGTGTGCCCAAACAGCATATGAGGCATCAGCGTACTCAGGAAAAATTGCACAACAACTTCGGGGGTCTAATTTCTGTTGCCCTTGGGAAAATAAAAAAAAATGGGGGGCTAAAAAATTATTTTTGTGAAAAAAAAAAGGATTTTTTTATTTTCACTGCTCTGCGTTCTAAACTTCTTTGATACTCTTGGGGGTTCGAAGTTCTCACCACACATCTAGATAAGTTGCGTGGGGGGTCTAGTATCCAAAATGGGGCCACGTGTGGGGCGCTTCTACTGTTTCGGCACATCAGGGGCTCTGCAAACGTAGCATGATGCCCTCAGACCATTCCATCAAAGTCTGCATTTGAAAACATTACTACTTCCCTTCTGAGCCCTGACGTGTGCCCAAACAGTGGTCCCCCCACACATATGGGGTATCAGCATACTCAGGACAAACTGAAAAACAACTTTTGGGGTCCAATTTCTCCTGTTACCCTTGTGAAAATAAAAAATTGCGAGCTAAAAAATCATTTTTTGAGGGAAAAAATGATTATTTTCATGGCTCTGCGTTATAAAGTTCTGTGAAGCACTTGGGGGTTCAAAGTACTCACCACACATCTAGATAAGTTCCTGGGGGGTCTAGTTTACAAAATGGCGTCACTTGTGGGGGAGCTCCAATGTTTAGGCACACATGGCCTTTCCATACGCGACATGGTGTCCGCCAACGATTGGAGCTAATTTTTAATTCAAAAAGTCAAATGGCGCTCCTTCCCTTTTGAGCCCTGCCGTGCGCCCAAACAGTGGTTCCCCCCACATATGGGGTTTCAGCATACTCAGGACAAATTGGAGTCCTTTTGTTGCTAAAAGATCATTTTTGTGACTAAAAAGTTAAATGTTCATTTTTTCCATCCATGTTGCTTCTGCTGCTGTGAAACACCTGAAGGGTTAATAAACTTCTTGAATGTAGTTTTGATCAGCTTGAGGGGTGCAGATTTTAGAATGGTGTCACTTTTGGGTATTTTCAGCCATATAGACCCCTTCAAACTGACTTCAAATGTGAGGTGGTCCCTAAAAAAATGGTTTTGTAAATTTTGTTGTAAAAATGAGAAATTGCTGGTCAACTTTTAACCCTTATAACTTCCTAACAAAAAAAAATTGTTTCCAAAATTGTGCTGATATAAAGTAGACATGTGGAAAATGTTATTTATTAACTATTTTGGGTCACATAACTCTGGTTTAACAGAATAAAAATTCAAAATTGCAACATTTTCACCAAATTTCTGATTTTTTTCACAAATAAACGCAAAAATCATTGACCTAAATTTACTACTAACATGAAGCCCAGTATATCACGAAAAAACAAACTCAGAATTGCTAGGATCCATTGAAGCGTTCCTGAGTTATTACCTCATAAAGGGACACTGGTCAGAATTGCAAAAAAAGGCCAGGTCATTAAGGTCAGAATAGGCTTGGTCATGAAGGGGTTAAATAGAAATGAATATTCATTGCTTATGGGCTAGGAATGCATTGAATATTCATTTCTCTTTAGCAGCAGGCCCAGGAGTTAACCGCAGCCACCGACTCCTGCCTCTGTGACCCGCTGTTCCACCGAAACTGCTCCCTCACATCCCCACCACATCTAGAGCAGGTGCATCGGACTATAAGATGCACCTCCCATTTTTCTCCACATTTTTGGAGGAAAAAAGTGCCCCTTATAGTCCGAAAAATACGTTACCTCAACTCTAATACTGCGCACTCTGACACTAGGCACCAGAGTGATGTCATTAAGGGGTGCCAGGGCATGTTTCCTTCAGCTTGCTTTGTGCTGTTAAGACGATGTCTCAGTAGCTTTGCTGCCCCACGGTCAAAAGGTGTCTGTCTCATGGGCCACATATTTAAGATATCTGGTGTATAGGATCAAGCTGTATAGAGATGCTGTATAGAGTCAGATTGTATCAATGTTGCATAGGGTCAGGTTGTTGTGCTCTTTGAGGTGGGGCTTTTGGGATGACAGTATGGTATCAAGTGCAAATGACTTTCTCATGCCACAAATCTTCATATGAGCAGCTTAGTGAATTCTCTTATTTCTTTTCACAAATGGTGACTGAGTACATGAGATCTGGTATTAGCACAAAGCTCTGTGGAGTTGCTAAGTAACAGTATATAACTCTAATTATGCAGCAGATACAAAGATCAGCTCTGGTAAATGTATGGCAGGAGGTGTGTGCAAGATATACAATGCCAGTATACCTGGTGCTTACACATGTACGAGGTAATGAGATCATTAATGTGTGAAGCACTTCATATCAAATTGTGACGCTAGTCACAACCCATGGCTAGACCATGAATCAGCACAAGCAGATGTTCCGGGGTCAGTACCAAAAGATCATGTAAACCAAGGGCAAATACAAAGTCGCAAGTAAGGTTTCATGCCAGGGTCAGAATGCCAGAGAAATAGTGGATAAGGGGCAATAACAATCGGGTAATCTGAACACAGTCCAAAGGTCAGCAGCAGAATATCACATGCAAAGGGGCAATAAAAAATGGGTAGTCTGAACACGGTCCAAAGGTCAGCAACGGAATATCAGATGCAAAGGGGCAATAACAAATGGGTAGTCTGAACATGGTTGAAAGGTCAGCAACAGAATATCAGATGCAAAGGGGCAATAACAAACGAGTAGTCTGAACACAGTCAAAAGGTCACCTGCGGAATATCAGATGCAAAGGGGCAATAAACAGGTAGCCTGAACACGGTCTAAAGGTCAGCAGCAGAAGATCTGAATTTACAGCACAGGCTACAGGTGAACACACCAGACAGCACAAGCTTAGAACAGGCTTTACCAAGAACATGGAGCACCTGTGGAAATCTCTGCACCTTTCAGTCAGATAGGTCAACCGAGCTGTCAATCAAAGCACTGACAACTCAGCATGCCCCAGCACTGGATAGGATGATAGAGCTGTCCATCAGAGTCCCAGACACTCTGAGCAGAGGAATCATGACACAAACTATACGCTCATAGATTCCTTAAAAATAGGCCTATATTTATAGAGCACTAATACATGTGGCTCTATGTTCATGGAGCCCCTGAATAATACAACAGAGACTTTCTAGCATCTTGGGTTATGGATCACTGATATTTGTGATATTAGTATTATGGAATTTTAACACTCAGGATTATGAAAGATTGAAATATACTGGTTCATATCAATGTCACGATGATATGGAAACACTCCAGTGACTATAGAAAACTGCATTACAGTAAACATCATAAAGCATAACAAGAAAAGGCTAAGCAACATCCAACTTTTCACTTGGCATCCCCATTCCATTCAAATGTAATTATATACCTGCTCCAAGTTAAGGTAAAAATATACTTTGTTGCCAAGACACATTAAAAAAGATACAACTAGGATACATGCCCAACTAATTTTAGTCCCTCTTTATAGACAGATCAAACCACTAACTTAAAACACCACTACATTGTTGTTTTTTTTATTTCAGTGCTGGAGTGATACGACTAATCTACATTCCTTGACGCTAGTATTATATTATACCAGCAGCTCTGTCTTCAGCTCTTCCCGGCGCCACTCAGGTCCAGTGCCACCGTCTTGTAACCGCAACTTCTGATCAGAAGACGGTGGTAGCGGTCACAAGCTGTTAATGTAAGTCTGAGAGCCACATTCCAACTCTCATAAAATTACATTGAGTTGTGACTTCCAGATTGATCAAGAAAACTGCAGCAATCCAACAGGTCACAAATTGCTGGAGACTGACCACAGCAGCGCCAAAAAAGAAGATGAAGATGGTGGCTGGTAAGTATAAGACTAGAGCAGGGAACTTAGATTAATAGCATCACTCCAGCACTGAAATTAAAAAAAGCTGATCTGGTGCTTTAATTCAGACCCCAGACAAGACACCTAAATGTATTTAGACTCCAGACAAGATCACAAAATTCATTCAGATCATAAATTCTTTCTGGTTCCTTAATTCATCCAAACCCTAAAATTAAAATCTCAAAATCAAAACGCAGCTTAAATCCCCAAATTATCCAACGTCAGACCAGATCCTTAAATGTCTGCAAGTTCTTAAATTTAACCTGACCCCAAATCTGATCGCTTAGATAACACCCTTAAATTACTCAGTCCCCAAAATTGTCAGACCTCATGCCTTTGAAGAGACTAGAAAATAGGTCAGACTTAAGGCCCTGTCACACACAGCGATCTCGCTAGCGAGATAGCTGATTTTGTGACACCACAGCGATTTCGCCAGCAAGATCGCTGTGTGTGACGGGTATCCGTGACCGGCCCCCCTGCTGGGTATCGCTGATCACGCTCGATCGGCCTAGGCCATTTTTTGATCGCTGGTCTCCCGCTGGCCAGCGCGCATCGCTGCGTGTGGCAGTGAGAGACCAGCGATCAGCGACGCTGGTTTCTAATGTAAACATGGGGTATCCAGGAGCCGCGACTCTTGGATACCCGCTGTTTACCTTGAAAACCGGCGTACACACTGGTTTCCAAGGTAAACAGCGGGTATCCAGGAACTGCGCGGCTCTTAGATACCCGATGTTTACCTTGGAAACCAGCGTGTACGTCGGTTTCCAAGGTAAACAGCGGGTATCCAAGAGCCTCGGCTCCTGGATACCCCATGTTTACATTAGAAACCAGCTTGCTCACTGGTGCTGATCAATGGAGGGGCTGTCTATGTGACAGATCACCAGCGATCAGCTTAACGATGTCCCAGCGATCCCATCCATGTCGGATCGTTGGTGGGACAGCTGGGACATCGTTATGTGTAACGGGGCCTTTATATATGATTTCAGACTCCAGGCCAGTCCCCTAAATTATTATATATTAGACACCTAAATTATCATATCTCCAGCCCAGATCACAATTCAATATGCTTACCATCCTCAGGTCTTGGTCTTCTTTACTCTAAAGCACCATGTAGGTGATTATTCTGACATTGGACAGTATCTGGAGGGTGTGTTCCTTAAGGCCTGTATTTTTTTTAAATCAGATTTTCATCATCTTTTGGTCAGTGTGTCAATTTTTACCATGAGTGTTTCATTGTTTTTTCTCATCTTCAACCAAAAACGATGGAGGTTTCTCAAGCTTCTCCTATCAAACAAACATGAAAAAACGACAGCAGTAAGATGTCATCCGTGTGCTGTCCGAGCTTCTCACAAAGCTATAAATTTAAATGGGGAGTTTGATCCATGACTAGGATAAAAAAAAGGTCATGTCTTTGATTTAGTTTTTTTGTGGATCTCTCCATTTTACACCCCCCATAACAAAAGATATGTGACCAGCCACATAAACAATAATGGGTATATGTGCTATCCATGAATAAAACAGATGGAACCTGTAGATGAAAAACTTATGTCTGAATGAGGCTTAAATTTATAAGATATTTGTAATGGATCCTGTATATTATGATCTATACTGTTATGATATGGTTATCACATTGATGTCATGACCTCGTGGTATTGTTCACGTCATATAGCATCTTCTGTGGAGCCCTCAAGTTCTGATATAAATACATTTAAGTTTATTGCAGACTTTGTCAACTTATTAAAACAATTATGGTTCGTTCTCAAAACCCAAAATACAAGTTAATGTAAACCTATATGGATTATTTTTGTGATGTGTTCTCAGTGTTTACCCAGTGGAGGTCTTCTCCACTCTAAACCCTTGTGTTACACTCAACAAAGGCAAATATTCAGAATTGAGAGTCCTCAGTGGTTGATACCTTTTAATGGCTAACTGAAAAGATGGTAACACATTGCAAGCTTTCGAGACTACTCAGGTCTCTTCATCAGGCTAGACTAATACAAAATTTGAAGAGTCACATGTTACCATCTTTTCAGTTAGCCATTAAAAGGTATCAACCACTGAGGACTCACAATTCTGAATATTTTTCTATCTACTGGCTAACACGGTACAAAGATATACATCTTTCCTGACTCAACAAAGGCAAAACTGAACCATATACAGATATGTTTTTTGTTAGGTGGACTGAGACTGGTATGATGTTTAGATATGATTAGTGTAATATATGCATAATTGTGGTTGTGGGTCACCGCTTATCAAATGCTCATGTAGAGTATGTTGGGTTTTTTTGTAGGAGGGGAGGGTTAAATCCCTACTTGGATCTTATCTCAAAACCTCTTTTTGATTGGCCAGTGTTTCTTATTTCTTTGCTCAGATTTTCAGATTTTTGTTCTGTCCTCTTTGTAGGATAACAGTCGAAGAGTGGATAATGTCCTCAAGTTGTGGATAATTGAAGCTCGTGACCTTCCCCCCAAGAAGCGCTATTACTGCGAGCTCTGCCTGGATGACATTTTGTATGCCCGTACCACCAGCAAAGCCCGGGGTGAGACCGTTTTCTGGGGGGAGCATTTTGAGTTTAACAACCTGCCGGCTGTTCGGAACCTTCGCCTCCACCTGTATAAGGACACAGATAAAAAGAGGCGCAAAGAGAAGAGCAACTATGTAGGCATGGTGAACGTGCCCATCGCCAGCATCAGCGGACGCCATTTTGTGGAGCAGTGGTACCCAGTCTCCCAGCCCACTTCCTACAAAGGAAAGAGCAGCTGTCCCTCCATCCGCCTAAAGTCACGATACCAAACTATGAGCATTCTCCCCATGGAGCTGTATAAGGAATTTGCAGAATATGTGACCAACAACTACCGGATGTTGTGTGCTGTGCTGGAGCCAGTGCTGAGCGTGAAGAGCAAAGAGGAGGTGGCCTGTGCGTTGGTACATATATTACAGAGCACGGGGAAGGCTAAGGTATACAGACTTACACATGTTTGCATGTACTTATGTGTCAGAACTGGGAATAGGAGTTGCATGATAGATGGTAAGTTGGTTACATGGTATTAAGATAAGTCTGGCCCAAGTGGTGTCTTAATTAGTGACACATAAAGGAGATTGAGGAGTCCTATAGAAAGGATCCAAGTAGGTCCTCGTTATATTGATGAGTCTTGCCATCCAGAGCAGAAGAACCTGGTGTCCTCTCCACATCCCCAAACCATTTTAATAATTCTTGGGACAATTCACCCCAAGCTTGTTTGATAATAATGCTTTATCAATGCTGCACAATAGCAATAGGACCCATACCATGATAGGCATCCTTACTGCAAGAGCCCTACTGTAGGTGCATGGTCTGCCTTTATAGTACATTCCTATAGTGTTCCTTTAAATTATGTAGGTCACCAGCAAAGCACTTATATATATATGTACATACATACAGCTCTGGCAAAAATTAAGAGACCACTTTCAAATGTTCAGTTTGTCTGATTTTTCTCTTTATAGGTATATTTTTGAGTAAAATATAAATTGTTCTTTTAACTTCTGACAACATGTCTCTGAATTTCCAAGCAATAAATTTTGTATTTTTTTTCTGACATCAAATAATGCAAAGAGAACAAGTTCATAATCATTTAGAAACAACAATACTAATGTTTTAACTCAGGAAGAGTTCTGAAATCAGTATTTCGTGGAATAATCATGATTTTTAAAAACAGCTTTCATGTGTCTTGGCATGCTTTCCACTAGTCTTTCACACTGCTTCTGGCTCAAAAATTTAAGCAGTTCTTTGATGGCTTGTGACTATCCATTATCCTCTTGATTACATTCCAGATGTTTTCAATGGGGTTCAGGTCTGGAGAATGGGCTGCCCATGACAGGGTTTTGATGTGGCGGTCTCTTAATTTTTTCCAGAGCTATATACCGTATATACTCGTGTATAAGCCGAGTTTTTCAGCCCCTTTTTTGGGCTGAAAAACCCTCAGCTTATACATGAGTCATACAGCTGAAAGCCAGCGAGGGAGGGGGAGTAGGAGACATGATGGTCACCCTCCTGGCGACTGCATATCCGGCTCTACTACATCTCAATCCCGGCGTCTGTATCTCCCTTCCTGTCTTCCTGTGCGGTCACATGGTACCGCTCATTAAAGTCATGAATATGGACGTGTCTCCACTCTCACTATTAATGACTTTAATGAGCGGTACCATTTGACCGCACAGGAAGAAGACAGGAAGGGAGATACAGATTCTGGGACTAAGATGTAGCAGAGCTGGATATGCAAACGCCAGGATGTTGAGTAGCAGTGGGGGAGGGTGAGCCAGCCATGACATAAAGATGCCATAAGGAGAGGTGAGTATGTCATTTTTTTTTTAAATCGCAGCAGCAGCATTATTATATGGGGCATATATGGAGCATGTTATGGGCCACCAATAACCTTTGTGCAGCATTATATGGGGCATATGTATTAATATGGAGCATGTTATAGGCCACCGATATCCTTTGTGCAGCATTATTATATGGGGCATATATTAATATGGAGCATGTTATTGGCCACCATTATCCTTTGTGCAGCATTATATGGGGCATATATTAATATGGAGAATGTTATGGGCCACCATTAACCTTTGTGCAGCATTATATGTGGCATATATTAATATGGAGCATGTTGCATTTCCCACCCTCGGCTTATACTTGAGTCAATAAGTTTTCCCAGTTTTTGTTGCAAAATTGGGGGGTTGGCTTATACTCTGGTCAGCTTATACATGAGTATATACGGTATATATATTATTCACCATTTTAACAGATTCTTAGCAAAAAGGTGCAGGAACCATGGCAAATGACTATAATGCCAAAGTAAAGTAGTACTGGTGGGGTTGAAGTGAATTTTTTTTTATTTTTATTTTATTTCTTGAATCTGAGTCTGAGATTTAGGTTTTTAGTCTGCAGAGTGGAACATACAGTAAGCACTTTTTATAAAATGTATTTGTGAAATAGATTGATGTGTAGTTTTGTGGAAGAAGATTTAGTATATTATGTAATGAAAACCCTTGCTCATTTTGGGCTTAGGAGTCTAGTAGGGGATCCTCCTGTAGACTCTCAGCCACTGATTAGGACCATCCACTGGACTCTTCTCCCAGAATCAGCAGGGATCTAAATTTAAAAAAATATAGGTTATACTAAATATTTTCTCACAAGCCCCTATATTAGTCTAATTAGCTCCTGCTTTAGAACATGATTCCCACAGATAGGATAGCACATGACAGGGTACCTTTGCAGTTCATTAATTTCGTTGTCCCACCTTGCTAAGGCTAAGAAAAGTAGCAATGTTGCATGTTGCCAAGATTATCCTACAGAAAGAAATGATGGCTGTAATCTAATTATTTACTAAAGGGAATACGTCAGTAGGATCAACCCCCTTAACTGTCTACATGGGCATGCAGGTCATAGAAAGTTGTATAAAATGATACATTGATATCTGCAAAAGACTAAGGGCTTGCTCATACAAGCATATAAATAAGATGAGTGCAATCCGATAAAAAAAGGATTTCACTCTGGCCAATGTTATTTAATGAGGCAGTGCATATTTTTTCTCAGCTGTATTCGGCATGAAAAAAATGACAGCATTCTGTGGTTTAACACCAAAATCGTATGAGTGCGAAAAAAAAAATTGGATACCATACAGTAAGGCATCCGATTTTTATGGATACATTGCAATTCTGTAAGATAGGAAACTATAAAGGTTCCTGTAAAAGATTAATAGCTGCTGAGTTAAAAAAAGGATTGCACACTGATAGCACACGTATGACAAGTGAGAAAAAATTGACCCACTTTTCTGGATGAGAAAATGGGACCGATTGTTATGCGCTTGTGTGGCCCCACTGTAAGGGGGTGAAGTGCAGGAAGAGCCAGAGGAGGGTTGCCTCCTCTGCTCCATGCCCGGAACCATTGAGCAGGACAGCAGAAAAGGAGCCGGGTGCAGGAAGAGAGCCGAGCAGAGAGCGGGAAAAGCGCGCATTTTCCTCAGAGCAGCCTGGGCAGCAGTCAGAAGAGGATGCGGACTCGACTGGGAGAGAGACAGAGCTCCCGTTCACAAGGCAAAGACGGGTACCATGCACAGAGACTGCAGACCATGAGTACGTGAGACCAGGTACTGCAGTGACAGCAAAGGTGCGTCCTGATCCCTGTGGAAAGACTGAGACCCGTGCAGAGGTGGAGGCCTGTATTGGGACTGTGGCTTGTATAGAAACAGGCCAGTGCAGAGACCGTGGCCTGTGACGAGACTGTGCCCTGTGTTGAGACGGTAACCTGTCTAGAGATACTGACCCTCGTGAGAAGTCCCGGTAACCGCAGCATCAGTGCAGCGCCCCTGATTGCTGTGAAAAGGCTTCACTGTAGAGTTGGATAGAAGGACTCAGAGCAGAGGGGACCTCGTTTGTCTTGTACCCCTCTGGCTCCCGCAGTAGCCCCTCAGACCCAGGCTGGGGACTGTTAAAGACCACAGAATACAGAGACTTCAGAAAACAAGCGCTGCTGGTGATTCGGCGCCAAAGTGGGAGAAGCTCGACCCTTCAATCAAGACCCCCCTTCAGACTGATAAGTTCCTTCATAGGAAAACTCAGTCTAATATTGTTTAATACTATTTATACCTTTTGACTATTTTCAGAACTTGTTCTCACATTTCCAATACTTGCACTGTTATTTTGCCAGTATTATTCCCTGTAAATAAACCTTCCTTTAACTGTTGGTCTGTCTGTTCCGTGGTGACATACGCAGCACCTGCACCTTATTACACCACCTAATCCACATTTTTCTTAAAGGAATTGTCCAGGTTTCTAATGAAAGTCTGAATTCACTCTATGTGACTAGACTTTTCAATTCTCACAGCATTCATACAAGTAAATTGCGCGAAGACGTGCTCATCTAGTCAGAATGTGGCTGAAAGTATGGATAATGCCAAAACTGGAGAATTCTGATAGAGTGTGGTTCATGTTCTGTAAGGATTCAAAAGTCTGCAGTCACAAAAAGTGACAGCAGACTCTTGTCACAAACCTGAACAATTACTTTAAATTAGCTGTTAAGCTCTATGGGCTGGACTGAAATCTCTCCAGAGCTTACTTTAAATGAAAGGGGCATTAACAGTGTATGACTGACAGTCTGCCCTCCTGCTCCACATATCTCACCTATAACTCCACCTTTCTGTCAAAATAAACCCTGGAGGCAGATTTACAGGGAGATCTGTATCCAGACCATAGATCTCAATGGCTCATTTACATAGTAACAAAAATATGGATTTCTCTGGAATAAGACATTGAATCGCAATTATTATAGTGTTATTTTATTAAATTTTCAATGACCTGCATGCCCATACAGATGGCTTAAGAGGGTTGATCGTACTGACAGAATCCCTTTAGGTGACTATGTAGAAAGGAAGTGGAAGTAGAAAACAACAAATGAAGTCATTAGAGCAATTTGCTTGGCCACCATATTATATTTTTTGTTCTGGTTTTCATAAATCTCTTCCAAGCATCTGTGTTTTACCTATGATGGGAGCTAACTATATTCTTCTCATCAGAATACCACTTTGTATAACTTGAGCTTTGATATTTGGTTCTCATTCAGAAATGTTTCTGTAAAAGTAGAGGTATTCATTAATTATTACTGAGTGTAATTGGACATCTAAAGGGTTGCCATCATTTATTTCTCCTTATTCTGATCTCAGATTTTCATCTCTTTTTACTCCAAACATTTTCCAGAAGTATAGAGAATCCTGCCATTGAATGCTGTCATAGTCCTTCATCAATGATCTTGAGCTGCTAGTCTTTCTTCTCCCATCCATTTTGTATAATACAATCCTCCCCCACAGATCCCATACATTAAAGATTGATAATGGCCTTGTTCTTATGAGCAGTTTTAATTTTTATGAATGGAAGGTGATATCTTCACATCTGTGGTTAAGAGAGCAAAACCATTTATTCTAGTTTTCTCTTTTGTGAATATATTGAAGCCATATGAATGGAGTATGAATGATACACCGTTCCTCTGAAGCCAGGCTAAGATTCCTGGGATTGCTATATGGACTGTGGAGGCAGAAAGCTGAAGTTCACTTTATCTCTATGCTGGGTTTCTCTTTTTAATATTAGTTTCTTGGGCTGAGTAGAATGAAGTTTCAAAATACCTTAATGAATATGGGCGAACTTATGGAGATTTTATTGAATCTAACCTATTAATATGGGCATACAGATTATAGAGTGCTGAAAATAGTCATACCTGTGTGCCTCATATCAGATGCCTTCTTGTTGAAAAATAATCTTTTATCTGTTTATATAAATGAGCTCTTCCAGGCTTTGGGGCGGACATTGCGTGGAAGATAACGCTGCCTCCTCAGTTCATAGGTTAGATAAGTCAAAGGGGGTGACAAATTCCCTTTAAATGCATTTATTTGGGGCTGAAAATTTTTTTCTTGCAATTGAGTTTCATTAAAAATGTACTATTTTGGATTTTTTTCAAACTTTCTTGCCCTGCACATTGCTGATGGCAGAATGAGAATATATCATTGAACTGACTTTTTCTTAGTTCCTTTTAGCTTTTTTACATACAGCTCAACTTTTTGATGCTGTCTGTTGTCCTACATCAGCTGATAGGGGGTCAAAAAGACAGATCAGGCTAGCTTCAGACTAGCGTTTTGTCCCACAGCAAATGGCCGCCGCTAAGCCCACCCCCTGCCGCGCCCCCTCCAGTCATCTAGTGTCGCACATCGCTGCATGCGATCTGCACACCCTATCTTTAGCATAGGGTGCGCTGGCCGTGCGCTAGTAGGATTTTGCGTGCGCTCCGCCCTTTTGACAGTGCGCCGACGTGCGCCGAAAGCACCATGTTGCATTTTGGCACCCTCAGAGCACCGTCAAAAGGGCGCAGCACACGCAAAATCCTACTAGCGCACGGCCAGCGCACGGTCTGCGCACCCTATGCTAAAGATAGGGTGTGTAGATCACATGCAGCGATGTGCGACACTAGGAGATGACCGGAGGGGGCGCGGCAGCGGGTGGGGCTTAGTGGCAGCTGTGCGCTGCGGGCCAAAACGCTAGTCTGAAGCTAGCCTAAGAGGTACACACTCAGAAACGGCTCACTAGCCGATTCTTCTGTTATTTATATTATTATAGCCAAAAAAAAATTCACATGTTCAAAAACAATCAATCTTTATTGGAATATACAAATGAACAACAGTATACTTAAAAATTTTTTTTAAAGGAGTTAACTGCAGAGATAACAGATAAGTAAAATTTTCTATGTTAGTCCTAGTTAGTGTAAATCAATGAGACATAAATATTACAACAAAAGATGACCCATATGGAGAAAAATCAATCAGAAAAAACCCAGATTATATTATCTGGAATAGACAGTATATTATCTCAACCAAGAGATCACATGTACATGACAACTCGTGGTTATACAAACTTTCTTGCCCTGCACATTGCTGATGACAGAATGAGAATATATCATTGAACTGACTTTCTTAGTTCCTTTTAGCTTTTTTACATGCAGCTCAAATTTTTGATGCGGTCTGTAGTCCTACGTCAGCTGACAGGAAGTCAAAAAGACAGATAAGAGTTACACACAGAACCGGCTCACTAGCCAATTCTTCTGTTATTTATAGTATTATAGCCAACAAAAGAATTCACATGTTAAAAAAAAAACAATCAATTTTTATTGGAATATACAGGAAAGATGTATATCTTTGTACCGTGTTAGCCAGAAGATAGAAGAATATTCAGAATTGAGAGTCCTTAGTGGTTCATACCTTTTAATGGCTAACTGAAAAGATGGTAACAATTTGCAAGCTTTCAAGACTACTCAGGTCTCTTCATCAGGCATTGACTAATACAAAATCTGAAGAATCACATATTTATGCACAACACAGCACAGAAAAAATGCAATAGATAAGACAAGTGACGTGAAGCAGAACTGTATTTATGGGAGAGGGATAAATATTGGACCAGTTCATAGATAAAGACTGAATGTTTTATTATCCTCTGATTGGGGTCTTCTAATGTGTTGTGATGCCCCCACAAGGTCTTAGGAACAAATTCCTTAATTGATGTAAAAAGACATAAATCCATGTGAAACATTTATTCCTGCATTGAGAGTGTCAAGGGTCGTAATGAGCTTGTACTCCCAGACTTTTCTTTCTCTCTGAGATGTGAAGTAACCTTTCAATACCAGTAATTTCATATCAATGGTGCTGTGATCAGGCATGCAAAAATGTTTTGCCACAGGTAGATCCATTCTTTTTTCTCTTATTGTGTGGCGATGAGAATTCATCCTTGTTCTCAGTTTTTGCCCTGTCTCCCCCACATACAGACCCCCAGTTGGACATTTAGTACAAATAATTAGGTACACCACATTAGATGTGATGCAGCTGAAAGTACCTGGGATCTTGTAGTCCTGATGTGAATTGGGTTTCTTTATCTTGTCCGTAGTCATTATAAATGGACAGGTTTTACATTTTTTCTGGTTGCAAGGAAAGGTTCCTGCAGCTGTTGGAGAGGACAGGGAGCTTCTGACAATGATGCTTCTTAGATTTGGGGGCTGCCTAAAACAGTAGTGGGGGGTCTGGAAAAATGGATTGTAATCGGGCATCTTTTTGTGGTAAGGGTTGTAATTTCCGCGCAGCTCCTCTTAGCACTTCCAGATTTAGATTGTAGGTGACTACTAGAGGCACCCGGTTATTTTCATCTTTAGCTTTGTAATGAAGCAGGTGATTCCTTGACATTCTGGAGGCTCTTTTAATTTGGTTTTGAATTGTTCTTGGATGGTAGCCCAGATTCAAAAAGGTCTTTTTGAGGCGACCAAGGTGTTCATCTCTATCCATGGGGTTGGAACATATATGATTGTAGCTGTTGGTTTAGCTGTAGATAATAGAGTTCTTTATGTGTTTTGGATGGAAACTGTCCCATTTAAGGTATCTTGGACGGTCAATTGGCTTCTGATACAGGGATGTCTCTATTTCATTGTTCTTTAGCTTAATGATGGTGTCCAAAAAGTTAATCTCAGTGCTGGAGTAGTTGAGTGTTAAATTGATGGTGGGATGAAATTGATTAAACTGTTTGTGGAACGTCTTTAGCTGTGGCTCAGACTCTGTCCAGATGATTAAAATATCATCAATGTAGCGGTAGTAGGCCAGAGGCCTGATGGGACATGAGGACAAAAAGTTGCTTTCAAGCTTGGCCATGAAAAGATTTGCATACTGTGGAGCCATTTTACTTCCCAAAGCTGTAACAGTCTCCTGTAGATATATCTTGTCAAATTCAAAGTAATTGTGAGTGAGGATGAATTTTATAAGTTTCACCACAGCACTTTCAATTACTGGTATTGAAAGAATACTTCACATCTCATAGAGACAGAAAAGTCTTGGAGTAGAAGCTCATGACAATCCTTGACACTCTTGATTTATGTCTTTTTACATCAATTAAGGAATTTGCTCCTAAAGCGCCTGTCACACATAGCGATCTCGCTAGCGAGATCACTGCTGAATCACAAGTTTTGTGACGCAACAGCGATCTCACCAGCGAGATCGCTGTGTGTGACACTTACCAGCGACCGCCCCCCCTGCTGGGTATCGCTGAACGTCCTGGAATGGCCAGGACATTTTTTTGATCACTGGTCTCCCGCTGGCCAGCACGCATCGCGTGTGGCAGGCGGGAGACCAGCATTCAACGAGCTGGCAACTAAGGTACACATCGGCTTTCTAAGCGGCGCGCAGCGCTTAGAAACCCGAAGTGTACCTTAGTTACCAGTGCGCTGGTGCAGGAAGCTGGTAACCAAGGTACACCTCGGGTTTCTAAGTGCCGCGCACCACTTAGAAACCCGATGTGTACCTTGATTACCAGCTCCCTGTACCAGCGCGCTGGTAACTAAGGTACACAGTGGGTAACTAAGCGACGTGCATCACTTGTTACCCGCGTGTCGCTGGTGCTGAGCGCTGGTGAAGCTGCCTGTTTGGCAGCTCACCAGCGATCATGTAGCGACACACCAGCGATCCTGACAAGGTCATATCGTCGGGATCGCTGGTGCGTCGCTATGTGTGACGGGGCCCTAAGACCTTGTGGGGGCATCACAACACATTAGGAGACCCCAATCAGAGGACAATAAAACATTCACTCCTTATCTATGAATTGGTCCAATATTTGTTTATCCCTCTCCCATAATGATAGTTCTGCTTCACGTCATTTGTCTTATCTATTGCATTTTTTCTGTGCTGTGTTATGCATAAATATGAGATTCTTCAGATTTTGTATTAGTCAATGCCTGATGAAGAGACCTGAGTAGTCTCAAAAGCTTGCAATTTGTTACCATCTTTTCAGTTAGCCATTAAAAGGTATGAACCACTGAGGACTCTCAATTCTGAATATTCTTCTATTGGAATATACAAATAAACAACAGTATACGTAAAAAAAAAATTAAAGGAGTTAAACTGCAGAGATAACAGATAAGTAAAATTTTTTATGTTAGTCCTAGGAAGTGTAAATCAATGAGACATAAATATTTTTACAAAAGATGACCCATATGGAGTAAAATCAATCAGAAAAAGCCCAAATGATATTACCTGGAATAGATAGTATATTATCTCAACCAAGAGATCACATGTACATGACAACTCCTGGTTATACAATATTTCAGTCTAAAAAAAATCAATATAGTTGCTCCGAAGTTTTAAGACTATTTAGTTACAAAATTTATAATAAGAATATTCATACAGAGTAAATGATAAAGTGCACATGCTGATAATTAAGGCCCCACCTCACATAGCGAGATCGCTGATGCGTCACCGATTTTGTGACACAACAGCGATCTCACCAGCGATCTCGCTACATGTGACACACAGCAGTGACCGGCCCCCCGCTGGATATCGCTGATCGTGCTTGAATGCCCTGGGCCATTTTTTCATTGTCGGCGTCCCGCTGGCCAGCATGCATCGCTCAGGGATGCAGGCTGGAACCGTTCAGAATAGCTGCTGTGTGACAACGCAACAGCGATCCTTACCAGTTCGTATCGTCGGGATCGCTGGTGCGTCGTTGAAGAGATCTGCCTGTTTGGCAGCTTACTAGCAACCATGTAGCGACGCACCAGCGATCCCTACCAGGTCGTATCGTCGGGATTGCTGGTGCGTCGCTATGTGAAATGGGACCCTTAGGAGCATCGTCCTGTTCATGTTAGTAAATACAGGACCAGACCAAAACTGGCAAGATAGTCATAGATCTGGGAGTGCCTGAAGGTCAAGGAGATAACAAAAGTAAAAGTGAGGGTATGTTCCCATGGTCAGTAAACACTGCGGGTTGAACGCCGTGTACATCCGCAGCATCAAACCCACAGCGGCCAGATGTTACAGCATAGTGGATGGGATTTCATGAAATCGTATCTCCACTATGCGTCCTGAGACACCTCCAGCTTCCCTGCGGAGATGCGCATGGGGCGCGTCTTTCCAAACCACAGCCTGTCTATTTATGTAGCAGAGATGCTCAGTCTCCGTTGCATAAATTACCCATAGACTTTCATTAGATGCTGTAAAACCGCATTATTTTCTTAGTCACATGCGTATTAAGTGCGGGAACGCAGCTTGCTACACATATGTACTAATTTAAATAATGTCGTACCTTGTGCAACAGCCGGAAGTTCGTGTCCACTGCAGTTCTCGCGATGAGCTGAGCTGATCGCGAGAACTGCCGTGCATGTGACTGCCGGGGACTGAGTTATCTCAAGTCATCAGCGGTCCTCTTCAAGCTCCGCTGTGTGCGAAAGACATCCAGATGTAGCAAAGCTGGATTCGTCGGACAAGATGTATACCTTCTCGGCAGACAGGTATGGAATACTGTTGATTTTTTATTTCTGTTACAGGAGAATGAGGGCTTTAGTGGAATAGGCGATGCAGTAAGTATGGTTTACTTTAATTAAGATCTATTAAAGGAGTCTGTCATTATTTCAATTAAAGGACTTTATTCTGGCTGTGTCTTTATTTACCATGTAACTATAGGATTAGTAATGGATAGGTGTCTTATAGACGCTTCTCCATTACTAAGCCGTGAGCTTGATGTCACCGGACATTACAAAGGTGACATCAACCCCACAAATATTACCCCACTTGCCACCTCTACAGGACAAGTGGGAAGAGTCGGGTAATGTGTCACAATTGGAGGATCTTTGGATGTGCCAATTGTGGGTTGGTAGCGGGCTTCTATTTTTAGGCTGGTGAGGGCCAAAATCCATGGGCCTCATTAGCCTGAGAATACCAGGCCGCAGCTGTCTGCTTTTTCCTTGGCTGGTTAACAAAAATAGGGGGACCCCACTCTTTGTTTTTTGGAGGGTTCCCACTATTTTTGCTAAACATCCAAGGTAAGCAGACTGCTGCAGCCTGGTATTATCTGGCTGGTAAGGTTCATGGACTTTGGATCCTTACCAGCCTGAAATACCATTCCCAGAAGTCTGCTTCGCTCTTAGGGGTGGTTCACATTGTGTTAGGGGCCATGCGTTGAGCGCATCCGTTACATAGCGGCACTAATGCTATGTAAAGGATGCGTTAAAGCACCCATTGGCTGCAATTATAGTAACGCATCCTAACGCATGCGTTACTTTATGACGCACCCTCGAACGTGGTCTGCAGCATTTTCGGGTGTGTCGGGTCTAGTGCACAGCGAACGGACGCGTAGCGAAATGCTACCATGCATTAGCGCATACTGTTAGCGCTAGGGCACAAAAGATGTCAAAAATTACATCAGCGTTAGCGCATCCGTTTAACGGATCCATTAAATGGATGCCCCTGATGCAATGTGAACCTAGCCTTAACAAATAAAGAGGGACCCCATGCCTGCATAACACACTGCGGGGTGGGATCTGGGGCTTCCACAATGTGCAGGTGCAATAGCCTGATGTCAGTTCTTGGGCAGCGCGCACTGCGCATTCCTGAGAACACTTGTTACAGCGCAGGCGCCGGGATTCAAATCAAGAGGAGGCAGCGACACACGGGGCATCATAATGGACAGATCGTGGGCGGCGCCGAGGCCTCGGACAGGCATGATTGATGGATGGTAAGCGACTGATAGTGGGGTACACAGCATACCTGTGGGACACATTACAGGTATGAGGCGCTAATTATAAAAGTCAATATTTTGGCATTACTAGGGGTCAGAAAAAGAAGAGCCACCTTCACAGAATGCAGCCTTAGTGCTGCTGTAGGTGGCTCTTTAACTGAAAAACTCCCTGGGGGGTGACAGGTTCCCCTTTAAGTCACATGCTGTCCATTTCCTTGTGATCCTCCTTGAGATGGTTTTACTCCTTCAATGGAGTCCAGCTGTGCTTAAACTGATAGGACTTGATTTGGTAAGGCACACACCTGTCTATATAAGACCTCACAGCTCACAGTGCATGTCAGACCAAATGAGAATCATGAGGTCAAAGGAACTGGCTGAGGAGCTCAGAGACAGAATTGTGGCAAGGCACATATCTAGCCAAGGTTACAAAAGAATGCAGTACTCAAGGTTCCTAGGAGCACAGTGGCCTCTATAATCCTTAAATGGAAGACATTTGGAACCACCAGAAGTCTTCCTAGACCTGGTCGTCCAGCCAAACTGAGCAATTGTGGGAGAAGAGCCTTGGTGAGAGAGGTAAAGAAGAACTCCAAGATCACTGTGACTGAGCTCCAGAGATGCAGTAGGGAGATGGGAGAAAGTTCCACAAGGTCAACTATCAATGCAGCCCTCCTCCACTCAGGTTTTTTATGGCAGAGTGGCACTAGGGAAGCCTCTCCTCAGTGCAAGATGAATGAAAGCCTGCATGGAGTTTGCTATAAAACACATGAAGAACTCCCAGACTATGAGAAAGAAGATTCTCTGGTCTGATGAGATGACAATAGACTTTTTTGGTGATAATTCGGTACGTGTGGAGAAAACCAGGCACTGCTCTTCACCTCATCACCCATCTTGCCCAAACACATTGCACAAAAAAACTTACAATTCCAAAAACTACTTGTTCTTTATCTTCCTATTGATTTCAGGGGACATCTCCCCCAACCCTGGTCCACCATCCCCCGACCTCAACCTCTACCCTACCTCATATCGAAACCTTACTAACCTTATTAACATTTGTTGCACTCCATCTTTTAATTGTGCCCCCTGGAATCCATGGTCTGTATGTAACAAACTTCCTTTCCTGCACAACTACTTTATGACCAACTTTCTTAATCTGTTGGCCCTCACTGAAACCTGGATTCATGATTATGACACTGTCTCCCCTGCTGCCATTTCCCATGGTGGCTTACAATTTCTCATTCCCCGAAACCCATAAACAGACATGGTGGTGGAGTCGGCATACTCCTGTCCCCACAATGCACCTTCCAGGTCTCCCCCCCCAATTCCATCACTCATTCCTTTCTTTTGAGGTCCACACTATCAGGCACTTCCGTCCCCTCTCATAGTAGTGGTCATATATCGCCCCACAGGCTCACCCACCCAATTCCTTGACCATTTCTCGGCCTGGCTGCCGCACTTCATGGCCTCAGAACTACCAACCCTTATTCTAAGAGACTTCAACATCCCCATTAACAGCCCCACTTCCACATCTGCATCCCAGCTTATATCACTAACCACTTCTCTAGGCCTCTCACAGCTCTCAACCTCTGAGATACACAAGGATGGTAACACCCTTGACCTGGTCTTTGTCTGGCTATGTTCAATCTTCTACCTAGATAGCTCACCGCTTCTCCTCTCTGACCACAACATTCACTCCTTCACGCCCACAATTCCTCGCTCACCCCAGCACACGCCTACCTATCACACATTCAAAAATCTACATGCCATTAACACTCATACACTTTCAGACTCCCTACGCTCATCACTGTCCCCAATCTCTTTTTCCTGTCCTGATCTGGCTGTACACCACTACAATGACACTCAGAAGCACCCTTGACCAAGTAGCTCCCCTCACCCTTAGAACCTCCAAGCACAGAGTAAAACAGCCCTGGTTCACATCGCAAACTCTATTTCTCCAGTGATGCTCTAGGAGTGCTGAACACTTATGGAGGAAAACTCACAGACTTCACCCACTTCAAATTTATGGTAAGAACCTATACCTCAAACAGACCTACTACCCCACCCTGATCTCACTATCCAGCAACCCCAAGAAACTTTTTGACACTTTTCACTCCCTCCTCAGGCTGAAAGCACAAGCCCCTATCACAGACATTTGTGCTGATGACCTGGCCTCCCACTTTATAGAGAAAATAGTATCCATCAGGAAATCCTCTCCCAGCCACCAAGTGCAGTGACTCCCATCCCTGCTTGCATTTCCCCTGGCTCACTCTCCACATTTGATCCCATCACAGAATAAGAAGTCTCCAGGCTCCTCTCTTCTCGTCCGACTACATGCACTACTGACACTATTCCCTCACATCTCCAGTCTCTCTCCAGTCGTCACAACTCACCTAACTACAATCTTTAATCTCTCCCTCTCCACTGTCATTTTCCCTTCCTCCTGCAAACACTCTATCATTGCTCCATTATTAAAGAAACCTGCCCTTGACCCATCCTGCACAAACAACTACAGACCAGTCTCCAATCTCTCCTTCATCTCTAAACTCTTGGAGCGCCTTGTCTGCTCCCGCCTTACCCGTTACCTCTCTACTCATTCCCTCCTAGACCCTTCACAGTCCGGCTTCTGCCCCCTACATTCGACAGAACCTGCACTCATCAAAGTGACCAATGACTTTCTGACAGCAAAATGGAATGGTGACCACTCTCTGCTCATTCTTATTGACCTTTCTGCAGCTTTTGACACTGTTGACCACTGTCTTCTACTCTCTAGGCTCCAGTCACTAGGCATTAAGGACACTGCCCTCTCCTGGTTTTCTTCCTATCCTTCTGACCACTCCTTCAGTGTTTTGTTCACTGGCTCCACTTCATCTCCTCTTCCTCTCACTGTTGGGGTACCTTAGGGCTCAGTCCTTTGCCCCCTTCTCTCTCTACATGGTCCCAATTGGACAGCCCATCAGCAGATTTGGCTTTCAGTACCATCTTTATGCTGATGACACACAACTATACATGTTATCCCCAGTCATTACCCCCATTGTACTACAGAACGCCAGTGACTGTCTGCTGTCTCCAACATCATGTCCGCTCTCTATCTGAAACTCACCCTCTCAAAAACCGAATTTATTCTGCTCCCGCAGTCTACTAATCTCCCCAAGTCTGATATTTCCCTATCCATGGGTGGCACCATAATAACACCCCAGCAGGAGATACACAATCTCTTGCCGCTTACACCTAAAGAACATCTCTAGAATCCGCCCTTTTCTCACCAAGGAAACAATAAAAAACCCTCACTGTCGCCTTGATCCACTCCCGCCTGGACTACTGTAATGCTGTAATTATTGGCCTCCCTCTAACTCAACTTTCCCCTCTTCAGTCCGTCCTTAATGCAGCAGCCAAGGTCATCCATCTGGCTAATCGGTACTCAGACTTATCTGCTCTTCACCAGTCATTACACTGGCTGCCCATTCACTACAGGTTCCAATTCAAAGTACTTGTTCTCACCCACAAAGCTCTCCACAGTGCGGCACCCCCTTACATCTCATTTCTGTCTACCGGTCTAGCCAATCGCTGTGCTCTGCAAATGACTTTCGACTAACCTCTGCACTAATCCGTACCTCCCACTCCTGACTACAAGACTTCTGTGCTGCGTCAATCCTCTGGAATGCTCTACCCAAAGAAATTAGGACCATCCACAACTTGCACAGCTTTAGGCACTCCCTCAAAACACATTTGTTCAGAGAGGCCTATCACGTTCCCTAATCAAAGTTATTATTTTGCTTTAATTATTGTATTGCTAACGTTTTTACTTATGACTTTTGTGTTTGAAAACGTGGTGGCAGCATCATGCTATGGGGGTGTTTTTCAGCTGCAGGGACAGGATGACTGGTTGCCATTGAAGGAAACATGAAAACTTCTTCCAGAGTGCTTTGGACATCAAACTTGGCTGAAGGTTCACCTTCCAACAAGGCAATGACCCTAAGCACACAGCTAAAATAACAATGGCATGGCTTCGGAACTCTGTCACCATTCTTGACTGGCCCAGCCAGAGCCCTGACCTAAACCCAATTGAGCATCTCTGGAGAGACCTCAAAATGGCTGTCCACCAACATTCACCATCCAACCTGATGGAACTTGAGAGGAAGAATGGCAGAGGATCCCCAAATCCAGGTGTGAAAAACTTCATTATTGCATCATTCCCAAGAAGACTCATGGTTGTACTAGCTCAAAAGGATCCTTCTATTCAATACTGAGCAAAGGGTCTGAATACTTATGACCATGTAATATTTCAGTTTTTATTTTTTAATAAATTTTCAAAAATGTCTGTTTTTTTTTTAGTCAAGATGGGGTGCAGAGTGTACATTAATGAGAAAAAAATGAACTTTTTTGAATTTACCAAATGGCTGCAATGAAACAATGAGTGAAAAATTTAAAGGGGTCTGAATACTTTCTGTACCCATTGTAGATCTCCTCACAGTGGGAAATTCATTACTGCTCATGTTACATTTATAGTCAAGCGGTGAGAGGTCTGCAGTATACATGACATAGGAGACACCAAAACTGCTTCATATACATCATATTGGAGACACTGGAGCTGGAGTATATAAATTATAGGAGACACTGGTTTTGCATCATATACATAACATAGGAGGCGCTGGAGCATATGCATTACGAAATAGACATTACGACTGGAGCATATACATGACAGGATACATTGGAGGTGAGGCATATAAATCTCATGAGACATTTGGGTCTTATGCATCACAAGAGTCTAGAGCATATACATCACAGGAGAAGCTGTGGCATATACATCACAGGAGATGCTGGGGAATATATATCACTGGAGATACTTAGGATATATATCACTGGAGATATTGGGATATACATCACTGGAAATACTGGGGGATATACATCACTGGAGACAGGGCCGGTTTTAGACAAAGTGGGACCCAGGGTGAAAGTTTAAAGTGGGGCCCCAAATGCTCACATATTGCACCCTCACACAGAAACATTTTGGTTGTATTTACATGTGCTGAGTCCAGACCATTAAACGAGAAAGATCAACAATATTGAAAACGTTTGACGCTTGGTTGAGAAAGAATGATGGGCACAGAACGATAACTAGTAGATCAATCTGTCCCCACACACAGATCACAGCTGGGGAATATACATCAAATGAGGTTCTGGGGCATATACATCACAGGAGACGCTAATACATATACATCAGAGAAGACAATGGGGGCCTGCTGTCATAGTTTTAGGTGGGACTGGAGCACAAAGCGTGCTGACTCTACATACAAAGTACATTATGGCACCGCAGTGAGTCCCCAACAAAATAACAAATACAAAAAATTTTTTGTCACAAAATACATGCATATAAGTAATAAAAATTGCTCCATAGGTGTCCATATTCTTTAAAGGTACTGTCAATAAAAAATACCAAAAGATCCATCTGATTCAAGCAACATGTCTGACCACCACCCTATTCACACTCTATGGTCATCATACATGCTCACTAATGTTCCCATAGACCCTCCAGAAGTGAATGGAGTGGTGGTCATGCATACCCAATACTGCTCCATTCTCAGAGCATGGTGTTGTAAGTTTGTTTGTCAGTGCAGCGCTGGACTGTTTGTAAAGCATAGGAATGCTCCTGCATTCCTTTGCTTTACAAGCCATCAGACTGCAAAAAGTAAAAGTCCCATAGTGGGACAAAATTAAAACAATTAAAAAATATATATATAATAAAATCACATAATATTTAAAAAATAAATGTATACTCTATACACTGTACCCATAAATAAATATTTTTATGAAAGAAATAAAAAAAAGAACACATGTTTGGTATCTCCACATCCAGAATTACCCTGACATATAAAACTGTCCTATTAGTTAATCCATTCAGTGAACACTGCAAAAAAACCAAATAAAAAAACAAGGCAAAAAACAATGCTTTATCATCATACCGCCGAACAAAAAGCGGAATAAAATCTGATCAAAAAGATGAATGTAAATAAAAATGGTATAGCTGAAAATGTCATCTTGTCCTGCAAAAAAAAGCCACCATACAGCTCCATCAGCAGAAAAATAAAAAAATTATAGCTCTCAGAATAAAGCAAAAATTATTTTTTCTATAAAAGTTTTTATTGTTTTGAAGTGCCAAAACATAAAAAAAATAACTGCGGTACTGCTGTAATCGTACTGAAGAATAAAGTTGCCTTATCACTTTTACCACACACAGAACGGCATAAAAAATGCAGCAAAAAAGCAATTCATGAATTGCTGGATTTTGTTTTTTCTGCCTCCCAAAAATTGGAATAAAAAGCAATTAAAAAATGTCGTGTCTAAAAATGGTACCAATAAAAATGTCATCTCGTCCTGCATAAAACAAGCCATCACATGACTGTGTTGACCAAAATATGGAAAAATTATAGCTCTCAAAATATGGCAATGCAAAATCTAGTTTTTGCAAAAAAAGTGTTTTTTAGTGTCTGACAGCAGCCAAATAGAAAAATCCAATATAAATCTGGTATCGCTGTAATCACACTGACCCAAAGAATAAAGTCATCTAATCATGTATACCGCACGAGGAACAGCATAAAAAATAAATTTAAACCAATTCTTCACCTGCTGTTGATTTGTTCATTCTGTTTCCCAAAAATCACAATAAGGTTCGGCTCACATTTATCCTGCTCCCTACACTGAGCGCTTCCACCTAGGTTTCTGTGTAAATCTCTGAAGTTGGAAGATTTCATATAATGAGGCAGATGGAGACACTGTGAATGCCATCTGGCATATGATCCAGCGGTGTCTGTCTTTTTCGGCGTGCATAAAAACGTGTTCTGCCACAGTTTTGTGCACTTCTGAAAAAAGGACATCGCTGAACAGAGGTAACTCCACTGCCTCATTATAGCGAATGTATCCTTCGGGGGTTTCATTTGACTCACGTAACTCAGAGATTTAGATGGAAACCCCAAAGTAAGTGCTCATCGTATAGCACAGGATAAATGTGATCCCAAATGTTATGTAAAATGTTCCCAATAAAAGGTTCAACTCAATCCACAAAAAAAGTCCCCACTCAGGTCCATCATCTGTCAGTGGAAATATAGGGGGCGCCCACGTTACTGGTAGCACAAAGGCTCTGAAAAAGTAAAATGTCTCCTCGCCTCCCAGAAGAAATTCAACAAATTCTGAACCCTAGTGTGCCTAAACCACATTTAGCATCCACATGTTTGGCATTTCTGTAGCGATTAAACCCCCCTAATTAGGGGTGCGTATCTCTAGATGCATGAGTTGGGCATAACGTGCAACAATAGTTTGCAATTTTCACTCAGCAACATCCACTGTTGCTTGTTTCTGAAAAAATCTTGAGTCAAAATCGTTACTACACCTGTAGATAAACTCACAAAGGGGTATGATTTCCAAAATGGGGTCACTTGAGGGGGGATTCTACTTTTCTAGCACTTAGGGGCTCTGTATATGGAGTCCACAAACTAGTCTAGGAAAATCTGTGCCCCAGGAGACAAATAGCGCCCTGTCCCTACCGAGTCTCGCCATGTGGCTAAACAGTACTGTACATTTATGGGAAAAATGTGATTTTTTTTTTTTTTTTACGGCTATACGTAATAAAATTCTGTGAATCACCTGGAGGTTCAAGGTGATCACCACACATCAAAATACATGACTTCAGTGGTCAAGTTTCCAAAACGGGGTGGCCAGTGAAGGATGACAGGCAAACTGCCAGAGAGACTGAGCCCACCCAGGAACGCGAGGGGCCCGCTGTTACAGAGCTACCATTCCTGACAGGCAGGGAGTTTAATCATACATAGATGAATGCTACTGGGTTGAAGGACGTGAGGGACCTGACAGGTTACCCTTATGAAAATGCAATATTTGGGGCTACAAAACTTTTTTTTTATTTTCACTCCTCAGTGTTATAAACTGAAACATCTGGGCATTCAAGGTGCTCACCACACATATAGATAAGTTCCCTCAGAGCTAGTTTCCAAAATGGTGTCACTTGTAGGGGTTTTCCACTGTTTAGGCACATCAGGGGCTCTCCAAATGCAACATAGTGTCAGTTAATTATTCCAGCAAATTTTGCATTCAAAAAGTCAAATGGTGCTCCTTCCCTTCCAAGCCCTTCCATGCTCCCAAACAGTTTTTTCCACCTACACATGAGCTATCGGCATGCTAAGGGGTTCTTTTTTTCATGTTACCCTTGTGAAAATAAAATTTGGGCCTAAAGCAAAATTTTTGTGAAAAAAAGTTAAATGTTAATTTTTTCCTTCTGCATTATAAAAATTCCTGTGAAGCACATGAAGGGTAAATAAACTTCTTGAATGTAGTTTTGGGCACCTTGAGGGGTACAGTTTTTAAAATGGTGTCACGTTTGGGTATTCTCTGTCATATAGACCTTCTCAAAGTTACTTTAAGTATGATGTGGTCCCTAAAAAAAATTATTTTGCCAATTTTGTTGAAAAAAATGAAAAATCACTGGTCAACTTTTAACCTTTCTAACAAAGCAATTATGCTTCAAGAATTGCACTGATGTAAAGTAGACATGTGAGAAATGTTGTTTTATTAACTATTTTGTGTGACATAACTCGCTGATTTAAGGGCATAAAAATTATAGGTTAAAAAAAATGGTTTGCAAATGTAATTTTTTTTCACAAATAAATGCAAGTTATATTAAAGAAATGTTACCACTACCATGAAGTACACTATCTCATGAGAAAACAGTCTCAGAAACAGCGGGATCCGTTTATTACCACATAAAGTGACACTGGACAGAATTGTAAAATTTGGCCTGGTCAGGAAAGTGAAAACAGCCTTGGGGGTAAAGGGGTTAAACTCCTTTTATCACATAGCCACTACTTTTAGACACAAATCTGATTGGTAGAGATTGTACAGCTGGCACACTAAAATATTTTTGAGATAAGGCAAGATATTTTGTCACATTAAAGCATTACTGAATTATTGAATACTTTTTAGAACGTGGAGGCTGAACTTTTAGCTGACACAAAGGTGAAGTTTTCTAGATATTGACTGAAGTATTGACTCCTCCAGCTTTGTATCTGGCTGGTTACTGCAGAGATCTCACCTGCTTCCAGTTAGCTCAAAGTACTGAACTTTTTGTGATGTCAGGTTTGATATTCCACCTTCATGATGATTCTAAAAGGTCTTTTAGTTCATCAAGTTACTAGTAAATTTTGTTTGGGTGATTAAAAAAAAAATTGGAGTAGGCAATGTCTGATGTTACATACAAGGACGTATGTCAAAAACAGTTGATAGGGTTGTTCTGGATTTGAAAAACATGTCAGCTTTCTTTCAAAAACAATGTCACGTATGTGATCAAATTGTGTCTGGTATTGCAACTTCACTCTATAGCAGTGTTCCCCAAGTCCAGTCCTCAAGAGCCACCAACAGGTCATTTTCAGGAATTCCCTTAAAATTCCACAGGTGAGATCTGCTCACCTGCACAGGCAATAATTGCACCACCTGTTGATACTAAGGAAATCCTTAGGGTGTGTGCACACGCTGTGGATTCTGCTACGGTTCCGCAGCGGATTTGGCCGCTGCGGGTCCGCAGCAGGTTTTGCTGCGGTGTACAGTACCATTATTCCCTATGGGAATAAAAAACCGCAGTGCAGATGGTGCGGATTTTTCCGCGCGGTTTTCCTGCGGTTTTGAAACCGCAGAAATAATTGACATGTCAATTCTTTCTGCGGATTCCGCTGCGGTTTGCCATCTCCTCCATTGTGGAGATGAAAAACCGCAGGGCAAAACCGCAGAGCAATCCGCAGGTAAAACCGCAGGTCTTTTGACCTGCGGATTTTACAAAATCCGTGCGGCCAAATCCGCACCCCATTCTGCAGTGTGTGCACGTAGCCAAAGGGTATGTGCACACGCTGCGGATTCTGCTGCGGATCCGCAGCGGTTTTGGCTCTGTGGGTCCGCAGCAGATTCTGCTGCGTTCTACAGTACCTTTATTTCCTATGGAAAAAAAAAAACGCTGTGCACATGCTGCGGATTTTTCCGCGGGTTACAATCTGCAGCATGTCAATTCTTTGTGTGGTTTCCGCTGCAGTTTCACACCTTATCATTATGAGGTGTGAAACCGCGGGGCAAAACCGCGGGCTAATCCGCAGATTAACCGCAGGACTTTTGTCCTGCGGATTTTTAAACAAAATCCGCACAACCTAAAAACTGCGTGTGCACTTACCCTAAGACCTGACCTGTTTGTAGCTCTTGAGGACTGGAGTTGGGGACCACTGCTCTATAGCATGATCAAAAATTCATATGATCCATAATTACCTTGTGTTAGTAACTTAGCAAGAAATCCCCATCTGTGTCACTACATACTCTTCTCAGAGAGAGAAGTGGCCAGAAATGCACAGGACAATAAATCTAATAAAAAATAACAATTTTATTAAATATAAACACAAAATTAGACATTCAGTAATGCGTGAAATAAAATTAATTCCTCTAATGTGAGGAACGCTACTGGCTAAGGACACTATTAATCACACAACTTGTAATAGTAAGTACACATTAACATGCCAAAGAGTATCCTACTCTTTAGGCTATGTGCCCACGTTGCAGAAGCAGATTTTTCAGCAAATCAGCACCCCCTGCCAGGAAAAACGCATGCGGATTTTGACGCGTTTATCATGCTTTTTTTTCCTAAGCGTTTTGTAAGCACTTTTTAAGCGTTTATGAGCACAAATAAAGTTGGGTAAAAAAAAGCTCATATGAGGTCATTTCCTAGTTCAACCCCTCTTCTCCATTTTTTTTTGTATTCAGGATGCCACAAGTGCAGCCCCAGCGGCGTCTCAGCCAAGAAAATATGCAGATTGTGCATCAAGGACCCCCATTTTTATGATCCCATTGACAGTACACAAACTGCATGTGACAGCAGCCAAACATAAAAGCCTGCTATAAATAGTAAATCAAACCCCCTTTATCACCCCCTTAGTTAGGGAAAAATAATAAAATTTAAAAAAAGTATTTATTTCCATTTTCCCATTAGGACTAGAGTTAGGGTTAGGGGTGTGTTGGGGTTGGAGTTAGAATTGGGGGGTTTCAACTGTTCAGGCACATCAGGGACCCCCCAAAAAATGACGTGGAGTCCCCCTACAAATTGAAGCCAGCAAAGGCTAGCCGCTTTGCCTTTTCTGACTACTATACAGGGAGACCCCACGCCATAAATTGTAGCCAGCAAAGGCTAAGCAGACAGCTGCGACCTGATATTAATAGCCTAGAGGGGCCATGGTTATAGGCCCCCCCAGGCTATAATATCAACCCCCAGCCGCCCTAGATTTGGCGCATCATATTTGTGTGCAAAATCTGGTGCTTAGCCCCACTCTTCCACACTGTCCTGGTGCGGTGGCAGGGGGTAATGGTGGCGCCAGCCGCCTTGAAGCCCAGGTTAGTAAAGAGGGGCGTCTATTTTAGACACCCCCATTACTAACCTACACAGAGTTACAAAAAATACACAACACCCAGATGAAAAGATTTTATTTGAAATAAAAGACACCATTTTACTTGATTCTTAATTGACTAAAAAAAAATATATACCTGTCCACGTTCCTGCGATGATCTCCCATGACAGCTGTCACATCTGCAGATGTGGCACAATGTCATGGCTGCTGCATGCTCACACTGACAGGAACACGTCCGCTCCCGGCAGCGTGAGCCTCCGAATGAGGTCACCGGACTGCATTGAACTCGCGCTGCTCCGTTGACCTCATTTATGGCCCTGCTGTACCATGAGAATTTTTCACGGTCTTCGGGTCTGTAACGAGTTCACCCAAGCAGTGCGAGCTACATTCGGGTTGAACTCGTTATACTATGAACGGGGTCGCTTTACGATCCTATTCATTGTATCGGCGGTGGCGGTTTAGAGCAGCCACATATTATGTGGCAGCTCTAAGCTTTAGATCATCGTGGGACACTCAATTAAAATGGATTCTACGGAGGGTAGGTATCTTTTGTGGTTTGTTATTTGACATTTTTCAGGTGAACGAGGGCTTCATGGTCTTGGTGAGTATGCTATTTTTTTTTTATTTTAGGTGGCGATTGGCCGGGACAGGTAAGTATAATTTATTTCTACAGGTAACCACTGGCCACCAATGAAGTTTATTTTTGGGGACAACTAATATAAATAAATAAATAAAAAAGGGGACCAAAAAACCCTCAAAATAATAATATTAAGCCATGCAAAAAAAAAACAAATATAGGGGAAAAAATATTTTTAAAAAATAAGGGGGCAGGCGCTAAAAAATATAGTGGAAAAAAATCTATGGATATATACAGTATATTGTGTTTTTTACAGCAGGAACAGTTTGATGGGAAACACTGCTCCCATCGAGCTGCTCCTGCTGCCACCAGTGAAGGGGGAACAGACATAGGCCGATAGGAATTTTAGTTGTTATGAATGAGTCACCGGAGGAGGAAAAAACAAAAATGCAAGCTAAGTCCAGAAAACCGGAGAGGTTGGTAGCTAGCGGATTGCAGACCCCTGATCCTATTCACAACAACTAACAGTAGCCGTGGAGCGTTCCTACGGTGGTCCTAGACGCCTCTTCACAGCCGGAGAACTAAATAAGCTTAAAGAAAGAAAGGGGAAATCTAAACTGCCCCAGAGCAGACCCCAAAGCAATAGACAGCCGCCAACATGTATTGTCGGTGAAAACAGATGAAAACACAAACACAGACAGAAAGACAGGCAGAGCAAACGATGGGGCCCAACTAACTAGATAGGAAAGGACAGAAAAGATGCTGGCTGCAATAAGCAAAAACCCTTTCAAAAATGTCCCAACACGTCTGATAGGAAAAACGGCCCTGAAGTCACTAGACTTCAAAATCCCTATATCAGAACTCCGATATATTCTGAAGACAAAGCAAAAGAGATTTAACCGATCAGGGACAAAAATGGAAATTCAGCAGAGCCCCAGCTGGGGCTGGCAGAACACAAAACTAAGCAAATCAGACAAAATCTCATGGAACAATAACAGAGCAAAACTTAGCTTTAGAAGACAGGAACTGAACTGGAGGCCAGAGCACAGAGCAGAGAAATCACCAGCAACCCTACAGGGCGTCGGCTGCCTTATATCCACTCAGAGATTCCGGATGTCCAATCGCAATCCACCTGTTCAGGTGACAGGTTTCTCCCATCCAAATCAGTTTCACCACCTCCTTTCACCAGCAGAGGGCGTTCATCGGACATCAAAGGTGAACGAGAAAATGAGCTCACTACAGTATCTCCCCCTTGAGGAGGAGTCACCGAACCCTCATCTACGCCACCAGGCCGATCAGGATGGGCCCGATGAAAAGCACAAACCAATCTTTCGGCATGAATATCAGATGCAGAGACCCAAAAATTATCCTCCTGGCCATAAGCCTTCCACTTAACCAAATACTGGAGTCTCCGTCTAGCCAGACGAGAATCCAGTATCTTCTCAACCTCATATTCCACATTACCTTCAACCAATACAGGGTCAGGAGGTGCCACCACAGGAACTACTGGCTCAACAAACCTCTTCAACAGAGACTTATGAAACACGTTATGGATCTTAAATGTAACAGTAAGAGCCAATCGAAAAGAGACCGGATTAAGAATCTCCAAAATCTTGTAAGGTCCAATAAATCTAGGTTTAAACTTTGGAGAAGCCACCTTCATAGAGATATTTGATGACAGCCAAACCATATCACCCACCTTAAACCGGGGACCAATGGTCCTATGCCAGTTAGAAAACCGCTGGGCCTTTTCCTGGGAGAGAGACAACTTATCCACCACTTGGTTCCAAATCTGGTGCATTCTCTCCACCACAGTGTCAACACCTGGGCAGGCAGAAGACTCCACCTGCCCTGAAGAGAATCGAGGATGAAACCCAAAGTTACAAAAAAAAGTGACATCAAAGTGGCAGAACTAGCTCTATTATTTAAAGCAAATTCGGCCAAGGGCAAAAATGAGACCCAATCATCCTGATCAGCAGAGATAAAACATCTCAAATAAGACTCCAAAGTTGGTTTGTTCTCTCCGTCTGCCCATGGGTCTGAGGGTGAAACACAGAGGAGAAGGACAACTGAATTCCCAGCTTGGAACAAAAAGTCCTCCAAAATCTAGAGACAAACTGAACTCCTCTGTCAGATACTATGTTCTCAGGAATCCCATGCAAGCGAACCACCTGTTGCAAAAACAAGGGCACCAACTCTGAGGAAGATGGCAACTTAGACAGTGGTACAAGATGGACCATCTTAGAGAATCTATCACAAATCACCCAGATAACAGTCATTATCTGAGAGACAGGCAGATCAGAAATAAAATCCATTGAAATATGGGTCCATGGCCTTCTGGGCACCGGCAAAGGCATCAACAACCCACTAGAGCGAGAACAAGGTTTAGACCGGGAGCAAGTCCCACAGGACTGCACAAAATTCCTGACATCACGAGATAAGGCGGGCCACCAAAAAGACCGACTCACCAAATCTCTAGTACCAAAAATACCTGGATGACCAGCCAATGTGGAGCAATGAACTTCAGACATTACTCTCTTCATGCACTGGTCAGGAACATACAATTTTCCAATGGGACAACGCTCAGGTGTGTCCTCCTGAAACTCTTCCAGAGCACGTCTCAAATCGGGCGAGATGGCAGAAAGAACTACCCCCTTGCCTAAGATGGTAGCAGGCTTGGTCACAATAGGAGAATCAGAAAAGAAACTCCTATAGAGGGCGTCTGCCTTGACATTCTTAGTGCCTGGAAGAAAAGAGACCACAAAATCAAAACGTGTGAAAAACAAGGCCCACCTAGCCTGTCTAGGATTCAAGCGTTTGGCCGACTCAAGGTAAATCAAATTCTTGTGGTCAGTGAGGACCACGACTTGATGTCTAGCTCCCTCCAACCAATGTCTCCACTCCTCAAATGCCCATTTCATGGCTAACAGTTCCCGATTCCCCACATCATAGTTGAGTTCAGATGGGGAGAACTTTCGGGAAAAGAAAGCACAGGGATTCATTTTAGAAGTTACCGGATCTTTTTGGGACAAAACAGCTCCTGCACCAATCTCAGAAGTGTCCACCTCTACCTGAAACGGGAGTGAGACATCAGGTTGCCGCAAAACCGGAGCAGAAGTGAACCTCCGCTTCAGCTCCTGCAAGGAAAAAACAGTCTCTGGAGACCAATTCAGCACATCAGCACCCTTCTTAGTCAAATCAGTCAATGGTTTGGCAATACCAGAAAAATTAGCTATACATTTACGATAAACAATAGCAAAACCCAAAAACTTCTGGAGGGCCTTCAAAGAAGTGGGCTGAACCCAATCATAAATGGCCTGTACCTAGGCCGGGTCCATTTCAATAGTTGTCGGAGACAACATAAATCCCAAAAATGAAATCCTCTGTACACCAAAAAGGCATTTCGACCCCTTAACATACAGGGAATTCTCCCTCAAAATCCGGAACACAGTCCGAACATGTTCCACATGAGAGTCCCAATCCCTGGAAAAGATCAAAATATCATCCAGATAGATGATCAAAAATTTATCCACAAAGTCCCGGAAAATATTCATGAAGCACTGGAAGACAGAAGGGGCATTAGTGAGCCCAAAAGGCATCACCAGGTACTCAAAATGTCCCTCCGGAGTATTAAACGCCGTCTTCCATTCATCCCCATGCTTAATGCGAATAAGATTATACACCCCCCTGAGGTCAAGCTTGGTAAACCAGCAAGCACCTTTAACTCTGGAGAATAGATCAGAAATCACAGGTATCGGATACTGATATTTAACAGTAATTTTGTTGAGGGAACGATAGTCAATACAAGGTCTTAATGAACCATCTTTCTTGGCAACGAAAAAAAACCCAGCACCCAAGGGTGAAGAGGATGGTCTAATATGACCCTTCTCCAATGACTCCTTAATATAAGATCGCATAGCCTCATGCTCGGGTACAGATAAATTGAAAAGTCGTCCCTTGGGAAATTTACACCCAAGTCTCAGCTCAATTGCACAGTCATAACTCCTATGAAGAGGTAAAGACGCTGACTTATTCTCACTAAATACATCATAAAAATCAGCCAAATAGTCATTAACATCATGCGACTGGGGAGAGGTGGAGAAAACAGGATTGTCACTAAGAGCACACTGACAACCCCAACTCACCACAGACACAGATTTCCAATCCAAAACTGGATTTGCAACCAGGGAAACCCCAGAACAATGGTATTATGCAAATTATGCAACACCAAAAATCTGCAATTTTCTTGATGGTCTGGGGCGACCCGCATTACCACCTGGGTCCAAAACTGAGGTTTATTCTTCGCCAAAGGAGTAGCATCAATACCCCTCAAAGGGATAGGCGTCCGCAGAGGTGTCATAGGAAACCCACAACGTTTAGCAAAATCCAAGTCCATCAGGTTCATAGCCGCTCCTGAATCCACAAAAGCCTTGGCGGAAAATGTGGACAGGGAGCAGATCAGAGTAATTGCCAGAAGAAACTTAGGTTGTACACCACCCACAGCAAATGTGTGTGCAAAACGTTTCTCTCGTTTAGGGCAGACAGAAATATTATGAGAGGCATCTCCACAGAAAAAACACAGCTTATTACGCCTTCTGAACTCCTGACGTTGCGCCCTAGACAAAACTCTATCATATTGCATAGGTTCAGACATTTGTTCAACAGGTGGCAACATTTCTCGTGTAATTTTACATTCACGTAAACGCCGATCAACCTGAATGGCTAATGACATAGAATCGTCAAGACCAGAGGGAACAGGAAATCCCACCATAGTATCTTTTACAGTTTCTGACAAACCCTTCCGAAAGAGAGCTGCCAAGGCACCATCATTCCAGGTAGTAAGGACCGCCCACTTTCAGAATTTTTGACAGTACAACTCTGCAGAATCCTGACCCTGGCTCAATGCCAACAGGGCTTTTCAGCTTGATCAATAGCATTAGGTTCATCATACAACAACCCCAAGGCTTGAAAAAATGCGTCCACATTAGTTAGAATAGGATCATCAGGTGTCAAAGAAAACGCCCAATCCTGGGGATCGCCACGCAGCAAAGAGATGACAATTTTAACCTGCTGCGCAGAGCTCCCCGGTGAGCTAGGCTTCAAGGCAAGAAATAATTTACAATTATTCTTAAAATTCAAAAATTTAGACCAATCCCCAAAAAACACATCAGGAGTAGGGATCTTTGGTTCAGCAGCATGTGAATGAGCAAGATAGACGGAAATTCCCCGCATTTCAGCAGCGAGCTGCTCCACACGATCAGACAAATGCTTAATCTCCATTAAGAAAAAATTCCTCCTACGGCCCTAGAGAAAAAAAGGAAAAAATATACTTTAAAAAAAAAAAAAAAAATTCTGACACTTTTTTCTTTTTTTTTTTTACAATTCTTTCCTGCTATTGAGTACCCTAGAATCTGCGGTACGACTGGTGATTCTGTTATGAATGAGTCACCGGAGGAGGAAAAACAAAAATGCAAGCTAAGTCCAGAAAACCGGAGAGGTTGGTAGCTAGCGGATTGCAGACCCCTGATCCTATTCATAACTAACAGTAGCCGTGGAGCGTTCCTACGGTGGTCTTAGACGCCTCTTCACAGCCGGAGAACTAAATAAGCTTAAAGAAAGAAAGGGGAAATCTAAACTGCCCCAGAGCAGACCCCAAAGCAATAGACAGCCCCCAACATGTATTGTCGGTGAAAACAGATGAAAACACAAACACAGACAGAAAGACAGGCAGAACAAACGATGGGGCCCAACTAACTAGATAGGAAAGGACAGAAAAGATGCTGGCTGCAATCCGCAAAAACCCTACCAAAAATGTCCCAACACGTCTGATAGGAAAAACGGCCCTGATGTCACTAGACTTCAAAATCTCTATATCAGCACTCCGATATATTCTGAAGACAGAGCAAAAGAGATTTAACCGATCAGGGACAAAAATGGAAATTCAGCAGAGCCCCAGCCTGGCAGAACACAAAACTAAGCAAATCAGACAAAATCTCATGGAACAATAACAGAGCAAAACTTAGCTTTAGAAGACAGGAACTGAACTGGAGGCCAGAGCTCAGAGCAGAGAAATCACCAGCAACCCTACAGGGCGTCAGCTGCCTTATATTCACTCACAGATTCCGGATGTCCAATCGCAATCCACCTGTTCAGGTGACAGGTTTAACCCATCCAAATCAGTTTCACCACCTCCTTTCACCAGCAGAGGGAGTTCATCGGACATCAAAGGTGAACGAGAAAATGAGCTCACAACATTTAGTCTCATCGGTCTTTGTCTGCAAGTTACACACATACACCACACACAGACACACACATAGACACACACATACATACACTTATCATGAACGGCACATCCAGCATCATGCGGTCATACCATTCCATGCTAGCAGCCATCATCCAGGAAGACAGGAATGATCTGGGATTCTCGTCTTCCTGGTTTATGGGATGCTCATGGGATGGCAGGAACGCTTCCCATTATGTCACTTCCCATTTGCTGCGGTTATGATTTACAAAACATCTGCAAATGCGCTTGAAATCCGCAAACATTTTTCATATTTGCAGATTCCAAGCGTTCCAATGCAAGTCTACGGCGGTGGAATCGCCGCGATTCCGCAAAATTAATGAACATGCTGCGTATTTTTCCACAATGCGATTCCGCTACAGAAAAATACACAGCATGGGCACAGCAATTGCGGAATGTAAGTAAAAGAAATGGGATGCGTTTTTTCAGCGTTTCGGCAGTGACAAGACCGCTGCGGAAACGCTTAGAAGACGCAGTGTGGGCACACAGCCTAAGTGTATTAGATGCAGCTTGCCTATCATGGCCAGTATAAAAACCCAAAATGAAAAAGTGATGCAACATTTTTCTAATTTTGGTTCTAGACATTACCACAATGAATTTTAAACAAAACAATTCAGATGCAGTTGAAGGTCAGACTTTCAGCTTTCATTTGAGGGTATCCACATTAAAATTGGATGAAGGGTTTAGGAGTTTCAGCTCCTTAACATGTGCCACCCTGTTTTTAAAGGGACCAAAAGTAATTGGACAAATTAAATAATTGTAAATAAAATGTTCATTTCTAGTACTTGGTTGAAAACCCTTTGTTGGCAATGACTGCCAGAAGTCTTGAACTCATGGACATCACCAGACGCTGTGTTTCCTCCTTTTTGATGCACTGCCAGGCCTTCACTGCGGTGGTTTTCAGTTGCTGTTTGTTTGTTGGCCTTTCTGTCTGAAGTTTAGTCTTTAACAAGTGAAATGCAGGCTCAATTAGGTTGAGATCAGGTGACTGACTTGGCCATTCAAGAATATTTGACTTCTTTGCTTTAATAAACTCCTAGGTTGCTTTGGCTTTATGTTTTGGGTCATTGTCCATCTGTAGTATGAAACGACGACCAATCAGTTTGGCTGCATTTGGCTGGATCTGAGCACACAGTATGGCTCTGAATACCTCAGAATTCATTCGGCTGCTTCTGTCCTGTGTCACATCATCAATAAACACTAGTGACCCAGTGCCACTGGCAGCCATGCGTGCCCATGCCATCACACTGCCTCCGCTGTGTTTTACAGATTATGTGGTATGCTTTGGATCATGAGCTGTACCACGCCTTCGAAATACTTTTCTCTTTCCATCATTCTGGTAGAGTTTGATCTTGGTTTCATCTGTTCAAAGAATGTTCTTCCAGAACTGTGCTGGCTTTTTTAGATGTTTTTTAGCATCCAGTCTAGCCTTTTGATTCTTGATGCTTATGAGTGGCTTGCACCGTGCAGTGAACCCTCTGTATTTACTTTCATGCAGTCTTCTCTTTATGGTAGATTTGGATATTGATACGCCTACCTCCTGGAGAGTGTTGTTCATTTGGTTGGCTGTTGTGAAGGGGTTTCTCTTCACCATGAAGATTATTCTGCGATCATCCACCACTGTTGTCTTCCGTGGGCGCCCAGATCTTTTTGCATTGATGTGTTCACCAGTGCTTTCCTTCTTTCTCAGGATGTACCAAACTGTAGATTTTGCCACTCCTAATGTAGCAATTTCTCGGATGGTTTTTTTTCTGTTTTTGCAGCTTAAGGATGGCTTGTTTCACCTGCATGGAGAGCTCCTTTGACCGCTTGTTTCCTTCACAGAAAAACTTTCCAAATGCAAGCACCACACCTCAATCAACTCCAGGCCTTTTACCTGCTTAATTAAGAATGACATAACGAAGGGATTACCCACACCTGTTCATGAAATAGCCTTGGAGTCAATTGTCCAATTACTTTTGGTCCCTTTAAAAACAGGGTGGCACATGTTAAGGAGCTCAAACTCCTAAACCCTTCATCCAATTTTAATATGGATACCCTCAAATGAAAGCTGAAAGTCTGAACTTCAACTGCATCTGAATTGCTTTGTTTGAAATTCTTTGTGATAATGTCTAGAACCAAAATTAGAAAAATGTTGTCTCTGTCCAAATATATATGGACCTAACTGTATATAATGGTTAGTGGCATATATTTGTATGCATGCAGATGTATCAAGGCAACAAACTCAATGACCTGAGACTCTGCTAATTGCTAAAACACCGTGCCACCATTACAAGCCCAAATAAGTCAATATGCCTGGATAACAGGCTGCTCAACATATGAAAAAGAGCTAAAAGTCTTTGAATATTACCTTTAGTGTGTGCGGTGTCCAAGCCGCGTCCCTCCACACCGACGTGCGTTTCGGCCACACTTCAGGCGGCGTGTTAATAGGGTTGTTCTGAATATGAAAAACATGCCAGCCTTATTTAAAAAATAATGCCATATATGTGTTAAGACTGTGTCTGCAGTCCCTAGCAGTATAGTGGTAAGCAAACGTGCTTGGACGTTTGTTAGGCTATCCCTGCATGTGTTGCGGCTGTGGAACAGCCGTAGAATATGCAGCTGTGGGACTCAAAACATATTTTTCGAGCACACCGAAGATACTCTGTTAGCACACAAGCATGCTCGGATAACACCTTATCCAAGCACGTTTGCTCATCACTAGTAAATAATGACGAGCTGCAATACCACACACAGCCTATGGAGAAGTGTGGTGCTGTTTTTGTCTAATCCTCGACAAATCTTTTGACTGATAAGATTAAAGAGGTAGTGGCAGAAGTAGTTTCTATAGGATGATACTTAATTTACTTCAGTCTCTTCACCCACCTGGGACTGTGGCCGACAGCATTACTGGGGTAATCGCAGTATCTGCAGTGGAAAGAAGACCTTAGGCATGGCTCTACATTGTACATGTTGGACTTTTCCAGGGTTATACAGTTGTGGCCAAAAGTATTGACGCCCCTGCAATTCTGTCAGATAATACTCAGTTTCTTCCTGAAAATGATTGCAAACACAAAATCTTTGGTATTATTATCTTCATTTAATTTGTCTTAAGTGAAAAAACACAAAAGAGTGAAGCAAAAGCAAAACATTGATCATTTCACACAAAACTCCAAAAATGGACCAGACAAAAGTATTGGCACCCTCAGCCTAATACTTGGTTGCACAACCTTTAGCCAAAATGACTGCGACCAACCGCTACCGGTAACCATCAATGAGTTTCTTACAATGCTCTGCTGGAATTTTAGACCATTCTTCTTTGGCAAACTGCTCCAGGTCCCTGATATTTGAAGGGTGCCTTCTCCAAACTGCCATTTTTAGATCTCTCCACAGGTGTTCTATGGGATTCCGGTCTGGACTCATTGCTGGCCACCTTAAAAGTCTCCAGTGCTTTCTCTCAAACCATTTTCTAGTGCTTTTTGAAGTGTGTTTTGGGTCATTGTCCTGCTGGAAGACCCATGACCTCTGAGGGAGACCCAGCTTTCTCACACTGGGCCCTACATTATGCTGCAAAATTTGCTGGTAGTCACTTCATAATGCCATGCACACGGTCAAGCAGTCCAGTGCCAGAGGCAGCAAAGCAACCCCAAAACATCAGGGAACCTCCGCCATGTTTGACTGTAGGGACCGTGTTCTTTTCTTTGAATGCCTCTTCTTTCCTCCTGTAAACTCTATGTTGATGCCTTTGCCCAAAAAGCTCTACTTTTGTCTCATCTGACCAGAGAACATTCTTCCAAAGCGTTTTAGGCTTTTTCAGGTAAGTTTTGGCAAACTCCAGCCTGGCTTTTTTATGTCTCGGGGTACGAAGTGGGGTCTTCTGGGGCTCCTACCATACAGTCCCTTTTCATTCAGACACCGACGGATAGTACGGGTTGACACTGTTGTACCCTCGGACTGCAGGGCAGCTTGAACTTGTTTGGATGTTAGTCGAGGTTCTTTATCCAACATCCGCACAATCTTGCGTTGAAATCTCTTGTCAATTTTTCTTTTCCGTCCACATCTAGGGAGGTTAGCCACAGTGCCATGGGCTTTAAACTTCTTGATGACACTCCGCAAGATAGACACAGGAACATTCTAGTCTTTGGAGATGGACTAGTAGCCTAGAGATTGCTCATGCTTCCTCACAAGTTGGTTTCTCAAGTCCTCAGACAGTTCTTTGGTCTTCTTTCTTTTCTCCATGCTCAATGTGGTACACACAAGGACACAGGACAGAGGTTGAGTCAACTTTAATCCATGTCATCTGGCTGCAAGTGTGATTTAGTTATTGCCAACACCTGTTAGGTGCCACAGGTAAGTTACAGGTGCTGTTAATTACACAAATTAGAGAAGCATCACATGATTTAGGACAATTTTTTTTTGTGTTTTTTCATTTAAGACAAATTAAATGAAGATAATAATACCAAAGAATTTGTGTTTGCAATCATTTTCATTAAGAAACTGAGTATTATCTGACAGAATTGCAGGGGTGTCAATACTTTTGGCCACAACTGTATGAGGTAACTCTGTTCATGCTGAAGAGGTGAACAACTGGTTGAGGCTCCACAACAAAGACCCCTGACCTATTCATCCTCTGGGCTGAAAAATACCAAAAGATTAAATGTTCATACCATGCAAGCAGTTGTGGTTATGTGAATTCATAAATAAATCAAGTTTATCTGTTACCTACAGCCAAGAGTGCAAGATGCTCCTCCATTTTATTTAGTAGGAAAACAACAATTTAATATTATTACCCACTGGGACCATTAGTGATTTTGAGAATCCTAATTACATTTATAGAGGACATTTATGACTGGGGTTATAGTCTTAATCATCATTATTATGTCGGAATAAACTTTTTCTGATTTTAATGAGTAAAATAACCTTAGCAACACTGGCCAACACACTTTTACAGAGACAATATCAATGCCCTCCATTTCCAGTCTAGAATGTGATTGAGCAGATTGTTTTTTTTTTCCTTTGATTCCTCCATGATGTGAGACTTATCTGAATTCCTTCTTATATGATGTCCATCTAGCCCAGCTGAATATGAAACAGCCATGTGATCCTTCAGCTGTCAGTTGTCTTATGTATATGGGCAGGTTTTGACACAGGAGTGAGGCCATGTTGGATAGATTTATCCTTTTAGTTCATTTCACTTGTTATTTAGGTCATTTCCCATCAGGACTCAGTATTAGATTTTACTAAATAACTCTTTGCTTGCTATGAGACGTGTTGGCAGCATATCCTCCAGCCAGCAAAGTCTGTGTTTATTCTCAGGACTTCCTCTCGGATATGGCTATGACAGAGGTCGATCGCTTCCTTGATAGAGAGCACCTTATTCTCCGTGAGAACACACTTGCAACTAAAGCCATAGAGGAATATCTGAAACTGATAGGACAGAGATACCTCAAGGAAGCCATTGGTAAATCTGTTCTTTCTTCGAATATGTGCAGAAATCATCTTTACATATTCCCAATGTTTCTTAATGTTGTTAATTCTCATTCGGTAGGTGAGTTTATTCGGGCTCTGTATGAATCAGAGGAGGACTGCGAGGTTGACCCCATGCGTTGTCCACCTTCTGCCCTGCCCGATCACCAGGCCAATCTCAGGATGTGCTGCGAACTTGCGCTTTGCAAAGTCTTCAACTCCCATTGGTCAGTGTCTGGTCATGTGATGTCATTTCCAGGAACAGAATAAGTCATTATATGTTAGTCATTATCCATTACATTTGACTTCTCTCCTGTCCCACTTTGTGCTGTTACGATATCCTTTCCCCTCTGTATTTCCCATCCTTGTACTTCTACTGTTCTCGCCTTCACAACTATTTTCCTTCTCTTTGTTAGTCTGTATTTCTGCTTCCTTTTTTTTTTTACATTTAAAGTGTACCTAGCACCTATAATGAAGTCTGCCATTAACTAAAACCAAATTTGGCATGGACATGGCCTTCATGTAGATGAGAGGTGCACTTTAATTATTTTTTAAGTTGTGTTTTCTTACTTGCTTACATTATATCTTCTTAGTGTGTTTCCCCGGGAGTTGAAAGAAGTCTTTGCTTCATGGAGGATGCGCTGTGCTGAGCGCGGCCGTGAAGACATAGCAGATCGACTCATCAGTGCCTCTCTTTTCCTTCGCTTCCTGTGTCCGGCCATTATGTCCCCCAGCCTCTTCAGCCTGATGCAGGAATATCCTGATGAGCAAACATCTAGGACCCTTACACTCATCGCGAAGGTCATCCAGAACCTGGCCAACTTCAACTTCAAGTGAGAGTGGGGCCAGGGGTTGGGAATGGCACAGGGAGAGAGAGTGGAACATAGACTGGCCTTTTTATTTGGGTGAGATACTGGCAACCTCATAGTAACCTAGAAACCCTAATGACAACTTAGAACATTAGAGAAAAAAATAAGTCCTGACTACTTACACACCTGCATAATAATTAGCTCACACTGAATGATGGGTGACTGCTTTAGTAACTTGGCCCTTCAAGTTTTGTCATATAGATTAATACTGAGTTTTGGCTGTAATCAGATTCAGCAGTAAGGAAGAGCACATGTCCTTCATGAATGAGTTTCTGGAGACGGAGTTGGCCAATATGCAGAATTTCCTATACGAGATCTCCAACCTTGATGCGCTGACCAACAGCAGCAACTTTGAGGGCTACATCGACCTGGGGCGGGAGCTGAGCACTTTACATGCCCTGTTATGGGAAGTGATTCCCCAGCTCAGTAAAGTAAGTATAAGGATATTTATGGCAGAAGAAGCAGGACTGGATGTGTGTTTTTATTTTGATTCCTTATATTGAACTGCATGTTCTATGTTACATAATGTACAATACTATTATATGTAATTTGCTGGACATCTAGTTTCATTAGAGTATAGTAGTGTTGGTATCTGAAAGCCTCATGTCATTGATATCTGTTTTACCCTTTTACAACTATTGGAGCAGGATGCTCTTATAAAGTTGGGGCCCCTCCCTCGCCTTCTCAATGACATCAGCCTAGCGCTCAGGAACCCCCACATCCAGCGTCAACCAAGTCATCAAGAAAGGCTCCCACCTCCCAAACCTGTCGTCCTGAGGGGGCCATCAGCAGAGCTTCAGAGCTATCTGGTGCGAGACCTCAACAGGTGTGTGCAGAAGGCCATCATATTTTATACTTTCTCATTAATAAAACTCCCCCGCACAAAAACAGCTGGTGGTTATATCATTCTCTACCAGGTTGTGATTGAACATGCCCATATGTGATAAAAGTCCATTGCATTAGCTTATTTTATAAGATTTCTATCCCACAGGAAGAATACTCTTGACCTCTTGTCTCATTGCATTTTATGAATCAATTTCTCATCCTGTCATATTATTTTACTAGTTATCCTCATTTTCACTTTTCTCTTTCCTTAGTTCCATTGACATGACTCGTCTACCTTCACCGACCAAGGACAAGTCCTCCAAGGATATGTTCTTTGTGTCACGCCGCCCTCTCACCCGTTCTTCACCTGCATATTGCACCAGCAGCTCAGACATCACCGAGCCGGACCAGAAGATGCTGAGCGTGAACAAAAGTGTTTCCATGTTAGACTTGCAGGATAGCCGCATGAACAGTGTGTCCAACTTGCAAGCTGTAGGGGACCTGCTCAACTCCAGCCAGGCCTCTATATCCGGGGGACTTCGCCCAGGGGGCCGGCTCTCCCAGGGCAGTGGGTCTAGTATTGCGGCTGGTCTGCGGCTCAGTCAGATGGGAGTTACTACCGATGGGCTTTCAGCTCAGCAGCTGCGCATTCCCTTGTCCTTCCAGAACCCGCTCTTCCACATGGCCCCCGATGGCCCAGCTGCACCACCCTCACACCCGGCTCCTCATCGGCCGGACCCAGGCGCTGATGCCTTTGCCCCATTCCATGGCTACAGCAAGAGTGAGGATTTAAGCTCCGGAAAGCACATGCTGCACAGTCACAGCTACAGCGACGAGTTCAGCCGGCAGGGGTCAGAGTTCAGGTACCAGCCCCGCTAGGGGGCGCAAGATTGGGGTCCAGGTGGGAAGAGTAGAGAGGTGGTATAACACATCACTATATACATATATAATTATATATGTATATATCACTATATATTTATATATAGTTATTCCATGTTTTTGTCACACGTCAGTGTTCAACACTTATTCCATAATATAATGTAGACGGAGGTGTTATTCTTGTATGAAAACATCTTCATTAGTTGGTTTCAGCCCTTTTCTGCTTCTCAGTTTTAGGTGCTAAAATGAAGGGTGGGTGGTGAGGTATTTGGGATTGATGATGCAGGTCAATGTAACAAGGCCATCGCTTGCATTGTAAGTTAAGAGCCCTTAACCAGCATCTTAAATATGACACATCATGGGGCTGAATGAAATAAATATCAAGGTTCCCTTGAAAATAACCGCATTGCTGTGAACTTAATAGGACACTCAATATAGATAAATATATTTGTATGTGTAAAGGCAGAAACCAGTTGTCTTTGATTAAAGAGATGGAGAAAAAAGCAATTTTAATAAATTCCATCATCACTGCCTTATTTTATTCTTTTAATATAAAAATCAGTTATGAAAATTTTGTTGATTCCTGACTAGTAAAGAACATCTCATTTTACAACAGCTGCAAAGAGTTGTTATTTGTGATATTTCAATATCACTGATATAAGAGTCACATATGGACAGTCCTGTAAAGCAGAAAGCAGGATAATGGTCCTGAGTTAAAAAAAAAAACAAAATAAAATTTAGTTACATTTTAATTTTTGCTCTTTCAGAAGTTGCTTTGAACTGCTGCTCTAGCACCAATCTGTGCGCAAACGCTAATTACAAACACTCTTCCTGTGTGAATCTTTTTGCTTTTCTCCCCCATGCAGAGTTTGAGAGTGTTTGAAAATTGAGTAACTGAATAAGGCCGGGGCGGGTAATCTTTTCTTCTGCCAGGGGCCATTTATACCATCCTTCGGGGGCTGAACAAATTGCACACTAACTCTGCCCACAAAGTACGTCCTGACGCTGGCAGAGGTGTCATGATGTAATCTTTCACTGCACTCTCCTCAGCGCTCAGTAGTGAACACTGGGCGTTTGCTCACAGAGCAAGACAAAATTAATGGGTCAGGAGCAGTCAAAATACAGCTGCCGTCCCAAACATTGTGGTTCCCAGGAATCTGCCAGGGGCCTGAGAAAAGGTCATTTAGGGCCTTCTCAGGTGTGAGGTTCCTCACCCCTGGGGTAAGAATTCATGCTACAGCACCAGTACAAAGCAGATCCTTAAGAAGCATGAACTACACAAATAAAACAGCACTTTTAGCATGGTGTTTGGGAGAGAAGGAAGCAAAATAAAATAATGCATACTACAAAAATTAATAACTTTGCAAATACTGATCAATAATTAAATAATAAAAATTTAGTTTATCTTTAAAGCAACTGTATGCAAAATAGCTTTTCTCCATAAGGAAGTAATATGTACAACTAGCATCCACTGTAAAACGCTAAAAACTTAACATCATTAAAACACAACTCGGATATAAGTCATATTGGTGGATATCTCATATTTTGCCTTGGAGACTAGCTAGTTTGTACTGAGCTGCTTCCTTCTTGCCTTAGACAACCTGTAGTTCCCTTTGGCCTGCCTGCAAAATGTTCCCCAGTAACCAAATAACTAGTGTAATAAATCGGAGATAGTTGAGGGAGAAGGGGGCTGCAGCTGCAGTTTTGCAATGTTTTAGTGAAATGGCGTAAAATGGGTACAGGAGGTGGAGGTTAGAGTTGGGGCTAGACATCTGGTTGGTTTAAGACAGATAGCAAAGTTATGACGTCACACCACGAAGAACCCGCACACTCAACAGACATGGAGCAAATTATGCAGGGGAAGCAGAGAAGGACCTAAAACCTTCATTTACATCTACACCTGCTTAAAGAGAGATGACATTTAACTATAATGTAAAAATAAAAATGCCCTTACATGGGGCACGAATGTCGGGCCTTCAGGGGGTAATAACTGAAGCAGACCTCATTTCTACGTCCTGTAATCAGAGATGGCTCGTTTATGCTAGTGTCTACTGCTTCGGTCTTGTATTGTGTGTTTGTCACGTGGAATATTTAGACAGCAGTTATATATCCTCTGCATCAGATTTATTTTAATTAGTCATTTTTCTTTACATTGCAGCAAGAGACAGCTATCCCTCCAAGACAATCTGCAACACATGCTGTCACCTCCACAAATCACCATCGGCCCTGGAGTGCAGCGGAGGCAAGACTCACAGCCTCCTCCCCTACACAGGGGCAAATCCCAACAACTGACGGTGCAGGCCGCCCACAAGCCCCGACCAAGCAGTGGTAACCTCCTGCAGAGCCCAGAACCAATGTATGGAGCAGCGAGAATAAGGCAGCAATCAGTGGAGAAAGATGCAGGAGGACTTAAACCCAGCATAACCAAGCAGGTATGTCTCTGAGCCACATTCAAGTTCTGTAATTTTACATTATGACCATTTTTTTTAATAACGTGGACCTGCTTCTCTTCAGCACTCACATGCACAGGCCACATTGAACCCGGTCACTCCAGCCTCGGAACGCACAGTTGCCTGGGTGTCAAACATGCCTCACCTGTCCGCTGACATTGAAAGCGCACATATAGAACGAGAAGAATACAAATTGAAAGAATACTCAAAATCCATGGACGAGAGTCGTCTGGAGAGGGTAAGAACATATCTCCTGCAGATCTGGACATCACACCTGTTCTCTCTTCACCTTTTGCTGTCCTTTCTGCTGTTGAATGTCTTCCTCCATAGTCTCTCCTTCTCTGTGTGCACCATTGTTCTTCCGGGCTGTATTCTATCCTTTCATTGTGTCTTTTTCCCTCTATCTTTCCTCCACTCTGTTCTTCTTCCCATCCCACCAATCCTTTTAGGTGAAGGAATATGAGGAGGAGATTTACTCCTTGAAAGAGCGACTCCTGATGTCCAACCGGAAGCTGGAAGAATATGAGCGCCGTCTCCTCTCCCAGGAAGAGCAAACAAGCAAAATGCTGCAGCAATATCAGTCCCGCCTGGAGCAGAGTGAGAAGAGGCTGCGGCAGCAGCAGATGGAGAAGGACACGCAAATCAAGAGCATCATAAACAGGTTAGAAATGGTAAATACTCTATTATTTACTTCTGGGGATTGGGGGGAGGTGGGAGAGAGGATCCTCTGGAACTGGGATCCCCTCTAACTGCAATATCCAGAGAAAACATATATCTATTGTCACATATTATACATCAGACAACACTCAAACTTCAGGGCAAAAATTTATTTCTTTCTCAGTGCCCAGTTATAACCTGTCCATCTCTGGCTTTGTCGAAAGGAAATTTTGAGAATACCTGGTAACTCTTTGGGGTTATTGTTAACAGCAGGGGTCTTCACAAGAACTGACAGACCAGCTTGACTTTCAGCTATTTATTCTAAGGGTATCCAGTGTTATATTGAGAGTAAGGGCTTGTTCACACAAGCGTATTGTCTGTCCAAGTGCTCAGGGTTGAGGAGTCATTGTCCATTTTGGCAGAGTCAGTATAAAATGGGCCAACTTTGACTCCTAAAATATATAATAAATTGGGTTCAGTACTACAATGCAAGATGTGATGTAAATGTTTTCATAGTAATTTTGGAAAGTTATGAAAGGTCCTATAGATGTCTGTCCTGTTCCTGATCTGAGGATTCTCGATATTAGTTGAGATGAATCTGTGCTGCACTTTATGTACATGTTCAGTAGTGACCATTGCTGTGGAGTTGGAGGTGAGATGAATCTGTGCTGCACTTTATGTACATGCTCAGTAGTGACCAGTGCTGGGGAGTTGTAGATGAGATGAATCTGTGCTGCACTTTATGTACATGCTCAGTAGTGACCAGTGCTGTGGGGTCATAGATGAGATGAATCTGTGCTGCACTTTATGCACATGCTCAGTAGTGACCAGTGCTGTAAAGTCGTAGATGAGATGAATCTGTGCTGCACTTTATGCACATGTTCAGTAGTGACCAGTGCTGTGGAGTTGGAGGTGAGATGAATCTGTGCTGCACTTTATGTACTTGCTCAGTAGTGACCAGTGCTGGGGAGTTGTAGATGAGATGAATCTGTGCTTCACTTTATGTACATGCTCAGTAGTGACCAGTGCTGTGGGGTCATAGATGAGATGAATCTGTGCTGCACTTTATGCACATGCTCAGTAGTGACTAGTGCTGTAAAGTCGTAGATGAGATGAATCTGTGCTGCACTTTATGCACATGTTCAGTAGTGACCAGTGCTGTGGAGTTGGAGGTGAGATGAATATGTGCTGCACTTTATGTACATGCTCAGTAGTGACCAGTGCTGGGGAGTTGTAGATGAGATGAATCTGTGCTGCACTTTATGCAGATGTTCAGTAGCGACCAGTGCTGTGGAGTTGGAGGTGAGATGAATCTGTGCTGCACTTTATGTATATGCTCAGTAGTGATCAGTGCTGGGGAGTTGTAGATGAGATGAATCTGTGCTGCACTTTATGCACATGCTCAGTAGTGACCAGTGCTGTGGAGTTGGAGGTGAGATGGATGTGTGCTGCACTTTATGTACATGCTCAGTAGTGACCAGTGCTGGGGAGTCATAGATGAGATGAATCTGTGCTGCACTTTATGTATATGCTCAGTAGTGAGGCAGGGCTGTGGAGTCATAGATGAGAGGAATCTGTGCTGCACTTTATGTATATGCTCAGTAGTGAGGCAGTGCTGTGGAGTCATAGATGAGAGGAATCTGTGCTGCACTTTATGCACATGTTCAGTAGTGACCAGTGCTGTGGAGTTGGAGGTGAGATGAATGTGTGCTGCACTTTATGTACATGCTCAGTAGTGACCGGTGCTGTGGGGTCATAGATGAGATGAATCTGTGCTGCACTTTTTGTACATGCTCAGTAGTGACCAGTGCTTGGGAGTTGTAGATGAGATGAATCTGTGCTGCACTTTATGCACATGTTCAGTAGTGACCAGTGCTGTGGAGTCGGAGGTGAGATGAATCTGTGCTGCACTTTATGTATATGCTCAGTAGTGACCAGTGCTGGGGAGTTGTAGATGAGATGAATCTGTGCTGCACTTTATGTACATGTCAGTAGTGACCAGTGCTGTGGAGTTGTAGATGAGATGAATCTGTGCTGCACTTTATGTACATGTCAGTAGTGACCAGTGCTGTGGAGCTGTAGATGAGATGAATCTGTGCTGCACTTTATGTATATGCTCAGTAGTGACCAGTGCTGGGGAGTTGTAGATGAGATGAATCTGTGCTGCCCTTTATGTACATGCTCAGTAGTGACCAGTGCTGTGGAGTCGTAGATGAGATGAATCTGTGCTGCACTTTATGTATATGCTCAGTAGTGACCAGTGCTGGGGAGTTGTAGATGAGATGAATCTGTGCTGCACTTTATGTACATGCTCAGTAGTGACCAGTGCTGTGGAGTCGTAGATGAGATGAATCTGTGCTGCACTTTATGTACATGCTCAGTAGTGACCAGTGCTGTGGAGCTGTAGATGAGATGAATCTGTGCTGCACTTTATGTATATGCTCAGTAGTGACCAGTGCTGGGGAGTTGTAGATGAGATGAATCTGTGCTGCCCTTTATGTACATGCTCAGTAGTGACCAGTGCTGTGGAGTCGTAGATGAGATGAATCTGTGCTGCACTTTATGCACATGCTCAGTAGTGACCAGTGCTGGGGAGTTGTAGATGAGATGAATCTGTGCTGCACTTTATGTACATGCTCAGTAGTGACAAGTGCTGTGAAGTCGTAGATGAGATGAATCTGTGCTGCACTTTATGCACATTCTCAGTAGTGACCAGTGCTGTGGAGTCGGAGTCATGGAGTCAGGTAAGTTGAGGAGTCGGAGGTTTGGCTTACTGACTCCACAGCCCTGCATATGCTATCTGTGAAAAAAACGGACCGCACTCTGGCAAATATTAGTCAGTGGGGCAGTGCAGTTCATCTCACTTTTCTCACTGACCGAATTTGCATGTGAAAACAAATCGAAACATGCACTAGTTGCTTCCGAAAATTGGATGAAACTCACCCATTTCAGCCTATGTGTGCGTAAAAACATCGGCTACCATACAGCGACACAGTATAGCATCCAACTTGGACAGACACATTGCAAATCTGTAACATAGGAAATCACTTGGGAAGCCTGACTAAAAGATGTAGGCTATGTTCACACATGACGTTTTTGCAGCACATATATATATATTTTTTGCCGTGTTTATTTCTGCAGAAATGAAGCTGTGTTGCACAGTATCAGCAAAAACTATGAGATTTCAAAAATCTCATGCGCACACAGCATTTTTATAGCTGAATTTGAGCATAGAAACACTTTTGAAAATGTGCAGCATGTCAATTCTCAGCTTTTTTGCAGCGTTTTTTCACCCTTCTAAAGCAATGAGAAAGTGCAAAAATGCTACAAAAAGACAGTTGTACTGCATTTTTATGAATAAAACTAGCTTTAACATGTACTGTAGAGAAATCACACATGTAATTCACCTAAAAACGCAGCATTTTTACTGCAAAGAGTGAAAAAACACTGTAAAACCACCATGTGAAATAAGGACAGGACAAGCACAATAGGATCGTCTTCACTGATAAACCAGTGAAGTATTAAAGTATGCGGTAATATTGTGATTCTGATCTGATGAAGTGTGCTAGCTTCGAAACGTGTTGAGATTAAAACCACAGAGATGATGTGAAACCGCATCGTTAATGTGAATACACAACCAGCAGCGCAAATGGACCAACTTGTTTTCTTCTACTTCATCTGATCTTTCTGGTGCAGTAACTCTCCCTTCTCCATCTCTCCATGACTGTGCACAATATGGCACTTTTCAGGGAATTCTTATTCCTGGAATCAGAAGGAGAGTTCAACGTACGTTGTGTTCCAGCCTGGATAATAACATCTCTCTTGACGCTTCCCAGCCGCCTAATCTCTTTGCTGGGTAATTTGCTGTATGTCTTTTATTAGACAAGAGATAAAGCGGCTTTAACAGCAAATTGTTGCAATCAAAGACCTCACATTTCATTACAGATTTCAGACAAGACGCGGCCGCTAGGGATAGATTGGGAATGACATGGCTGTTAAGAGTGTACACAATATACTCATATGCAATTATATATACAGTTGCAATCAAAATTATTCACCCCACCGCACCCCCCCAACAGATTATTCTAATTAGCAAAATTTACAAACTTTATGATGTTTGTTCTCATTTCATTGGTTTATTACAATGTAAATACCTGAACACCGCTAATATAAAAAGTGGTTTCTCCAATATCGCCACAAAATGCCACTTTTACTGACTACTGCAGTCTCAGATTATTCACCCCTTCATTACCAGCTTCTTTAGTACTTAGATCCCTTCTGGCTGGTGTGACCAGTTGTAAGCATGACATATAGCCAGACAGCAGCTTTTGGCAATGATCCTGAGGAATATTAGCCCATTCTTCTTGGGCAATGTCCTCCAGGTCACTAGTATTTTTGGAATGTCATGAAAGTGGTCCAGTTAACAGACAATATCATTGCCTTCTACAAACATGGAAAAGGAGGCAAAAAGATAGAAAGGCATTGGATGTTCCTAGAGATGCATCTGGAAACAGCGTTTATGTAAGAAAGAATCTGCACTGCATGGATGTGGCAGAATGAAAAAGTTGTCACTTGCTGCCACTAAAAGCCTTCCAGTGACTGCACAAGATCTGACAGCAGGCACTGAGAATTCAGTTTGTACAGTAAGGCATATGCTAAACACTGAAGGTCGCCATGCCTGGGCTCCAGACGTCACTTCTACTGTCCCTAAAATAATTTGCTTAAATATGCTTCAAATCGTATAAATAAATCACAAAAATTTATGAGGTTCTGAGTACTGGAGCGATGGAATAAAACTAAAACTTTTTGAGCCTGTGGATGAGCATTATGTCAGGAAGATGTGAAAATTGTGAAGCCTTCACTGAAAAGATGATGCCTACAGTGAAGCATGGCAATGGCTCCGTGCTGCCAAAAATGAAACATGGTGGAGGTTCAGCGTTGCCTTCAGTGAAGCATGACAAGGCTCTGCTATGCCTACAGTGAAGCATGATGGGGGATCGGTGATGCTTATAGTGAAGCATGATAGGGGCTCTGTGATGCCTACAGTGAAGCATGGCAGGGGCTCAGTGATGCTCCAGATTTGTTTCCTTTGGCACTGTAAACCGGCATTATATGGTGAGCAACATAGATTTACTCAAGTGTCTGAAAATCTTAGGGGAAAACATCATGCCTTCTGTGCAGAATAAGTCTTAAGCATACCTCACAGTCCTCACAGATTTTGGTATATTTTTTACCAGAATAGCCAATCAGACCTCAGCTTTCATTTTAATAGAACAGACAATTAGAGCCCAGCTTCCATTTTTCCTAAGAAGTGTTAGGCCTCCTTCACATATCAGTGTTTCCAGTACGTGTGGTATACATTTTTTTTAACAGATATCTGACATACCAGTTTTAAATTTATGTTGCTGTCCATGCAAAATACAAGACATGTCCAATTTTTTTTCCGGGGAGAAGAACGGAGGTATCACTTATGCGCTGCTGAAATGGAATAATCCTTAAAATTATCCTTAAAATTAAAACATTTATTTGAACAGGTTTAAAAGTCAACACGTTTCGAGGTCACACAGGACCTCTTCATCAGGACAATCCTGAGGTTTGTTCTAATGAAGCGGTCCCGCGTGACCGCAAAATGTGTTGACTTTTAAACCTATTCAAATGTTTTAATTTTAAGGGTTATTCCATTTCAGCAGCGCATAAGTGATACCTCTGTTATTCTCCTCTGTATCTATGGTCGTCTTCTCGACCGGTGTCTGTGCAGCAGCTGTTATATGCCTGTTATGTGTTGCCATTTAACAACTTAGCAAGGTGAGTGTACAGTGGGTAAAGAAAGTATTCAGATCCCTTTAAAATTTTCACTCATTGTTTCATTGCAGCCAGTTAGTAAATTCAAGAGAGTTCTTTTTTTCTCATTAATGTACACTCTGCACCCCATCTTGACTGAAAAAAACAGAAATGTATTAAAAAGGAAACACTGAAAGCCAGGAAGTCATGAGAGAGGCCAGGCAGCGGTCACTGCGCAAACCCCAGAATACATACTACAGCGCAGGCGCCAGGATTTGAAAAGAAAAATGAAGAGGCGGAGCAAACAACGCAGGAAGACATGAGTGATGGATGTGAGGCGTCTCGGTCAGATGGGGAAAGACCTGCCCCCCTGTCAAATATCAGGTATGTCTGACCAATTTTAAAAAGATTATTTCTGTGGTGGAAGGTACCCTAAATAAAAGAGCCACCTTGACAGAATGCAGCATTAGTGCTGTACAAGGTAGCTCTTTTACTTAAAATCGCCTGGAGGGGGGGTGACAGGTTCTCTTTAAATGGAAGAAGTTTTGGACCACCAGAAGTCTTCCTAGATCTGGCCGTCCAGCCAAACTGAGAAATCATGGGAAAAGAGCCTTGGTTATAGAGGTAAAGAAGAACCCCCAAGATCACTGTGGCTGAGCTCCACAGATGCAGTAGGGAGATGGGAGATTGTTTCACAAGGTCAACTATCACTGCAGCCCTCCACCAGTTGGGTCTTTATGGCAGAGTGGCCCGACGAAATCCTCTCCTCAGTGCCAGACATATGAAAGCCCGCAAAAAATTTGCTAAAAAACACATGATGGACTTCCAGACTACGAGAAATAAGATTCTCTGGTCTGATGAGCCGAAGGTAGAACTTTTTGGTGTTAATTCTAAGCGGTATGTGTGGAGAAAACCAGGCTTTGCTGATCACCAGCCCAATACAATCCCAACAGTGAAACATGGTGGTGGCAGCATTATGCTATGGGGGTGTTTTTCAGCTGCAGGGACAGAACGACTAGTTGCAATTGAAGGAAACATGAATGCGGCCAAGTACAGAGATATCCTGGATGAAAACCACTTCCAGAGTGCTCTGGATATCAGACTTGGCTGAAGGTTCATCTTCCAACAAGACAATGACCCTAAGCACACAGCTAAAATAACAAAGGAGTGGCTTCAGAACAACTCTGTGACCATTCTTGACTGGCCCAGCCAGAGCCCTGACATAAACCCAATTGAGCATCTCTGGAGAGACCTGAAAAATGACTGTCCATCAACGTTCACCATCCAACCTGACAGAACTGGAGAGTATCTGCAAAGAAGAATGGCAGAGGATCCCCAAATCCAGGTGTGAAAAACTGGTTGCATCTTTCCCAAGAAGACTCATGGCTGTACTAGCTCAAAAGGGTGCTTCTACTCAATACTGAGCAAAGGGTGTGAATACTTATGATCATGTGATATTTCAGTTTTTCTTTTTTAATAAATTTGCAAAAATGTCTATATTTCTCTTTTTTCAGTTAGAGATGGAGTGCAGAGTGTACAATAATGAGAACAAAAATGAACTTTTTCGAATTTACCAAATGGCTGCAATTACACAAAGAGTGAAAAATTTAAAGGGCCTGAATACTTTCCGTACCCACTGCATCTCCCCTTTTCCTGACTCCCATTTATCATTGGATAAGACCCTATTGCACTTTCTTTCTTCCCAGTCTCTTTTCAATTTTTTTTTCGGTAGCAAGGATGACAAGGGTCAATACAAGTCTATTGGTCTGTGAAAAACATGTACAGCACACGGATGGCTTCAGTGCACAGTCCATGTGCTGTCCGTGTTTAACATTGCAAAGTATAGGGGAAGCTTTGTCATTTATTTCTTTATCCATACTGGAAAAACAGTGATGACCACACGGATGACAGGCTGAGCGAAAACGCTGATGACACCGGTACCGGTTTTATACGGACTTGTGAAGGAGACCTAAGAGATGATTGAGGCCATCATAACTTTCCTGCCAGTGGAGTGGATCTCTGCGGAGGGCAGCAGTGATGTACAGTTATGTAAAAAAGTGCCTCATTTCTGATTTCCAATCCTTTTGCATGTTTGTCACACTTAAGTGTTTCAGATCACCAAATGTAAATATTAGACAAAGATATACAAGGAATCACAAAATGCAGTTTCTAAATGAAGGTCTTTATTATTAAGGGAAAAGAAATCCAAACGCACAGGGCCCTGTGTGAAAAAAGTGATTCCCCCCTCTTAAAACATAAATTAATTGTGGTTTATCACATCTTTGGGAAGTGTAGTTCAAACTCCCTAGCCACACCTAGGCCTGGTTACTGCCCACCTGTTCTCAGTCAAGAAATCACTTAAATAGGACCTGCCTGAAAAGTGAAATAGACCAAAAGATCCTCCAAAACTAAACATCATGGTGTGATCCAAAGAAAATCTGGAACAAATGAGAAACAAAGTAATTCTAATCTACCAGTCTGGAAAAGGTTATAAAGCCATTTCTAAAGCTTTGGAATTTGTGCGAACCACAGAGAGAGCCATCATCCGCAAATGGAGAAAACATGGAACAATACTGAACCTTTCCAGGAGTAGCCAGCTGACCAAAACTACCCCAAGAGCCCAGAGACAACTCATCCAAGAGGTCAAAAAAGATCCCACAACATCTAAAGAACTGCAGGCCTCACTTGCCTCAGTTAGGGTCAGTGTTCATAACTCCACCATAAGAAAGAAACTGGACAACAGTGGCCTGCACGGCAGAGTTCCAAGACCAAAAGTACTGCTGAACAATAAGAACAAAGGCCAGAAAACATCTCAATAATGCCCAAGACTTTTGTGAGAATACACTGTGGATTGACGAGACAAAGGTTGAACTTTTTGGAAGGTCTATGTCCCATTAGATGTGATGTAGAAGTAACACAGCATTTCAGAAAAGGAACATCATAGCAACAGAAAAATATGGTGATATTAGAGTGATGGTCTGGGGCTGTTTTGGCTTTTGGTACATGGAACCGTGAATTCTGCTGTCTACCAAAAATCCTGAAGGAGGAAAATATCCTTCCATCTGCTCGTGATCTGAAGCTGAAACGCAGTAGGGTTATGCAGCAGGACAATGATCCAAAACACACCAGCAAATCCACCTCTGAATGGCTTAAAAATAACAAAACTAAGACTTTGGAGTGGCCTAGTCAAAGTCTTGACCTTAATCCGACTAAGATGCTGTGGCATGACCGTAAAAATGCGGTTCATGCTCGGAAACCTCCAGTGTGGATCAATTACAACAATTCTACAAAGATGAGTGGCCAAAATTCCTCCAGAGCATTGTAAAAGATTCATTGCCTGTCATCGCAAACTCTTGAGTGCAGTTGTTGCTGCTAAGGGCGGCCCAACCAATTATTAGGTTTAGGGGCAATCACTTTTTTAGACAGGGCCCTGTAGGTTTGGATTTATTTTTTCTTTAATAATAAAGACCTTCATTTATAAACTGCATTCTCTGCTTACTTGTGTTATCTTTGTCTAATATTTACATTTGTTTGGTGATCTGAAACATTTAAGTGTGACAAACATGGAAAAGAATAGGAAATAAGGAAGGGAGCAGACACTTTTTCACACAATGGTATGTGAGATATATAGATATAATATATTGCACATTAATAACGGGGTACACAAGAATGAGAATTACAGACACCTGTAGTGAAGTGGTGCTCCGCCTTATAAATTCAGCAAATTATTGTAGAATTATATCACGGGATATAAAAGAATCCGGAATGTGGTCGACCTCAGTTACTCTGTATCATGGGATTTGGGAATGGCCACAGTTATCGTGTCATGGAAGGAAATTTCAACATTTTTTGTGGTTTCACTTTTATAGAATTCACTGTGTATTGAAAATAACTCTCTTAATCAGAACGATTATGGCGATAGCAAACTTGTTTTTTAATATCTTAGTAGTTACAAAAAATATGAAATTTGTTAAAAAAAAAGTTTTGTTTGCACTTATTTTCCTTGCAACGAAACTGTGAAAGGACTTTTTATTTTTTCGCCGGGTGATTCAAAATTTTATGTATTTTTTTTCTTCATTTTTACTTTATTTTTTAGATCTTTTGGAGGACTTTAACCTGAAATACCATAGTATTGCACTGCATATGTGACATGGGAGTACTTTGAGGCATGTTTTTTTATAAACCTTTTTATGGTCTTCACCATTTTCTTCTCCATCCCCTATTTTCCCCCTTTTTAGCTCGATTTTCACAGCTCTACAGTAATGTAGTTATTTTTACATTTTCCTCTTGTTTGGTATGATTCTGATGAAATTCTATTACATTCATGATCCCTGCAGCAGTTTTATCTGACTCCAGAGAAAATATTGTGTTTTCTTTTCTTCCTTTGTATGGACAGAATCCACTATAAATTGTGCTCCGTTCTTCCGCCTGCTCCTCGCTTCTCCTCCCATCATGGAGATGGACACAATTTTCTGATCTTAATTTAAAAGGGAAATGTTGGTGGTTCCTGCTTGACTGCACACGCTTATGTCCACCGCGCGCTTCTCAGAAGTGGCTGTAACAGGAGAGGCTGGCGCTGACAATGGATTCATTTTCCTGCTCTGGTTTCATAGATTATATAAACTAACCTTTCCTGTCCTCTGCACATGGTGGATTACTCAATAGTAACCAGAGACCGTTATCAGGATCTGTGGAGGCTGCATCACATCCAACCAGGGTATATGAACGCCACAGTTGGGTCCCAAAGTGGTCCTGGAAGACCTGAGGCATCCATGCATCACATATATAGTTACATTCATGGGGGAATCATGAATGCCTATGCCTAGAGGTAGAGAAGTCCTGTGAAGACCAAAAAATGTAAATGTGGCTTTGTGTACTGGGAAAAATGCCATACAGAATAGTGCATAGGTACCATACAGCACCATAGGACCACTCATCTTGGTGATACTCATTAGCATACTAGTACTAAACCTTCACATTAGTACATTATTATATTAGTACCACACCAGTCCTGGATCATCATGTGAAGACCAAACCATAATACCAATACCATATAGTAATACCAAGCCAACATACTTGTACAACACCATAGTTCCGCACTAGCACAATACTACAGCAACACCCAGCATCACACCATTGCCTCAACACCACAATAGTATCACATCACTACCACATCATACTAGTAACATCAGTACCATATTATTAGCATACTATGGCACCATACCAGTACAATACTACATCACTACACAATGGTGTTAGAATTATACTATCACATTGCGCCAGTACAACACCCCGCTGCACTACATTTACACCACAATTTCACCCCATCACACTACACAAGTACGATACCGGAACCAGACCCACTTTGTCACATCACACAACACGTTTGCACCTTGCAACTACCACACATCAACTCCACGCTCTCACACCAGATTAGTACTTCACTATACAAACCTCATCTTTACAGCACAACAGTACAACTTTGTGGTCACCCTCGCTCCTTACCTGCACCAGCAAAGTAGCACAGTGTCACATCGCATTAGTAACATACATTTGTACCGCACTATGGTGCTTTATAAGAAGTTCATAAAATCCACTTGTATTAGATGTAATATCTGCCTGCACATCTAGAGTGGATAGAGATTGTGGAGATGTATACCTTTATAATATACAGATTCTTTGTTCTATGAAATTTGGAGTGCCCCTGTAAAAACTCTACTAGGGGCCTGGTGTATCTGACGGAGACCACCCACATGAAGCTGTCTACTGATCCGACTGAAATCCATTTTATTAGGCAATAATCTTAAGTCTATAGGGACCTGAAGGTTGAGACTGTGCAGCGGCTCCCGTTATACAAACTGTAATGTCATAAATAGTGGACTTATGTCGGCCACCAGTGGTGGTCATGTAGCTCCAGACTGTAGGCGCCATATAGCTCGTGACTGTAGGCTCCATGTAGCTCCTGACTGTAGGTTCCATGTTCTTGATTGTAGGATCCATGTAGATCCTTGTCCAAAATAAAAAGAAGAGGGTCGTACTCACCGTCCCAATAATATGTCCTGTATTCAGATTCACATTAAAAGACAGAGGCAGTAGAGTTCTGAGTGGAGACCCATCGGAAGACGGTGGTTTTGTGCTGGTATGTGCTTCAATGGGTCCTCCTTTCCTGCCTCTGTCTTTTAATGTGAATCTGAATAAAGGACATTTTATTGGGACGGTGATTGCCACCTTCTTCTTTTTCTTTTGGACACAGACATTGTCTCTGTTATTTTCATATGGGTTGGTACCCAAGATCCCTGGGAAGGTACACCACAAAATTCCCGTGAAATTGCGGCTATGCCAATCACCTGTCTCCATGCCAATCACCTGTCTCCACTCCAATCACTTATTCATGTAGCTCCTGACTGTAGGCTTCATGTAGCTCCTGACTGTAGGCTTCATGTAGTTCCTGACTGTAGGGTTTATGTAGCTCCTGACTGTAGGCTCCATGCAGCCCCTGACTGTATGCTACATGTAGCTCCTGACTGTAGGCTTCATGTAGCTCCTGACTGTAAGCTACATGTAGCTCCTGACTGTAGGCTACAGAGAGGCTGATGATCAGTGCCTATATTTACAGATATTTACTATTCCCTAATTATATCACGTCACATATTACACACATGTTCCTCTGGGTATTCGGTGATCTTCTCAAGGTGGTGTCACTCGGGGATGACTTTTGGGTTCTATCTTGACCCATAGTGATTACTGAAGAAAGAAAAGTAACACTCGACTGCTCTCCATAGAAATGAATGTTCACATTTCTTATTATATGACTTCACTATATTTATTTAAGGCTCAGAAATCTCCTTGTGTGACACCAGCCTTAGGCTACTGGGAAGGTTCCAAGTATCTTGTGCATGTGGATTTGGTGCTTTCAGCGGCCATATTTATTCCCCCCACAGGTTGATGCTGGTGGAGGAGGAGATCCGGAAGGACCACACGCAAGAACCAATCGATATGAAGAGGAGACTTATCGAGGCTCAGGTGGAAATTACAATGTCATTGTGCCTTTGTGTGTGACATCACCATCACACCCTGTCCTGTCTGTCATCTGGGGAAAGAGAAGGGCAGGCAACAAAAAGCTGAGGGAAGGTGAAGCAAGAGTTGGAGAGTTATGGTGTGCAATGACCAAATCTTCAGCTTTAAAGGAAAAGTATAAGAACCTTAGAACGGATACCAATAATATAATATTAACGGGGACCTCATATAATGGGATTGGCTCATCGTCCCCAGGTGACAGTATATTAGAGTGTTAAGCCGGCCATACATGCTGGTTGGAAGTGCTCGATATCACACACACAGATTCTCTGACATGCTGGAAAATCTCTGTGCGATGACCCTATCCTCTGCTTTACTTCTAGAGAAGGGAGGATTGGGTCCACATGCGCTAGAGGTGCCCATGAGGCCTGAAAACTGGTAGAAGCCTACCTGGCCATGTGTGCCCACCTTCATTATATATCTTTCTTCTGATGGAAATATATTGAAGATGTTTTTTATATTTTTACTGAAAAATGATGTGAAAATGTATCAAGAGTAATAGGAAGAAGAGAGGAACTTGTCCTGTGGCAGGAAAGACAGGCACAAGTCATTGTTTCTGCCTGTGTTGTCTTTTGTAGCTAAGCTTCAGGTGCGGTTTGGACAAACCCTTCCTGTATCAGAGACCTCCTGATGGCAGGACCTACCTGCGATTGGCTGGAGTCGCTGGGGGAGGCCGTGGTGAGTCTTCAGTTGTGCAGGGCTGAAGAAATGAAATGGAGGCGTTCCAAACTAGTACATTTATGGCATGCCAATAGTGTGCCACAAATGATGGATAGGTATCGGACCCTCACCGAGTGTAAGGGCTGGTGTCCTGTCATCCTCAATTTTGGATGAATCCGCCTTGCTTGACTCTATAACTCCCACAGACAAGTGTGGCCAATGCTTCATTAATTGTAATGAGAACACTGACCACTGCCAGCTGCCTTAGACCACTAAAAGAAAGTCCCCGTTTTCCCCAAAGGAGCAGATCCCGGAAGTGGGACTGGCACTAAGGCCATAAACAGCCAAAATGGGAATACAGCTTTAAGATTTACATAAATCTAGAAAAGCCCACATAATGCAAAGAAAGAGAAGTGGAAGAGAGAGGAGAGGAGGATTGCCAATATGAAGAATTATTACCATTATTATCCTTTATTTATATAGCGCCAACATATCCCACAGCGCAATAATGCCTCACGCTGGGAAGGGAAAGTGCGCAGGTTTAAGATTAATGAAGAAGACAGTAAGGGATGGTAAGAAGGGCGAATTTCATTATATCACCTGTCTCCTGTCTGAATCACCTCATGATCACCCCGTCCGATAGCGGAAATGACACATGAACACCCATAGATAGGAATTCATAGCTTGTTCAGCCACAAGCTGCCGGAACCATGTAAAGAAATAATCATCTATAATATCAACGTCTTATCGAGAGCAACTCCACTTATTGCTGGAAACCTCAGTACAGCCTGTGCCCCAATCATGACTACATAGATTTACAAAGTGACAACCAGTCTTCTCTTTGACACTGATAAGGGTTGTCACACTCCCACACCGAAGAAAGGGTAATAGAAGCCTTTTAGTCCCGGATGAATTGCTGTGCCAAAAAATTTAAGTAAGGCATTTTCCTTGCCTTCTATTATATATATCAATTGTAACAGTGACTAGTCGACCTATTGGTGGATCTGCTTTTTGCCGGGTTGATACTATAAGATTGCATGGTTTGGGCAGCATAAAGGGTAACTCCACCCTGATATTCACTGTAAGTATATAGTAAATGAGTTTATAAAGCCACGACACATAGAGCGGCCTCAGAAGGCAGTAACTAAACACTCGTTATCCACTGAGTGGGTAAATTAGTAATGAATGGATCGCACACGTGGCATGGAGAAGCTTCGTCTCCTGCTGTTCTCCAGGATCCAGACTCGATCACAAACCTGAGCACTTCTGCTCATCAGACCCTTGTGAATATTACTGCTTGGATGGAGTTATCGTTTAACATTTGGACATTAACCAGTAATTGCATATTTGCTTTTTAACATGTGAAACAAGATCCCAGGGCTAAAAAGTCAAGCAGTTGTGTTTGTACTTCCCAATGAAACGTGGAATAAGCTGCACTGGGGGCTAAATTTTGAGTAAAGATCTCCTAAAAGGCCTGAAAAACATGGCAGAAAGAACGAGATATAGCTCCATCTCAAAAGTGAACTCAATACTTGTATGACACCTCCCAGGTATGGATGGGCCATGACAAGGTTGGACTCTTTCGAGGATCTGAGAAGCTGGCCATATTGTGATTTGGCTTCAAGACTAAAACTTTTTTTATGCATAAGATACAGGGGAGCCATTAAAGGAAACCTGTCTGGAGATATGGGAAGTCACAAATTCAATCACAGCGCTGAGTATGGGAGAAATAGACTATTTCAGACATACATTCCTGGCAGCGAGGGTGGTCTGATTCTCTGACATGCACAGATTCCCCATCTAGTGGCTCCTCCAATGCCCAGATGGATGTCTATACAGCTCTGATCCATCACTGCTGTGGTAGAGAAGTATAGCCCATGCCCCATGCTTCTCTGCTCATGCACAGCACTTTTGTATGATGTATGGCATGTGCACAGTAGATCAGCGATGCCTCTGCGTACAGAAGGTTGGAACAAGGAGACACACAACATTAGCACAGGATTTCAATGCCAGTGGAGTAGTGGAACTAATCAGACAATAATCAAGCCCATAGTGGTGCAATTAGGTGGTGAATAATGCAGAGAATTGGGGCACTTCCCAGAACTTGTCAGACCACCCTCCGTGCACTGGAGGCATCATGTGCATGAGGCTTTAAGATTGATTTCCTCAGCGATACCATCTATTTGTGGCCAGGAAGCTGCAGTCTGATACCACCATGCTCACTGTTGTGATTGGTTTTGTGGCCCTGAACTCCTGACAGTTTCCCTTTTAAGATGAACTGTTCACATGTAGTTTATGCACAATAGGCACCTATAAAATGCGTGTATGCCGGGGAGACACTTGACATCATGTCACGGTGACTGCCATTCAATCTACAGGAAATTCTGTCTAATGCTGTTTACAGGAAGTATAATGACATGACGCAGGAGATGTATGATGTTACGGTATTATTCATGCTCTGTGTGTATTCAACATAGAAATGGCGACTTAATCACATGTTCTAGTTTTCAGGGCTGCAAGGACCATCCAAAGCCACACCTATCAGTGGTCTCTGATTTCTGGATCTCCAGTAGTTGCAAAACTATAACTACCAGCATGCCCTGGAAGCCTGCTAAACTACAACTCCTAGCTGCAGGCTGTCACAGCATGATAGAGGTTGTAGTTTGGTAACCGTCTGAGAACCACAGGTTGTAAACAAGAGAACGAATAGTCCTTATAGAGATTAGTAGGTGAACAGATTGAGGAACTGGAGAAATCTGGTAAAGTGTTTTCTCGTACGTCTGATTTTAGATTTTTAGGTAATGTTAGCTCTATATTACCGTCTTCCTCATCTGGGAACTGATATGAATGAACAGCATGTATTTTCCAATATGAGGTAAAAGGTATAGCCCAATGCCAGGAGGACTCCATAATTTACAATTCCGGCTTCCTTAAAGGGGTTGTCCACAATGAATCGACTTTTCCTATATTATGTCTCCCCCTAATAGCAACTATTAGTATTTCTGAGCACTGATGGGTCATTAAGGTAATGGGGAGAAGAGGAGCCAAGCCTTGGATCCCCACTGGGCCCAATATACAGGGTTCTTATCCCTATACTACACCCATATATCCTAATTGGACATATATAGGGCAGACAGCCCCTTTAAAGCACACCTTCACCCAAAAACCTACAAATTGGTATTAAATTAACCAGTTGTAAGCTCAACTTCCCAATATCGCCTCCAAGTCATATTAACAAAGTAATGGCTCTACAGGACGAAGGAGCGGAAAATTGATGTGTGTGTTTTATCCCTGCAAAGTCATTATTTTGTTAGGGAAAGACATTGATTAGTGACAACCTGCCTCCCTCATATCAGTTCTGCAGGCACCAGGACAGTTTAAGGAGCTCTCGAGTGTGATGACCCTGCAAACAGCTGCCAATACCTCTGCCTCCTCGACTCCTGTGAGTATGACTTGGGGGAAGGTGTTGGGATTGACATCTGAACTGTCAGGTTTGTCTGGAGGTGTGCTTTAAACTGCAAAGTTCAATCCCTTCCTTGCCAACGAAGAGTTCAGGTCAGGTAAGCTGCCCATGAATATGTCCACATGTCTACCGACTCTGCCTTAGTTAGGGGGTGATCAAGGACTGGGAGATGGAGAAACCACAGAATCCTATCCTGCTTCTCTCTTATTGAGCAATGCTACTATAGAAGATGATAGCTAGTTGAGCAGCTCTGAAATGATGGGATATGTGGAATACAAGTATACAGACCTACATTTGTCCATACAGAGTGGTCTGATCCAGAAAGGCATGCAAAATAGCTCCCCTCCAGAAGGAAGAAAACGGTGACATTAGCCAAGCCAGACGCCCATCTATAGACAGTGCTGTTTCGGGGGTCCTGCCTCTAAAAGGTATCTCATGGATAGATGTCTTTGAGGCTTCCGACCAGTAAAGTCCTCTGTAGTAATGATGGGCAAGAACCTCCGAAACAACAGTCTACAGAAGGATGTCTGATGTGAGTTTTCTTCTTTTTAAGGTGGAGCTAATTTGCATATACTTTTCTCATGGAGCATTGCCTGGAAATATGTCTCCATACATTGGAAGGGCGGGTCTCTTAAATGAGAACCAGTACTAATATTTTCCTGCACACCCCTCAACCACCACCCACAAGATCAGACCTCTAAACAGGCCTAGTCCCTGCACCCCCACTGTATATACATGTATTGTAGTCTGCAAGGAACATCCCTGTATGTTATTTCTCTGTGTCACGTGCAATGCTTTTCTGGTTGGTCACATTTCTTCCAGGATTCAATAGATAAGGGACATAAGGTCGCGGAGTTTATTGCTGCGATAATGTCGTAATGATAAAACGTTGCTCATCGTTCGCTGCTGTATAGTGCAGGACATCTTCTGCTTGTATGTGCGTGGTTGTTGGTGATCGCCATGTGTCTATATGTGACATCTACATGTGTACATTGTCAGTAGTGAATTTCTGTTACATCTATAAGTAAGCTCTGTCTCCCCCTCTACCCCAACAGGAGAAGAAGTTTCCCTCCGTGGGTTCAGCAGACCCGCGTCTGAGGCTGGCGACTCCATGGAATGGGGCCCTTCCACCTCTGCCTCCTCGACTCCAAATCACAGAAAATGGAGACTTTCTAAACTCAAGTGACCATCACTAACTGGAGCTGAGGGGTCCATCCAGGAGCCTGGAGGGAGGAAGGGGGACTGGGATTCCCCCACTGAGGCATCTGTCCAGAGGCCTGAGGGGGAGGGGGCAGGGAACCCCCTTTCCTCCCTGACTCGGAAACCCTCCCTCTGTGCCGTCCAGACCTGCAGCAGACAATCTGTGTGACCCCGGACACACGTGGGAAGTGGAGAGGAGAGAAGGGGAAATCGCACTGAACTTATCCTGACACTGACCATGTGAACCTGTCCTAAATCTTTGTTCTCCTTGGACTCCTAAACCTATCAGTTTCTCTGACCCTCCACTAAACTTGTCCACTTTCATTAATCCTTTAAGTGCTCCCTTATCCACCTCCCCCCCACCCAAAGCTCTCCGTCTCAGGTCTGAGGCCCTGGGATTCGCACTGACAGATCTGCACTGTAGGGGATACTTCCCCAACCATTACTCCAGTCTACATACCCCTGCCCTGAGTCCCTCACATACCTCTGCTCATCCCTCATCTACCCATCACCATTTGTGTCCTTCACCCCCAAATCCCTGTTCTGTGCGAAACAACCTAAAACTCCCTCAGTCTACCAGCGGAGGTAACTCCTGTTATGTGGGAACGCAGTGTCAGATCAGGGGACCATAGTGAGGGCCACACAACCATGTCCAATAAAGGCCGTGTGGATGGAGTTCATGATGGAGGATTCAGGGTTGGCATAGGGAGGTGAAGGATCAGAGGTCGGGAGAATTGAGGATTGGAGAAAGCCAAAAAAATTACCGAAAATAGAATAGCTAGAAACAAGAGACTGTCCCGGGGGATGGACTCTTGTAGCTGGTTCCACGAGGACATAGTGCATTTACCTCCTATTTTGGGCAGCTGTTCTGGGAGACTAGAGATCATTTATTATTATGAATATTATTATTGAACTTTATTTATTGCTCGAAATCTGTCAGTCTGCGCGGAGCCAAAACCAGTGACCCGAGTCTCCAGCCCCAAAGAGCTTATAATCCTAACTCCACTTCCTGTGACACAGGGAGTTTATAAATAACTTGGCCTCAAAGGTCGCATGGAACTTGCGTTTGGAAGGGGAGGGAGGTGGGAAGGGCGTTAGTTTCACCCATATCAGAGGTTGGTGCCATAAAACTTGCAGGGCCCCTCTTCACCTTGGTGACAGGAGCAGCTGGGCCTGAAATGAATGTGTCAGTAAAGATAATTTTGATTGTACTTGGTTCTTTTTGACGTTCTGTGTAAATATAAAACATTTAAAGATAAAAAAAAGAGAATTCAGAGTCGTTCTGTGAGTCCAGAGCTCAGACAGCCACTGATTTCTGTTATTTATTATATTTATATAATTACCGAACAAGACAACAGGTGCTGATGTCCATTGTCTGCTCAATAATGTCACTATCGCCCATCGGACAGTCACATCTCACCACAAGGATCTCCAGAGGCGACCACCACTAATGGTCATTGTTTTCATGAAAGAAGCCAGGAACGCACTTGTGTGGATGAATGCAGAATCCTCTATTAACCAAAGTGATTCATACTGACGTTCTGTGTATCGGAGATTGGACAAGGTCTTAGAAAGGAAGTAGAATGTTCCTCTTCATAGTATAAATAACTGGCAGCACGAAGGCTTCAACTGGAGGACCCCAACTATATGACCTCACATTTTTACCTCTAGTTTATTCCTTTCCCCAATATTAATAAGAAGCCTTCGTGACTCTTGGTTCTTCCATCCATCTCTTGGAATCTTGTAGACTTTCAAATATTGTGGACAAGTCCCAAACCAAAAGTGCGGAGTTACCTAACGGATTGAAAACCAATATTGCCTAAGATCATATATGAGACCGTTGGAGCCACCCACCTCCTTTTATTATAATTTAACACAAATAACTACGAGATCGATAGTCTGAGTGCTTCTCCATATCGTACATTATTAGGACGCTAATGATGGTCATGTACATTAGTCTAAAAAGTCAATCAAAACATTCATTTTAGATGTTGAGTGACGCGCCACCATCATCTACAATGAAGGTGGCCATGTTTATAATTTTCAAACAATGGTTATTAGCTCACAAAAAAAGCCTTCCGTAAAAGAACATTCCCCGGAATGATTGTTCATCCTTCACCCGGTGTCATTGAATGTTTGGCCAGTATGAACACCTGTAACTGCAAGTACGGACTAAACCCTGCATAGCTGCATCAGTGCAATGCTTGATCACCAGGCAATGGGTCCTTCAGTTTGTCCATCCTTCATTATGTCTCATGTGTATAGCCAGTGTAAGGCAAATCGCACTCCAGTGTAAGGCAAATCGCACTGTCCACATGTAATGCTTCATTATCAAAAACCTTTGCTTTACAATTTGTTCCAAGCTCAGCTCATGTCCAAAACTTTGAGTATATAGCAAGACTGTCCACCTTCTACTTTGCCAATTTTTATTATGTAAAGGTATTTAGCCCCCTTTAGTTGTATTTGGTCCCAGATAAACTGTCCTGTCTTTGGCCCATCTTAGGCAACTAGATCTGAGGCTGAGACTCTGAAAGTTCTTCTGGTCACTGCAGAGGCTTCATTCTACTTCCCTTCTCTGATCAGAACTTATATGCAGTTGGTTGTTATTTAGTGCCTGTTTGTGATTGATATTTTGATCTCGGTCGATTGCGCCTTGATCTTATGTAATAATCCTGTTATGCGGCCAAGCAGGATCTGATTGCCAACTTCTAGATACTTCTATTTAAAGATGGTTCCTCTTTGCAATGTGTCTTCTAAACTCTGATATCAATTATTTTCCTCGAGCGACACACTGCTACAGTAGGTCCCTCTGTCGAGATCCGAGGTCAAGCACAATGACTGCTCCCTGCAGGAACTATGCTTGACCACAAATAAACATATATCCAGGTGGCTGCATATCAAAGTCCAATGGTGACAGGAGTAACTACACATTATCTGAAGGTGACTAAGCCGAACTTATTTTTGGGTGTATACTTTTTAAAACAATAAACTAAAAAGTTAAATATGTAAATGAATTGTGAAATTATTTTCCCCTCCATGAGGATGGGGTCTGACTTGCTTCCAAACTCTATATAACACCGCAATCTCCGCACAGCGCAGACATCCTGAGAGTTGTAGTTGCAGCACAGCTGGAGCTAAGGGTTGAAGACCACACATGTACAGTATATCTGTTAGGAATCGCATGATCTTTACTTGACTTGTGCTAATTACATGACGGTTTCTTCTCCTTTCACATCTAAAGTTAAATTCGTCAGTTTCCCGGTAACAGAGAGCAGTGCATTGCTGATCCACGTGGCCATAATGTGCTGAAATCCACCGGCCTCACTACCACCCAGATGTGGAAGTCAATATTATGGGGTGTATGTATATATATATATATAGTCACCATATAATGAGAAAATCTGCAACCTTCTATTCCCTAGATCTGGTAAGATCTCTGCCTGATGCAAGTGAATGGAAACATCCATCTGTGGAGACACGAGGGTCAGCGGGTGCCTTAGTCCGCTAGACGAAACTGCATTGGGCCAGGGATCGTCCTGCCGAATACCCGCTTTCCTTTTACTGTGGGCATAACACTACTCAGACAACACAGGGCGATGGCAAAACCATTTGGCAATACTTTATTGAACCACAAAATAGGAAATTAACACATAGAACATTCCCAGCAAAATACTCCAAGATGATGCACATTAGAGTCTCACCCTTCCGCTGACTCGTCGGGATAAGAGGAGCTGTGACTTCAGAGCTTTCAGGGCCGACCACCCCACCTGCGGCACACACAGAGAGGAGGTAATGACAGTCCATTTAGATACAAGGCCAGCTGACCAGAAGGTCACAAACTGGCTTCTTTGAACATCTTTATGGAGCCAGGTGACCGGTGGTTCAAAATCCTGACTACCCAAACGTATCCATGGGTTCAGTGGTGGTCAATGGAGCAGATCTGTATCCTTTCAACAAGGCCTGTGGTCCGCTAAGCTGGCATCCTGTAGAATGTCAAAACTGTGTCCCTCATGATTGAGCCATGATGTTCTGTCAGATATCCTGTAGTGTTCCTGGCTGTAGGTTTGTAAAGAGTCTGCTTTTTTGAATAGTCAACATAAAGATAACAGTCTGAATCTTGGCTTACTGAAACTAGACGTCTTGATAATTCAAGTTAAATGTCACAACAAATATATACAAGAAAGCTGCAGAGTTTTTCATTACCGTAATGAGGCCACAAAAACAGTAATTGGAAAACCCATTTCATATAAATAACTTGAAAATTTCTAGAAGCCCACTTCTGTGAGACCACCCCTGAATACAGACAAGATTCTGAGTGACAGATTCGGCTCTGCCGTATAATATACAGAGGCCATCTTCTTTTGAAAGACCACCACCTCGAAGACCATATTTCAGTGTAATTTTCATCAGTTGTCGTTCCAATGAGGTTTTACTGTATAATGATGTTGAGTAAAACTTGGAAAAAGGACGGCGTGTGATCCAGTAATCATATATGATTCCAAACATCATTGTGGTGCTGCACAGATACCACGGAAGGGATCAGGACACCAAGCAGCACAGTCCCTCTATCCTCTGCAGCTTAATTTTTCTGTAGCAGCACACTTTCTGCACTTTACCATCTGGCCAGCAGGTGGAGACATTACTCTGAAGTGAAGATCTATAGGGAGAAGAGCAGTGTATTGTGTGGGGGACATGAACAGAAATAATCTACAAGGATTACACTGTTAAAGCAAGAAATGTGCCAAATACCTTAGTAGGAAGACATGGCGGACGTATATAAAAATGTACTAAACATTCCAATCAAATAGAACAAAAATGGAGTATCAGATTCAAATAGTTAAAAAGTTAATCATCAGTTTATTAAGCAACAATCATATATAGATAAAGTACAAATAAAGCATTGTAGCACAAAGCACATGACATGAAAAAAGATGGGGGTCAGTAACCCATGCAAAAAATGCCCATACCTATAACATGTATAAAAAGTACAAGCCACACAATGTGCAGCCCTTCAAAAGTGTATGAATAGGTCAGGCGCGCAACCGTCATACAAGTGTTCCCAAATGGGGAAGGCTGCACTGCCAGCATGAGGTGCTTACCTTGAGAAAGCGATCAGGTGTGGACGCGAAACGTGCGTCAGGGACCTTTATCCTCCTTGTGGGTGCCCGTGCATTACCCATCTGGTAAGCGCCTCATGCTGGCAGTGCAACCTTCCCCATTTATCTATATATGATTGTTACTTAATAAACTGATGATTATTTGAATCTGATACTCCATTTTTGTTCTCCTATTTGATGATGATTACACTGTGCCCGGGTGACAAGCATCAGGTCAGAGGGGGTGCTGATTCCAGCTGAATTACATTCTGTTCCAGGACTGGACCCCTAGATGACACTTCAAGAACTTTATTGCCAGTTACCACATTGGGGGCCACAGTGAAAACAAATATCTATTACCTCCACATTCCCAGAACTCGCCTTAAGAATCCGCAGTGTAACACAATGACACGACGTTAACACCTCCATGGAGAGCACCATCGGAGTGCCTGCAATCCTGACATGTACAGTACCAGTACAATGCGCCCCTATATACAGCCATAATGGTAAATGACAGCAGTCTGCAACCACCACCAGGGGAGCTCACTGTATACCCCCTCTGGCATGCAGAGCTAGCTCCCACTAGTGGCAGCTGCCAGCATATGTGGAGACAATTCTGAGCCCAGAGCCCCAGTCTTGCAGAGCGCCTGCTATATAATGAGTCATTATCATCCTGGCTTGTAGAGGGCATTGTATATATTATCGAAGAGATCAGAACATCCGTGGGCTCATGAGCTCTGGACGATGCGGGGCCACAGATAGCCATTCTATACTGATATCCTTCAGTCCCCCACAAGTCTGTGTGTCCTGCTACACATCAAGGGCGATGCTCACAGATGGGGTGGTACACATGTATCTACTCATAACACATAGGCTCAGATACATGGCTCAGCAGGCAGCGTAACAGGGTCAGCTCTTTGGCGTTACAGGGTCAGCCCCGCGGCATCACTCTTCACAAGGTTGGCGTAACCTGTCACAGGGTCGGCCCCGAGGCATCAAACGTCACAGGGCCAGCGCCGCAGTCATCGCTCGTCACAGGGTCGGCTCCGCTGTCGTCACTCGTCACAGGGTCGGTCCCGCTGTCGTCACTCGTCACAGGGTCGGCCCCGCTGTCGTCACTCCGTCACAGGGTCGGCCCCGCTGTCGTCACTCCGTCACAGGGTCGGCCCCGCTGTCATCACTCCGTCACAGGGTCGGCCCCGCTGTCATCACTCCGTCACAGGGTCGGCCCCGCTGTCATCACTCCGTCACAGGGTCGGCCCCGCTGTCATCACTCCGTCACAGGGTCGGCCCCGCTGTCATCACTCCGTCACAGGGTCGGCCCCGCTGTCATCACTCCGTCACAGGGTCGGCCCCGCTGTCATCACTCCGTCACAGGGTCGGCCCCGCTGTCATCACTCCGTCACAGGGTCGGCCCCGCTGTCATCACTCCGTCACAGGGTCGGCCCCGCTGTCATCACTCCGTCACAGGGTCGGCCCCGCTGTCATCACTCCGTCACAGGGTCGGCCCCGCTGTCATCACTCCGTCACAGGGTCGGCCCCGCTGTCATCACTCCGTCACAGGGTCGGCCCCGCTGTCATCACTCCGTCACAGGGTCGGCCCCGCTGTCATCACTCCGTCACAGGGTCGGCCCCGCTGTCATCACTCCGTCACAGGGTCGGCCCCGCTGTCATCACTCCGTCACAGGGTCGGCCCCGCTGTCATCACTCCGTCACAGGGTCGGCCCCGCTGTCATCACTCCGTCACAGGGTCGGCCCCGCTGTCATCACTCCGTCACAGGGTCGGCCCCGCTGTCATCACTCCGTCACAGGGTCGGCCCCGCTGTCATCACTCCGTCACAGGGTCGGCCCCGCTGTCATCACTCCGTCACAGGGTCGGCCCCGCTGTCATCACTCCGTCACAGGGTCGGCCCCGCTGTCATCACTCCGTCACAGGGTCGGCCCCGCTGTCATCACTCCGTCACAGGGTCGGCCCCGCTGTCATCACTCCGTCACAGGGTCGGCCCCGCTGTCATCACTCCGTCACAGGGTCGGCCCCGCTGTCATCACTCCGTCACAGGGTCGGCCCCGCTGTCATCACTCCGTCACAGGGTCGGCCCCGCTGTCATCACTCCGTCACAGGGTCGGCCCCGCTGTCATCACTCCGTCACAGGGTCGGCCCCGCTGTCATCACTCCGTCACAGGGTCGGCCCCGCTGTCATCACTCCGTCACAGGGTCGGCCCCGCTGTCATCACTCCGTCACAGGGTCGGCCCCGCTGTCATCACTCCGTCACAGGGATGGCCCCGCTGTCATCACTCGTCACAGGGTCGGTCCCGCTGTCATCACTCGTCACAGGGTCGGTCCCGCTGTCGTCACTCGTCACAGGGTCGGTCCCGCTGTCGTCACTCGTCACAGGGTCGGTCCCGCTGTCGTCACTCGTCACAGGGTCGGTCCCGCTGTCGTCACTCCGTCACAGGGTCGGTCCCGCTGTCATCACTCATCACAGGGTCGGTCCCGCTGTCATCACTCCGTCACAGGGATGGTCCCGCTGTCATCACTCGTCACAGGGTCGGTCCCGCTGTCATCACTCGTCACAGGGTCGGTCCCGCTGTCGTCACTCGTCACAGGGTCGATCCCGCTGTCGTCACTCGTCACAGGGTCGATCCCGCTGTCGTCACTCGTCACAGGGTCGGCCCCGCTGTCGTCACTCCGTCACAGGGATGACCCCGCGGTCGTCACTCCGTCACAGGGTCGGCCCCGCTGTCATCACTCGTCACAGGGTCGGTCCCGCTGTCATCACTCGTCACAGGGTCGGTACCGCTGTCGTCACTCGTCACAGGGTCGGTCCCGCTGTCGTCACTCGTCACAGGGATGGCCCCGCTGTCATCACTCCATCACAGGGTCGGCCCCGCTGTCATCACTCCGTCACAGGGATGGCCCCGCTGTCATCACTCGTCACAGGGTCGGTCCCGCTGTCATCACTCGTCACAGGGTCGGCCCCGCTGTCATCACTCCATCACAGGGTCGGCCCCGCTGTCATCACTCCGTCACAGGGATGGCCCCGCTGTCATCACTCGTCACAGGGTCGGTCCCGCTGTCATCACTCGTCACAGGGTCGGTCCCGCTGTCGTCACTCGTCACAGGGTCGGTCCCGCTGTCGTCACTCGTCACAGGGATGGCCCCGCGGTCGTCACTCGTCACCAATTTGGCTGCATGGCTCGCAGTACACAATTACGTTGATGACCTGGCAGTTGCAGGTCATGGATTTTCAGCACTATAGGTAGGTGGCGACCTCTGTGGTCACGTGTTGTGCTTCACAGACAATGTCATGATGAGTAAGCTGCTCTGGAGCCTCCCATGGTGCCGTCCGTCTCTTCGTACCACAGTGTAGGTCAGGACTTCTCTCTCGGTGCCGGAAACTTGCTGTAGTCTGCTCGCCACATTGATATATGTACATCACACGGGACGGGAGTCATGTGACAGGAAGAAGCGGGTCATGTGACTTGCGTGTAACCCAGGGTGAGTTACGTTCGTCCCCACACTTAGTGTCTGCCGCTGGGGAGGGGCCGGACTGTTCACTCAGCGTCGCAGGGTTAGCGCATGTTCGTCCTTTTGACCCTTTCCCGGGGCGGCCGCAGTGTAGAGCCAAGCAGTGCGGAGAGGCAGGTAACCGAGGCCGGGGCGCGATACTGGGCCCCATTGTATAGGAACGGCGGGCGGTAACGTGTATGTGCTGTGTGTTCGGTGGTGTATGGGAAGCCGGGTGGAAACAGAGGGCTTTAATGTCTGTGTACAATAGATAGACACATTATATGTGTGTATATATGTAGGTATGTGCGCTCCTTCACAATGACAGCACCAGGCGGTGAATGATGGACGGAGACGTCCCTGATCTGTAAGGGCCCGTTCACATTGCACTCCGGCCTCCGTTTGTGGGTTGGACCGTCTGTGGGGCCATAGACCATAATGGTGTCGGCAGAGTGAAGGCGCCTCATTTTCAGGAGTATACTGGAGGCGCACAGATGTAGTAGACCGTATCGGGGTGTGCTTCAGTAGGCGTATACGGCACAGCAGAGCGCACGTTGCTCTGCTGGCACCATTATAGTCTATGGCCCTGTCGGCGCATACGTTCATATCCCCTTTTATGGTGGGGGCGCGGACGCAAACCTCAGCAGGATCCATGAACAAAGCATGATGTGAAAGCCCCCAAGCAATGGTAACAACATGTGCAAAATCTGGATTACCAGCCTTGGCTGCTGTCACTGAAGTTGTTTATGGTCATCCGAGGAAGGAAATCATCAAGATCTGCTGCCAGCAGCTCTTGTGTAATCTCCTACCAATGATGTCCAGATGTGCCCAATAGAGACAAGTCCGGAGACGCTGCAGCCACGAGAGCAGGTTTAGGCCATGCAGGCTGCGTGGAACAAACGGCCAAGAGTTGTAGTCATGAAGAATGTTTCTTGGGCCATGTTCACGTTCCCTTATGAAGGCTTCTCCATTGCATTGCCCAAGTGGCCTTCAGAGGATAGAATCGAGGTCTCTCTTTTTCAGCGATGATTCCCACTTTTGTCTTGGACACAATAACAGCCAGAGAGTGGTCTGGAGACCTCGTGAACGATGCCATGAAAAGGCCTTCACGAGGGAACATCACACCCATCCTACTCTTGGGACTATGGTGTTAGGTAGCATAGAGTCCGGTACCTGGACTCCTTTAGTTTTCATTCCATGGTGCACTAACAGCTTGGCATTATATCAGTTTGGTGGAACCAGTGGCCATTTCTCCAGACTGACCCAGGAGCCATTTTTCAACGGCAAAGCTCAAGCCGGCATGTTACTGGTCCTCTTATAGATTAAAGGGAATCTGTCACCTATTTTTGGTTATATAAGATGCGGCCACCGCCGTTAGGGGCTTATCTACAGCATTCTGATAATTCTGTAGATAAGCCACCGATGTAACCTGAAAGATAAGAAAAATGAGTTATATTATACTCACCCAAGGCCGGTCTGGTTGGGGTCCGGAGGGTGTCACGGTCCGGTACCTCCCATCTTCTAGCGATGACGTCCTCTTCTTTGCTTCCTGTCGCGGCACAGGCGCACTGCTCTGCCCTTTTGAGGGCAGAGCAGAGTAATGCAGTGCGCAGGCGCTGGACCTCTTCCGGCGCCTGCACATTGCAGTACTGTGCTCTGCCCTCAATAGGGCAGAGCAGGGCGCCAGAGCCGCAACTGGAAGGTAAGAAGATGACGTCATCGCTAGAAGATGGGAGGCGCCGGACCGTAACACCCTCCGGACCCCAACCGGACTGCACCTGTATGAGTATAATATAACTCGTTTTTCTTCTCTTTCAGGTTACATCGATGGCTTATCTACAGAATTACCAGAATGCTGTAGATATGCCACTGATGGCAGTGGCCGTATCTTATATACCAAAAAATAGGTGACAGATTCCCTTTAAGCCTGAAATGGCAGGGCCCCCAACTCTCTGTGTCAGCCTGCCATTGTTAGTTTGTTCACTGTGCAACAGTGGTGAACTAAAAATAGTAGTAATAATATTGTGAGCCTCCTTCGTGGCCTAAACCTGCTCCCATGGCTGCAGCATCTCTGGACCTGTCTCCATTGAGCACATCTGGACGTCATTGGTCGGTGGTTACACAGGAGCTGCCAGCAGAGGATCTTGATTTGCTAAAGAGCATTCAGCAGAAGAACCTTCCCCAGATCACCATTAATATCTTCAGTGATAGCGGCCAAGGCTGGAGGTCCCGGGATTTCTGCATGAGGCTCAGACTCCAGGGTGGAGGAATCTAGATGTCTTGAACATTATGGGAACGATTCACAAAGAATGACGATGTTTACATCAGTCTGGATGAGGTGATGGCCTGGAGTCAGATGATCCTGACAGCAAGAGCCTCTTCATGAATTGTGAGCTTCAGACCAGTGACGTCCATCTCTGTGCATCTCGCCACAAATCCTACTGTAGTCTCTGCTGGAGTGAGATTTCTGGTGTAGCGAATGCTGCAGTTTGTCATGAATTTGACGAGCGGCGGTCGTCCTGCCTCAGTCCCATCTCAACGCCGCCCACTATATCAGACCTGAGCGAAAATGATGCGAGAATGCCAAAAGTCTCAACATTTTAGCGCAGCCTCGTGTTGACTTTTCCGAGCTTTTTACAGCAGAATATTGCTAGAAGCTTCCATGAATCGGACCCTTTGTTTCCATTTTTATTATAATTTGCAGATCAGTAACGTGTCTATTGTCCTTTTGAGATATATATATATATATATATATATATATATATATTTACATAGTGATTACAGGGGTATTTCTATTACTATGTAGGTTTATATGAGGGTGAGTCAAAATTTATTTGCACTGTGACTATAACTTTTTTAATCACAGTTCAGTGAAGACAAATCCATCATTTTTCGACATAAACTTTTGCTTTCCAATACACTTTGTCCATCTGTCAGCAAAGCTGCGGTATTTTATCATTGAAAAATATTTCAATCTGAGATGCGAGCCAGGCATGCACTGCTGTCGCTACCTTTTCATTAGACATAAATCTTCGTCTTTGTTCCTTGCCACATGAGCCGGTGTCGCTCGTTTAGCCATCAGATTCCGTGCACGCAACTCAATGCTCAGTCGTGGACGAGTGTCTGACTCCTACTTTGGCACTTGCCCTTCTCCATCAATTTATACACACTTCTTTGTGACAAAACACTTTATCTTGTGCACAAAGTTTTTGATTAGTATCGGAACCAGATACACCCTCACACCCACAGCAAAACGAATCCCTGCATGCTGCTCTTTCCTGCAAGCTACCAGTGTATCGACCATTGTTTCTCACATTAGTCACAAACGAGCCAATGTGCCACATTCACACCTGCAGAGCTGTAAGCTGTGAACTATATGCAATAGCGGAGACACAGAGACACAGGCGAAACAACAATCTACTTTTATTAACTTAACAGAATTGTATGAATAAAAGATTGTTATTAGAGACTGACACAGTATTCAGAGAATTAATGACAAAACAGTTATATAGACAGGAATATATTGGTTAATGTACAATGCAGGCTATCAGGATAAACTTGGGGCTTACAGTCCAACCTAATCCTAGTTGGAAGGGAGGCAAACAGTGTACTTGGCGAGAACAGTCTCTAAGAATTTTCACGGCTTTCTGGACCTGACAAGGGCCGCTACTCCACCTAACTAGCCTCACTTTTCCTAACAAAGTCTATCAGTTTTCTCTGGGCTGCTCTAACATCAGTCAGACCCTGTCTGGTCCACAGCCCTCTATCAGCCCATGCCCGGTACCTTAAGTCTCTGCTGAAAGTGACGGCCCGTCCCAGATATCTCCTCTGATCAGGCTCAGGTCCCTGGCCAGGTATTTTCAGGGCTTCTTCGGTACGTGACGGCTGACGAGTGTCTCCTTGGTCCGTACGGTTGCTAGACAGCCTGAATACACGTGTGAAATTCCTAACAAACAAACAGGCAATCCCCACATGTATTCAGCCTGTCTAGCAGCCGCCAATCATGCAGCTGCGTCGACAAACACTAAATCATGCTCTGGAAAACCTGAGAAACGAGTATACTCGCTAGTCCCGATCATCAGGTAATCTACCATCAATACTTCTCACCGGGGCCAGAACGGGGCTCTCTGTCTGGGGGCTTGGGAAATTCACACTGGTATCACTTTCAGCAGGCTTCTTCTAGTGTCTGGTGCAGCTGTGGACAGTACACCAACCGTTGTAGCCATCGAAAAGTCTTCTCCGTACCAAAGTGGGCACCCCATTCATGAGCTTCCTTGGCCAGACTGGCCACTGGGATCACCCATTGCCAGGTGACATCCAGTTCTCGTGGCAGTTGAACCTTCTGGTACAGCAAGCCATTCATTCTCCATGATGAGCCTTTCCCACTGGCCCAATATCTGTAAGGTGCTCGCTGTCAGGGACCCTATTAACTGCTGGTCAGGCCTCTGTCCCAAGACGACCCATTTTCTTATCTCTGCAAGCTCGGGATCTGACTGCTTCAGATGAACCCACTCATCTCTTGGGTGCCCCAGGAACTGAGTAGGCTTGTGCTCTCCTTCCGCTTCTTGGGCAGCCGCTATGGCTGCTGCAAACCGCTTAAAATCTGCAGTTTTGTTACCCTCGAGATCTTCATCTGTGTTTCCCTTCGGACTTGTTTGGGTGATCGCGCATCCTTGTGTGTTTTGGGCTTTTGACCGGTAATAATTTCTATAGCACCATCATATTCCGCAGCTCTTTACATTTTAGAGGGGGCTTGTACAGACAGTGAAAGACTTAACAGCATAACAATAATCACATAAATCCACAGATGCCAAGAGGAGTAAGGGCCCTGCTCGCAAGCTTACAATCTATGAGGAAATAGGGGAGACACGAAAGGTGAATGGTAACATTTGCTTTCATTGTACCTTCTGGCCATCAATGTAATAAATAGGGTTTTCATGTAAGTCGTTGACGAGCATCTGACTCCTACTTTGGCACTTGCCCTTCTCCATCCATTTATTATTATTATGCATTTATATAGCACCATTTATTCCATGGCGTTTTACATGTGAAAAGGGGACATATAGACAAGTATAATAAACGTGTGTAAGACAAGGGGCACACAAGTACATAAGGAGAGGGGACCCTGCCTGCGAGGGCTCACAGTCTACAGGGATGGGTGAGGATACAGTAGGAGAGGGTATAGCAGGTTGTGTGGTGGTTCAGTAGACCGAGGATCATTGCAGACTGTAGGCTTGTCGGAACAGGTGGGTCTTCGGGTTCTTCTTGAAGGTTTCCGTTGATGGTGAGAGTCTGATGTGTTGCAGCAGAGAGTTCCAGAGTATGGGGGAAGCACGGGAGATGTCTTGTATGCGGTTGTGGGAAGAAGAGATAAGGGGGGAGTAGAGAAGGAGATCTTGAGATGATCGAAGGTTGCGTTTTGGTAGGTACCTAGAGACCATGTCACAGATGTATGGAGGAGACAGGTTATGGATGGCTTTGTATGTCATGGTTAGGGTTTTGAATTGGAGCCTCTGGGCAATAGGAAGCCAGTGAAGGGCCTGGCATAGGGGCGAGGCTGGGGAATAGCGGGGAGACAAGTGGATTAGTCGGGCAGCAGAGTGTAGGATGGACTGAAGCGGAGCCAGAGTGCTAGAGGGGAGACCTTTGTTCAGGCCTGGAAGTCGCACGTCATTGCAACGTTTTATCGCCTGTGCTCCGTCCTCCTACAGAGCAGTGACCGTTAAGGCTGGTTTCACATTAGCGTTGAAACATGTTGCATTTCGGCGCACCGTCAAAAGTGCGCAGCACGCTACTTTCACACTGGCAGCGCATGATCTGCGCACCCTATGCTAAAGATAGGGTGCGCCGATCGCATGCGTGCAAATGCGATAGTAGGAGGTGATCCCGGATGGGGCGGGCAGGGAGCCGGATCGGGGCGGGGCTTACCGACGCAGTGCGCAGCGTTGTTTCAACGCTAATGTGAAACCAGCCTAAGACAGTGACCTCATATGGAAAGCGCCGATAAAACAGTGCGACCAGCAGAAGCTTTTATATAGCTGGAGTGCAGATATTTTTTGACTTGCCCTCATGTATGGAAGTTTACAGACCTGTTTCTCTAGCACTGCTTATTTCTGTGTACCAGATTCCCCACAGGGTGTGGAAATCTGTACATCATGGTCACATTTTGACTTCCTTGTGTGTAGAGAGCATGGCATCCTCTCCATGTGCTGATGTAGGGCCACCCTTGACTCTGCAGCAGATCTGGCAAAAGGGTTTTTGCCAAAAACATAGGTCGTCCCCGTGCTATCGATCACCGGGTGTCCACTCCATTCATTCTCTATGGGAGATAGCAGAGTAGAGGACTTGCCTATTCCTGGCGCTCAAGTAAAGTGAATGAAGCAGAAATGTTTATACTTGACATTGCTCTGCGTAGATTGGGTTCTTCAGAGCCCTGTACTCAGGCCCAGTGGGGTCTCAGCAGTCAGAGCCTCAGAAATCAATACATTATTCCCAATGTTAGAATATGGGATAACGTATCAATTACATCCTCTTTAAATGAAAGGTGCCACAATTTTATATTATTTGCAAAAAAAAAAGTAAGTAACAAAACATGTTTTAGCAAATGTTGTACTAGTTAGGGTTTACGTTTTTTTAAATAATGTTTTAATGTAGCCACTGGGTGCTGCCATTTTGCATGGCAGGTCTGTAATGGTCGCTGCACGACACATAGTCTGCAAATATGTCTGCCCTGGACATAGGGTCGGCATCCGACCACTGTCTCCTATCTCTAACATTGCAACCGCATTAGCAGTGATACAGTCTGCTGAGTTGTGTATCTAATCCTCTCCTGTGTGATACTGCCTGCTGAGCCCTGCAGGAGGCACATGGGTCTGGGGTAATAGAGGGGGCAGCATCACCTCCTGTTAGGTGCAGTCAGGGGAGGGCTGGTGAGGCAGCTGAAGAGAGGGGTCTCATCTTTATCGTTACTATATGGCTACATGTCACCCCGGACTGTGCCTGTTGCCTTGCTTTCACACATGGCCAGGACAGGATGGAGAAGACAGGAGCTGAGGAGGGGAATGGGGTCTTTTCATGCAAAGTCTGGATCAGAACAGGCCATCAATCAGCAGAAATGTTTCCTGGATTTCTGTCGAGCAGACAAGCAGACGGTCCATCCATATGTATAAAACACAGCGCTCTATGTACAATTCCTGGCCCCCCCATGGACCAGCACACTGCTCTCCTGAAATACTCTGTGCTGCTGTCACCCTGCTCCCTCCATCATATATCTCACAGGTTCCTTTCCACCTGCCATCCTCGGTGACCGTCTACTTGTCAGTATAACTTTGCAGTCAACAACAAAATGGCTGCTCACTGTGTCCCTAGATATTCTTTCTTATCCCTTAGCAAACACCCAGGAGGGAAGGGGATGAGTGACATCACACCCATGTCAGCAGACTCAGCTCATACAGGGCAGTAATGTGAGCTAGTTGTACACTAGGTTTTTGTCAGATTTCAGTACCCTAGTGTTAAAATGTGGAAATACCAAACCTTTTAAAATTTAATTTTCATATTTTACTAAAATTGTAAACAAAAGAAGGAGGGGTGCAGGGACGCTGTAGAGGGGGGTTGATGGACAGCTGGGAGGCGTTGACACTCCATACCTCTGTGACAGAATGCAGGTATGAGGAGTTATTTATAAAAGTCTATATTTTGGCGTTAATGGGGGTCAAAAACAGAAGAGCCACCTTCACAGAATGCAGCCTTAGTGCTGCTAAAGGTGGCTCTTTTAGTTAAAAACGCCCGGGGAGGTGACAGGTTCCCTTTACAGGGTTATTCCCACCTTCCTAGATGGATACATTGGATCATTCTTATAAGTACAGGCCATTTTGCAATTTACTGCTTATTAAAATTTTCCGCAGTTCTTGAGATTTTTAACAGTTCTGGTTACTGTTTGTTGCCTTGGACACCGGCCATCGCTGCTAGACAGCAGAACATGCTCAGAGCTTGTAAGTTCTCTTCTGTTGAAGATGTAAGCACTGATTTGAAGCTGGACAGGATTTTTGGATCACACTGTTGCTTCTTAAATCCTGCCAGCTTCAGTGCAGTGCTAACAAGCTAAACACAGCTGTGGTTGGTCTCCTAGGCAACAAACTAAACAAAAGTGTTAATGTCTCAAGAATGGCTGCATATTTTTATAAACGATCATATCCAGAATTTCTTGTTTTTACCAGCTCAATCTGACCAACTATGAAGATGAGAATATCCTTTTAGGTTTTTAGTCTAGAAAAATCTGTAAAGTTGTCCGATAACTGTGGTCATTGTCGCCCATTACTGATGTGCATAAGGGTTTGTATGATTTTGCAGGACGGGTCCTTCTCCCATTAGACTGGGGTTGAGCTTCAGTAGCCGTCACAGACACAAGTGGTGCTGTTTCTGGGAGATAATCAGGGCTGTGGAGTTGGTAAGCCAAACCTCCGTCTCCTCAACTCAGACTCTTGACTCCACAGCACTGGTCACTACTGAGCATGTACATAAAGTGCAGCACAGATTCAGTTCACCTAAAAGCCAAGTTCCTTAGATCAGGAAAAGAACAGAAATTTATAGGACGTTTCATAACTTTCCCAAATTATGAAAACATTTACATCACATCTTGCACTGAACTACTGAACCCAATTTATTATATATTTTAGGAGTCAGTCGGTCCATTGTATATCGACTCCTATTCCGCCAAAATGGACACCGACTCCACAGCCCTGGAGAAAATATCTTTTTTTTTTTTTTTTAATCTGAAGAAAATGTACAGACTCCCCATTATATTCTATAGGAAATTATGGGAATGGTGTGAATATATTATGGTGTATATATAAAGTGCTCTCAGTGAGAGAAACAAAATAGGAATCTTGTGGGTGTGATACCTTTTAATGGCTAACAAAATATAGTGAATGATGTTACAAAGCAAGCTTTCTGGACTGCTTACGTCCCTTCATCAGGCTGATATGACAAAATATTTGAAGAAACCTAATTATATACAGTAAAGAGTACAGGCATGGTGTGATACATGGCTCAGTGTTTGTTTATTGAAATGTCCATGTATTACACCATACCTATACTCTTTCCTGTATATAATTAGGTTTCTTCAAATATTGTCATATTATCATATTAGCCTGACGAAGGGATGTAAGCCGTCCCGAAAGCTTGCTTTGTAACATCATTCACTATATTTTGTTAGCTATTAAAAGGTATCACACCCACAAGATTCCTATTTTGTTTCTCTCACTGAGAGCACTATATATATATATATATATATATATATATATATATATATATATATATATATATATATATATATATAATTTTTTTTTTTTTTTTCTACTGGCTAACACGTTGCCAAACTACTTTTTTTCGTTCAACTATTGTGAACATATACATGATTAAGCAGGGGGTGCTGATCATCTTCTTACAGTGGAGCGCCTTGGGAATGAGAGGATAAACGCCTCTTGGCCATATTCTGATACATGGGGCCCCAGCTTCTATAATATCCAGATGCTTTAATCGCACATGGAGGTGGTGTCTTGTCAACTGCACACATTGCAGAAAATCTTCATAATTTTCTGTGGCATAGCTGCACGTGTTACATGCAGATTTGCTTCAGATTTTGGCTTTTCTGGTAAAATCTGTGATAAAGCCATTGATTGTTCATCTGATGTGTGGGATCCATTACATAATCTTAATATAATGGACCCTGCAGAACCTATCACACCAGTGTAATCTGAATAACACTTAGCATACACTGACACAACAATGCAGCCGTGTGTGGCCTGTCTTGTATTATATCTCACTGTCTCTTCTCATGCCTTGTAGATCATCACCATGTCGGGGACTGAGAGTGTCCAGCTTGACTTCCCACATTACAGCTCTGTACTCCTGGACACACTGAACAAGCAGCGACTGGAGGGGAAGTTTTGTGATCTCTCTGTCCAGGTCCAGGATCGTGTTTTCCAGGCTCATAAAACGGTCTTGGCTGCGTCTTCCCCTTACTTCCACGACAAGCTGCTCTTGAACGACACCAGCTGTCTGGTTCTGCCCAGTGTCATTCAGCCTGATGCTTTTGAGAACCTTTTGCAACTTATTTACTCTGGGAGACTTTGCCTTGAAATGGAGGCACTGCCATCACATCTGCTGGTGGCCAGTGGTCTACAGATGTGGCAAGTAGTTGACCGATGTTCTGAGATCCTCAAGGAGCGGAAATCATATGTCCCGCAGACTTGGTCAAGCCGTGCCAGTGAGAGTCAGTCTCCGAGCAGCAGCTTCCAATTGCCGCGAGACGACCTGCCGCCACTACCGCCAACGATTAGGTTGGGTTGCTCTGATGAAGTAATCAAGGTTCGTGTTTCTGAGGAAGAGGAGGACGAAGAAGAAGAGGACGACGATGACGGCAAGAGTGATCTACATGTTTTGGATGATTCTCTAGCCACTAATTGCTCATATGCTCTCCCTTCATCCTCGTCATCGCCTGAAAGCCCCAAGGTCATCTACATCAAGCAGGAGCGGACTGATGAGGATGGGGGTTATTTGAAGGCTTTTGAAATCACTGAGATGCCAGCCGAGTATCAGTCAGAGCTGAGCTACGTCATTCCTTCCACGTTATCACCGTCATCTACAGATGTGTCTCTCTGTATCCCTCATAAACTTTACGGTGTCTCAGAACCAACTTCCCTCAATATTTCCAAACCTGTGGACCTTCATGGAAATGAGATCGTATCCCAAGCTCTTCAGGCTCAAACTATTCACGCTCCTGTAAAGCTTGTGGCTACGCCAGATGGGAAAAGGTTTGGCTGCTTGTGTGGAAAGCGGTTTGCCGTAAAGCCTAAACGTGACCGCCATATCATGCTGACCTTCAGTCTACGCCCATTTGGCTGTTCTGTCTGCCACAAGAAGTTCAAGCTGAAGCATCATCTCACCGAACACATGAAGACGCACGGAGGAAACCTCTTCTCTTGTGAAGACTGCGGACGGAAATTCAGGGTTGAAAGTTGCTTCCTAAAGCACAAGGAAGTTTGCAAAGGACAGAGGTGGGCCGGAGCCTGCTGGACTTACAAATAAACCTCAAACCCTGCAAACGGAGGTAAGCCGGGGCCTTCCGTTCTAGAGACTGATAATAGATTTGTTTTCTGGACCTTCCCAGAACATCCCCTAATACCAGGAGATAGTCCTTGATTTGTACTATTGTAGCCTGGAGACTGCCGAGCATTGAGTGCTGCCCTCTTCTGGACTGTGGTTACTGGAGGTCTACCTGAATGTTCGTTTTTGTGGTATATTCTTATATATCATCATTTTTTTTGTCTTTATACTGTTTTACATGGGACTTCGGAAATTCAGATCTGGCTTGTTAGATTAGCATCCCGAAAAGCATGGTGGATGAAGACCTCCTGACGATCCATAGTTGGTCTTGTCACTGAATTACTCATTACGACAGGAAAGAGGTGACCCCATAAATAATGGCCCAAATATTTCACTTAATTCGTGTCAGTGGGTCTAATCCGCCCAGAAACTATATCACGAGCATCCGTCTTTGAGCAGCAGATACGTCTCCCAGTCTTTATGTACATATATACCTGTCGCCATCATGTATGTCATTGTCTATGTCTGCAGGATCGGAGAATAGCTTATTGCAGGTACCACATTACCCCAAAAAGATAAACCTTCATGGAGAGATGGTGTTGAGGGAGGTAATTCAAGTCTTACATTTAGGCTGTAAATATGGAAAAAACGCTCTGTGTAAAGTCAGGTAAAGATATAAGCTTGGAACATCCCCTTCCCAATCTTAGATATAACTGGGGCAGATTCCACCATTTCATCACGTCCTACCATCACTGAGAGTGGAGAGGTGGTTACACATGCTCGGATATCTCCACGTCTATGGGAGTTCAGAGCTGTTTATGTAACTTTGATGGAAGTTAATAGAGAGTAGCAGAATCAGAATCCTAGGACTTAACACAGATGTAAGTGCCAGGGATGGGACCGACATTTTTAAGACTTTTATGGGAAAACCCCCTTTAATTTAATTTTTTTTTTATGAATCTTATCCTCTCGCCTCAGGATAGAGCGCAGATTCTAGATTCTCAGCCCAATGTGAAATCTGGTGTCTCCAGTGGTCAGTGTTGCCCCCTGCTGAGCTACAAAAAAAAAAATCAGGGGATGGGAAGTGATAATGGCTACGACCACATCTGTGTTACAAAGATAGTCTTACAACCCATGAAGACAATTCCACCCAGAATCAAACAATTGATCTCCTCATTCCCTTCACCTTTTGTGCTTTATTGTAGCATTTTATGTAGATTGTAGCAATTGTTTTATGTAATATATGTGCCATATAATGTACACACGGGAGCACGTCCTGTAATAATGTCCGGTACATGGTGGTCAGTTCCTCCACTGATTGGCAGCACCATAACTCTCGGGGCTGTCTGGACTATTCACACGGTTGCAGAAATATTTTATGTTCCCCCTTTACTTTGAGCTTGCGTAAATCTTCCCTTACAGGTGCATGGGCCGAATAGTCCCAGAAATGTCTGGATAACCTGCTACATATTAATTTACGTATACGGGGTCCTAAGGTGGTGAAGGAGGCTGAACGACAAGAGAGGAAATGTATGACTGGAACAGAAGGATTCAGACATTATTCCCATCCATGGGGTCGGCGCACTCAAAAGGCTTGTGTTGATACGTGTCTTGTGTGCTCAGATACATTGGATACTTGTTCAGTACTGTAAAGCAGATTATGGATCGAGCAGCAGCCATTATATCTGGGGACAACATCCAGATGGGATGCTTGAAATAAAGGGTCATTTTTCTTGGAAAAAAAATCCAATGTTATTACCCTTTTAGGATCGGCCATAAAATACAGAACATAAAACAGTCTGGATGGATTTTCTCCAGTTGTGTCCAAGGCCCCCTAGTCCTTTATTTCCACCTTAGTGGTCTACATTGCAAAAAAAATATTGAAAAATCATTTTTTAATCATGTTCTTGGAAACTACCAGAATGATCTATGTGAAAAGCCCAGCACTGTATAGAATCAAGGAGTTAAATTTACCCTCCTACAGTGAAAAACAAAATGTCCCCATGACAACACTTCTGGACCTCAGTGTTATTACAGGGCCTGGTATATTATTGGTATCCAACAAATAACAGCTTGATTTTGGATTATATGACACTTTCATCCCTATAATAATACTGGATTTTCAGAACAGGAAATGTTATCATGGGCGCGTAAACCACTGATGACTCGGCACATAAATACTATGGTTTTAGTTTAGATCTCCCTGTAGCTCCTGGGTGACGTCACCCTCTTTTAGCAATGAGAACGCTCGCGGTCCAATGACGCCACAACACTAATGTATGAATGCTGTATTAATGAGTTTAACAATATGCATTGTACGTTTTTACTACATGTCCCTTGTATCCTACACTCTGAGCTTGTATGTAACATAGAATCGTTGCTAGTTCTGGTGTCTGAAATAAAAAAAATAAAACCAGATTTCCTCACATACGTGACCAACGATGAGACGCTAAACAATAGGATTCAGGGGTGAAAGCTTCTGATCACAAGGGAGGTTCTGGGCATTTCACATAGCTGTAAAAGGTGCTCATAATTAGAGATGAGCAAGCTAGTTCAGAAAATGTTCGCCAATCTCAAATTCAGCACTAATGTAGCACATTCGGATTCGTGCTTGGTTTCCCAAGCATTTTCCCTCAAGGTCGGCAAAATTCGGTCACAGATTGGTAAATTTCCACTGTTTTTGTTTTGACTTTGTCCAGGATAGTGGTGCTGTAAGATGAGCGGGAGGGACATGTTTGACGAGGGGAGGTGGTGTATCTAGGTCAGAGGAGTGGCGGAGTGTATTTTTTTTCCCCCTGTTCTGTAATAACTTAATGTGTGTACATCCCGGCAGCCAATCCGAAACCATCCATAACGTCATGACACAGGTCTTATGTGATTGGCTGCCGAAGTCACATGTCCCTGGCCATATAAAAAGTGGACATCTTGTTTTTCTCATTGTAACAGCGCAGAGAGGCTGCTGCTGAAAGTGAACTTGTCAGTTAGCTAGATAGGATCCTATCCCGTGTGAAATCGATCTTCCAGCATCTTACCAGATTGTTCTAAAACTGTGGTCATCTCCAGAGGCCCCATTTACTAGTCCAAATCGTTTATAATAAAACAGTGTTGCAGTGAGGAATCGGAAGGCCATTATGTATGCCCCTCGTCACATGTAAAGTGCCATGGAATAAATGACGCTATAGTAATAAATAATAATATTGGGGTTCAGTCAGGAGGTCGTATCTGCTAATCCAAATGGTTTGGGATAAAACGGTGTTGCAGTGAGGAATCAGAAGGCCACATTTGCTCATCAAAATTATTAGATAATGTGCCTGAACAACACTCTTATACCTAAGAAAATAAATAGTGATTGTTCATTTAGTGATAGGTGTGGGCCTAAGGTTGTGAAACAACAGGTTAAAAGGGGAAGGGTACAAACAACATGAGTGGGGAAAAAGCGAGGTCATGGTGGAAGGGGCAATAGGCTTGGTGTTCGACGTGTACGTGGGTTAGGTGTTATTGAAAGCTCAACTGAACAAACACTGTCTCATCCTATCCAAAGACGAACAATAACATCTGTTCCTGGACGGGCAACTCGACTCCTTTTCTTTGGCAAGCGCACAGCAGTACGCCTTGTAGATGAGGATCAGAAAGAGCATGAGCTCCAGTGGAAAACAAGCACTGCATCAAGTGGCCTCTCCTCTTCCCCACCTTAACATCACACACAGTACAATCCTCAGAGGTGTCACGCCAATCACCCTTGTGTCCCCCCGTGTCACAAATTTCCAAACTCCCAACTGACTGTGGGAAACCACAGATGGGCCATTCTGCAGAGCTGTTCATACATTCTATGGTCATAAGAGGTCTGCTCCAAAGATTCACAGAAACCAGAGGAGGAAAGAAAGCATCTGCCCTGATGGCCAAAATGTTTTCCTGTTGCATCCAGGGCTGAACAAAGAAGGGTCTGTGCAGACTCCAGACCCTCATCACTAGATGTTAACCCCGAGGGTGGAGGTGATACTGATGAGACTCAGATACAAGAGGCAAACGTGGCCTGTACTGTTGTGTCAGGGTAGGAAGAGGAGGTGGGTGACACTCAGGGCGAGGAGTGGGAGAATAGAGAGGATGACAATGAAGTTGTAGATCCCACTTGGTGTGAACCCAGAGGCACACAGCTCAGTAACTCAGCAGAGGAGGAGGAAGATGAGATGCTTACATTGCGGATTGCTGCACAGACACGGAATGATACAACCACGACAAGCACTGCATCCTCAGCCACAACTCTGGCCAGCACCAGTCGTGAGTCTGCAGTTTGAAAGGGTTGCCAGCCTGGTCCTTTTTTGCGACCACAAAGGTTGACCCAACTCATGTTCTCTGCCAAATTTGCAAAAAAAAACTCAGAGGCAAATATTTCAATAACAACTACATTCATGAATTGGCACATGTACGATTAACATGCATTAGTCTGAGAATCTCGCGCTAAAATGCGGACTAGCGGGCCTCACCAACCTCCGGGCCTCCCATCAACCACATCTGCTTCTTCCTCTGTCACTGTGCTGTGTTCTCACACAGGTCTCTGTCCACAGAAACTCCACTTGTTTACCCCCAACAGTCGGGGTGAGTGAGAGCCCATCAGCTGTTACGGAAGTGGAGATGGCTGCTGTTTTTGTTTCACTGAGCACAACACATCTTTCTCAACCCACCATAACATCTAAGCCTGCACCTCACTCACAGTCCAGCAGTTTGTTCTGTTCACCCTACTCCTACTTCTCAGCACATCTGTTAGCCCTCGGTCCCGCCGTTGTGGTCACATAAAAGATTGTTTCTTTCTACACATGCCAAAGCTAAGAGCTTGAACTCCACCATCTGCAATCTGCCACGCAAATGCCTTTTTGCCTGGTGGATAGATGGTTTCTGAAATTTGATACCCATCACATTTCCCCAGTACCACTTGGCCATTCACCAATCAGCAGGAGCGCTCAAGGTATCCGGGTTTCCGCTGCAGCTTATTCAGTAAGCGGTATGTCCTGCCAACTAAGGAGGGAGACGAAGATATTCGCTAATTTTTAATTAAAATGAACAAGTCATGGATATCCAATGACTTCTGCAACGACTGGGCAGACTAGGCGATGGTGTCGTTTTTAGTGTCATTCATTGATCTCGCGTTATTGCAGTCTGTGACACCTTTGTCGTGACTTCTGTGCCTGCTGTTGCTACTGCTGCTGATGTTACAAACAATTTTCTGAAATATGGAGACTCCAAGTTGGGTCTCCATCAGGTGGGTTGCCTGTAGTAGAAGGTGTGTCGGATGCCTATTATACTGTTTCTACTCTGGAAATTGATGCCACTTTAGTGGTGTGTGACTATTTTTTTTTTTGAAATGTGGAGAATCCAGGTTGGGTCTCATTCATGTGTTTTGCCTGTAGCAATAATGCTCCCAGACTGGCAGCACCTACTTTCACTCAACTACCTGTGTTACTTTCCTTACATTTTTCTACTAATGGTACTCTATGGAACTGTTTGTGCCATCTGAGTGTGGCTGGGAAAAAAAATAATGCTGCATGAGGTATCAGGGCTCCCTGATAAGAAGGCTTACACAGCTCCCTTATCCACGAGGTCTTAATTTAAACTTCAGTTCCAAGCTCTAAGGCTATGTGCACATGTTGCGGATTTTATGTGTTTTGCCGCGAAAACGCATACAATAAGCAACCCATTGTATTCAATGGCACTCTGCACATGCTGTGCTAATGCTGCAGATTTTTCCGTGGTGGAATCGCATCGCGGAAAAATACGCAGCATGCTCTTTGTTTTTGCAGAATCACAGGGATTCCGCACACATAGGAATGCATTGTTCCGCTTACTTTCCGCATGTGGCTACACCCACCATGTGCAAAGTAAGTGGAAAATGTGCGGATGGTACCCATGTTCTGAAGTAGAGGAGAATCTCCTCCAGGCCCTGGGTACCATATCCCTGTTAAAAAAAGAATTAAAATAAAAAAACGTGCTATTCTCACCTTCCGGCATCCCCCGCAGTGTTCCCAGGCCTCAGCGATGCTCCCGCCAACTCCCATTCCCAGTGATGCCTTGCGACAATGACCTGTGATGACGTAGCGGTCTTGTGAGATGCTACGTCATCACAGGTCATTGTTGCAAGGCATCGCTGGGAACGGGACTTGCCGGGAGCATAGCTGAGGCCGGGGGACGCCAGAAGATGAAAATAACACAATTTTTTTAATTATTATTTATAACATTAGATCTTTTTACTACTGATGCATAGGCAGCCTCATAGTAAAAAGTTGGTCACACTTGTCAAACACTATGTTTGACGAGTGTGACCAACCTGTCAATCAGTTTTCCAAGCGATGCTACCGATCGCTTGGAAAACGCTAGCATTCTGCAAGATAATTACGCTTGCAAGACGCTAGTTTTTTGCGGGAATTCTGCATGCGGATTTCCCGCGGCAGGGAGTTGCGGAATTGTCACGGAAATTTCCGTGGCAGTTCCGCACATGTGCACATAGCCTAAATGCTGGCCCAAACCCTGATACCTCATGCATGACCAATGGCTGACTGCTGCTGTGCCATTAGCAAATTTGTACTGTGGGTCAATTGAAGCCACTTTTCATGGTGTCTGCCGCTAATTTCAGCTGTTTGGGAAACTTTGTCACCCCTTAAGGTCTCCCATTGAATATAATGGGGTTCGGGTACGTTTGTCAAACTGGTGAACATTGGGATGTTCGGCGATCTGAACCTTTGTCGCTCATCTCTACTCACAATGGCCGTAACCAGCAACTGTATGTTATATATGTACCTACTGTATATAAGTCTGATTCTAAAAGTTAAATTACAGATTACGACTGGCCAAAACTGATACAATCATAAACAGATCAGTTATTGGTCCTCTGTATCTTTGGCTACATTGTTTCTGCATAGTACTAGAATACCGCCTCTATGTATAAGAATATAACAACTATAATACTGTTCCTATGTACAGGAATATTAACTACTATAATACTGCCCGTTATGTACAGGAATATTAACTACGATAATACTGCCCCTTATGTACAAGAATATAACTACTATAATACTGCACCTATGTACAAGAATATAACTACTATAATACTGCACCTATGTACAAGAATATAACTACTATAATACTGCTATGTACAAGAACATAACTACTATAATACTGCCCCTTATGTACAAGAATATAACTACTATAATCCTGCCCCCTTTGTACAAGAATGTAACTATAATACTGCTCCCTATGTACAAGAACATAACTACTATAATACTACCTCCTATGTACAAGAATATAACTATAATACTGCCTCCTATGTACAAGAATATAACTACTACAATACTGCTCCTATGTACAAGAATATAACTACTATATTACTGCTCCTATGTACAAGAATATAACTACTATAATACTGCCTCCTATGTACAAGAATATAACTACTATAATACTGCTCCTATGTACAAGAATAAAACTACTATAATACTGCACCTATGTACAAGATTATAACTACTATAATACTGCCCCCTTTGTACAAGAATGTAACTATAATACTGCTCCTATGTACAAGAATATAACTACTATAATACTGCCTCCTATGTACAAGAATATAACTACTATAACACTGCTCCTATGTACATGAATATATCTACTATAATACTTCCCCTATGTACAAGAATATACGTAACTTACGGTATACTGCCCCTATGTACAAAAATATAACTACTATAATACTGCACCTATGTACAAGAATATAACTATAATAGTGCTCCCTATGTACAAGAATATAACTACTATAATACTGCTCCTATGTACACAAATATAACTACTATAATACTGCCTTCTGTGTACAAGAATATAACTACTTGTCACATATACCATGGGGGGGGGGTAGCTCAGATCCCACGGCTGCCACCAGTTTGTCAGAGGACACAACATCAGTGCCTCCAATCGTCTGGACTATTATGCAATCGAGTGACTGAAGAGGCCACTGCTGCTTACACTACTAGGCTGGTTATTGGGGAACTCACAGTGAGCTCATGGTATGTACAACTCTGAGTTCAACATATGGAATATATATATATATATATACACTCACTGGCCACTTTATTAGGTACACCATGCTAGTAAGGGGTTGGACCCCCTTTTGCCTTCAGAACTGCCTCAATTCTTCGTGGCAGAGATTCAACAAGGTGCTGGAAGCATTCCTCAGAGATTTTGGACCATATTGACATGATGGCATCACACAGTTGGCGCAGATTTGTCGGCTGCACATCCCTGATGCGAATCTCCCGTTCCACCACATCCCAAAGATGCTCTATTGGATTGAGATCTGGTGACTGAGGAGGCCATTTGAGTACAGTGAACTCATTGTCATGTTCAAGAAACCAATCTGAGATGATTCGAGCTTTATGACATGGCGCATTATCCTGCTGAAAGTAGCCATCAGATGTTGGGTACATTGTGGTCATAAAGGGATGGACATGGTCAGCAACAATACTCAGGTAGGCTGTGGCGTTGCAACGATGCTCAATTGGTACCAAGGGGCCCAAAGAGTGCCAAGAAAAAATTCCCCACACCATGACACCACCACCACCAGCCTGAACCGTTGATACAAGGCAGGATGGATCCATGCTTTCATGTTGTTTACGCCAAATTCTGACCCTACCATCCGAATGTCGCAGCAGAAATCGAGACTCATCAGACCAGGCAACGTTTTTCCAATCTTCTACTGTCCAATTTCGATGAGCTTGTGCAAATTGTAGCCTCAGTTTCCTGTTCTTAGCTGAGAGGAGTGGTACCCAGTGTGGTCTTCTGCTGCTGTAGCCCATCTGCCTCAAAGTTCGACGCACTGTGCGTTCAGAGATGCTCTTCTGCCTACCTTGGTTGTAACGGGTGGCAATTTGAGTCACTGTTGCCTTTCTATCAGCTCGAACCAGTCTGCCCATTCTCCTCTGACCTCTGGCATCAACAAGGCATTTCCGGCCACAGAACTGCCGCTCACTGGATTTTTTTACTTTTTCGGACCATTCTCTGTAAACCCTAGAGATGGTTGTGCGTGAAAATCCCAGTAGATCAGCAGTTTCTGAAATACTCAGACCAGCCCTTCTGGCACCAACAATCATGACACGTTCAAAGGCACTCAAATCACCTTTCTTCCCCATACTGATGCTCGGTTTGAACTGCAGGAGATTGTCTTGACCATGTCTACATGCCTAAATGCACTGAGTTGCCGCCATGTGATTGGCTGATTAGAAATTAAGTCTTAACACACAGTTGGACAGGTGTACCTAATAAAGTGGCCAGTGAGTGTATATACATACCCCTGTTCGGTCATTGCCAGCTCCACAATAACAAAATGAACTACTAGCTGCAACCAACAATCGTTTATACAGGCCATGTGGACACCAGTTACAGGTAGCGTATGACTTCAGGGTTGTGGTTTACAGAGCAAGATTAACAGAGCAAATACATTTTATATATTTAATCCAGAAAGGTAGGCAGTGTTTATAAAAAAGAATATATAAAGATGATACAAAATGGTAGCAAAACAATACTGTTTATTAGTGTTGAGCGATACCGTTCGATACCCAAAAATATCGTATCGGATGGTATCGCCCGATACGAAAAAAATATCGGGTATCGCCGATACCGGAAGTCCCATTCAAGTCAATGGGACTTCCGGTATCGGAATTAAAAAAAGGCCTTTATTTCCTTGTTGGCTAATTCTACATAATTGAAAACAAATAAGAATCATGTAGATTGTATTGTGGGAGGTGGAGGAGACATTAAAAGCATAGTGGTTTATTCAAATCACATGGCATAGCATTAATTCCAATTTTTTTTTTCAAGACGTTCAGAGTTAAAAAGATATTGACACTGTTAACTTTTTTATATTTAGTCAGATATGTATGTTTCACAACTTCCATGCTCTTCACCTTCTTTTGTACTTCTCCCACACTTTCTCCTTCATGATCCGCAGCAGTAGCATTTTTTTCACCAACTTTTTCTTCACCTTATTCATCTTCTTCTTCTTCACCTTCTTCCCATTAATTTTTTTTTCCATTCTTCATATTCTTCTTATTCAGCTATTATTAATTTTCATATGCTATTTCTTCATCTTCTTCCTATTCTTCTTTTTCTTCATTTTCTTATGGTGACAGGCATTCCTGTAGTACTTATCTATAAAAGTTATAAGATTACACCTTACGTTCTGCCTGTCACAAAAGATTTACAACAGGATTTGTCCGCGTTCAGTTTGGCCTGCAGCAGCAGGCATTTTCCAGGGGCACCACGAGGAGGAACAGACTCACCCCCATTTACTGCTTAGTCTTCTTCTGCTTATAATTTTGATTTCTTCTATGCTGATTTTTTGTCTTATGCTTAATGTTCTTCTGCTTTCTGTTCTGCTTTTGCTTCTTCTGCTTCTTGTTCTTCTGTCTTTTGTTCTGTATCTTGGTGGTTGTCTTCATGTTCTTTGTCCTCTTGGTCTTATTATTTAGGGTCATATTTCTGGTCTTCTTTGGTGTGATCTTCAGGGTCGTCATCATCAGGGTCATCGTCATGGAGATCAATAAGGATTACCAAAGACAATTTCAAAAAGCTTGATCTTGGAAATGTAGCAGAAGGTACAAGAAGGCTGAGAAACTGGCGAGAACCAGCAGACAGTGCTGGCACCCGGATGGGTAGCAGAAGGAACAAGAGCCAATGGCACTACCGAGGACCAACTGACGGTGCTGGACCACGGTTACTAAGCAGAAGGTACCTGTGCTAAAAAGCACTACCAAGGACCAGCTGATGGTGCTGGACCTCGGATACCGAGATGGAGGCACCTAGGCCAAAGGCTGTGGCGAGAACCAGCAGACAGTGCTGGCACCCGGATGGGTAGCAGAAGGAACAAGAGCCAATGGCACTACCGAGGACCAACTGACGGTGCTGGACCACGGTTACTAAGCAGAAGGTACCTGTGCTAAAAAGCACTACCAAGGACCAGCTGACGGTGCTGGACCTCGGATACCGAGATGGAGGCACCTAGGCCAAAGGCTGTGGCGAGAACCAGCAGACAGTGCTGGCACCCGGATGGGTAACAGAAGGAACAAGAGCCAATGGCACTACCGAGGACCAACTGACGGTGCTGGACCACGGTTACTAAGCAGAAGGTACCTGTGCTAAAAAGCACTACCAAGGACCAGCTGACGGTGCTGGACCTCGGATACCGAGATGGAGGCACCTAGGCCAAAGGCTGTGGCGAGAACCAGCAGACAGTGCTGGCACCCGGATGGGTAGCAGAAGGAACAAGAGCCAATGGCACTACCGAGGACCAACTGATGGTGCTGGACCACGGTTACTAAGCAGAAGGTACCTGTGCTAAAAAGCACTACCAAGGACCAGCTGACGGTGCTGGACCTCGGATACCGAGATGGAGGCACCTAGGCCAAAGGCTGTGGTGAGAACCAGCAGACAGTGCTGGCACCCGGATGGGTAGCAGAAGGAACAAGAGCCAATGGCACTACCGAGGACCAACTGACGGTGCTGGACCACGGTTACTAAGCAGAAGGTACCTGTGCTAAAAAGCACTACCAAGGACCAGCTGACGGTGCTGGACCTCGGATACCGAGATGGAGGCACCTAGGCCAAAGGCTGTGGCGAGAACCAGCAGACAGTGCTGGCACCCGGATGGGTAGCAGAAGGAACAAGAGCCAATGGCACTACCGAGGACCAACTGATGGTGCTGGACCACGGTTACTAAGCAGAAGGTACCTGTGCTAAAAAGCACTACCAAGGACCAGCTGACGGTGCTGGACCTCGGATACCGAGATGGAGGCACCTAGGCCAAAGGCTGTGGTGAGAACCAGCAGACAGTGCTGGCACCCGGATGGGTAGCAGAAGGAACAAGAGCCAATGGCACTACCGAGGACCAACTGATGGTGCTGGACCACGGTTACTAGGCAGGAGGTACCTGTGCTAGAAAGCACTACCAAGGACCAGCTGACGGTGCTGGACCTCGGATACCGAGATGGAGGCACCTAGGCCAAAGGCTCTGGCGAGAACCAGCAGACAGTGCTGGAACCCGGGTGGGTAGCAGAAGGTACCCATTCAAAGCAAAGTAGCCAGGCCGCAAGCCGGCCGCAGTTACCGAAACCCACAGTCCTACAGGGGGTCCATGTCCCATTGGCACTACGGATCCAGCCTTCAGTGCCAGTTCCTGCAGCCCACATAGGAGTCACCTAAACTGCAGGCACCGTAGAGTCGGCTAACCCGGCCGCAAGACGACAGGACAACGGATTGGTGGCATAGTGACCTTGACACTACCCGGAAACAGCAGGCGTGCTGGAACCAGGCTGGGCAACAGGGAGTCCCCGTGCCAAAGACACTGCCGAGAACGAGCTGACGGTGCTGGAACCCAGATGGGTAGCAAAAGCTACAAGAGCCAATGGCACTACCGAGGAACAGCTGACGGTGCTGGACCACGGTTACTAGGCAGGAGGTACCTGTGCTAGAAAGCACTACCAAGGACCAGCTGACGGTGCTGGACCTCGGATACCGAGATGGAGGCACCTAGGCCAAAGGCTCTGGTGAGAACCAGCAGACAGTGCTGGAACCCGGGTGGGTAGCAGAAGGTACCCATTCAAAGCAAAGTAGCCAGGCCGCAAGCCGGCCGCAGTTACCGAAACCCACAGTCCTACAGGGGGTCCATGTCCCATTGGCACTACGGATCCAGCCTTCAGTGCCAGTTCCCGCAGCCCACATCCTTCAGTGCCAGTTCCCGCAGCCCACATAGGAGTCACCTAAACTGCAGGCACCGTAGAGTCGGCTAACCTGGCCGCAAGACGACAGGACAACGGATTGGTGGCATAGTGACCTTGACACTACCCGGAAACAGCAGGCGTGCTGGAACCAGGCTGGGCAACGGAGTCCCCGTGCCAAAGACACTGCCGAGCACCAACTGGAGCCCAGGGACAATCATGGTGTAGGCCGAGGCCTACTTGGTGGTAGTTTTAGATTGTTTGTAGGCTACAACAGACTGTCAACGTGCTCCAATTAGGCATCTGTCTCCACTCTTTCCAGGATTTCACGTGACTACCAACACCGCCAGTTTATGCGTACAGTAGCCGTCTGCCCAATCCACACGTGTTCCTGTGTTACTGGTGTTCTGTAATGTCAGCAGATCCCCTGATGTTTGTCTGCCAATGTCTCCTGCTCTGTCCACATTCCCACCACTTGCAGTGGGAAGGTGGACAGCGCAGGAGACAGTGCCGGACACACATTGGGGGATCAGCTCACGTTACAGAACACCAGGAACAAGTGTGGAATGCGTGGACGGCAACTGTGAGCAGGAACTGGCGGTGTTGGAGGTCAGGGGAAATACTAGAGACAGAGTGGAGACAGAGGCCAAATGAGAGAATGTTTAAATCTGAAGTAGTTACAATTTGGAGGCAGCAGCAGTTTGCCCTCCACACAGCAGGGGATCAGCTGACGTTACCGAACCCCACTTTCACATGAACGAGTGTGTTTTTCTGTGTGGACAGCACTTCCGAGCACCAACTAGCGTTGTTGGAACCCAGGGACAATCATGGTGCAGGCCGAGGCCTACTAGGAGCCAGGTGTAAAGCTGAGGTATTTTGACTTTGGAAGGAGCAGGACACTTTGCCCTCCACACAGCAGGGGATCAGCTGACGTTACCGAACCCCACTTTCACATGAACGAGTGTGTTTTTCTGTGTGGACAGCACTTCCGAGCACCAACTAGTGTTGTTGGAACCCAGGGACAATCATGGTGCAGGCCGAGGCCTACTAGGAGCCAGGTGTAAAGCTGAGGTATTTTGACTTTGGAGGGAGCAGGACACTTTGCCCTCCACACAGCAGGGGATCAGCTGACGTTACTGACCCCCACTTTCACATGAACGAGTGTGTTTTTCTGTGTGGACAGCACTTCTGAGCACCAACTAGCGTTGTTGGAGCCCAGGGAGAACCAGGGTGCAGGCCGAGGCCTACTTGGTGGCAGTTTTAGATTGTTTGTAGGCTACAACAGACTGTCAACGTGCTCCAATTAGGCATCTGTCTCCACTCTGTTTCCAGGATTTCACGTGACTACCAACACCGCCAGTTTATGCGTACAGTAGCCGTCTGCCCAATCCACACGTGTTCCTGTGTTACTGGGATTCTGTAATGTCAGCAGATCCCCTGATGTATGTCTGCCAATGTCTCCTGCTCTGTCCACATTCCCACCACTTGCAGTGGGAAGGTGGACAGCGCAGGAGAGAGTGCCGGACACACATTGGGGGATTAGCTCACGATACAGAACACCAGGAACACAGGAACAAGTGTGGAATGCATGGACGGCAACTGTGAGCAGGAACTGGCGGTGTTGGAGGTCAGGGGAAATACTAGAGACAGAGTGGAGACAGAGGCCAAATCAGAGAATGTTTAAATCTGAAGTAGTTACAATTTGGAGGCAGCAGCAGTTTGCCCTCCACACAGCAGGGGATCAGCTGACGTTACTGAACCCCACTTTCACATGAACGAGTGTGTTTTTCTGTGTGGACAGCACTTCCGAGCACCAACTGGCGGTGTTGGAGCCCAGGGACAATCATGGTGCAGGCTGAGGCCTACTAGGAGCCAGGTGTAAAGCTGACGTATTTTGACTTTGGAGGGAGCAGGACACTTTGCCCTCCACACAGCAGGGGATCAGCCGACGTTACCGAACCCCACTTTCACATGAACGAGTGTGTTTTTCTGTGTGGACGGCACTTCCGAGCAACAACTGACGATGTTGGAGCCCAGGGATAGTCATTTTGTAGGCTGAGGCCTACTTGGAGGCAGTTTAAGATAAGACGTTGTTTGAATTTGGAGGCAGCAGCAGTTTGCCCTCCACACAGCAGGGGATCAGCTGACATTACTGACCCCCACTTTCACATGAACAAGTGTGTTTTTCTGTGTGGACAGCACTTCCGAGCACCAACTAGCATTGTTGGAGCCCAGGGAGAACCAGGGTGCAGGCTGAGGCCTACTTGGTGGCAGTTTTAGATTGTTTGTAGGCTACAACAGGCTGTCAACGTGCTCCAATTAGGCATCTGTCTCCACTCTGTTTCCAGGATTTCACGTGACCACCAACACTGCCAGTTTATGCGTACATTAGCCATCTGCCCAATCCACACGTGTTCCTGTGTTACTGGGATTCTGTAATGTCAGCAGATCCCCTGATGTGTGTCTGCCACTGTCTCCTGCTCTGTCCACATTCCCACCGCTTGCAGTGGGAAGGTGGACAGCGCAGGAGACAGTGGCGGACACACATTGGGGGATCTGCTGACGTAACAGAACCCCAGGAACACGTGTGGAATGCGTGGACGGCAACTGTGAGCAGGAACTGGCAGTGTTGGAGGTCAGGGGAAATACTAGAGACAGAGTGGAGACAGAGGCCAAATCAGAGAATGTTTAAATCTGAAGTAGCTAAAATTTGGAGGCAGCAGCAGTTTACCCGCCACACAGCAGGGGATCAGCTGACGTTACTGAACCCCACTTTCACATGAACGAGTGTGTTTTTCTGTGTGGACAGCACTTCCGAGCACCAACTGGCGGTGTCGGAGCCCAGGGAAAATCAGGTAGTAGGCCGAGGCCTACTTGGTGGCAGTTTGCGATTGTTTCTAGACTACTACTAACTGTCAACGTACTCCAATTAGGCCTCTGTCTTCAGTCTGTTTCGAGTATTTCCTCTGGCTTCCAACCACGCCAGTTGCTGCTCTGAAATGCCGTCTGCACAACCCACACTTGTTCCTGTGTTACTGGGGTTCTGTAACAGCAGCTTCTCCCTAGAGGTGAGTCAGGCAACGTCTCCTGCTCTGTCCACATTTCCACTACAAGTAGTGGGAATGTAGACAAAGCAGGAGACATTGCCGTGCTCAACTCTGGAGATGAGCAGATGTTACAGGACCCAGGTACCACAGGAACAAGTGTGGATTGTGCAGACAGCACTTGAGAGCAGAAACAGGCGGTGTTGTAGGCCAGAGGAAATACTCAAAACAGAGTGGAGACAGAGGGCAAATCAGAGAACATATTAAATCAGAGGTAGTCAGAAGTTGTAGGCAGCAGGAGAGTTTGCCGTACACACAGCAGGGGATCAGCTGACGTTACCGAACCCCACTTACACATGAGCGAGTGTTTTGTCTGTGCGGACAGCACTTCTGAGCAACAACGGGCGTTGCTGTAGCCCAGGAAATAAAGTTCAGGTCATAGAAACATGAACACAACAGGAGACCTGGATCCTGTTGCCAGCCAATTATTTATTCTGGAAGAGGACTGGCAAATTCAGGTGAGATCCAGGCCTTGTTCATTTTCACAAAAGTAAGCCGGTCAACATTATCGGCGGATAGTCGCGTGCGACGGTCTGTTACCACACCACCTGCAGCACTAAAGACACGTTCCGATAATACACTGGCAGCAGGGCAAGCCAGCACCTCCAATGCATACTGGCTAAGCTCTGGCCATGTATCCAGCTTAGAGACCCAATACTTGAATGGGGAAGAGCCGTCTGGGAGAACACTAACAGGGCACGACAAGTAGTCTGTCACCATCTGACGGAAACGTTGCCTCCTGCTGACTGGAGCCGTCTGTGATGGTGTAGCCGTTTGTGGCGGTCCCACAAAACTTTTCCACATTTGGGCCATACTGGCCTTGCCTTGTCCTGCGGCACTGCCTCTGCTACCTCTTTGTGCAGAGCTTCCTCCACTGCCTCTACCCACATGGCTGCTTTGAAAAGCACTACCAGCAACACTTGTGGGGGGAATGGAGAACATGATGGCCTGAACAAGTGTTTCTTGGTACTCCCGCATTTTTCGCTCCCGGTTCAACTGTGGTATGAGGCTTTGTAAGTTGTCCCGGTAGCGAGGATCTAGGAAGGTGTACACCCAATAATCAGCCGTGTGGAGAATGTTGGCGATGCGGCGGTCATTTAACAAGCACTGCAGCATGAAATCAACCATGTGCTGCAGACTGCCAACTGGACCGGAAACGCTGTCCCCAGCTTGAGGCAGCATCTCTGCCTGCTCAGCATCACCCCACCCTCGCTGTACACACTGACTACTTGTGTACCTCCCTCCTCTGGAGAGATGTGTTCCTCCTCCATTGACTCCTCATCATCCTCCTCACTAAGTGTCCCCTGCCTGGGCCTTTGTGTGGAAGCACGTTGCGCAGACTTGCCAGAAGCAGATGGCATTTCTGACTGCTCATCCTCGACCTCTTCAAAAACCTCCTCACTTAGTGCTTGTAAGGTTTTTTGAAGCAGACAGATGAGGGGGACAGTCATGCTGATTAGTGCATCATCTGCACTGGCCATCCGCGTGGAGTCATCGAAGGCACGCAAAACTTGGCAGATGTCCCTCATAGTGGCCCACTCAGTGGTGGTGAAGTGTGTCCGGCGCACAGTGCGACTTGTTTGCGCCTGATGCAGCTGGTACTCCATTACTGCTGCCTGCTGCTCACACAACCGCTCCAACATATGTAACGTTGAATTCCACCTGGTGGGGAGGTCACATATGATGCGATGTTCTGGCAGGCGGAATCGGCGTTGCAGAGATGCAATGCGCGATCTTGCCATGCTGGAACGCCGCAAGTGAGCACACTCTAGGCGAACCTTGTGCAGCAGTGCATCAAGATCCGGATAGTCCCTCAGAAAGCTCTGCACGACCAAATTGAGCACGTGTGCCAGACATGGTATGTGAGTGAGGTTGCCTAGGCCCAGAGCTGCCACTAGATTTTGGCCATTGTCACTCACTACCAAACCTGGCTGGAGATTTGCTGGCACAAACCACACATCGCTCTCCTGCTTGATGGCATTCCAGAGCTCCTGTGCTGTGTGGCTCCGATTCCCCAAAGAAATTAATTTAAGGACGGCCTGTTGACGTTTGGCCACACCTGTGCTCATATCTGGCCTAACAGGCTCACGCAGTGCTGATTCCGAGGAACTAGAGTAGGAGGAGGACTCAATATGTACAGACTGCATTCCTGCAATCCTTGGAGTTGGCAGAATACGTACAGAGCCACTCTCCAGATCTGTACCCGGCTCCACAACATTGACCCAATGGGCAGTGAGGGAAAGGTATCGTCCCTGTCCATGGCTACTGGTCCACGCATCGGTGGTCAGGTGGACCTTGCTACTGACGGCATTTAGTAGCGCATTTTTAATTTTTCCCTCCACATGCTTTTGCAGGGCAGGGACAGCTTGCCTGCTGAAATAAAAGCGGCTGGGCACATTGTATTGTGGAACTGCCAATGACATAAAGTTCCGGAAGGTGTCAGTCTCCACCAGCCTGAATGACAGCATCTCAAGGGCCAGTAGTTTGGCAATGCCGGCATTCAGAGCCAGTGCTCGGGGATGGTTTGCCGAGTATGGCCGCTTTTTCTCCCATGCCTGTGCTACCGATTGCTGGTGAGTGGCCTGGGAGTGTGCTGATGACTGCGAACGTGGTTCAGTGGGTGGAATTTCACTGGGTCTCTGGACAACAGTGGCAGTGGTTCTTCCATGGCGTTCCAGTGAGGAAGCCGAGCCAGCTGTGGGTGAGCTGGAGGAAGAGGCCCCAACACGAGCTGAAGAGGTGGTAGGTGCTGCTGAAGGTTGGCCTACATCTTCAGTGTGTCTGTGTAACTCCACCTCGTGCTTGGTACGCACATGTTTCCACATATTTGTGGTATTGAGGTTGGTCACATTTTTCCCTCGTTTCATTTTCTGATGACACAGCTTGCATTTGACAAAGCAAATGTCATCTGCAACTGTGTCAAAAAAAGACCACGCACTGCAAGTCCTGGGAGCGCCCGTTTTGTGTTTTGGAAGAGGATTGCTCCTCACGGGTGCCAAAGTGGAGGCTACAGGCAACCAAGTCTGCCCCCGCCCTCTCCCTCCTCTTTTGGCCGTTCGGGGAATCTCTTCCTCAGAGCTGCTCCCACCACCTTCCTGTGGCTGACGCCATGATGGGTCAAGGACCTCATCATCTCCACTCCCCTCTTCAAGCACCGGCTGGTCCTGGGTTGTCTCGCCAGCACCGTACGCACCAGAAATTGGCAACTGAGTCTCATCATCATCTGATGCATACTGAGGTGTGCTGACCATAGGCACTGGCCCACCCGCCTCTTCAGATTCAGAGGGATAAAGCAGTTGCGCATCACTGCATACTCCCTCTTCTTCACGCTCTAGAATGCTGCTTGGCTGGCCACCTCTTTCCAAGCCAACAGATTCTGAGAACAGAAGTAAAGATTGAGATGGCTCCTGTCCAGGGCTCTCAGACTGCCTGGGCAATTTGGCAGGTGGTGAAGAGACAGATGGTTGCTCTTCAGTGCTCTGGCCTTGGGAGGATGCGGAAGTCATTGAAGTGGATGCGTTAGCTGCCATCCATCCGACAACGGCTTCAATTTGTTCGTCACGCAGCAGTGGGGTACGGCGAGGTCCTACAAAGCTGCGCATGAAGGACTGCTGCCTGGTAAAAGTGGGGGATGCCGGGTCACTGGTGGCCACAGTAGATACCGAATCCCCACGTCCTCTCCCTGCTGAATCCCCCGTCCTCTCCCTGCTGAAACTCCACGGCCACGACCACGTGCCTTACTCCCTGCCTTCTTCATCTTGGTAGACTGATAAAGATAGGCAGAAAAGTAAAAAAGGGGTGGCTTAGTGTTCTTATTCCTGAACACCTGCTAACCAGTATAAGAAACACTAATTTGGCTAAGAGTGTGTGTACTACACTTTAATATGATCTAATGTGGCCTAGACAACTGTAAAGTGGAGTGTTTGGTGAACTTTATTTCCTTTTTTTTGGGTGGGGGGAAAGGAAAGGATGTGACCAAAGTTTGAAAGCTATAGTATCACAAACTTTTTGGAGCGATTACAATGCAGGAAGCTAACCTACAATGCAATTGATGAGGCTCCAAAAAATAGGGTGATACTAGCCTGGCTGGCCCTGAAGGGCACAAGCCAGCAAAAAGGCTCCTCTATCTAATCCTATATAGTGTTTGCAACCAACCAATGACAATGGATGCGGTTGGAAGCACACTAATATAGGAGCAAAAATCTGGCTAAATTAGCTGCAAAAAAAGCACTATGTATGAGGCAGTGACGCACGCTGAGCGGACTACAGCTAGCGGTGGCTGTAGAACACACTGCAACGTGAGCTGCACTCACACACAGAGAGACCTATCAGACAGCCAAAAACAGTGCAGAGAAATGGGCTATAGCACTGAAAGGCTGCTGAAAGGCTCCGCTGTCCACTCCTTTAGTGTTTGCAACCAACGTATATGGATACGTATGGAAGCACACTATACAGGAGAAAAAAAAGCAGCAATAAAAGAAAAATGTGTATGAGGCAGAGACACACGCTGGCCGGCCTACAAGCAGACGTGCCTGCAGGACACACTACACAGCGTGGGTCTGCACTCACACAGCCCTTGCAGACAGCTGTGAAAACAGCGCTGCTAGGGAAAAGCAAGCTACAGTGGTGGTTTATGTAGCCTGGGTTAAGCACTATATGTTTTGTGGAATCGCTATTTCTAACTGTCCCTCACAGTCTTCAACAGCAGCCTGTCCCTAACTGAATTCACAGCAGAGTGACCAGAAATGTCGGCTGCAGCGCTTTTTATAGTGCATCATGACATCATTTCAGCAGCCAATCACAGCCATGCCAGTAGTTAACATGCCTACATGCCTAACAGGATATGCCCACACTTCTGAGGATCCCCATTGGCTGAATCAAATCGAGCGGGCTCCTAGCATTATGGGAACTTCCGATTCCGGTATTCGATATGAAAAAAGTATCGGAACTAAGTATCGGAATTCCGATACAGCTAATATCGGCCGATACCCGATACTTGCGGTATCGGAATGCTCAACACTACTGTTTATACAATTACATAAAATAAAAATAACGAAAGAGAAGTACTAAACCTGATGTTGCAGGAATGGCTCTAATCTTTATGGAAGGAAGAGCTACAATTAGAAAAATGATACAGGAAAGATATAAATTTTCTTACCGTGTTAACTAGTAGATGCAAAAATATTAAGATTTGAGAGCCATCAGTGGTTTCATACCTTTTAATGGCGAAAAGATGTTAACAGATTGCAAGCTGTTGAGACTACTCAGGTCTCTTCATCAGGCAAGAAAATGGACACTCACAGAGGACTATGTTTTCCAGAACAAAGAATGACAGACATTCAAACTCATTTTTATTAGATCAAGGTTACAACCACATACCTTCACTTGATGAGCTCATATGGGGGCTGGTTGTGGGATGTGCTAGTTCTGTCAAAAATGTATGAGATTCCCAACTTTCAGGATATGTTTGCCCCTATAGAGATGCTTGTCCCTTTGCTACGACACCAAAAATTTATCTCCCAATAATATTAGATTGAAGCAAACCCCTACATTCATCACTGACCTCTGGTTCCAAAAAGTCTTAGAACAGTGCTTTAAGTAGAGGAAGCTTTTGCCTGGAAAGTGCATTTTCATGCCTCTGCGTAAAGAATCCATGTCCTGGTGGCTGGTTACCAGAGCCAATCTCCTCTGGTAATTACTTGGTCACTGCAGAATGTCCCTACTTCAATGGAGGTTGAAGTGTCATGTTCCTCTCACGTCCCCAGTTATAATAATTAGTTTCTCTCTTCCCCAGTTAAAATTAATCCAATATGTTCAGTGTGAAATCCTACTTCAATGGAGGTTGAAGTGTAAGTCCTTTCTCACTTCACCAGTTATACTTAATCTCAAATGTTTAATGTGGGGGATATGTCCCCTCAGTGGAGATGTCTGTATGGATTTTAATTTTTCTCTATAGAATGTATCCTGAGTATGGGCATCTCTGCACCATTCAAAATGAAGATTTGCAGATTTATTCTTAGGACCGCTGAAGGTCCCAGAAGGAAGATACCTAGCGATCTGCATGTTAGTCACTATTATTTGGATTGCAAGATATCGCAAGTTATCACCAAACTCCTTTTAATAAATAGAATCCCTGAGTCTATATTCTCTGAGAATGTAAAACATCTTTTATTGGGTTTATCTCATGATTCATTATACAGCGGATGTTTGTAATTTACAAGGGTGGAACGAGCTATTGGAGAACCTTCCTTATGACTTTCTTCATGGCGTTATTTCTCAGACCATATATAATGGGATTCATCATGGGGGTGAGTAGCGTGTATCCAATAGTGGCTGCTCTTTCTCTAAGACCTACAGAGTTGGCTGAAGGACGAAAATAGACAGAGGCAATTGTCCCATAAAAGAGGCAGACGGTGGTCAGGTGAGAGGAACAGGTGGAGAAAGTCTTCTGCATTCTTTCCTTAGAACGAAGATGAATCAGAGCCATCAGAATAAATGTGTATGACAGCATGATACAGAGAAATGGGACACCAACAGAGACAGCCCCCTCCGTGAGGATGAGGAAGAAGTTAGAAGTAGTGTCAGAATCCGATACAGTCAAGATCTGGGTGATCTCACAGAAGAAATGATTCACTTGCTTAATTCCTGAGTATTGGAGAGTGGTCACCATGAGAGTATGAAGAAGAGAGTGAGCTCCCGCAGTCACCCATGACATGGCCACTAGTACAATGCACAAACTGCTCCTCATCCTGGACCTGTACCTCAGCGGGCTGCAGATAGCAACATATCTGTCATAAGCCATGATGGCCAAAATGTTGTTTTCCAAGTTTCCAAAGGAGATGAAGGAAAACATTTGGGAGATACAAGATAGAAAACTGAGAGACCTAGCATCGGACAGCAGGGTGGAGAGAAGGGTCGGGATGGTGCTGGACACGAAACAAATGTCCACGACAGAGAGGTTACTGAGGAAGAAAAACATGGGGGAATGTAGAGCTCGGTCACACACGATGCAGGAGATGATGACCACGTTCCCTAGAATTGTAACCAAATACATGATGAAGATGATGAAGAGCAGGTAGAACCGAACCTGAGGAACATCTGAGAACCCCAGGAGGACAAACCGGACACTTGATGAATTGTAAATGGTGATTGCAGAAGGGACCAAGGGAAAAAGGATGACACCTGGACCTGTCTATAAGGAGGAGAACATAAATGGCTGATATAATCACTGACATTCTTTAATAACCATTTTAAAGACTTTTGGTTATTGATCAAAGGACGCAACCCTACTAAAGCTCATCCCACGCCCCCATCCATCCTGAGCTGATCATTACCCAGTCCAGCGTGTTTGTTACAGTATTTGTAATTTTTACATACAGTACAGACCAAGAGTTTGGACACACCTCATTCAAAGAGTTTTCTTTATTTTCATGACTATGAAAATTGTAGATTCACTCTGAAGGCATCAAAACTATGAATTAACACATGTGGAATTATATAATTAACAAAAAAGTGTGAAACAACTGAAAATATGTCTTATATTCTAGGTTCTTCAAAGTAGTCACCTTTTGCTTTGATTGCTGCTTTTCACACTCTTGGCATTCTCTTGATGAGCTTCAAGAGGTAGTCACCGGAAATAGTTTTCACTTCACAGGTGTGCCCTGTCAGGTTTAATAAGTGGGATTTCTTGCCTTATAAATGAGGTTTGGACCATCAGTTGTGTTGTGCAGAAGTCTGGTGGATACACAGCTGATAGTCCTACTGAATAGACTGTTAGCTGCTTTTTTCTTGCCATAATACAAATTCTAAGTAAAGAAAAATGAGTGGCCGTCATTACTTTGAGAAATGAAGGTCAGTCAGTCCGAAAAATTGGGAAAACTTTGAAAGTGTCCCCAAGTGCAGTGGCAAAAACCATCAAGCGCTACAAAGAAACTGGCTCACATGAGGACCGCCCCAGGAAAGGAAGACCAGGAGTCACCTCTGCTGCGGATGATAAGTTCATCTGAGTCACCAGCCTCAGAAAACTGCAGGTTAACAGCAGCTCAGATTAGAGACCAGGTCAATGCCACACAGAGTTCTAGCAGCAGACACATCTCTACAACAGCTGTTAAGAGGAGACTTTGTGCAGCAGGCCTTCATGGTAAAATAGCTGCTAGGAAATCACTGCTAAGGACAGGCAACAAGCAGAAGAGACTTGTTTGGGCTAAAGAACACAAGGAATAGACATTAGACCAGTGGAAATCTGTGCTTTGGTCTGATGAGTCCAAATTTGAGATCTTTGGTTCCAACCACCGTGTCTTTGTGCGACGCAGAAAAGGTGAACTGATGGACGCTACATGCCTGGTTCCCACCGTGAAGCATGGAGGAGGAGGTGTGATGGTGTGGGGGTGCTTTGCTGGTGACACTGTTGGGGATTTATTCAAAACTGAAGGCATACTGAACCAGCATGGCTACCACAGCATCTTGCAGCGGCATGCTATTCCATCCGATTTGCGTTTAGTTGGACCATCATTTATTTTTAAACAGGACAATGACCCCAAACACACCTCCAGGCTGTGTAAGGGCTATTTGACCAAGAAGGAGAGTGATGGGGTGCTACGCCAGATGACCTGGCCTCCACAGTCACCAGACCTGAACCTAATCGAGATGGTTTGGGGTGAGCTGGACCGCAGAGTGAAGGCAAAAGGGCCAACAAGTGCTAAGCATCTCTGGGAACTCCTTCAAGACTGTTGGAAGACCATTTCCTGTGACTACCTCTTGAAGCTCATCAAGAGAATGCCAAGAGTGTGCAAAGCAGTAATCAAAGCAAAAGGTGGCTACTTTGAAGAACCTAGAATATGACATATTTTCAGTTGTTTCACACTTTTTTGTTAATTATATAATTCCACATGTGTTAATTCATAGTTTTGATGCCTTCAGAGTGAATCTACAATTTTCATAGTCATGAAAATAAAGAAAACTCTTTGAATGAGAAGGTGTGTCCAAACTTTTGGTCTGTACTGTATGTAATTTTCCTCTTCAGAAAGGAAGAGGACTTGGACTCTAGTGCCTCTTATTGTATGATAAATCCTAAAAGTCAGTATCGAGCTTTACCACATGACTTCAGATAAAAGCTAAACCAGAATCTCTATTTGCAGACGTGTTTTGGGGTGTTTGCCCTCATCAGTACAAAGCAAGAGATCTGGTTTGGCTGTATAAGAGGCCTTAGAACCCAGTGATGTTTAGACTCGTGAGTCAAGCACGTCTGCAGCACAAATCTGTCTTGTCCTCATAGTTTGCTATATTTTATCTACATGAATCCAGTGTATCTTGGGTGCAGACTGTTTAGCTCGCAAAGAATTGTCTAGAAAAGACTGGACATGATTGTAGCTCAGTTCTGTGAGCAGGACTAAGTCGGGATGGGTTTACAGCCTTATGAGAGAAGATATGCTGCTGCTCATTCAATGATAGCAAGCATTAAGCAAGGAACTGACATGCAAAGTACATTACAAAGTTGCAGAGCATTTTGCATAAACTTCAATTGTCCCACCTTTGGGTTTATTTTTAGGCTGCGGCTGCCTCTAATAAGTTTGGACTATTTTCCTACTCCTTGGGAAGGTGGACATATTTTTATAATTCGTTTCTATAGTGGAGGGGGGGATGGTACTTCACGTTGTCCTCCCATAGGGGGTCTGGCACAATCACCCCCCATCATGTGTTGCTGGAGACCCTTCTCTTGCCTCCATGCAGCTTACAACAGTTGTTCTCATACAGCCTATAGTCTCATAGACATAAGATCCTTTTAAACAGAGCAATAATAGATTTAAAGATCATTCACAATCACATTCTAGTGTAAACATGTAGCGATCAAATAATAATTTGCTCAGAAATTTCATCTTTTAGGCCGACATGAAGATAATGGTTTGTAGTCAGCACATCCCCTGGTGTAATCAGCCATCTGCTGATCTCTCAATAGAATCTGTACAGTGGGGACTTCGAATGATCATCTGAGCGCAGAATGTCTAACTACTGTATAATACGAAAACATGTTATGATCCACTTGCTATGTGTTCGATCACTGGTCATTAAGCGTAATTAATCTGTTTAAAAGGTCCCCAAGCTAATGAGAGCTGACAACTAAAAAAAATAAAAATTACAACTGTCTCTGGATAGTTAGTGATGGCTAGTGTTGAGCTTTCCGATACCGCAAGTATAGGGTATCGGCTGATATTCACTGTATCGGAATTCCGATAATGAGTTCCGATACTTTTAGCATATCGAATACCGGAATTGGAAGTTCCCATAATGCTATGAGCCAGTTTGATTTGATTCAGCCAATGACAATCCTCAGAAGTGTGGGCACATCCTGTTAGGCATGTAGGCATGTTAACTAATGGCATGGCTGTGATTGGCTGCTGAAATGATGTCATGATGCACTATAAAAGCCGCTGCCGCCATTTCGGGTTCACTCTGCTGTGAATTCAGTTAGGGACAGGCTGCTGTTCAAGACTCTGAGGGACAGTTAGAGATAGCGATTTTCAAAATCATATTGTGCTTTACCCAGGCTACATAAAAAACCACTGTAGCTTTCTTTTGCCTTGCAGCAGTGTTCACAGCTGTCTGCAAGGTCTGTGTGAGTGCAGCTCACGCTGAGTAGTGTGTCCTGCAGCCACGTCTGGTTGTAGGCCGCTCAGCATGTGTCACTGCCTCATACATATTTTTCTTTTTTTGCTGCTCATTTTTCATTCTCCTATTAGTGTGCATCCATCCGTATCCATCTACATTGGTTGGTAGCAAACACTATAGGAGTAGACAGCGGAGCCTCTCTGCAGCCTTTCAGTGCTAGTGCCCAGATTTCTGCACTGTTCACGGCTGTCTGAGAGGTCTCTGTGTGTGAGTGCAGCTCACGCTGTTGTGTGTCCTGTAGCTACATCTGGTTGTAGGCCACTCAGCGTGCATCACTGCCTCACACATATTTTTCTTTTATTGCAGCTCATTTTTCATTCTATTAGTATGCATCCATCCGTATCCATTTACGCTGGTTGCAAACACTATAGGAGAAGACAACGGAGCCTCTCTGCAGCCTTTCAGTGCTAGTGCCCACTTATCTGCACTGTTCACGGCTGTCTGAGAGGTCTCTGTGTGTGAGTGCAGCTCACGCTGTAGTGTGTCCTACAGCTACGTCTGGTTGTAGGCCGCTCAGCGTGCCTCACTGCCTCACACATATTTTTCTTTTATTGCAGCTCATTTTTCATTCTCCTATTAGTGTGCATCCATCCGTATCCATCTACATTGGTTGGTTGCAAACACTATATAGGAGTAGATAGAGGAGCCTTTTTTCTGGCTTGTGCCCTTCAGCTGCAGCCAGATTAGTATTACCCTATTTTTTGGAGCCTCATCTTTTGCATTGTAGGTTACCTTCCTGCATTGTAATAGCTCCAAAAAGTTTGTGATACTATCGCTTTCAAATCTTTGGTCAAATCCTTTTTGTTTTTTTTTGAAAAAAAAAGCCCAAAATAAAGTTCACCAAACACTCCATTTGACAGTTGTGTAGGCCACATTAGCTCATATTAAAGTGTAGTCCACACACACACTTTATAAAATTAGTGTTTCTTATACCTGTTAGCAGCTGTTAAGGAATAAGCACACTAAGCCCCCCTTTGTACTTTTCTGCCTATCTTTATCAGTCTACCAAGATGAAGAAGGCAGGGAGTAAGGCACGTGGGCGTGGAGTTTTAGCAGGGAGAGGACGTGGGGATTCTGTGCCTGCTGCAGGCACCAGTGAGTCAGCATCCCCCAGTTTTACCAGGCAACAGTCCTTTATGCGCAGCTTTGTAGGACCTCGCCGTACCCCACTGCTGCTGGAGGAACAAATTGAAGCCGTTGTCGGATGGATGGCAGCTAACGCATCGACTTTAATGACTTCCACATCCTCTCAGGGCCAGAGCACTGAAGAGCAACCATCTGTCTCTTCACCACCTGCCAAAGTGCCCAGGCAGTCAGTGTGCCCTGGACAGGAGCCATCACAGTCTCTACTTCTGTTCTCTGAATCTGTTGGCTTGGAAAGAGGGGGCCAGCCAAGCAGTATTCAAGAATGTGAAGAAGAGGGAGTATGCAGTGATGCGCAACTTCTTTGTCCCTCTGAATCTGAAGAGGCGGGTGGGCCAGTGCCTATGGTCAGCACACCTCAGTACACATCAAATAATGACGAGACTCAGGTGCCACTTTCTGGTGCGTACGGTGCTGGCGAGACTGCCCAGGAGAAGCAGGTGTTTGAAGAGGGGAGTGTAGATGATGAGGTCCTTGACCCATCATGGCGTGAAGAACATGGAGGTGGTGGGAGCAGCTCTGAGGAAGAGATTCCCCGAACGGCCAAAACAGGAGGGAGGGGGCAGACTTGGTTGCCTGTAGCCTCCACTTCGGCACCCGTTAGGAGCATTCCTCTTCCAAAAGCCAAAACGGGCACTCCCAAGACTTGCAGTGTGTGGTCCTTTTTTGACACAGTTGCAGATGACATTTGCTTTGTCAAATGCAAGCTGTGTCATCAGAAAGTCAAAAGAGGGAAAAATGTCAGCAACCTCAATACCACAAATATGTGGAAACGTGCGGACCAAGCACGAGCTGGAGTTACACAGACACACTGAAGACGTGTAGGCCAACATACAGTACCACCTACCTCTTCTTCAGCTCGTGTTGGGGCCTCTTCCTCCAGCTCACACACAGCTGGTTCAGCTTCCTCACAGGATCGCCAAGGAAGAACCTCTGGCACTGTTGTCCAGAGACCCAGTGGCATTCCACCCACAGTACCACATTCCCAGTCATCCTCACACTCCCAGGCCACTCTACAGCCATCGGTAGCACAGGCATGGGATAAAAGGCGGCCATACTCGGCAAACCATCCCCGAGCACAGGCTCTGAATGCTGGCATTGCCAAACTACTGGCCCTTGAAATGCTCTCATTCAGGCTGGTGGAGACTGACACTTTCCGGAACTTCATGGCATTGGCAGTCCCACAATATACCTTGCCCAGCAGCTTTTACTTCAGCAGGCAAGCTGTCCCTGCCCTGCAAAAGCATGTGGAGGGAAAAATAAAACATGTGCTACTAAACGCCGTCAGTAGCAAGGTCCACCTGACCACCAGTAACAATGGACAGGGACGATACCTTTCCCTCACTGCCCATTGGGTCAATGTTGTGGAGCCGGGTACAGATCTGGAGAGTGGCGCTGTACGTGTTCTGCCAACTCCACAGATTGCAGGAATCCAGTCTGTACACATTGACTCCTCCTTACTCAAGTTCCTCAGAATCAGCGCTGCAGGAGCCTGTTACGACCGATATGAGCATAGCCGTGGCCAAACGTCAACAGGCCGTACTGAAATTAATTTTTTGGGGGGAATCGAAGCCACACAGCGCAGGAGCTCTGGAATGCCATCAAGCAGGAGAGCGACGTGTGGTTTCTGCCAGCGAATCTGAAGCCAGGCTTGGTAGTGAGTGACAATGGCCGAAATCTGGTGGCAGCTCTGGGCCTAGACAACCTCACTCACATCCCATGTCTGGCACACGTGCTGAACTTGGTCGTGCAGAGCTTTCTGAGGGACTATCCGGATTTTGATGCGCTGCTGCACAAGGTCCGCATAGAGTGCACTCACTTGCGGCGTTCCAGCACGGCAAGATCGCGCCTTGCAGCTCTGCAGCGCCGATTACGCCTTCCGGAACATCGCATCATATGTGACCTACCCACCAGGTCGAATTCAGCGTTACATATGTTGGAGCGGTTGTGTGAGCAGCAGGCAGCAGTAATGGAGTACAAGCTGCATCAGGCGCAAACAAGTCGCACTGCGCCGGTCACACTTCAGCACCACTGAGTGGGCCGGACATCTGCCTCGTTTTGCGTGCCTTCGATGATTCCACACGGATGGCGAGTGCAGATGATGCACTAGTGAGCATGACTGTCCCCCTTATCTGCCTGCTTCAAAAAACACTGCAAGAACTAAGGGAGGAGGTTTTGGAAGAGGTGGAGGATGAGGAGTCACAAATGCCATCTGCTTCTGGACAGTCTACGCTAAGTGGTTCCTCAAAAAGGCCTAGGCAGGGGACACTTTGTGAGGAGGATGAGGAGGAGTCAATGGAGGAGGAAGACCTCTCTCCAGAGGAGGGAGGTACACAATGCTCTAGTCAGTATGTACAGTGAGGGTGGGGTGATGCAGAGCAAGCAGAGATGAAGCCTCAAGCAGGGGACAGCGTTTCTTGGGCAGTTGGGAGTCTGCAGCACATGGTTGATTTCATGCTGCAGTGCCTGAGAAACGACCGCCGCATCGCCCACATTCTCAACACGGCTGATTATTGGGTGTACACCCTCATAGATCCTCGCTAGCGGGACAACTTACAAAGCCTCATAACACCGTTGAATCGGGAGCGTAAAATGTGGGGGTACCAAGACACACTGGTGCAGTCCATCATGTTCTCCATTCCACCCGAGAGCAGTGCTGCTAGTGATTTACAAAGCAGCTCTGTGCGTCGAGGCAGTGGAGGAAGCTCTGCACAAAGAGGGAGCAGAGGCAGCGCCTCAGCACAAGGCAAGACCAGTATGGCCCAAATGTGGCAAGTTTTGTGTGCCCGCCACAAATGTCTACACCATCACAGACGGCTCCAGTCAGCAGGAGGCAACGTTTCCGGCAGATGGTGACAGACTACATGTCTTGCCCTGTCAGTGTACTCCCAGATGGCTCTTCCCCATTCAAGTTTTGGGTCTCTAAGCTGGATACATGGCCAGAGCTTAGCCAGTATGCATTGGAGGTGCTGGCTTGCCTTGCTGCCAGTGTATTATCGGAACGCGTCTTTAGTGCCGCAGGTGGAGTACTAACAGACTGTTGCACGCGACTATCCTCCGATAACGTTGACCGGCTTACTTTTCTGAAAATGAACAAGGCCTAGATCTCGCCAGAATTTGCCAGTCCTCTTATAGAATAAATAATTGGTTGGCAACAGTATCCAGGTCTCCTGTTGTGTTCATGTTTCTACCACCTGAACTGTAATCCCTGGGCTTCAACACAGCCAGTTGCTCAGAAGTGCAGTCTGCACAGAGAAAAACACTAGCTCCTGTGTTAGTGGGGTTCAGTAACGCCAGCTGCTCCCCTGCTGTGTGGACGGCAAAGTCTCCTGCTCCCTCCACATTCAAACTACTACTGATTTTTAACCGTGCTCCACTTAGGCCTCTGGCTCCACTGTCTCTAGTATTTCCCCTGGCCTCCAACCCCGCCAGTTGCTGCTCTGAAGTGGTGTCTGCACAATCCACACTTGTTCCTGGGGCTCAGTCACGTCAGTTGATCCCCTGATGTGTGTCCGGCAATGTCTCCTGCTCTGTCCACATTCCCATTACTAGTAGTGGGAATCAGCTGGTTCTCGGCAGTGCCTTTGGCCTAGGTGCCTCCTCGGTATCCGAGTTCCAGCAACGTCTGCTGGTCCTTGGTAGTGCTTTGTAGCACAGTTAGCTGGTCCACAGTTGTGCCATTGGCTCTTGTTCCTTCAGCTGCCACTCTGGGTTCCAGCACCGTCAGCTGGTTCTCGGCAGTGTCTTTGGCACGGGTAATCCCTCCTGCCCAGCCTGGTTCCAGCATGCCTGCTGTTTCCGGGTAGTGTCAACGTCACTTTGCCACCGACTCGTTGTCCGGTCGTGCTGCGGTCGAGTTAGCCGAGTCTATGGTGCCTGCAGTTTAGGTGCTTCCTATGTGGGCTGCGGGTTCTCGTAATAAAGGCTGGTTCCGTAGTGCCAATAGGACAAGCACCCCCTGTAGGACTGTGGGTTTCGGTAACTGTGGCCGTCTCGCGGCCTTGCAACTTTGTCTTTTTCATGGGTACCTTCTGCTACCCATACGGGTTCCAGTACCGTCAGCTGGTTCTCGGCAGTGCCTTTGGCCTAGGTGCCTCCTTCTCGGTATCCGAGCTCCAGCAACGTCTGCTGGTCCTTGGTAGTGCTTTGTAGCACAGGTACATCCTGTTTAGTAACCGTGTTCCAGCACTGTCAGCTGGTCCATGGTTGTGCCATTGGCTCTTGTTCCTTCAGCTGCCACTCTGGGTTCCAGCACCATCAGCTGGTTCTCGGTAGTTCCATTGACTCTTGTAGCTTCTGCTACCCATCCGGGTTCCAGCACCGCCAGCTGGTTCTCGGCAGTGTCTTTGGCACGGGTACTCCCTCCTGCCCAGCCTGGTTCCAGCACGCCTGCTGTTTCTGGGTAGTGTCAACGTCACTTTGCCACCGACTCGTTGTCCGGTCATGCTGCGGTCGGGTTAGCCGAGCCTATGGTGCCTGCAGTTTAGGTGCTTCCTATGTGGGCTGTGGGTTCTGGTAATAAAGGCTGGTTCCGTAGTGCCAATAGGACAAGCACCCCCTGTAGGACTGTGGGTTTCGGTAACTGCGGCCTGCTCACGGCCTTGCAACTTTGTTTATCATGGGTACCTTCTGCTACCCATCCGGGTTCCAGCACCGTCAGCTGGTTCTCGGCAGTGCCTTTGGCCGAGGTGCCTCCTTCTCCGTATCCGAGTTCCAGCAACGTCTGCTGGTCCTTGGTAGTGCTTTGTAGCACAGGTACCTTCTGCTTAGTAACCGTGTTCCAGCACCATCAGCTGGTCCACGGTTGTGCCATTGGCTCTTGTTCCTTCAGCTGCCACTCTGTGTTCCAGCGCCATCAGCTGGTTCTCGGCAGTGCCTTTGGCCGAGGTGCCTCCTTCTCGGTATCCGAGTTCCAGCAACGTCTGCTGGTCCTTGGTAGTGCTTTGTAGCACATCGACCTCCTGCTTAGTAACCGTGTTCCAGCACCGTCAGCTGGTCCACGGTTGTGCCATTGGCTCTTGTTCCTTCTGCTGCCCTTCCGGGTTCCAGCACCATCAGCTGGTCCTCGCCAGTTCCATTGGCTCTTGCAGCTTCTGCTACCCATCTGGGTTCCAGCACCGTCAGCTGGTTTTTGGCAGTGCCTTTGGCCAAGGTGCCTCCTTCTCGGTATCCGAGTTCCAGCAATGTCTGCTGGTCCTTGGTAGTGCTTTGTAGCACAGGTACCTCCTGCTTAGTAACCGTGTTCCAGCACTGTCAGCTGGTCCACGGTTGTGCCATTGGCTCTTGTTTCTTCTGCTGCTCCTCCGGGTTCCAGCACCGTCAGCTGGTCCTCGCTAGTTCCATTGGCTCTTGCAGCTTCTGCTAGCCATCCGGGTTCCAGCACCGTCAGCTGGTTCTCGGCAGTGCTTTTGGCCTAGGTGCCTCCTTCTCGGTATCCGAGTTCCAGCAACGTCTGCTGGTCCTTGGTACTGCTTTGTAGCACAGGTACCTCCTGCTTAGCAACCGTGTTCCAGCACCGTCAGCTGGTCCATGGTTGTGCCATTGGCTCTTGTTCCTTCTGCTGCCCCTCTGGGTTCCAGCACCATCAGCTGGTCCTCGCTAGTTCCATTGGCTCTTGCAGCTTCTGCTACCCATCCGGGTTCCAGCACCGTCAGCTGGTTCTCAGCAGTGCCTTTGGCCTAGGGCCACATTCTCGGTATCCGAGTTCCAGCAATGTCTGCTGGTCCTTGGTAGTGCTTTGTAGCACAGGTACCTCCTGCTTAATAACCGTGTTCCAGCACCATCAGCTGGTCCACGGTTGTGCCATTGGCTCTTGTTCCTTCAGCTGCCACTCTGTGTTCCAGTGCCATCAGCTGGTTCTCGGCAGTGCCTTTGGCCGAGGTGCCTCCTTCTCGGTATCCGAGTTCCAGCAACGTCTGCTGGTCCTTGGTAGTGCTTTGAAGCACATCGACCTCCTGCTTAGTAACCGTGTTCCAGCACCATCAGCTGGTCCACGGTTGTGCCATTGGCTCTTGTTCCTTCTGCTGCGCCTCCGGGTTCCAGCACCATCAGCTGGTCCTCACCAGTTCCATTGGCTCTTGCAGCTTCTGCTACCCATCTGGGTTCCAGCACCGTCAGCTGGTTTTTGGCAGTGCCTTTGGCCAAGGTGCCTCCTTCTCGGTATCCGAGTTCCAGCAATGTCTGCTGGTCCTTGGTAGTGCTTTGTAGCACAGGTACCTCCTGCTTAATAACCGTGTTCCAGCACCATCAGCTGGTCCACGGTTGTGCCATTGGCTCTTGTTCCTTCTGCTGCCCCTCCGGGTTCCAGCACCGTCAGCTGGCCCTCGCTAGTTCCATTTGCTCTTGTTCCTTCTTCTAACCATCCGGGTTCCAGTACCGTTCGCTGGTTCTCAGCAGTTCCTCAGCCTTCTTGTACCTTCTGCTACTTTTCCAAGTTCGAGCTAGTGGAAATGGTTTTTGGTTCTCACTCTGGATCTCCCTGACGACGACCCTGAAGACGACGACCCTGAAGACCACACCGAAGAAGACCAAAAAGATGACCCTGAAGAAGATGACCAAGAGGACAAAGAACATGAAGACAACCACCAAGATGCAGAACAACAAGAGACAGAAGACCAAGAAGCAGAAAAACCAAAAGCAGAAGAACATTAAGCATAAGACTAAAAATCAGAGCAAATGATATTATCTAAATTATAAGAAGACTAAGCAGTGTATGGGGGTGAGTCCGTTCCTCCTCGTGGTGCCCCTGGAAAATGCCTGCTGCTGCAGGCCAAACTGAACTCGGTCAAATCCTGTTGTAAATCTTTTGTGACAGGCAGAACGGAAGGTGTAATCTTCAAACTTTTATACATAACAACTACAGGAATGCCTGTCACAAATAAGAATATGATGAAGAAGAAGAATAGGAAGAAGATGAAGAAGTAGAATATGAAGAAGAATAATAGTTGAATAAGAAGAATATGAGGAATGTAAAAAAAAAAGAATAATAGGAAGAAGGTGAAGAAGAAGAAGATGAATAAGGTGAAGAAGAAGTTGATGAAAAAGATGCTGCTGCTGCTGAGGATCATGAAGGAGAAAGTGAGGGAGAAGTAAAAAAGAATGTGAAGAGCATGGAAGTAGTGAAACATACATATCTGACAAAATATAAAAGAGGTTAACATAGTCAATATCTTTGTAACTCCGAACGTCTTTAAAAAAAAATAATTAATTCCTGCTATTCCATTTGATTGGGCTAAACCTCTATGGCTTTAATGTCTCCTCCACCTCCCCCAATACATTCTACATTATTATTAGTTGTTTTTCTTCATGTAGAATTAACCTACAAGGAAAGAAAGGGATTTTTTTAATTCTCATATTTCTGTCCCATTGACTTGAATGGGACTTCCGGGATCGGAATCGGCGATGCCCGATACTTTTTGGATATCGGCCGATCCAATCCGATCCGATATTTTTCAATATCGGATGGTATCGCTCAACACTAGTGATGGCAGCAAGGAAACAATTCAAGAGCCCAAAACAGTATGTACATATCGTATCATGGGGATCCATCTTCTCACTGGGTCTTGGGTTTAGGCCTCTTACACAACCCATGGGCAGGTATGGCACTTTTACTAGAAGAAAAGTGTTCTTTGCAATCCCCATGCCACCCATTTACAGTCATGGCCAAAAGTGTTGGCACCTTTGAAATTGTTCCAGTATTTTTCCCAGAACATTATCATAATTACACATTATATTCTGCACAAGTTTATTTTGTGTGTATTAGAACAACACAAAATATAAAAGGCAAATTAGATATAATTTCACAGAAAAAAACAAAAATGAGCTGGGCCAAAATCTTGGCTTCCTCATCTTAATATTTGGTTGAACCCTTTGGAATAAATAACTGCAATCACTTCCTATAACTTGCACAAGCTTATTACACCTCTAAGCTGGAATTTTGAACCACTCTTCTTCTGTAAACTGCGCCAGGTCTCATATGTGAAGGCACCTTCTCCCAACAGCAATTTTAATATCTCTAGATCCAGACTCATTGCTGCCACTTCAGTAGTGTCCAGCGCTTTGTGTCCATTCATTTCTGGGGACATCTTGATGTATGTTTGGGGTCGTTGTCCTGCTGGAAGACCCATGACCTAGGATGCAAACCCATCTTTCAGACACTGGGCACTACATAGAGACCCAAAATCCTTTGATAATTTACTTCACAGTCCATGATTCCTTGCACACAGTCAAGGCACCCAGTGCCAGAAGCAGGAAAACAGTCCGCACTGTCACTGATGCACACTGAGCCTGCAGGACAGCTTGAATTTCTTTGGACCTTGATTGGGGCTTATCCACCATCCAGACGGTCCTGCGTAGCAACCTTTCATCAATTTATCTCTGCTGTCCACATCCAGGGAGATTAGCTACAGTGCTATGGGTTGTACACTTCTTGATAGTGTTGCACACTGTGGTGAAATGAACATCAAGACCTTTGGAGATGGATTTGTAACCTTGAGATTGTTCATATTTTTCAACAATTTTGGTTCTCAATTCCTCAGACAGTTCTCTTTCTGTTCTCCATGCTTAGTATGGCACACAGACACACAATGCAAAGATTGAGTCAACTTCTCTTTTTATCTGATTTCAGGTGTGATTTTCATATTGCCCACACCTGTTACTTGCCACGGGTGAGTTTGAACGAACATCACATGCTTGAAACAAAGTTGTTTACCCACAATTTTTAAAAGGTGCCAACAATTTTGTCCAGCGCATTTTTGGGGTTTTGTGTGACATTATGTCCAATTTGTCTTTTTTTCTCTATTTCTTTTTGTGTTGTTCAAATACACACAAAGGAAAAAAAAATATGTGTATAAAACATGGGGAATTACAATAATTTTCTGAGAGAAATACTTAATTTTCTGGAACAATTTCAAGGGTGCAAACACGTTTGGTCATGACTGTATATGGTTACTCCTGTCTCTGACTTTCAAACCCGAGAATCACCACTTCTCAGTGCCGGCCTCCAGAGGTGGTGTATGAATGCAGCCAAGCACATTATGTTGCTTTCTTAACTCCCATAAAATGTAATGGAAATTAATGAATAAACTTCAGTTATATAATCTTGAATAGATTTACTGTCAGTAACATCAGGACACTCTGCCGCCTCTAAAAAGTCTGGAGAGTAATACACTGAGATTCACTGCTTTCTATAACTTGGGATTTATGACAGCAGAGTCGCTCGCTTTGCTACTCTGTTCCTGTAACTCCCATTCATTTCTATGGTGGCCAATATTCTCATCTCTAGCCATTAACGGCAGAGAAGAAAATAATCCTTTCAGTCCTCCAGTCCAGGTGCTTCCGGGAAATTGCCAGAAATCTTAATAAATACGAATAGATATCACATCCCCGGATCCTGTGCGGACAAGGTAGTGTCAGAAAGGGAGCGATATGGGATTAATGAGCCAATTGACTTTTTTCCACCCATTTGAACATTTTGCAAGAAAAAACAATTAATTGCCAGACTACTTTTTTTTAAAGTGCCTCACATGTAGAACTACTCAAAATCTGCATTGACTTGACAGTGGAAATGAGCGTGCATGCCTTTTCAGTGCTGGATAGAGAGAATAATCAATTGTTCTTAGAAACAAGGCATAGACAGTGTTGAGGTCTCCATATACATCAGATAACAACTGGATCCTGCCAAAAGTTGCAGTCTGATTTAGAGCCAATAATGTGAGAGCCCGTCCTGAAGCCCTCTATGGTGATGGCACTTGAGATCACACATGACTGGCTCTAGTTTCGTGCTTGGCTCTAAATGCATGGCTGATGCATGGTGGCACAATACGCTTGTGTGTAGAGTTTGTGGTCTCCTCTTTCCTACCTGAGTCTTGTTTGCCATTTTGCTTTGTTAAATGTTCTTGAAAACAATTAAAAAATTACACTTCAGATACGTAGATGATTATGGCTATGTTGAAAAGGTGAAGAATATGACAAGAAATGAGAACGCTGCAGATATATAGTAGACTGCATTGCCTCTGGGGAGCTGCATTTCAAAAACTAATTATAGAGTAAAATTCAGAATGTGCAAATAGCTAATTCCTCGTACACGTCACTGCAAGGAATTACATGAAATGTGAGGAAACATTTGTAAAGTCCGGATGGACAATGTGGACGATTGGTGGCTGCAGTGTGAAACTGGCTTGGATTTTCATTCTTTATTGTTAAAATATATCGACGGACGTTTGAAGAGAATAACCTGAGTGTTCCAGGGACAGGGACTAATCTTATTATTATTTATTTATAAAGCACCATTGGTTCCATGGTGCTGTACATGAGTAGGGGTTACATACAAATTACAGATATCACTTACAGTAAACAAACTAACAATCACAGACTGATATAGAGGGCAGAGAGAACCCTGGCCTTTCGGGCTTACATGCTACAGGATGGTGGGGAAGGAGACAGTAGTTTGAGGGGGTTGCAGCAGCTCCAGTGATGGTGAGGCGGTAGCTCTAGTAGTGGTGAGGAGGCAGCGAGGATCATTGCAGGCTGTAGGCTTTCCAGAAGAGGTGGGTTTTCAGGTTCTGTCTGAAGGATCCGAGTGTGGTTGATAGCCAGACGTGTTGGGGCAGGGAATTCCAGAGGATGGGGGCTATTCGGGAGAAGTCTTGGAGGCAGTTGGGTGAGGAGCGAATAAGTGTGGAGAGAAGGAGGTCTTGGGAGGACTGGAGATTACGTGAGGGATGGTATCGGAAGATTAGTTCAGAGATGTATGGAGGAGACAGGTTGTAGATGGCCTTGTAGGTCAGTATTAGTAATTTGAACTGGATAAGCTGAGGGAATGAGAGCCAGTGAAGAGATTTGCAGAGGGGAGAAGAGGAGGAGTAGCGAGGAGAGAGATGAATTAGTCGGGCGGCAGAGTTGAGGATGGACTGGAGAGGTGCAAGGGTGTTAGCAGGGACGCCGTAGAAAAGGATGTTGCAATAGTCGAGGCAGGAGATGATGAGGGCATGCACAAGTAGTTAGTAGTTTGAGGGTTGGGGAAGGGACAGATTCTGGAAATATTTTTGAGCTGGAGGCGACAGGAGGTGGAAAGCGCTTGGATGTGCAGTTTGAAGGACAGGGCAGAGTCAAGGGTTACTCCGAGGCAGCGGACCTCAGGTATGGGGGAAAGCGTGATGTCGTCAATTGTTATAGAAAAGTCGGGTAAGGAAGATCTGTGAGATGGGGGAAAGATGATTAGTTCAGATTTGTCCACAATGATTTTGAGGAAGCGAGAGGAGAAGAAGGAGGATATGGCTGATAGACACTTTGGAATTCTGGACAGCAGAGAGGTGACGTCTGGGCCAGAGAGGTAGATCTGAATATCATTGGCATAAAGGTGGTACTGGAATCCGTGGGACTTTATGAGTTGCCCCAGACCAAGTGTGTAGATTGAGAAGAGTAGGGGTCCTAGAACAGAGCCTTGGGGGACTCCAACAGAGAGAGGGTGGGATGAGGAGGTAGTGTGGGAGTGGGAGATGCTGAATGTGCGGTTGGAAAGGTATGAGGAGATCCAGGATAGGGTAAGGTCTTTGATGCCAAAGGAGGAGAGGATCTGTAGTAGGAGGCAGTGGTCAACTGTGTCGAAAGCAGAGGACAGGTCTAGAAGGAGGAGTATAGAGTATTGTCCGTTAGCTTTGGCTGTAAGTAGATCGTTGGTAATTTTGGTCAGGGCCTTCTCAGTGGAATGATGGGGGCGGAAGCCAGATTGTCAAAGAGCAAGTTAGATGAGAGGTGGGAGGAAAGTACAGTGTGGACATGCTGCTCCAGGAGTTTAGAAGCAAATGGAAGCAGCGATATTGGGCGATAGCTGGACGTGGCTGTTGGATCGAGGGTTGGCTTTTAAGGATAGGTGTGATTGTGGCATGTTTGAAAGCAGAAGGGAAGGTACCAGAAGTTAGTGATAGGTAGGGATGGGTGAATCCTGAAATACTCGGAATCGCTAGACTGTAACGAGTCCGAGTCGAAAACTCGCTATTCGTTGCAAGTCTAGCGAGTCCAATGTTAATGAATGGGGATGCGAGTATTCCAGCGATTCCTGTGCTGGGGGGAGAGAGAGAGAGAGAGAGAGACTCCTATTTTTTTTTCCAGAGTTTAACACAAGCAATTCTAGTTTCTTAGTGATTTTGTGTCAGCAGGGGGACACAAAATCGCTAAGAACCTAGGATTGCTTGTATTGAACTCTGAAAAAACTAGGATTGCCCTTGATTTGTATTGGACTCGTTACTGTGCGAGTAATCGCTTGGAAACTCGCAGAGTACTGACTCCTGCGAGTCCCCTGCTACTCGCAGAGTAACGAGTCCTAACGAGTAGATTCGCCCATCCCTAGTGATAGGTTGAAGAGGTGGGTTAGGGATGGGATAAGAGTGGTGGTTATGTTGGAGAGGAGGTGGGATGGGATAGGGTAAAGTGCACAAGTGGTGAGGTGTGATTTGGAGAGAAGATGAGCAAGCTCCCCTTCAGTGATGTTAGATAAGGAGGTTATGGGGTTTGGTCATTGGTCGGGCATGCAAAGGGGTTGTGGTGGTTGAGCAATAAAGACTTGCCGTGTTTGGTCTATCTTGTTTTTGAAGTGTGCTTCAAAGTCCTCGGCAGAGATTAGGGAGGTCAGAGGGGGCAGTGGTGGGCAGAGGAGGGAGTTAAAAGTATTGAACAACTGTTTGGGGTTGTGGGTTAAGGAAGATACAAGGGATGTAAAGTACGCCTCTTTAGCATACGTGAGAGCTGATTTGAATGCAAGTGTTGCTTGTTTGAGTGCAGTGAAGTCATCTTGCGAATGCGTTTTCTTCCAGCGCTGTTCTGCAATTCTGGATGCTTGCCAAAGCTTTTTAGTGATGTTATTGTGCCAGGGTTGTCTATTGATTCGTCGCACTCTGTTATGCATGACAGGGTCAACCGAGTCGATGGCTGATGCAAGAGTGGCATTGTGGAAAGCAGTGGCAGTGTCTGTGTCGCGGAGTGAGGATATGGAGGACAGTGGTAGAATAGAGTCAGAGAGTGTGTGGGTGTCTAGGTGTGCGAGGTTTCTACAGGGGTGTGCATGTTGCTGGACATGAGTGACAGGTGGGGAGGGCAGGGATGGGAAAGTGAGTAGATGGTGGTCAGATAGAGGGAGAGGAGAGGTGGTGAAGTTAGATAGAGAGCAGAGGCGGGTGAAGACCACGTCTAATGTGTGTCCATCTGTGTGGGTGGCTGAGAAGGACCACTGAGTAAGTCCAAAAGATGAAGTAAGGGACAGGAGTTTGGAGACTGCTGACTGGTGGGTGTCAATGGGGATGTTGAAGTCATGCATGATGATGGTGGGAATGTCAGCAGAGAGAAAGTGAAGAAGCCAGGTAGAGAATTGGTCAATAAAGGCAGTGGTTGGGCCCGGAGGTCGGTATATGATGGCCACTTGGAGGGAGAGTAGATGTGGTCAGAGTGGACTTCAAAAGTGGGGAGGATAAGGGAGGGGAGAGGTGGGATTGGGTTGAAGGTGCAGTTGGAAGAAAGGAGAAGGCCCACTCCTCCACCATGTCTGTTGCCAGGGCGAGGAGTGTGGGTGAAGTGGAGGCCGCCGTAACTAAGCGCGGCAGGAGATGCGGTGTCGGAGGGTGTCAGCCATGTTTCGGTGAGGCCAAGGAAGGAGAAATTAGGAGAGGTAAAGACGTCGTGAATCACATGGAGTTTATTGCAGACGGAGCGGGCATTCCAGAGTGATCCAGAGAGTGGGAGCAGGGTGGTGGTTGTCATGGGCACAGATTTGAGGTGTGAAAGATTTCTGGTGTTTGTATTGGTTTGGGAATGATAGAAGGGGGTAGTGATGGGAGGTATGGGCTGTGGGGGTCCAGGGTTGGGAGATATGTCGCCAGCAGTGAGGAGAAGCAGAGAGAGGGAGAGCATGTGGGAGAAGGAGGGTGGGTGGCTTGGTTTGTATTTTATTAGGAGAGCTCTGAGGTTGAGGAGCAGTTCAGCAGAGGAGGTCAGGTGGGGAGGCAAGAGGGAAGGAGAGATTATTATTTGGTTAGCGGGTGCTGGGGTTTGCGGATAACGAAGGAATGTGAGGATTAAAGGAGCTAAAACAGTTACAGCGTATGTCAGCATGGTGAGAGTAATTTAGAAGGCAAAAGAAATTTAGTACATTTATATGCAGCGTTTAGTCGTACCTTCTGGTCACTTCAGGCATAATCTTTGGCAATGTTCACATCTGTCCTTGGTTTTCTGTTTCATGGCAAAAAGAGAGAATATAATTCAGGCCAAAGATAGACGTATTTCATGATGAACACAGGGTGGATTGGTGGACCTCCAAGAAAACTACTTTCAGCATGTCCCCATGGCAACTCTGCCATCTATTTGGCCCCTAAATATTGATCAAGTGCTCTCTTTAGTGCTCTCAATCCAGAAATTGGCTATCAGGATAGCCATATCTACAGTGGCTTGCAAAATTATTCACTCCCTTGGTTTATTACCTACTTTGTTACATTACAACCTGTGTTTAACCCCTTAATGACAGCCAATGCGTCTTTTTACTGACCTGAGATAAGAGACTAGCATCCACATACAGGTGACAATCCAGCAGCTGTTGGCTGTACACTGTAGCTGACAGCTTGCTGCATCAGCAACGATCAGTGTTGGCACCGTCCATATCTGTTTAACCCCTTAGATGCTGCTGTCAATAGTGACTATATCATATAAATGTTTAACAGAGTGTGGGGGCTTCCTCTTTTACCCCATTGGCATCCTGAGATCATGATTGTGTGATCCTGATGTTTGCCATGGCAGTTCACAGCCAAATAGCGGCATTAGAGTCTCCCAGCTACAGTTGCTTGTTCAGAAGTCAACATTTAAGTGGTAAAAATACATTTTTTCATTCCTGTCATACCACTTTGCATTCATTCCTTAACATCACCTGAAGGGTTAATAAAATACCTGACAGCAGTTTTCAATATGTCGAGGGGTGCTGCTTTTAAAATGGTATCACTTTTGGAGGTTTTCCAATATCTAGGACCCCAAAAGTCACTTGAAACCTGAATAGGTCCTTCAAAAAATAAGTTTTGTAAATTTCCTTGAAAAAATGAAAAAATACTGCTAGATTTTTAAACCTCCTAAAAGGCTGGCAAAATAAAATAACATTTTACAAATGGTGCTTATTTAAAGCCGACATGTGGGAAATGTTGTTTATGAATGTTTTTGTGTGGTATGTCTATCTGGATTAAAGGGATAATCATTCAAAGTTTGAAAATTGCAATTTTTTTTACATTTTTGTAAAATTTCTGATTTTTTTATAAACACAAAAAATATAGAAATAAATTTACCATTAACATAAAGTACAACATGTCACAAAAACAATCTCAAAATCATTGGGATCTGTTGAAGCATTCCAGAGTTATTACCACATAAAGGGACACTTTCAAAAATTTGGCCCCTTCACTAAGGAGATAAATATTGTTGTAATCCAATTTGTGTGTGACACATCAGCACTAAATAGTCTAAAGGGCCTGTCACACTAAGCGATATCGCTAGCAACATCGCTATAACGTCACAGGTTTTGTGACGTTATAGCGATATTGCTAGCGACATCGCTATGTCTGATACTTACCTCCGACCCGCTCCCCCGCTGGTTATCGCTGATCGCACGAGAACGTCCTGGACTGTTTCTCGTCATCTGCTTCCTGCTGGGCTTCCTGTGGAGAGACGAGCGACGAGCGTGGACGCGGGCGGGAGGATGTCAGGATCGCCTAGTGTGACAGGTAAGTAGCGACCCCCGTCCTCTGCGATGTCACTGGTGAGATCTGCCTGTGTGGCAGCTCACTAGCGACCACTTAGCGATGCGCCAGCGATCCTGACCGTGTCATATCGCTGGTCGGGATCGCTGGTGCATCGCTATGTGTGACAGTACCTTTATACTTCTCAACAACTTTGTCCCTGACTTGTTTGGAGATTTCCTTGGTCTTCAGGGTTTTTTTTGGTTAGTGTTAATCTTGTTAATGGTGTTGCAGCCTCTGTGGCATTTTAGATAAATGACAGCCACTTAGATTGCTCACAGGTGGACGTCCTGTCAGTAAACATGGGACTTATGAAGGGAACTGCTTGCAACAGAAATTTTTAGGGTCTTCTCAATTCTTTAGAAAACCGTTCTTTAGGTATTTCAGAAGAATGACTCCCATTAAATGAGCTGAACTTAGGATGAAACACATACTCCCCGAAGAACGGAGACTTACCAATAGACTCATGACAACGATTATTTACTACAAATTTGGCTAGTGGTAAGTAGGTAACCCAATCCTCATGATTCTCAGACACAAAACTCCTAAGATAAGTCTCCAGATTCTGGTTGACTCATTCAGTTTGCCCATTTTACTGCGGGTGAAAAATGCAGAAGAGAATGACAGATGGATCTCCAGATGAGTGCAAATTGCACTCAAAAACTTGGAAACAAACTGTAACCCCCTCGATGAGAAACAATATTGGTCAGGATACCATGTAATTTTACAATGTCCCTGACAGAAATTTGCACCAAGAACTTGGCGTTCGGTAAAGCTAGTAATGCAGTAAAATGAGACATCTTACTGAATCGATCTACCACCATCAAAATTACAGTATTCCCCACCAACATGGGTAGATCCATGATAACATCGGCTGACAAGAGAGTCCAAGGTCTACTGGGAATCTCCAAAGGTTGGAGAGACTCCGATGGACAAGTACGAGAGGTCTTAAGGCCCCGTCTCACTAAGCAATCTCGGTAGCGAGATCGCTGCTGAGTCACAACTTTTGTGACGTAACAGCGATCTCACCAGCGAGATTGCTGTGTGTGACAGCGATCAGCGAGCGGCCCCCCTGCCGGTATCGCTGATCGCTGCAAGAAATCTCTGGACATTTCTTTGGTCGCTGGTCTCCCGCTGGCCAGCACGCATCGCTGTGTGTGACAGGCGGGAGACCAGCGATCAGGTGTAAAAAATAATAAAAAAAATAAAAAATATAGTTATTCTCACCTTCCGATGTCCCGTTCAGCCATCCCGCCTCTCTCCACGCTCCGGTCCCAGTGATCCTTTGCACGAATGACCGCGAGACTTTGTTATCCCGCGAGACCGTGACATCTCGCTGTCATTCATGCAAAGGATCACTGGGACCGGAGCGTGGAGAGAGGCCGGAAGACTGCGCGGGACATCGGATGGTGAGAATAACTATATTTTTTATTTTGATTCTATTTTTTACAGGATGGCCAGCGATGCCGGGCGCTCGGCATCGCTGTGCTGATAGCTGGTGAAGCTGTCTGTGTGACAGCTCACCAGCGATCACATAGCGACTTACTAGCGATCCTGACACCTTCATATCGGTGTCGGGATCGCTGGTAAGTCGCTTAGTGAGACAGGGCCTTTAGAATGTGCACAGACACTGCAGGTGGCCACAGACTCCCAGACATCCTGATTTACCACTGGTCATCAAAAACGCTGAGTAAGAAGATCAGTGGTGGCTTTATTACCAGGATGTCCGGCGAAGACTGAATCATGATGTTCACTAAGGACTGTTAGACAAAGATTCACAGGTACAAACAGTTTCCCTAACGGACAGGCAGCAGGGGCTTCCCCCTGAGTGTCAACAACCTCTTTTTCAAGATTGGAGCATATAGAATTAATAACCACTCCTTTTTGTAGACTAGGTACCGGTTCACATTTATTTACTTCCACAGGAAAACAATGGGATAAGGCATCCGCCTTAATGTTTTTGTTCCCCGGCCTATAAGTGACAAAAAGTTAAACCTGGTGAAGAACAATGCCCATCTAACCTGTTGAGGTGTTAAGACATTTTGTGTATTCTAAATATACAAGATTCTTATGATCCGTGATCACCATAACCAGATGAAATGCTCCCTCCAAAAAATGATGCCGCTCTTCAATACCCCACTCTTGAGTGCCAAGAGTTCAGGGTACCTATGTCATAAATTTTTCTCTGCAGATGACAGGGCTTTTTATAAAAAAAAAAAAAATGCACATCGATTCCATTTACCAGGAGACACACCCTGCGACAATACAGCCCCCACTCCCACCTCAGACGCATCAACTACGACAATAAAAGGTTGAGTTACGTCAGGCTGTATGAGGATTGTTGCAGATGCAAAACACGTCCTCAAGGTATCGAATGCCTCCCTGGCCGGACTGGACCACTTGGAAAAGTCTGTCCCCTTCCTAGTTGTATCTGTCAGAGGTTTGGCTACTACTGAAAAGTTTTTGATGAACTTACGGTAGTAGTTGGCAAAAACCTAAGAACCTTGTAACACCTTCAAATCCTCAGGACGATCCCAATCCAATACCGCTCGGACTTTTGCCGTATCCATGCGAAAACCCATGGACGATAACACATATCCTAGAAAAGGGATCTCCTCAACTGAGAACATACATTTCTCTGGTTTGACAAATAATTATTGTCTCTGAGTATTTGTCAGACCTGCCTGACATGTACCTTATGTGACTCAAGGTGAGGTGAATAAATTAATATGTCAAGATAAATCACCACAAATCTACATACCAGGTGACTTAAGATGTAATTTACAAAGTGCTTAAATACGGCGGGCGCGTTTGTCAACCCAAATGGCATCACCAGGTTCTCATAGTGTCCCTCAGGCGTATTAAAAGCTGTTTTCCATTCATCCCCCTATTTAATGCAAATGAGATTATACGCCCCTCTGTGGTCCAGTTTTGAAAACCATTTTGCCTCTACAATCTGATAAAAGAGGTCTGGGATGAGACGGAGTGGTTATGGATCCCGGATCGTGATCAGAGTTCACAAAAATCTAGGAAAGACCCACTGTTACGGATCGCATAGGGGAGGGGAGTGTATCAACTTCACTCACATCTGGCGAGGGGAGAGAAGGACCCAGCAGGGATTGGCTCTCTGATGCCACAACTTGCCCCAGGTCAGTCAGGGAACTGCACTGAGGGCAAATAAATTGCCGGAAAGGCTTCCCTTATAGGTACGAGTTATTGAGGCACTCCCATTGAGGGGGGAAATACATCACCAGTCCAAGCTGGGGATGTATGTAAACCTCTCAGCCGTCACTATCAGGGCTCCTCACTAACACAGTACGGTATGCTGCCACCAGTTTCTCATTCGATATAAGCCCTGTCCGAAAGCAGGCTTATATCAGGTCAGACACCAACCCCGGGGTAGCGTATAATACAGTCATATGTAAAAGTTTGGGCACCCCTATTAATATTAACCTTTTTTCTTTATAACAATTTTGGTTTTTGCAACAGGTATTTCAGTTTCATATATCTAATAACTGATGGACTCAGTTATATTTCTGGATTCAAATGAGGTTTATTGTACTAACAGAAAATGTGCAATCTGCATTTAAACAAAATTTGACCGGTGCAAAAGTATGGGCACCCTTATCATTTTCTTGATTTGAACACTCCTAACTACTTTTTACTGACTTCCTGAAGCACTAAATTGGTTTTGTAACCTCATTGAGCTTTGAACTTCATAGCCAGGTGTATCAAATCATGAGAAAAGGTATTTAAGGTGGCCACTTGCAAGTAGTTCTCCTATTTGATTCTCCTATGAAGAGTGGCATCATGGGCTCCTCAAAACAACTCTCAAATGATCTGAAAACAAAGATTATTCAACATAGCTTTTCAGGGGAAGGATACAAAAAGTTGTCTCAGAGATTTAACCAGTCAGTTTCCACTGTGAGGAACATAGTAAGGAAATGGAAGAACACAGGTACAGTTCTTGTTAAGCCCAGAAGTGGCAGGCCAAGAAAAATATCAGAAAGGCAGAGAAGAAGAATGGTGAGAACAGTCAAGGACAATCCACAGACCACCTCCAAAGACCTGCAGCATCATCTTGCTGCAGATGGTGTCACTGTGCATCGGTCAACAATACAGCGCATGCATAACGCCTTTTTGTATGACCAAACAACTCAATCTTTGTTTCATCAGTCCACAGGACCTTCTTCCAAAATGTAACTGGCTTGTCCAAATGTGCTTTTGCATACCTCAGGCGACTCTGTTTGTGGCGTGCTTGCAGAAACGGCTTCTTTCGCATCACTCTCCCATACAGCTTCTCCTTGTGCAAAGTGCGCTGTATTGTTGACCGATGCACAGTGACACCATCTGCAGCAAGATGATGCTGCAGGTCTTTGGAGGTGGTCTGTGGATTGTCCTTGACTGTTCTCACCGTTCTTCCTCTCTGCCTTTCTGATATTTTTCTTGGCCTGCCACTTCTGGGCTTAACAAGAACTGTACCTGTGTTCTTCCATTTCCTTACTATGTTCCTCACAGTGGAAACTGACAGGCTAAATCTCTGAGACAACTTTTTGTATCCTTCCCCTGAAAAGCTATGTTGAATAATCTTTGTTTTCAGATCATTTGAGAGTTGTTTTGAGGAGCCCATGATGCCACTCTTCATAGGAGAATCAAATAGGAGAACTACTTGCAAGTGGCCACTTTAAATACCTTTTCTCATGATTTGATACACCTGGCTATGAAGTTCAAAGCTCAATGAGGTTACAAAACCAATTTAGTGCTTCAGGAAGTCAGTAAAAAGTAGTTAGGAGTGTTCAAATCAAGAAAATGATAAGGGTGCCCATACTTTTGCACCGGTCAAATTTTGTTTAAATGCAGATTGCACATTTTCTGTTAGCACAATAAACCTCATTTGAATCCAGAAATATAACTGAGTCCATCAGTTATTAGATATATGAAACTGAAATACCTGTTGCAAAAACCAGAATTGTTATAAAGAAAAAAGGTTAATATTAATAGGGGTGCCCAAACTTTTACATATGACTGTATAATCAACCAAGTGTGCAGACATGGGGATTCGTGAATCGAGATAAAAGAGCAGTCCAAGATTAATTTTAATTTTATATTTAATCACAAATATACAGGCATGCAGTTGGTGAAGTACTATACAAGGGTGGGGTACAGATAGATTGCAATTACCGTGTTATGTAGCATGTGACCACAGGGAGGCGCTGATGGATCTCACAGGTCCAAATCTCTGTTACGTGATTCTCCGGCCACGTCAGCTAATGGACCTCCTGCCAGTAGAAAGACTAAGTCCAAAAGGAGGAGCTACCTATTATCCCCAAGGCTGCTCCTTCCCACATGCTGAACCAGCCCCTGGGCTGGGCAGCATCCCTCCTCCCATATCTGAGAGTATGGTTTTCCAGACCAAAACTGTGGAGGTCCATAACTTTCCGCCTGAAGCACTAAATGGAATGGCAGTGGCGCCAGTGGATTCTGCTGGATTTTATCTGTGCTGGGAGACCAAATATGCCTGCTGTGACGAATTGTACAGGGGAAGGGGTTGTTGACTTCGCTCACCTCTGGGGCGGGAAGAGAAGACCCCAGCAAGGATCAGTTTTCTGGTGCCACCACTTGCCCCAGGTCAGTCAGGGAACTGCACCGAGGGCAAATAGTCGCCAAAAAGGCTTTCCTTATAGGTGTGAGTTAATGAGGCACTCCCAGTGAGGGGGATATATATCACCAGTCCAGGCTGGGGATAAAGACTGCTCAAAAAATTAAAGGGAAAACTCAAATAACACATCCTAGATCTGAATGAATGAAATATTCTCATTGAATACTTTGTTCTGTACAAAGTTGAATGTGCTGACAACAAAATCACAAAAATCATCAATGGAAATCAAATTTATTAACCAATGAAGGCCTGGATTTGGAGTCACACACAAAATTAAAGTGTAATGTAATGTACTTAAAACAAGTCAAAATGAAGCTCAGTATTATGTGTTGCCTCCACGTGCCTGTATGACCTCTCTACTGTACAATGCCTGGGCATGGATCTCCTCCCAGACCTGGACTAAAGCATCCGCCAACTCGTGGACAGTCTGGTGCAATGTGACGTTGGTGGATGGCGCAAGACATGATGTCCCAGATGTGCTCAATCGGATTCAGGTCTGGGGAACGGGCGGGCCAGTCCATAGCATCAATGCCTTCATCTTGCAGGAACTGCTGACACACTCCAGCCACATGAGGTCTGGCATTGTCCTGCATTAGGAGGAACCCAGGGCCAACCACACCAGCATATGGTCTCACAAGGGGTCTGAGGATCTCATTTCGGTACCTAATGGCAGTCAGGCTACCTCTAGTGAGCACATGGAGGGCTGTGCGGCCCTCCAAAGAAATGCCACCCCGCACCATTACTGACTCACTGTCAAACCTTTCATGTCTGTCACATGTGCTCAGTGTGAACCTGCTTTCATCTGTGAAGAGCACAGGGTGCCAGTGGCGAATTTGCCAATCCTGGTGTTTTGTGGCATATGCCAAGCATCCTGCACGGTGTAGGGCTGTGAGCACAACCCCCATCTGTGGATGTCGGGCCCTCAGACCATACTCATGGAGACGGTTTCTAACCGTTTGTGCAGACACATGCACATTTGTGACCTGCTGGAGGTTATTTTGTAGGGCTCTGGCTGTGCTCCTCCTGTTCCTCCTTGCACAACGACAGAGGTAGCGGTCCTGCTGCTGAGATGTTGCCCTCCTACAGCCCCCTCCATGTCTCCTGGTGTACTGGCCTGTCTCCTGGTAGTGCCTCCAGCCTCTGGACACTATGCTGACAGACACAGCAAACCTTCTTGCCACAGCTCGCATTGATGTGCCATCCTGGATGAGCTGCACTACCTGAGCTACTTGTGTGGGTTGTAGAGTCCGTCTCATGCTACCACGAGTGTGAAAGCATGACCAACATTCAAAAGTGACCAAAACATCAGCCAGAAAGCATTGGTACTGAGATGTGGTCTGTGGTCCCCACCTGCAGAACCACTCCTTTATTGAGTCTGTCTTGATAATTGCCAATAATATCCATCTGTAGTCTATTCCATTTGCACAACAGCATGTGAAATTGATTGTCAATTAGTGTTGCTTCCTAAGTGGACAGTTTATTTCACAGAAGTCTGATTTACTTTTAGTTATAATCTGTTGTTTAAGTGTTCCCTTTATTTTTTTGAGCAGTGTATGTATAAATCTCCCGGCCATCACTACCAGAGTTCCTCCCTAAAACAGTATGGTTTGCTGCCACCAGTTTGTCATTTGAAATAAGCCACGTCAGACAGGAGGCTTATATCAGGTCAGAAACCACCTCGGGTAGCATATAATAACCAACGGAGCGTGCGGACATGGGGATTTGTGTACTGAGATAAAAGAGCAGTCCAAGATTAATTTTATATTTAATCGCTGAAAAGTGCACTAGAAATATACAGACATATATTTACAGAACAATATACAGGTATACAGTCAAGAGTGTAGTATAAGGATAGTCTATAGATAGGTTGCAATTACCTTGTTAAGTAGCATATGACCAGACGGAGACGCTGATGGATCACAGGTCCAAATCTTAGTTACAGGCTTTCCTTGGCCACATCAGATAACGGATCCTCCTGCCAGGAGAAAATTAAGCTCAAAATGAGGAGTGTCTCTTATCTCCTAGGCTGTTCCCTCCCACACTCTGTGCCCACTCCTGGGCTTGTGCAGCCTTTCTCCTCCCATCTCTGAGAGTATTATTTTCCAGGCAGAACTGTGGATGGCCCATAACTTTCTGCCCGTAGCTCCAAATGGGTCGGCGGTGGCACCGCCACTGGGTTCTGCTGGATTTTATCTGTGCAGGGAGACCAAATATGCCTACCGTATGTAATCCCTGTTAGTTACGCTTTATAACACCATAAGGCAAAGTGCTACAGGTGGCTTCCGGGCACAGGTATGTGGGGGAAGGAATGCCGGTTGCGAGAATGTACTTGGCTAGGCTCAGAGATATTGCATTCTGTTATTATAGGTCATTTTCCAAATTCAATACCTTAGAGCCTTGCTGTGACATGTAGTGCCATGATGTCTCCATGTGTTCGAGTCAGACAAACGAATCCAGTTTGTCTTGTGCTAATTGCTAGTCACCGAGCTTCAAAGGGCTTATTCTTGGAGTTAATTAAAGAAAAACAATGATCCTGTGGAATCCCAAGGGTGGGGGGCACATTTTAGGAGTGGAGTGAGATGTCCTGAACCTATAATCCAAAATGGAGTCTCCCTCGTCCCTCACATCTCCCCGCTTTAGAGGGCGCTAGAGGGTATCACATTCCTGTGTTCCACTGTGTGCCCTTCCGCAACCTCCCCTTGCCTGGATAACCCATCAGCATTCCCGTGGTCACGCCCCCTTTTGTGGTGAATGGTGAAGTGGTATTGCTGGAGCACGAGGCTCCAGCATAGCATCCTCCCATTCGTCCCAGAGACCATGTGCAACCAGCTGAGGGGATTGTGGCTCATCTCCACGATGAAGGGGTGCCCGTACAAGTAGTGCTGAAGACGCTGCAGTGCCCCTACCTTTTCCATAGTGGAGTAGGCCACCTCTCTCGGCAATACCTTCCTGCTCAGGTACAGGACGGGATGCTCATGGCGCGCAGTGTTGACCTGGCTGAGCACGGCACAGAGGCCAAAGTCGCAGCTTGTAATACTGCGGAGTTGGAAATAGCAGTGTAAGGTTCTCAGTCTCTTTTGACATGTTTTTTGAAACTCAGTTTTTCCGTCGGCCATTCTGCTTTCTGTCTTGCTGCAGCTATCTTGCCCTCAGTATAGAGTTTCCAGCTTTCATATTCCCGCCCTGATTCTCTCCCTCTTGCCTCTTAAGCAGCCTCAGCTGAGCAATCAGTGCTTCAGAATCAAGTCTGCAGTTAGCCTGTGACCTGGCCCCTGGAAGCCATGGACTTGGTACTCCAGCCATCTGCTGCTGATGAACTTGTGGACACTGGAAACCTGTTGCCTGCTAAATCCACAGTTGCAAGGGAAGTAACAGAGAGACCATGAACCTGGTGTGGAAGTTCTGCTGTGCTTAAAGTTTATTCTTGCCTGCTGTGTCTCCTGCCTTTGTATCTGCAAAACTGTGTGAACCATTTTGCTTACTTGCAAGAAGTAATACAAGTCCTTCCTAATCAAACCTGTGTCTCCTGTATTTTCCTCACACAAGACGTTATATGAATCGTACACAGTACATCACAAGATTCTGAAGCCAACGTTGGTGTCTGCTGGGTCTGGGAAAGCCGTGTCTGCTGTGACCGTGGATGTCAGATATCCGTTTATATCTTCTGTGATGACAGTGGTTGTGACTTCTCACAACCATTCCAGGTGAGCCCATTCCCTTCTTTTTACTCTGGAGTGTTACCACAGGTAAACACTATTGTGTGCTTTTTTTTTTTCTCTCCTTCCAGTACTTCTGCCTTAAAGGATCTGGAAGATGAAGGCTTGCATCAAGGATTTGTGCGGAGTGACTGATACAATCTTTGCAGATATACAGATTTTAAAAACCCGCTTTGCAAACCTGCACAAACTTACTAATCGCAATTTTCAGGTTTTTGGACAAACTACTCAGGATTTACGAGTCAGGATTGAGGCTTTAGAGGAACGAGTCCAGGCTCTGGCCATAACCCCGAGTTCTGGGATCCCCAAGTTACCCCCTTTTCATTTTGGCTGTGAACGTGAAAAATTCAGGGGATTTATTAACCAATGCAACCTGTTTTTCTCTGCACATGCTTCACAATTTCCCACTGAACGATCCAAAGTACTGACTATAATCATGCTGCTTACCAACAAGGCTCTGATGTGGGCAAACCCTCTGATTGAAACTGAGGATGAATGTTTGAATTATCTTGATGCTTTCATTTCAGCCATGGGGCAGGTGTTTGATGTCCCCAACCGAGGTGCAACAGCTGAAGCAGCCATGTTAACTTTGTGCCAAGGTAAGCGCTCAGTAGCCGAATATGCCTTGGATTTCAGGAGATGGGCTCTCGATACCACTTGGGACACTTCTGCCAAAAAATCTATTTTTCGGAAAGGGTTGTCTCTTCTGATAAAGGATGAACTTGCTCGTGCAGACCCTCTGTTAGGGCTGGCGGAGCGCACCAAATAATAAAGATGGTAATAAGGTGCGTTCGCAGCCCAAGGTCCACCGTACAGGGATGGTAACCTGCTGCTCAGTAATGGCGGATGCTATATGGCGGTATATTATAAAGACACATGCTGGTTATCGTCACCTGGTGTGTACGGGGGCAGACTCTGTTGCTTCACAGAGCCGCACTACCACTGAACATAAACGCAGGAGCCTGTTTGTGCTCACAGAGCTCGGATAAAAGAGCGCATAGCGTACGGCCACAGTACGCTACCCCAAGGACACGGGGTTAGAGTCCCTCTAGGCCCACTGAGCGCGCGGCGTCACTGCCACGATTGCCGCTAAAGATGCTGGCAGTGGAGTGTGGAGCACGTGCACTGATGTGTGCTGGATCACTGGTGAGGACCAATGTCTGACTCAAACCCTGACCTACCTACACCTAAGCCTGGGCGCTAGCAGGCTAGGCTGCACAACACATGCGTACCAAGGGTAGGGGTTTCATAATGAGTCAGTCACCAGATACATTCATACGTGCATACATCTCTCACACCTTATAGTCTGCAAATACAGTCTATCCTAGTGCATGGGCGAGCGGCCATGTGAACCTTTTCTAGCCACGGGCGTCCGGGACCTTCCTGGCTTCTCGGATGGGCCAATCCAAACACGAGCAGGACCTGAGCACGTGACCCTCGATCTCCAATGGGAGATCACTCCACGGGCATGCTCAGTGGCCCGACATATGGACTTAGTCCCTGGAGAATATCGCTGCTGAGCAGCATGCATTGTCATAGCTGTGCCAGAGGTGGCAGCAGCAAGCAAACCCATGGAGTTGGCCTGGGCAGAGCGTCGGGACCAACGAATCTGCTGAGCAGGCTCCACTGTGGCCGAAGAAGAATGGGAGACAGCTGGGTGCAAGGCTCTGGATTCCTGCTGTGCAGTGGCAGGAATCCAACCCCTAACATTATCCCCCCTCCCCTCAGAGCCTCGCTATGCCGCAATGAGGAGCGGAGCATGGATGTTCTCCACTGGCTCCCAGGTCCGAGCCTCTGGACCATGACCCTTCCAATCCACCAAATAAAACTTTTTGCCCCGCATCACCTTGCATCCCACGATGGCATTGACCTCAAACTCGTCCAAGGACAAGTCTGATGTCCCGGCAGATGACTCGGAGAACCGGGACAAGTGAACAGGCTTAAGGAGGGACACGTGGAATGTATCAGAGATAGCCAAGTGTGGTGGAAGGCCCAAATGGTAGACCACAGAGCTGACCTGCTCGAGGACCTTGAAGGGGCCAATGTAGCGCGGTGCGAACTTAGCGGACTCTACCCGCAGCCTGATGTTTCGGGCGGAGAGCCACACCAAGTCGCCAGGGGCAAAAGTCGGAGCAGGGCGCCGGTGTGCATCAGCGGAGGCCCTCATTCTCTCCTTGGAAGCCCGGATAGCATCCTGGGTGCGATCCCAAATGTCGCGTGCCTCCATCACCCAGTCTGCCACCCTGGAGTCGGTGGATGACACGGGCATGGGCACAGGGACGCGCGGATGCTGGCCGTAATTTAGGAGGAATGGGGTCTGACCGGTGGAGCCGGCCACAGCATTGTTCAAAGTGAACTCTGCCCACGGCAGGAAGGATACCCAGTCGTCCTGCCTGGCCGAGACAAAATGTCGAAGATATGTGATCAGGGTCTGGTTTGCTCTCTCTACCAACCCGTTTGTCTCGGGATGATAGGCCGAGGAGAGATTCAGCTCAATGCTGAGCAGGGAGCAAAGCTGTCTCCAAAACTGGGACGCAAACTGAGACCCCAATCACTGACAATCTTGTCCGGCATGCCATGCAGGCGGAAAACGTGCTTAATGAACAACACTGCCAGGCCTCGCGCAGAAGGTAACCGGGAGAGAGGTACCAGGTGCACCATCTTAGAGAAATGATCGGTGACAGCCCAAATGACTGTGCTGCCACTGGACTTGGGTAGCCCCACCACAAAGTCCATACCGACCATCTCCCAGGGCCTGTCCGCTACCGGCAGAGGATAAAGAAGCCCAGCGGGCCGCTGCTGAGAGGACCTACTCTGGGCGCAAGAGACGCACGCCTGAATATAGTCCCTGACGTCACGGGCCATATGCAGCCACCAGTACGTCCTTGCCAGAAGCTCAGAGGTCTGTTTTGTCCCGAAATGTCCACCCACCCTGGACGAATGAGCCCAAGAGAGGACCTCCGGTCGCAGATCGGCAGGGACAAATGTCTTGCCCGGAGGTACTGACTCAAGGGCAACCGGAGCCACAGTCCTCAGGCTCTCGGATGGGACGATCAGCCGAGGCGCCGCCTCCTCTTCCTCTGATGACACCACGGAGCGGGAGAGAGCATCGGCCCGAATGTTCTCCCCGTAGAGAAAATGGAGGGTGAAGTGGAACCTGGAAAAGAACAAAGACCATCTGGCCTGGCGAGAATTTAGCCGCTGGGCTGTTTGCAGATACACCAAGTTTTTGTGGTCGGTGAACACCTGGAAAGGGTGGCGAGCCCCCTGCAGGAGGTGTCTCCATGCCGAGAAGGCCAACTTCATAGCTAGCAACTCCCTGTCACCGATGGCATAATTCCTCTCCGCCGATGTGAAGGTCTTGGAGAAAAAGAAGCATGGGTGCTTCCGACCTTGCGTGTCCTTCTGAAACAGGACCACTCCAGCACCGACGGAAGAGGCATCCACTTCCAGAATTAAGGGCTTATCTACATCGGGGCAATGTAGAATGGGAGCGCTAGCGAAATGGGACTTAATGGAGGAGAAGGCCTTGGAGACCGGTTCCGACCACAACTTGGGATTTGCACCCTTCTTGGTGAGGGCTACCAAGGGTGCTACCAAAGTCGAGAAGTGGGGGATGAATTGCCGATAGTAATTTATGAACCCCATAAAGTGCTGCACCGCTTTGAGACAATGAGGTTCCTGCCAATCCATCACCGCCTGTGGCTTGGCAGGATCCATGGCCAATCCCCGGGCGGAGATGATATAGCCCAGGAAAGGCAAGGACTCCTGCTCAAATACACACTTCTCCAACTTGGCATAGAGGGAGTTTGCCCACAAGCGATCGAAAACTTTGCAAACATCTCTCCGGTGGGAGTCAATATCTGGAGAGTAGATGAGAATATCATCCAGATAGACTGCAACCGTGGTGGTAAGCATATCCCAGAAGATATCATTCACAAAGTCATGGATGACGGCCGGGGCATTACAGTGGCCGAAGGGCATCACCAGGTATTCATAGTGCCCATCCCTGGTATTAAATGCCGTCTTCCATTCGTCCCCATCATGGATGCGAATCAGGTTATAAGCCCCCGCAGATCAAGTTTGGAAAACACCCTCGCTCCCCGTAGCCTAGCAAGCAGCTCTGATATCAGGGGCAGAGGATACTTATTCTTAACGGTGATGGCGTTAAGACCTCTGTAATCAATGCAAGGACGTAGTTCCTCACTCTCGTTCTGGATGAAGAAGAATCCCGCCCCCGCTGGTGACACTGACTTCCTAATGAATCCTCTTGCCAGATTCTCCCTGATGTATTGAGACATGGACTCTGTCTCCAGGAGAGATAGGGGATAGACTCGACCCCGGGGAGGCTCAGCACCAGGCAAGAGGTCAATAGGACAGTCATAGGGGTGATGCGGTGGGTCTCCACCGCCTTTTTGGAGAACACGTCCGCATACTGTCAATAGTGTTTGGGGAGCGAGGAGAGGTCTGCGGGAACCTTGGTGGAGGCAACCTGAACACACTCCCTCAGACATCTGCCCTCACATGATTTACTCCACCCAATAATCCTCCCTGAGGACCACTCTATATGGGGGGAATTATACTGCAATCAGGGGACCCCTAGAAGTACCTGGTCAATACCCTCGGGCATGACGAGGAGGGATATCATCTGATGAGATGGAGCCAGTGAGAGTAACAAGGGGGCGGTCTGGTGGGTTATCTATGAGGGTAGAGTGGCGCCGTTCACCACTCTGACGGTGACTGGTGTAGACATCATAACCAGGGGTATAGCGTGCCGTTGAGCGAAGGCTGACGACATAAAATTGCCCTCTGCCCCGGAATCCACGCAAACCTCCACTGCCAGAGTGGATGAATCAAACTCAAGTGTCCCCTTAAAGGACAGCTTGGAGGAAAACGCCGCTGATTCTAGTGCGCCGCCTCCTACGGCCACTAGGCACGAGCGTTCTCCCAGCTGCTGTGGGCACCGGTTGGTAAGGTGGCCGAACTGCCAGCAAACATGACAGCTCACAGGAACTCGAGCGGACCGGGGCCTGGATCCCTCACGGGAAGCCCCCTGATGCTCGGACGCCCGATCGAAAGATTCCAGAGGTTTAGCAAAACTAGGTGCTAACCTAAACCTCTGCCTACACTGGGCCCGCTCCAACCTTTGCTCGGCGAAGCGAAGATCAATATGGGTGGAGACAGTGATAAGCTCCTCCAGTGTAGCGGGAATCTCCCTGGTGGCCAGAGCGTCCTTCACATGGCCAGCCAAACCTCTCCAGAATGCCGGAATGAGGACCTTATCTGGCCACTCTAACTCTGAGGCCAGCATCCGGAACTGGATGGCAAAGTGGCTGACCATGGACGAGCCCTGTAACAATGCCAGCAGCCGGAGCGTGGTGTCATGGGTGTCTCGTGGTCCCAGGAAGACCTGCTTCAGAGTGTCAAAGAACCGCAAGACACTCTGCACCACATGATCACCACGCTCCCACAGCGGTGCCATGCCCGACAAGAGGGAAATAATAAATCCCACTTTAGCCCGCTCAGAGGGGAATCATGCGGCCAACAGCTCCAGCTGTATAGAGCACTGGCTTACGAAACCCCTACAAGAAGCACTATCACCCGAGAACTTCTTGGGCAGCGGGAGGCGGGACAAAGTCGGGGCAGGGATGGCTGTGGTCACACGGGAGACAGCCTCTGTGGCTGTCTGGACAGCGATCGCAGTAACATCCGCAGCTGAGGCTGAACGCTCGAGAGCCACCAACCTGCCCTGCAGCTGCCGGATGTACTGCAGCAGTCGCTGTTCATCCGCCATTAAGAGCCAGACCCTGGCGCTAGGATAATGTTAGGGCTGGCGGAACGCACCAAATAATAAAGATGGTAATAAGGTGCGTTCGCAGCCCGAGGTCCACCGTGCAGGGGTGGTAACCTGCTGCTCAGTAATGGCGGATGCTATATGGCGGTATACTATAAAGACACACGCGGGTTATCGTCACCCGGTGTGTACGGGGGCGGACTCTGTTGCTTCACAGAGCCGCACTACCACTGAACATAAACGCCGGAGCCTGTTTGTGCTCACAGAGCTCGGCTAAAAGAGCGCACAGCGTACGGCCACAGTACGCTACCCCAAGGACACGGGGTTAGAGTCCCTCTACGCCCACTGAGCGCGCAGCGTCGCTGCCACAAGCGCCGCTAAAGATGCTGGCAGTGGAGTGTGGAGCATGTGCACTGAGGCGTGCTGGATCACTGGTGAGGACCAATGTCTGACTCAAACCCTGACCTACCTACACCTAAGCCTGGGCGCTAGCAGGCTAGGCTGCACAACACATGCGTACCAAGGGTAGGGTTTTCATAATGAGTCAGTCACCAGATGCATACATCTCTCACATTAAAGTCTGTAAATACAGTCTATCCTAGCTCATGGGCGAGCGGCCATGCAAACCTTTTATAGCCACGGGAGTCTGGGACCTTCCTGGCTTCTCGGATGGGCCAATCCGAACACGAGCACGACCTGAGCACGTGACCCTCGATCTCCAATGGGAGATCACTCCACGGGCATGCTCAGTGGCCTGACATGAGGACTTAGTCCCTGGAGAATCTCGCTGCTGAGCAGCATGCATTGTCATAGCTGTGCCAGAGGTGGCAGCAGCAAGCAAACCCACAGAGTTGGCCTGGACAGAGCACCGGGACCAACTAATCTGCTGAGCAGGCTCCACTGCGGCCGAAGAAGAATGGGAGACCGCTGGGTGCAAGGCTCTGGATTCCTGCTGTGCAGTGGCAGGACCCCGATGCCCAACACCCTCCCACTGTGTTGGTGACTTTATTAACATCTGTATCGATGCTCGTCTTACTGAATGCCGACAGGAGAGATGGTTCAAAAGTAGTCGCGGTAACTTTTTCCTACCTTCCTCCCCAGCTAAGGGACCTTTGAGTAGGATCACATGGGAACCAGAACCTGAACCCATGCAGGTGGACACGGTACAGAGACGGGTTAGTGATGCACGCAAAGAACATCGCCTAAAAGAAAATTTATGTTTCTACTGCAGTAAGTCAGGGCACTTCATTATAAACTGCCCCAGCCGGCAGTCATTCACTGTGAGTATTGCGAGAGGAGGTCTGTTGTGTCTGAGCCTCAGGCTGCAGAGAGATCTGCAGCCATAGATATTGATGTCTCAGACTTAAACTCCGTTAGTTCTGAGGCTGATGACTGTGTCAACGCTGCAATTTTTCAAGTTTCCTCAGCGGTGTCCCAGCTGAGCTGTAAGAAGAGCAATTCTCATTGCTTCCTTTCCATCAAACTCTGGGTTGACTCTGTCTGGGTGTCTAGCTCTGCTATGATCAACTCAGGGGCAAGTGGCAATTTTATGGATATCTCCTTTGCTCTGAAACATGGGATACGCTACAGATGGAGACCGTGGATGGCTCCCTGCTGACCTCTGGACCAGTGGATCAGGAAACGGAGCCTTTGAACGTCTTTATGGGTAAAGATCATCAGTAAAAAACTATCTTTTAAGCTTATTTCTTCTCCCCACTTTCCCATTTTTCTAGGGCTACCATGGCTGCAGGCTCAGAACCCTACAATTAACTGGGAGACCAAGGAACTACACTTTCTGGAGAAACAGATGAGTCCAGAAGTTTCAGCTTGCTCTGTTCCTAAAGGAACCATGTCAGTCCCGGAACTACCAGCTGTATACCAGGAATATGCGGATGTGTGTGACAAGAAGAACGCTGACCAGCTTCCCCCTCACCGTCCATATGATTGTCCAATTGAATTATTGCCTGGAGCAGAGATACCTTTTGGTAAGATCTACCCCCTGGCGGGGCCCGAGCTAAAAGCTTTGAAGCACTATATAGATGAAAATCTAGCCAAGGGCTTCATACGCCACTCTTCATCTCCTGCAGGTGCACCCATCTTCTTTGTGAAGAAGAAGGATGGTTCTCTGAGACCCTGCATAGACTATCGGGAACTCAATAAGGTTACTGTTAGAAACCGTTATCCATTGCCTTTGATCCCGGAGTCATTTGAGAGAGGGAGGCATGCCAAAATTTTCTCTAAACTAGATTTCCATGGGGCCTATAACTTGGTCTGTATTAGACCTGGGGATGAATGGAAGACTGCGTTCAGGTCACGCTACGGACACTTTGAATATCTAGTCATGCCATTTGGTCTGTGTAACGCCCCAGCTACGTTCCAACACTTGGTGAATAACATCTTCAGGGATCTCCTAGATACATTTGTCGTGATTTATCTGGATGATATTTTAATTTCTTCTAACTCCACAGAGGAACATCATGGACATGAGAGAATGGTCTTAGAACGCCTAAGACAGAACCATCTTTACATCAAGCTTGAAAAGTGTGAATTCCATAGGACCGAAATTCAATTTCTGGGGTATGTAATGTCTAGACAAGGAATTAGTATGGATGGAAGCAAGACTCAAGCCATAAAAGATTGGCCAGTTCCTAGGAATGTGAAGGAGGTGCAGCGCTTCATCGGGTTTGCCAATTTCTATAGACGTTTTATTAGGAATTTCTCTGAGGTGGTGTCACCTATCACACAACTTACCTGGAAAGAGTCTAGGTTCTCCTGGACCCCTCAAGCCCAAGAAGCATTCTCTGGTCTAAAGGATAATTTTACCATGGCACCTATCCTAGTGCATCCCAACCCCGAACTTGCCTTCGTAATAGAGGTGGATGCTTCAGACTGTGCCGTCAGAGCTATACTCTCTCAAAGAACAGGTGAGAAGAAGGTCTTGCATCCTTGTGCTTTCTTTTCCCAGCGGTTGTCTTTGGCTGAGAGGAACTACGATGTGGGCAATAGAGAATTGCTGGCCATTATTGCTGCCTTCAAGGAATGGAGACACCTTCTGCAGGGAGCTGCACAGCAAATAGTCGTCTTGACAGACCATCGCAACCTTGAATTTATCAGGTCAGCTAAGTGCCTGACTCCTCGCCAGGCTCAGTGGAATCTCTTCCTAAAGCAATTTAATTTTGTAATTTCTTATAGGCCAGGATCGCGCAATGGAAAGGCTGATGCACTCTCTAGGATTCATTCAACAGCGACCCGTCCACTAACTCCTCCTAAGACTATTCTTCCTAACTCTAGATTCCTGGGAGTGATTCATAATCAAAACTGACTTAAGGACATCAAGGAAGCATACCATTCGGATTCTTTGTTGGCACAACCTCCAGGGGACGTAAGGCTTGTCTTTGAGAGTGTGTGGATACAGGGACAACGCTTGTATATACCCGAAACGGTCAGATTGAGAGTATTTAAACTCATCCACGATTCTAAGATAGCTGGGCATAGAGGAGTTCTAAAGACACAAGAATTTCTTTCTCGTTTCTTTTGGTGACATTTCTCCCAACCCTGGTCCCCCATATTATAGAAAGGCAAACCCCCCAACTGCTACACTCATAAACCCCTCTAATCTTATTAATATTCCCTGCATGCCATCTGTCTCTCTTAATTGTGCACTTTGGAATTCTCACTCAGTGTGTAACAAACTCTCCTTCATTCATGACTTTTTCCTTTCTAATTCTCTTAACCTCCTGGCTCTTACTGAAACCTGGATCCAGCAGTCAGACACGACCGATGCTGCTGCTCTTTCATACGGGGGACTACATTTCTCTCATACCCCAAGATCAGACAATAGAGCAGGTGGAGGCGTTGGTCTGCTCCTATCACCAAAATGTACCTTTCAGGTTATCCCTCAACTACCCTCACTAGTCTTCCCTCCTTTTGAGGTCCATGCCGTCAGACTCTACACCCCCTTCTCCATGCGAGTGGCGGTGGTGTATTGTCCTCCCGGCCCCTCCCATCAGTTCCTGGATCATTTTGCCACTTGGCTTCCACATTTTCTCTCCTGTGACATCCCTACCCTCATCATGGGAGATTTCAACATCCCCATTGCTCTTCCCCTCTCCCCATCTGCTACTCACCTTTTATCTCTAACCTCCTTGTTTGGCCTTTCACAGCTTACAAATTCTCCAACGCATGAAGACGGAAACTACCTCGACTTGGTCTTCTCTCGGCTTTGTGCAGTGGATGATTTTGCAAACTCCCCTCTCCCGCTCTCTGACCACAATCTTCATTCATTCTCTATCAAAAACTGCCACGCTGCTCAGGTCACCCCCACTGTCCATACTTATAGAAACGCGCACCCTGCAAACACGTTTCCTGCAGTGGTGCTCCAGGTGCGCCGAACATCTGTGGAGAAAATCCAACCTACCCGAAGATTTCATCCATTATAAGTTTATGCTTAGAACATACAACACATTCCCTTCACCTCTCCAAACAAACCTATTTCAAGACCCTCATCACCTCACTGTCCAATAACCCGAAACGTCTCTTTGACACTTTTCATTCTCCACTCAACCCAAGAGTACAGGCCCCAACCACGGAGCTCCGAGCTGACGATCTGGCCAATTACTTCAAAGAAAAAATTGACCAGATCCGACAGGAAATTATCTCCCAATCACTTCATACCATGCTCTGTCCTCCCTCCCCCACTGCATCTAGCTCACTCTCTGATTTTGAACCAGTCACAGAAGAAGAAGTAAGCAGGCTCCTTGCATCTTCTCGCCCAACCACGTGCACTAGTGACCCATTTCCATCACATCTCCTCCACTCCCTTTCCCCTGCTGTCACCCCTCACCTAACTAAAATATTTAACCTCTCTCTTCTGGTATCTTTCCCTCCTCATTTAAGCATGCCATCATACATCCACTGCTTAAAAAACCATCCCTCAACCAAAACTGTGCCGCTAACTATAGACCTGTCTCTAATCTTCCCTTCATCTCTAAACTCCTGGAACACCTGGTTCACTCCCGTCTTATCCGCTATCTCTTTGATAACTCTCTTCTCGACCCTCTCCAATCCGGTTTCCGCTCTTTACACTCTACTGAAACTGCCCTCACTAAAGTCTCTAATGATCTACTAACAGCTAAATCAAATAGTCATTACTCCATGCTAATTCTCTTGGATCTCTCTGCAGCATTCGACACTGTGGATCATCAGCTCCTCCTCCTCACTGTGTTCCGTTCCATTGGCCTCAAGGACAACGTTCTCTCCTGGTTCTCCTCCTATCTCTCTGACCGCTCCTTTACTGTATCTTTTGCCGGTTCCTCCTCCTCTCGCCTTCCCCTTACTGTTGGGGTTCCTCAAGGATCGGTTCTAGGCTCCCTACTCTTCTCCTTGTACACTGCCCCTATTGGTCAAACAATCAGTAGATTTGGTTTCCAGTACCATCTCTATGCTGATGACACCCAATTATACACTTCTTCTCCTGACATCACGCCAGCCTTTCTAGAAAACACCGGCGATTGTCTAAATGCTGTGTCTAGCATCATGTCCTCACTATATCTGAAACTGAACCTGAAAAAAGACTGAACTCCTTGTGTTTCCTCCCTCTACTAATATACCTATACCCGACATTGCCATTTCTGTGTGTGGTTCCACTATTACTCCCCAGCAACATGCCCGCTGTCTTGGGGTCATACTTGACTCCAAGCTTTCATTCACCCCCCACATCCATTCACTGGCTCACTCTTGTTATCTGCATCTCAAAAACATTTCTAGAATTTGACCTTTTCTTACTTTTGACTCCGCAAAAACTCTTACTGTTTCTCTTATTCATTCTCGTCTCGACTATTGTAACTCTCTTCTAATCGGTCTCCCTCTTACCAAACTCTCCTCTCTCCAATCTGTCTTGAATGCTGCAGCCAGGATCATATTCCTCGCCAATCGTTACACCAATGCCTCTACCTTGTGCCAGTCATTACACTGGCTACCCATCCACTCCAGAATCCAGTACAAACTTATTACCCTCACCCACAAAGCTCTCCATGGCTCAGCACCACCCTACATCTCCTCCCTTGTTTCAGTATACCACCCTACCCGCGCCCTCCGTTCTGCTGATGACCTGAGGTTAGCGTCCTCAATAATCAGAACCTCCCACTCCCGTCTCCAAGACTTTACACGTGCTGTGCCAATTCTTTGGAATGCACTTCCCAGGTCAATACAATTAGTCCCCAATCCCCACAAGTTTAAACGTGCCCTGAAAACGCATTTATTCAGACTGGCCTACTGCCTCAACATATTAACCTAATCTATCCCTGGGTGGCACAGTCAAAAATTTTACCATAACCAGGTTCCCCGCATCATGTTCCCACATGCTTTATGCATCCATTAGCCCTCTGTGTCTGTAATGTTACACACTTAACATTATGGCTGGTCCAAAAAATCAGGGCAATTGTTACCACCCACCTTTTGTGTCTCCCCGTTTTCCTCATAGATTGTAAGCTTGCGAGCAGGGCCCTCAGTCCTCTTGGTATTTGTTATAATCTATGTGATTATTGTTATGCTGTAATGTATATTGTCTGTACAAATCCCCTCTGAAATGTAAAGTGCTGCGGAATATGTCGGCGCTATAGAAATAAAATTTATTATTATTATTATTATTTGGTGGCCCACTAACAGAAAGGATGTTTTAAACTATGTCACTTCATGTGAAGTCTGTGCAAGATGCAAAACACCACGCTTCTCGCCAACGGGTCTATTGCAACCGCTTCACGCCCGTGGGGATCCATTTCTATGGATTTCATTGTGGAGTTATCAACCTCTCAAGGGAAGAACACCATTCTAGTGGTGGTGCATCGGTTAACAAAGGCAGCTCATTTTATTCCCTGTGTCGGCTTACCCACTGCAAAACAGACATCAGATTTGATGATTCAGAATGTGTTTCGCTTGCATGGAGTACCAGATGAGGTTATTTCAGGTCAAGGGGTGCAATTCACTTGAAGGTTTTGGCGGAATTTCTGTGCTGTATTGGACATTAAAGTAAACCTTTCTTCTGGTTTTCATCCCCAGACTAATGGACAGACAGAACGGACCAATCAGACCCTGGAGCAGTATCTCCGCTGCTTTATCTGCCACCTACAGGATGGCTGGGTGGATCTACTTCCACTAGCTGAGTTCTCCTATTACAACTCACAGAGCGCCTCCACTAAGCAGTCTCCTTTTTACGCCAATCTAGGTGACCATCCTAACATTCTTCCTCGATTTCCCATAGATACGCCTTTTCCGGCAGTGGCTGAAAGAATCACGTCTTTACAAAAGAATATTGATCTTCTAAAGGAAAATCTGGAATTGGCTCAAACAAGGTATAAGAAAGCAGCAGATACATTTCGTAAACCTGCACCAGCTTTCAAGATAGGAGACTTGGTTTGACTGTCAACCAGAAATCTTAACTTAAAAATTCCATCTAAATTGAGACATTAGTACATTGGACTCTATAAGATCAGTAAAATTATAAGTGCCATTGCTTGTCATCTTCAACTGCCCAGAACTGAGAATCCACCCTGTCTTTCATGTTTCCCTACTAAAGGCTGCAATCCCCAATACGTTTCCTGGACGTTCTTCTCCTCGCCCTGACCCAGTGCTGGTCGATGGTCAGGAAGAATTTGTGGTGGAAAAGATTCTAGATTAGAGGTTGTACAGAGATCGGTTACAATACTTGATTAAATGGCAGGGCTACCCAGTGGTGGACAAATCATGGGAACCAGTCAGTAACATTAATGCTCCTCACTTACTCTGCCATGTACTTCATCAGCGGTACCCAGACAAGCCTGGTCTGAGGGCATCCGGAGGCTGTCCCTAAGGGGGAGTAATGTAAGGTTCTCAGTCTCTTTTGACATGTTTTTTGAAACTCAGTTTTTCCGTCGGCCATTTTGCTTTCTGTCTTGCGCAGCTATCTTGCCCTCAGTTAGTATGGAGTTTCAAGCTTTCATGTTCCCGCCCTGATTCTCTCCCTCTTGCCTCTTAAGCAGCCTCAGCTGAGCAATCAGTGCTTCAGAATCAAGTCTGCAGTTAGTCTGTGACCTGGCCCCTGGAAGCCTTGGATTTGGTACTCCAGCCATCTGCTGCTGATGAACTTGGGAACACTTGTGGACAGTGGAAACCTGTTGCCTGCTAAATCCACATTTGCAAGGGAAGTAACAGAGACCATGAACCTGTTGTGGAAGTTCTGCTGTGCTTAAAGTTTACTCTTGCCTGCTGTGTCTCCTTCCTTTGTATCTGTAAAACTGTGTGAACCCTTTTGCTTACTTGTATGAAGTAATACAAGTCCTTCCTAATCAAACCTGTGTCTCCTGTGTTTTCCTCACACCCAAGCACAAGATGCTATATGAATCGTACACAGTACATCACAAGCAGTCTGGAGTGCCTGAAAACCTCCTATAGTACCTAGCAGTGCGAGGAAGGACGTCACCTGTTTCTTGGTGCAGGGGTGGGCCAGGATGCGATGGCATCCACTTTCTCAGGCTCTGGCTTCAGAACCCCCCCTGCCTACCCAGTGACCCATCACCATGGGTCAGATATTCTAGGTGGTTCTCCCAGATGGGACTGAAGATGGCTATATCGTCCAGGTACTCCAGGTACGCAGCCGCGTACCCTTCAAGTCCCTGGAGCAGCATGTTGACCATCCATTAAAAAGTGACAGGGGCATCACGGTGGACTCATAGTCCAAACGGGGTGAAAAAGGCAGAGCACTCTCGGTCCTCGCAGGTCAGAGGGATCTGCAAATATCCCCAGATCAGATCCATGATGATCAGGTGCTTAGTCCCGGAAAACTGATCAAGCAGGTCATCGATGCGTGGCATATGGAATGCATGTGTGACTGTGACAGCATTGAGCCCCCGGTAGTCCATGCAGAAACGGGTTGTTCGGTCCTTTTTGGGGACTAGGACTACAGACGTTACACTGTTGGGCTGGATCACCCCTATTTTCATCTCGTCAATCTCCTAGCGCATCTGCTGCTGCACCTCGAGAGAGACCCGATATGCTGACCACCGGATTGGGGGGAGATCCCCAGTGTCCACGTGATGGACAGCCAACTGGGTCCTTCCGGGAAGGCTGCTGAACAGCTTCTGGAAGGAGCGTAGAGTATTCACCAGCTAGGACCATTGGTCCCTGGTAAGCTGATGGCCATCCTCTACGTCCACAATGGATCCACCTGCCGTGGCTTGCGTGTGCAGATCCAGGAGGGTTTCGGCCTCTCCTTCCTTGAGAAGGTTGCACAGAAAGAGTGCGCAGGTCTCCCGCTCATGACGGGCTTTGATCATGTTCACATGGAAGGCCTTCCTCCTTCCACAGGCATGGTTTAGGGTGACCAGGTACGTGACGTCATTGAGCCGCTGGTGCAAGAGGTACAGGCCCTCCCAGGCTGCCTGAAGCTTGTCCTGTGGTACGGGGACCAGTACTCACACTTTTTGACCCACCTGATAGGTCTTTTCACAAGCATTCTGGTCATACCATCGCTTCTGGTCAACCTGAGCCTGGGCCATATTGTCTTCCACCATCCGCGGCAAGGCCGTCATTTTATCCTGGAAGCGCACAACGTACTCAACAGCCGACACTTCAGAGGTGGCCAAGTCTCCTTCCCATGCTTCTTTCACCAGAGCAAGGGGCCCTCGTACACGCCGCCCATACCGGAGGTGGAAGAGGGCGACCCCCGTTGAGACCTGTGGAGCCTCCCGGTAGGCAAATAGTAGGTGTGGGAGGTACCGCTCCCAGTTGCTCCTGTAGGAGTCAACCAACATCTTAAGCATCTGCTTGAGGGTGCCATTGAACCACTTGCACAGACCTTTAGTCTGTGGATGGTATGGACTAGCCACCAGATGTTGCACCTGTATTTGTTTACAAAGGGACTCCATCAGCTGAGACATGAACTGTGTCCCTCGGTCAGTGAGCATTTCCTGGGGAAATCCCACTCTGGAGAAAATCTCCAGTAAAGCTGTGGCCACCTTGTCGGCCCGAGTGGAGGAGAAGGCTAGCGCTTCCGGGTGGCATAATCCACTACCCTTAATATGTAGCATTTCCCGGAGCAGCTGGGAACGGACAGCGGTCTGATGAGATCCACAGCCACCCTCCAGAAAGGCTCATCAATGATGGGCAATGGCACAAGTGGGGCTTTGGGGCGCCGCCCCGCCTTCCCCACTCTGACAGGTTTCATTTTAGGCCAGTACAAATGCTCGGCTAGCCTGGCCTTGGTCTTAGCGATCCCTAAGTGTCCGGCCATCGGAACCTCATGTGCGATCTGCAACAACTCCGCCCAGAAGGATAGGGTACCACTAACTGTTGGTCCCTAGGCCATTCCTCTAGTAACTCTTGCTGAAACGACACCCGCTACAGCCGTCCCTGGTCCCAGACCACCTGCTCAATGTCTGAGTCCTTGAAAGGCTGTGACGCCTGCTCCTTAAGGGCCTTCAGGCTGTCGTCAGATTCCAAGGCAGCCTAAAACCCATGACTACAAAAATGCAGTCACAAGGACAAACAGTCGCACTCCCCCCTGGAGTCTTTGACTTTTCTTCAATTGCGGTGAAGCATTATTTTGGTGATTGAAAAATTAATAAAAATTTCTATGCAATGAATATGCATCTATAAGTGCGACTGTTTGTCCTTGTGACTGCATTTTTGTGGAATAAAAATCCACGTTCAGTCTGCAACAACATAACGTCTTTTTCTCTTTTGCTGAAACCCCTGACTAGACGTGGCCAGAACGGACGAAACTGCCACGTCTTCTGTCAGTTCCCCAGGACCCATCTCCAGGCCTCCCTCTGGCTCAGCCGCCACTTGGTCGGAAGGGGAAAGGCCGTCAGACCTCCGTGAGACTCCTTGGGCTCCAGCACTCCCACTTTTGTTGACAGCGGCCACGACCGCTGTAACCCTGGGTAGTGCCTGCCTCCCCTCGGCTCCCACACAAGTCGCCGAGTCAGGTGGACCAACCTAGTCTGCTGGCATCTTGGGTGTGGGAACCTCCTGCCCCAGGGCCTTACCTTGAAGCTCCTCCTCTCCTTAGCCCCAACCCCACTGGCACGTTCCCCTTCCTGCAGCTGTGCAGAACCCAGCAGTTTGGACTCATCTAGAGGCCCTACAATCCCTGCAGCAGCCACTCTCACCAACTCTGGTTCTAGCCTTGCAGCTACCTGCTCCCTACTTCTCCCTTCTGAGCACATTGTCTCATCACACCGACCCATGTCTTCTGGCCCCATCTCATCTGCGCATGCTGCATGTGTCCTGTCAGCGCAGGAGTGACTCTCAGCTCCCACCTCCCCCCTTGACGCAGAAGAACAGGCAACACACAACATTACTAGCATTGAACAAATCAAGACACAGTGGGGGACCAGGACTTGGGGTCTCAGTAGCCACATACTGTGACACTATCCACCCCAAATCTGTCCCAAGTAAAACATTTGCGGGAATATTCGCTGACACTCCCACCTCCCTCATTCCTCTCCCGGCGCCCCAGTCTAGATGAACCCTGGCGATGGGCAGCACCGGTTTGACGTCTCCAATCCCGGATATGGCGAGGGTTTTTCCAGGTATCAAGTCCTGGGGGGACACCATCTCAGGCTGCACGAGGGTCATCTCAGCGCCGGTGTCCCGCAGTCCCATAGCAAAGACGTGGTTTACGGTGATGGCCTGGTAATTGTCACGGGACCATCTTTATTGTACTCCTAATTCCTGTGACGCCCTCGATCACATGTAAAAAAAAATAAAATAATAAACCTAGACAAATACTCCTTATTTCGAAGTAATCCATTTAATAACGAGTGTCCCACAACAATCTCCAGTGTAGAGCTGTCACATCAGGAGATAACACACTGACAGGAGATAATGGCTCCTGCAGTGTTATTACTGAGGGTTCCCTGGAGTTCATGCTCTCACTTTACGGCACTGCTGCGTGAGAATTTTCCCATGCAGCGGGGCCGCAAGTAACAGCATGAACTCAGGTGACCTCTGACGGCGGAGTGATCCACTGCGGGAGGATACCTTCCGTCATTGTATCACCGGAGGCCCCTGGAGAGCGGTCACAAATGCCTCAGATCCACAAAAAGAATTGACATGCTGCAGAAAATAAAATGCTGCAAATCTGCGTGTATTTTTCCGCAGCATGTGCACACCAATTCTGAGTTTCCCATTGACTTACATTGGTTGTGCACTACACTGCGGATTTGATGCAATTCCGTGCGTCCAAAAATGCTGGGGATCCGCATCAAAATCAACAACGTGTGCATATAGCCTTAGAATTAGAAGATAATTTGAACTGGAGTCTGATGTTTGCAATCATGGGGATGACAATCAGGTGTGACTGCGCGACCTGTTTTATTTAACCCCTTCACCCCTGACCAGGCCAATTTTTTAGAGTTCTGACCACTGTCAATTTATGAGGTCATAACTCTAGAACGCTTCAGCGTATCACGGTGATTCTGAGACTGTTTTTGAGTGACATATTGCACTTTATGATAGTGGTAAAGTTTCTTTGATATGACGTTTATTTGTTGAAAAAATAGAAATTTAGTGAAAATTTTGAAAATTTTGCAGTTTTCAAACTTTTAATTTATATGCCATGAAATCAGAAAGTCATATCGCGCAAATAGTTAATAAATAATATTTCCCACATGTCTACTTTACATCAGCACAATTTTGGTAACATATTTTTTTGTTAGGAAGTTATAAAGGTTAAAAGTTGACCAGCAATTTCTCATTTTTATAACAAAATTTTCAAAACCATTATTTAGGGTCCACCTCACATTTGAAGTGACTTTGAGGGGCCTATATGATGGAAAATACCCAAAAATGACACCATTCTAAAAATGGCACCCCTCAAGGTACTCAAAACCACATTCAAGAAGTGTATTAACCCTTCAGGTGCTTCATAGGAATTTTTGAAATGTGGAAGAAAAAAAAATAAACATTTACCGTACTTTTCTTTCACAAAAAATTTCCTTTAGACCTAATTCTTTTTTTACTTTTGCAAGGGTAGCAGGAGAAAATGGACCATACAATTTGAGGTGCAATTTCTCCTGAGAGCGCAGATACCCCATATGTGGGGGAAATCTACTCGAAAGGAAAGGAGCGCCATTTCACTTTTTGTAAAATATGCTGGAAGAATTAGTGGTTGCCATGTCACATTTGGCGAGCCCCTGATGTGCCTAAACAGTGGAAACCCCCCCACAAGTGACACCATTCTAGAAACTAGACCCCTTATGGAACTTATCTAGATGCATTGAGCACCTTGAACCCACAGGTGTTGCACAGAAGTTTATAACGTAGAGCCATGGAAATAAAAAAAAAATCATATTTTTCTCACAAAAATCTATTTTAGCTGCAGATTTTGAATTTTCACAAGGGCAAAAGGAGAAAATGTACCCCAAAGCTTGTTGTGCAATTTCTCATGAGTTCACCGATAACTCATATGTCATCGAAAACTACTTTTGAGGCACAGGGCAATGATCAGAAGAGAAGTAGCGCCATATTACAGTGCGGATTTTGCTGCACTGGTTTGGTGGTGCCATGTTACATTGGCAGAGCCCTTGAGGTGCCAGAACAGCAGAACCCCCAATAAAATGACCCCACTTACCCCATTAAACCTCTCAATAAATTAATCTAGGGGTGCAGTGATTATATTGATGTAAGGGAGGTCCAAGACTGTGGTAATGGCCAAGCCCTCCGGTGTATCTGAGCCGCCTCCTCTCACATGAAAACAGCATTCTTTAACCAACATACCTGTGTCTTCTGTCACTGCGCCATCAAGGATACCACTGTGGTGCTGAAGTTATTCTACCATTGGTTTTGCAAGAATTGAGACACAGTCAGGTTCAAGTGCAGCAAATCAAATGTTACTTGAACATCTTGACAGCACATTCTTGTCAGGAACAACATCAACAACAAGTTCCATGCAGTTCTCATCCTGTTCTTTCCCTATGCTTAGTTCCATATCCTCCAGTATATTACGGGGTAATAGCACCTTAGGCGGTACAGCAGCATTCTCTCTGCATTGAGGGTCTTGTTGCAGCAGCTCCCCAGGCAAGCATGTAGGCTGGGCTGAGTGCAGTAACTTATACCTCTGGGCTTGTGACATCACTAAAGGGGCTGGTTTACGTGCACCCTTCCCTATCTCAGAGTTACAGATTTGGTTCTGAAAACTTATAACGATCATAACTGGGCTTGAGACCCTAGCAGAATATCGGCAGAACCATCATTCATCTTATATTAAAATTAGCTTCCTAATGAGCCCAAACTCCGGCGGTCTATTCACCTCTGTTCACGAGAAATCCATTTCTCTGGTTCTGTTGGCACTGGAACCGGGAAAAACACGGGCTGCGAAGCTCGTTGATGCATGTCCAAGATATGTAATTTTTATATTTCTATCATAAACTCATGTCGCTTTATGACCAAATGATTAGATTCTAAGGGCCTTCCTTTGGGAGGAGGGAAATCACTCACTGGTATCTCAGGCTACAAAGAGTGTGTGTGAAGAGGGCTGAGGGGGGAGGAGGGAGTGATACAGGCTGCAGGTCCGACAGGCAGGGCGGAGGAAAGGGGGGTCAAACCCTCACCACTGGTATGGCAGAGTTCAGTATGTGAATAGAAGTTTCTGGAATGTTCCAGAAGGTGTGATACTAGGAAAATCATAGATCATATTTCACATTATCGTGACACCTCCCCCTTCTAGAGTGCGCTAAGGAGGCAGAACTCGTCGGTACTCATCCATGCACACTTCAGCGGGTTCGCCCCGGTGGGACAACCCATCGGCATTTCCATGCTTGCTGCCCATTTTGTGTTGTACGGTAACGTACTGCTGGAGGGCAAAGCTCCAGCATAGCAACCTTCCATTGGTTCCAGACACGGTGTGCAGCCAGCTCGGGGGTTGTGGTCGGTTACCACCTTGAAGGCGTGCCCGTACAGGTAGGGCTGCAAACGTTGCTGTGCCCAGACCATGGCCAGGCACTCCTTCTCGATGGTGGAGTATGCCACTTCCCTTGTCAGAAGTTTCCGGCTCAGGTACAACACGGGGTGCTCTTGGTTCCCCGAGTCGACCTGGCTGAACACAGCACCGAGGCCAAACTCGCTGGCGTCAGTCTGCACTAGGAATGGGTGACTGCTGTTAACTGCTTTCAACACTGGAGAGTTGCACAGGGCTGTTTTCAAGGCTCGGAAGGCTGCCTCTCAGCCATCTGTCCAATCGACTGTTTGGGGTACCTTCCACTTGGTGTGGTCCGTCAAGGGTCTTGCAAGGGTGCTATAGTCCTGTACGAACCACCTATTGTACCCTGCAGTGCCCAAGAAGGACATCACCTGTTTGTTGGTCCTGGGGGTGGGCCAGGACATGATTGTGTCCACTTTCTCCATCTCTGGACTCATGGAACCCCCGCCTACCTGATGTCCCAGGTAGTGGATCTGGCTCATGCCCATTTGGCACTTTCCCGGCTTGATGGTCAGACCTGCCTGGTGAATATGCTTGAGCACCTCCTGGAGATGCTGAAGGTCTTCCTCCCAGGTGGAACTTAAGACGGCAATGTCGTCCAGGTATGCCCCAGCATTCTTCTCAAGTCCCCGAAGCAGGTGGTTGACTATCCGCTGGAAAGTGGCAGGGGCATTTTTCATGCTGAATGGCATGACCATGGACTCGTGCAGTCCAAAGGGGGTGATAAAGGTGGATATTTCCTGTGCTGCAGGGCTCAGGGGAATCTTCCAGTATCCCCGACTCAAATCCATGATGGATATGTATTTTGTGCTCGCCAACCGCTCAAGCAGATCCTCAATGTGCGGGATCGGGTGTGCATCAGAGGTTGTGATGGCATTGAGCCCCCTGTAGTCCACGCAGAACCGGGTTGTCCAATCTTTTTTAGGCATGAGGACTACAGGTGAGGCACACGTGCTCTTGGACCGTTGAATCACCCCCAGCTGTAACATCTCATCCATCTCTTGGCGCATAACCTGCTGTACCTCCTCAGAGGTCCACCTCGTGGACCGCTAATTCAGTCCGTCCTGGTCGGTTTGAGATCACAGCCCGGAAGAGTTCCAGTGTGGTCAACAACTGCGACCACTGGGGTACGGTTAACAAGTCGCTTACGTCCATGTCCTCAATGGACCCACCGGCCTTGGCTTGGGCCAGCATGTCCAGTAGGGGGTCTTCCTCCCTGGGGATTTCTACAGACCCATCAGCCAACGCTGGCTATGGGCACTACCTCCCCATCCACCCCCAACATTTCAGGAGCAGTGCTACTTATGGGCCAGTTACCTTCCTCGGTGGCACTGATCAATGGCATTGCATCATCTTCCTCAGGGTTCCCATGCACTTCCCCATTTCCTGTAGCACCGGTATTTACCCCTGCTAGGGGTTCCTCAGCCATCTCACTCCGCAGAGCGACGTGCCTGAGCACTCCTGTACCTGTGACACATCAACCTTTGCAGAAAAATGGTTATCAGGTTCAGTTGACACATTTACATTATCATCAGCATCTTTCCTCGGGAAAAAAGAGTTATCAGATACATCATTACTTGATAAATCATTGTCAGGTGACACATTAAGTTTCCCATCATCAATATCATCAGGGTTAGCATTACCCGAATTATCAGATTGGGGAGGGGTGCCAGGGACGTAGTATGCAACCATCCTCCCCAAATCAGTCCCCAACAAAACATCAGTGGGCAGGTTTTCGGACACCCCCACTTCCTTCACCCCGCACCCAGCACCACATGCAATGAAAATCCGGGCCATCGGCAAGGGGCAGCGGACACCCCCAATCCCGGCGCGGTTAGGGCTTTCCCATCAATCATCTCTTCATGGGTCACCAGTCCGGGTTGAATGAGGGTTCGTTCGGCCCCAGTGTCCTTGCAGCCTCTAGCGAGACTGGCCCCCACACGGATGTGCTGCACGTTGTCATCCATCCTCCCAACCACCCCACCCACCAAAAGAACAGATGCGTTGGGCCCAGGAGCCTTGGCTGGGGGGTTCTTCTGCCTCTCCGGACAGGTGGGGAATCTAGAATATATCCAGCACTGAGATGACTAGTCCGATTGCAGGCAAAACACTTGCGAATGTCTTAAGTAGGCCTAGTGTTGGCAAAAGAGACAGGGCCTCCGGAGGGTTGGCTGGCACAGACACTGGGGTTGGTTGCAGGCTTACCCCCTCTCCAGCTGGTGGTGACTGGCTTCCGTGTCTCCGGTTTCTGGTTGGCCTCATAGGTGTCGGCGATCTGCGCTGCTTTGTCCGCATTCGTTGGCTCTCAGTCCAGTATGAACTGTCGGACCTCAGGTGGCCAAAGATTTAAGAACTGGTCTTTGATCATCAGGTCTTTCAGCAGTTCAAAGGTGGTCACTGACAGTCCGTGGATCCACTGGTCAAAGTGGGTCCTGAATCCTTGCACCACATCGGTACAACTGTCGTGTGGGCCATATAGGAGGTTCCGGAACTTCTTGCGGTATACCTAAGGGGTTTGCTGGTATTTGGCAATCAGGGCCTGCTTGATGCCTCTATTTTCGCTAGTAGCTTAGACACATCCCCCCCTCTAGATCCAAGATCTACAATATCAATCCTTTTGATGGTAAGTAGCCTAGAGTTACATTGATGGTGCCGTCTGAAATGCCTAGGAAGGGTCTTCAATGTAGAGGTATCTGTCACAGTTTTGGCTTTCTCTATATCTAGGCAATGCTCACGGACCCTAACTTTTAGCTCCCGACTTGTCATTCCTATGTAAATTTTCCCACATGGGCATTCTGCATAGTACACGACCCCCTTAGATGAGCATGTAATGTGGGCCCTAATGTCGAACTTCCTAGACTGATCAAAATTGAAGAAAACCAACCCGTTTCTCATGTTAGCACAACCCTTACAAAGGCCACAAGGGAAAAACCCTTTACGTTCAGGATTTTTCTTGCTCCTCTCCTTTCCTTTGGAATCATATGAACTGTGTACCAAAATGTCCCGTAGGTTGGGGGCCCGTTTTGCCACAAAAGAAGGGATAGCAGGTAGACATTGTTTGAAAATGGAGTCAACCAAGTATTTTCCAGTGTTTTTCAACAATTTTTTTTAAGGTCAGACCACCTACTGTTATAGTTTGTAATAAATCTTACCTGCTTGTTGCTCTCATCCTGCAGTATGATGGGCTGATTTTTATACAAAAGTTGGTCTCTTGGTGTATTCTTGGCTCTCCTGTAACCCCTTTGAATAGCCCGATGGCTATATCCACGATCTTGAAAACGCCTTCTCAAGATTCTAGATTGTTCTTCAAATTGTGACTCTTCGGAACAGATCCTTTTGACATGCAAAAATTGTCCAATTGGTATACCCTGAATTGCTGATTTTGGGTGGGCTGATGCGGCATGTAACAGTGAATTGGTTGATGTAGGTTTCCGATAGATAGTGGTAGATAAGCACCCATTTGGGAGTGCTGAAATGGATAAATCCAAGAAGTCGATATTATGTCCAAATTTGTATGTTAATCGGATGTTCTGGTCATTACTATTAAGTTGGTTCATAAATGACTCCAGGTCCACAATTGGTTCTTCCCAGATGAACAGATGGCACACTATTGGTGTTTTTTATTGCTAGCACCTTATGACTAGAAATTTATTATTCTGTAAATAGACATTTGAACATGTTATACTTATGGTTAGGATAGCTTTAATACATGACATAAGTATATGTTTTAGTCAAGCGATAGTTCACAATAATATGTGTACACAGTTTCACATAGTATTTCCTTCACATTTTTTATATTTAGTCTTCCCTTTTATGTGGTTGTGCGCATGCAGGGTATTCAGAGCCGCTGGTATGCATGAAGCGGTCAGTAGTGATTCAGGAGCGCACGGATTCCTTTGAGGACCTGGTGTTCCAGATCACATGACCGCCGACTTGCATTCCAATTGGATGACAGGACTCATGTGATCCCGCGCATACGCCATGAGTGCCACTTACTTCAATCAGGAATAGGACCTTCCATTTGCACCGCGCAGGCGCTGACACCATCTGGATTCAGCCGGTAACATTCACACAGGTTTAAGCAATCATTTAGTAATCACATTAGCGAGACCTCTATTTAAACCGGATAGCCCCCTGCAGTATAGTGCAGCAGACACAGACACACACAGCACAATATAGTGCAGTTCTCAAATACACAGACACACACACAACACAGTATAGTGCAGTTCCCCCATCCACAGTATAGTGCAGCAGACACAGACACACATAACATATTATAGTGCAGTTCCCCAATACACTGTATAGTGCAGCAGACACACACAACACAGTATAGTGCAGTTCCCCACACACAGTATAGTGCAGCAGACACACACAACACAGTACTTTATAGTGCAGCCCCCCCCACACACACACACTATAATGCATACATACATACACACACTGACAATACTTACCTCTCCTCCTCATTCTCCTCACTGCTCTCAGTACTCTGGCTTCTGCAGAGAATCTCATCAGCTCAAACGCTGAGTCACAGGCAGAAGGGGAGTGATGGGAGAGGGAGCGTCATCTGACGCTCTCGCCTCCATCATTGCTTTCAACAGTGTCGGTGTCTATGATGCTGGTAAGTTGAATACGGGGGCAGCGCAGGGTCCCTCTTACTCAGGGGCCTTATAACGGCACTATTAGCGGCACACCACTGACTAGGGGCCCCTGGAGGAGCCAGGGCCCTAGGCAGCTACCTGGTCTGCCTGCCCCTAATGCTGGCCCTGCCTAAGTGTAGAAATCTCATTATACAGATCTCTCTACCATCTCCTCATATAATTGTTATAAAGTCGCTCCTGAGCTCTTCCAAACCGAATAACTCCAACTCTGATAAGCCAATTTCTGCAGTCACCCATTCCTTTAATAAAATTGGTCGGTCTCCTCTGCTGCCGCTCTAGTTTAGCTCCGTTCTTTTTATACACTGGAGACCAAAATGTACCCAGTATATAAATGCGGAAATCCCTCCCTACTATTAATCATTTAAATAGCACTAATATATTCTGCAGCCCTCTACAACTCAGAGGTTACATGTACAGACAATATCAGACATCACTGTATAAGTCCAGATACAAAGTGCTACTGAGTGCATGGAGGGTGCGGGAACAGGGGATAGGGAAAGGAGATTTAAGGAAGGAGTTAGGATGGTAGAACAGAGAACAAGTCTAAGATATGGGAGTGAGAGATTGGGTTTATGGAAGATGTCAGTCAGTGGGTGAGCGTGATAAATGTATGCTGCACTCTGTAGTGAATGGGTAGCCAGTGCAATGACTGGCACAGGGTGGGGGCATAGGTGCAGCAGCTGGATAGATTTGTATTGAGAAATTCCCTATTAGCATCTCTTACAAACCCTTCAATATTTTGTCTCATCCTTTCCCTCATTTTTTTTTTATATTTTGATTTCTAACACTACCATTTTTGAGTCTCTTACTATTTATGTAGTTGAAGAATATTTTTGGATTATTCTTACTTTCTTTGGTTATGAGTCTTTCTGTCTCAATCTTTGCTGTACTGATTAGTTTTTGCATTTTTACACAATTTATTATTTTTCTGTATTTCATCTCTTATCACCTCCCACTTGTATTTCCTCATCTCCTCCATTTTGTGTTATTTCCTCATCATTACCTTCTTGCTTTAATTCCCCAAACACTTTCTTTTTGTCATTCATTGCACTAATTACAGCTCCGTCCTTACGGCCCCTTTACGATACATCTTATAACAAGAAACATGAAAACTTATTATTTTCAGACCACTATTACTCCATAACATTAGACATTCTGTATGGTCTGTTTGTTAATAATAGATCGATAAATGCCCCTGCTTTGTAGGTTCCTGCACCAGTTGTGAAAAAAATGAATTTCAGTGTAGGGAATTGCAAGGCAATGAGGATCCCTGACGGGGGTTGCGATCTTGCGTATTTTGGCCAAGTTTGGTGCTTTGTAGGATGCAGCCAGGCTCTGTAGTATTGGTGGGAGGATTTAAGGTGTCTGTTCCTGGTGGGAAGAATTAGGGTGTCTGTTCTTGGTGGGAGGATTTAGGGTGTCATTTCCTGGTGGGAGGGATTAGGGCGTCAGTTCCTGGGGGAGCATTTAGGGTGCCTGTTACTGGTGGAAGGACTTAGGGTGTCTGTATCTGGTAGGAGGATTTAGGGTTTCTGTTCCTGGTGGGAGGAATTAGGGTGTCTGTTCCTGGTCGGAGGAATTAGGGTGTCAGTTCCTGGTGGGAGGAATTAGGTTATCAGTTCCTGGTGGGAGGAATTAGGACTTCTGTTCCTGGTGGGAGGAATTAGGGTGTCAGTTCCTGGTGGGAGGAATTAGGGTTTCTGTTCCTGTTGGGAGGAATTAGAGCGTCTGTTCCTGGTGGGCTGAATTAGCACGTCAGTTAATGGTGGGATGAATTAGGGTGTCAGTTCCTGGTGGGAGGAATTAGGGTGTCAGTTACCGGTGGAAGAAATTAGGGTGTCAGTTCCTGGTGGGACGTATTGGGGTGTCAGTTCCTGGTGGGAAGAACTAGGGTGTCAGTTCCTGACTTACACAGTGCTGGGCAACACAACTGATCTAACAGTATTGGCGTGACCCACGAGCTGTGCATGGGGCATCACTCGTTTCTGTGTAACTGGGGCCTTATACAAGTCTTATCCATGTACATTTACTCCATGAATGTTCGCTGTGTGAGCAGAACTTTGTTTCATCAGTAATTTGCACCTGTGCTGCCTCCACCTTCATCATAGGGTTGCTGCATCCCATAGTGCATTAGTATTGTGACCTGGTGTTTGGTACGGCAGGGCTTGTAATGTACACCATGCACACATCCAGCACAACAGTGTACACCCCAAAACAGGTGGTCAACGATTACAGACAAGCAAAAAGATAAGCACTGTGCGGCATGGTGAATAACTATAGTAAGTTCATTTTCCTCCAAAAGTCATAGAGGTAGAGAATTGAGCCCCAATAATGACAGTGACGATAAATAAAGTGGGGAGGAATTAATATCAGTCTCTCCCTTTCAAAGTCAGTGAATCCAAAGTCAAAAACTTTAGACAAAATAGCTTGGAACAAAACACTCACCGTCTCACGCAATCACTTAAAATAAAACACTCACAAAACACTCTCAAGCACGCTCACTCGCTTAAAACAAAACACTCTCAAGCACGCTCACGCTTAAAACAAAACTCTCTCAACCATGTTCACTCATGTCTTCAGATCCTTTACAGATGCTTTATCCTTAGTTTGTAAAGGTTGTGGTTCCCGAGCTGCTATGTCACTGCTTAATGATCAATGATGTACATTTTCATCTTAGCTTGCTAAGCAAGGTATGAAGTTTGCTCAGGAGCTGAGGCGGCTTTATATCGGGCAGATGCCGGCTGTAATACGTAGCTGCTGAAGGCCCATGTCTGAAGAATATGGAGGCTATAATTTCTTGCCAATTAGCTATCATATCCGGTTCAAGATTATAGTCCTCTTACAAAGTGTGAAGCTAAGACAGGAAACCATTTTCAGTAGGTGGCCGGCCAAGCTAAATTCATGTCTCCAGCAGATATCTGGGACCAAGCTACACATAGCAGGATGGATACCTATTGAGAGTGTAAGTTGATGCAAGTGAGGAGACGGTACCGCATGATCCCTCTGATGTAATGCAGATGTCAGGTGAGGTGTGGATTCATCACACCAGGTAACAGCCATGTTAGTCCTCCTATGATGCCCATCCACTGGCGATTTTGCAATATACTAAAAAAGTGTGGTAGTGCAGTGTATTATATCAGCGATCAAACGGTCACAGGTTCCAGTTTTCGAATTAAAAAAAGTTTAATAAAAAGAAATTAAAGATTTACAAAAACTTAAATTATCCTGTCTTCGCCTTTCGAATGTGAAAAATATATATATATATAATTAATTGGTATAGTCATGTCCAAAAAGCTATCAAACTATCAAATTATTTAAACTGTACGTTAAACGCTGAAAAGAAACAAAAAATAAAACCGAATTCTTATTTTCCAGTTGCCACATTTCTGCCCAAAAAATGTTGTATGCGCCTCAAAATAGTATTAATGACAACATCAGGCGGGGTGCAAAAAAACCAAGCCCTCAAACATCACCAAAATATAGATCTGAAAAAAGTTTTTCAAATTTCAGATTTTTTCTTTTACCACTAAAATAATTAAAAAAAAAATTGTACTAATTTGATATTGACAGAACCATATTAACCTAGAGAATCATATCACCGGGTCATTATTACCACATAATGAAAACCGTATAAACAGAATCTAAAAAAAAACAATGGTGGAATTGCAGGGTTCTTCTTTTTTTTTTTTTATTGTAATTTCACCATGCTTGGATTTTTTCTTATGCATTGGAGCTGTAAAGGAGGACGTATTGGACCTTCCCATGGCTGAATGAGGGAGAGGATGACTCTGGGACTTCTATTTACTGGAGATTTTATTTAAGGTGGAATTCTTATACCGATTTATTATGATATTTATGTGATACCGTATTTTTTGTATCCCAAGTCTTGTCCTTGTATGAAGGTGCAACCAAAACCTTGAGAACAGATCGTATCATTTCCTAATGTGTAATGTCCCGAAGAGAGATGAGTGAAGAAATAAATATGAAGACCCGATTCATCATTTGCATTTATTTTTTAAAGTCACTTATTTGTCCTGTAGAATTTTGTGGCAATTTTTGGGGTTTAATTCTTTAAAACGGCACATGAATATTGCACAAAGTAAAAATCTCTTCATTTTTGTGCAAAAAGTCACACAAAAAATTATGAATTTTTGGAAATGTAAAAAATGTTTATTTTTATCTTTAAACTTTTTTGTGATTGTTTAGTGTAAAGAATTTTTTTGTGCAAACTACCGCAATAATTCCTGTTTCACACTTCCTGATATTTCCGGTTATCAGAAAAAAATGGTACCAGAGATATCTGTGTCCGTATGTGTAATACTTGTGGCATAAGTGTGGCAACTGTGTGCCGCATCAATACCACACACACCGGCGCCAGGGAAGCAGTGGTACAGTTAGCGCTGTTCCTGGTGCCGGGTGCTGAAGACAGCTCTCATCAATCTCCCCTGCGCTGCCAGCGATCAGTGCGAGCAGGGGAAGAATGATGAGAGTTATATTCAAGTTATAGCAATGAGAACAGGCGATGGCTGATGGGACTATTACTCCCATTAGCCTATGCCTGCTGCCGCTAATAACAGTGAGAGCAGGCAGCAGCTGATGTGAGTATTCATCAGCCTCCGCCTGCGCTTTAAATTAATTAATTATTTAACCAGCGTGGGTTCCCCTGTATTTTTGATAACCAGCAAGGCAAAACTGACAGCTGTGTGCTGCAACCCACAGCTGTCAGCTTCAGCAAGGCTGGTTATCAAGAATCGAGGGGTCCCCATGCTTTTTTTTTAAGTATTTAAATAAATAATATAAAAAACAGACGTGAGGTCCCCCCCATTTTTGACAACCAGCCTTGCTAAAGCAGACAGCTGGGGGCTATTATTCTCAGCGTGGTAAGGAGCCATGGGTATTGCCCCCCAGCCTAAAAATAACAGCCCGCAGCCGCCCAGAAAAGGCGCATCTATTAGATGTGCCAATTCTGGTGCTTTGCCCAGCTATTCCCACTTGCCCTGTAGCAGTGGCAAGTGGGTTTCATATTTGTGGGGTTGATGTCACCTTTGTATTGTCAGGTGACATCAAGCCCACGGCTTAGTAATAGAGAGACATCTATGAGACACCTATCCATTACTAATCCTATAGTTACATGGTAAATAAAGACACAGCCAGAATAAAGTATCACTCCGAGAATACTTTTGTGATCGTTGGGCATAAAAATATTTATATCGATTTTTCTGGCTAACACGCTGCCACAATATAATTTGTTATTGTACACAACATATAAGAAAGTGACTTTAAAAAAATTAAAATGAAAAATATACATAAAACACCAAAAACTAGAAGAAAAAAAAGGTGCAAATTCAATGATGTATCGGGTCCCAGATCCTAGGATGAGATAAGATTGAAGAGCTGGAGGAGTGTGTGGTTACCTGTAAGTGATCCTTAGTCGATGTCCACCATGGTAGCTTCTGTGTTGCTTGAGTATATATTATATATTCTGATTTTCTATTGCCCGTGATACGAGGCTGAGTATGTTATCAATAGTCTACGGTAATCACTGAGCTTCTCTGAAGAATCTCAGAGGAGCAGAACGTCTCCCTCAACACCTATCTGCGTCCACCTGTGAGAACCCTGGAGAATCCCAACATTTCCCTCAGAAACCAATTACAGATCCAAACATCAAGGGACCGGAGATGAAGGAAGATAAAAAATTTAAATTAAATGAAAGCAACAGACCCAAATGTGAAATTTCAAGAAGGTCTTGGGGACTTTGAGAAGAAAAGTAATAAAAAATAAAATGTTAGTTAAAAAGGTAAAAATAATTTAACAAAACACCAGTGTACGTGAAAAAAGAAAACATGGTGAAAAGGACAGAAACGTGAAGGTTCCCGAAATACAAATTTTATGAGAATAAAATTGAAAATGATTATCCCCGCTCTTATTACTCATGAAGGGTAGCGGTTTGGTGGATCTGTGGAGGATGCGTCATCCTGAGGTTAGAGAATATACCTGACACTCATCCATTAGACGCACTTTATCCCGTTTAGACTATATATTTGGTTCCAGTAACCTAGCGATGTGGGTGGGGGATGTGGAGCATGGGAACAGGGGTATTTCAGACCCTAGTCCAATAATACTTAAACTAAGTTTCGGCCAGGCAAGTCACGGTATATTTTGGAAGCTAAACCCATTTTGGCTGGAATTGATAGGCCCCAATGACAGGACTCTAGACCAGTTGGACTGTTTCATTTCGTCTCACCCTGAACCACAAAATATTAATTTGTTCTGGGATGCCCTTAAAGCATATTTAAGGGGATGTTTGTCCTCTACAATTTCTTACATTAAGCGGACGACATCAAGGGAGGATGATGAAATGGAGAGGCGCCTGAGGGATTTGGAGGCAACTTATATAACCAGACAAATGAAAATAGAATTGAGTGTTTGAACACCTATAGGTTATATACTCAATATATGGACACCAAATCTCAAAAGCTATTCTTTACACGTCAGTCATATTTTGAGCTGGGGAATCAATCCAGCAAACTACTGGCATTTATATTGCACCAGCACAACACATCTAATACCATACTTCAAATTCGAAAACCTGATAATTCGATAGTAACCACAACTGATGACATACTCCAATATTTCCATGATTATTATAAAACATTATATAGCGCCAAAGGTAGTTTCAGCACTTTGGAATGTCTTGAATACTTATCAGATGCAGAGTTTCCCACGTTAGGCTCTACTCAACAAGCCTTTCTGGATGTAGACTTTCCTATAGAAGAAATAAATGGAGCTATTGCGGATCTAGCCTCTGGGAAAACACCTGGGCCGGATGGGTTTCCCATAGAAATGTACAGAAAGTATCGGGATGTTTTGGCACCACTCCTAAAGGTGTTTCGGGAAACTTGGGAGAGAGGCTCTCTACCGGACTCCTTTTATGAGGCAAATATAATAATTCTTAAGAAAGAGGGGAAAGACCCCCTTGACTGTGGATCATATTGCCCCATATCGCTGGTAAATTTGGACTATAAGATCTTCACTAACATCCTGGCCACTAGACTGAATTCCGTGATACTTGAAATAATATATCCAGACCAGACAGGTTTTATGCCCGGGAAGAATACGTCTATTAATATTAGGAGAGTTCAGTCAGTGGTTCAGTACAGCTCCCTGGTGCCAGATAATAAATGGGCCTTGTCCTCGTTAGATGCAGCTAAGGCCTTTGACTCCCTTGAGTGGTCCTTCTTATCTGCATATTTACAAATATATGGTTTTGGCTCTAAATTTCGGAAGTGGATTGATGCAATGTATATGAAACCAAAAGCCCGAATAATAATAAATAACTCTATATCTGAATCATTCTTTTTGGCAAGGGGAACACGTCAGGGGTGTCCCATCTCCCCGGCCCTCTTTGCTCTTGCGATCGAAGCATTGGCGATACATATAAGATCCTCTCCGGTCATTAAGGGTATAGAAATAGTGGGCCGTTTGGACACCATTGGCTTATATGCTGATGACATGGTGATATTCATGGATAACAGAGAAGAAATGTTACCACATGTCATTGCCACAATAGACAAATTTAGTAATTATTCTGGATTATATAGGTCCAATAGATCACCTTGAAACGTTATCTCCACTGCTGTTGTAACTAATTTTAAATACCTGGGAATAAATATCCCAAAAAACAGTAAACTTGATTTACAACTCAATATTCTTCCACTGTTGGAACTTGCCAAGCTCAAATTCGCTATTTGGAGCAAATTACCATTATCTGTCTCTGGACGTATTAACTTAATTAAAATGATCCTACTCCCAATGCTTAATTATTCCCTCCAACAGTGCAGTATTGATCCCTAAATCCTTTTTCTCAGGTCTAAATTCATTGACCTCATCCTTTATATGGGGAAAGATCAGACCCAAACTCAAACTGTCCACCTTACATAGGTCTAGACAGAGGGGGGGGGAGCGGCGCTGCCGGATTTATTTTTATATTATTTGGCTGGGCAGATCAGAGCCTTGAGTAAATGGATGCCCAATAATTATCTACCTAACTCGGAGAGCCATTTGGCCCATGCTTGTTGGGCTTTTTAGAAATAGATAAACCTAATGTCTCTGGATTATTACTCCTGCTTCGTTTGGCTAGGTCGATCTGGAGACAATTTAAACAAGTGGTTCGTTTTGATGGCATCATAGCTGAAATGCCATTATGGAATAATACTTATTTTCCAATGTTATTAAATCACCCATCTACTCAATTCTGGGTCTCACATAACGTCTCCTCAGTCAATGATCTATACGAATACAATGTCCTAATGTCCTTTGAACAAATACAAACCAAATATAGTATCCCGAAGGTCCCAATTTTTTCGCTATCTACAGCTTAGATCAGCAATTCAGTCAAACTTACGCAATATAAATTTGACCCAAGTACTATCGTCCTTCCCTTTAATAGGGATTTTTAAGTCACAGGGCCCCCAGGGTCTTATTTCTGCTTTATATACACATTTGTAGTCCATGGGTACTGATTTAGGTTCACTGACAATAAGAGGGAAATGGAAATCTCTCATCTCTGACATTCAAGATGAGGATTGGGAAGAGATTCTTGAATCTCCAACCATGGTGTCTCCATCGGCTAATAACAGGATGACTCAACTATATATAGTACACCCGTCTTATCTGACTCCGTTGCGATTATTTAGAATGGGATCGTCTCAATCTTCAGAATGCCCAAGATGTCATAAAATTGATGCGGATTTTATACATATGATATGAGGGTGCCCAACTATCCTACCCTTCTGGAAAGAGGTAACTTCGTTGTTGACCTTCCTTATATGCACTCCTGTTCCTCTTAACTCGTTGATGTGTTTGTTTGGTGTGCTAGAGGAAGAGATTTGGGGGCACCATGTTAAAATTTTCCTATGTGAGACAATTTTCTTAGCCAGGAAAATATTGGCCTTGCGTTGGATGGGTAAGGCACATCCATCTCTTAGAGCTTGGATTGAGTTGGTGAATGTATCAAAATAGGGGTTGCCTGGGAAAGTTTAATAAGATTTGGGACGTGTGGAATACTTCTCATCTTACTATATCACCATGTAGACAATAGTTTAATGCCATCATAATAGTTGTTGTGAAGAATACATTGATTCACACTTTATAGTTTCATAATGTCATTAGCATTGTGGAGGTTGTTTATGGTGGCAGGATAGTAGTAGTTTTAGTTTTATGATCGATATGTTGAATGTAATGTATAACTTTGAGCTATGCATAGCCAAACATATAGAAAAAGGATTTCAGAGGGGATTTGTACAGACAATAGACATTACAGCATAACAATAATCACATACAGTAGATTATAACAAATACCAAGAGGAAAGAGGGCCCTGCTCGCAAGCTTACAGTCTAAATGTTTCAGATCACCAAACAAATGTAAATATTAGACAAAGATAACACAGGTAAACACAAAATGCAGTTATTAAATGAAGTTCTTTTTTATTAAGGGAAAAAGAAATCCAAATCTACAAGGCCCTGTGTGAAAAAAGTGATTGCACCCTAAACCTAAGCACTGATTGGGCCACCCTTAGCAGCAACAACTGCAAAGAGGGTTTGCGATAACTGGCAATGAGTCTTCTTCTTCTTTGCAGAATTGTTGTAATTCAGCCACATTTGAGGGTTTCCTGGCATGAGCTGCCTTTTTAAGGTCATGCCACAGCATCTCAATTGGATTAAGGTCAGGACTTTGACTAGGCAACTCCAAAGTCTTCATTTTGTTGTTTTTAAGACATTCAAAGGTGGAGTTGCTGGTGTGTTATGGATCATTATCCTGCAGCGTAACCCAAGTGCGCTTCAGCTTGAGGTCACAAACAAATGGCCTAACATTCTCCTTCAGAATTTTTTGGTACACAGCAGAATTTATGGTTCCTTGTGCCACAGCAATTCTTCCAGCTTCTGAAACAGCAAAACAGCCTCAGACCATCACACTGCCACCACCATATTTTATCCTTCACACAGCCATATCAGTGACACAATAAATAAAGGAAAACATGACTGCTGCATAGAGGAGAGACAAAAAAAACAATAGTCGGTCATTAACGGGGTCAGACAGCTTGGAGAACAAAATAAATGGGTTACTACTATGACAATTAAGGTGATTAATGAGTGGAACAGGCTGCCACGAGAGGTGGTGAGTTCTTCAATGGAAGTCTTCAAACAGAGGCTGAACAGACATCTGTCTGGGATGATTTAGTGAATCCTGCTTTGAGCAGGGGCTTGGACCAGATGACCCCGGAGGTCCCTTCCAACTCTATCATTCTATGATTTTGTTTCACCCATAAAAATTGGGTGAAACACAGAGGAAAGACCACAAAGCAAATTTCTACAAAGAAATGTTTACCTAATTTGAAGCTTGTTTGGAATGGTATGGTAACCTGTGTGATCCAGGAGTGGTTTTCCCTGATGACCCAACATTAATCACTTTTGGAGAGCTTTGCCAAAATCCATAAGGATTGTAGAGAGAGAAAAGGACTTTGTTAGAACAGGGTAATTCAGATAGCGTGGAGACGGTCAAGATATAGGAGCGCTAGCCGTGCGTTATTTAAAAAATGCAGCTCCAGTCACGTACCTCATGAGAGGAAGGGGTGACAGTTCTGGATTGTATCCTGGTCACAAACGGAGAGCAAGGAAGGGAGAGAGTGAATTAAAATCTTCTTTTTATTAGTGCATTTGTTAGAACAGGACATCCTAGCAATAAGATAAAATGTGACTTTACAACAGAGATCCATTGCTAGGACCGGGTAAAATTTTTATTACGGCATCTTTGAGTCTTTACATTTGCCAGAATAACAAAGACAATCCAAGGCTTCAAGTATGAAAAAGAGGTTTACTTGGAGGCATCGTAGCCATCAATATCCGATTAACAAAGGTCTGGCTGCTGTCACATTTCCCTATCGGTAGCCTACAGAATGATAGCTGCTGCCTTATTCTGTCGAATGGCTTTCTATTGGACATAGAATCCGGAAGTACCAGGAGCAGAGATGCCAACACTACAGTGGATACTACAAAGACTACTTTCACTTTTAGTTTGACACATCCCCATGGTGGTTTTAGACATTTATAACTGATACTGATTTGTCAAATCATTAATTTCACTGACATAAATGCTAAAAATACTTTGGATTAAATTTTTAAGTCAATAGTAAAATTAGTTGGTCAAAACAAACCAATATTCCTAGTCCTCATCTTCCACTTCTTTCACCCATTTCTGACCATACTTACAGCCACATTGTATGACCTTCTTCACAGCATTTTTCACCTCCTTGTTCCTCAAGCTATATATAAATGGGTTGAGCATTGGAGTTATGATGCTGTAAACCACACTTATTACTCGATCATAGGTTGCGGAGTAGAGGGAACTTGGGCGAAAGTACATGAAGATAACGGAGCTGTAGAAGAAGATGACGACAGTTAGGTGTGAGGAACACGTGGAGAAGGTTCGTTGGCGGCCTTTGGAAGTGCGCAATTTTAGTACAGCTCTAATAATGAGAATGTAGGAACCTAAGATAAATAACATGGGTACCATGACTATTAGTGAGCCTTCTAGAAAGACAACCATTTGCTGAGCAGATGTGTCTGTGCAGGAGAGTAACAGCATGGCTGGGACATCGCAGAAGTAATGGTGGATGACCCAATTGCAGTAGGAAAGAGTAGATGTCATGGCAGTGAACAGAGTTGAGTGAAGGCTGACTATAACCCATGAGGACGTCACCAGGCTCAAGCACGTCCTCCTACTCATGACAGTTGTGTAATGCAAAGGCTGGCAGACTGCAGCATATCTGTCTAAGGCCATTATGGCCAGCAAAAAACTGTCCATGTTGCCCACCATGTGGAACAGGAAGAGCTGAGCAAAACAACCATGAAACGAGATGGACAATTCCTGGAAGAGGAGGCTGAAAATTGCTCGGGGAACAGTGATGGATGTCAAGCAAACATCTACAATTGAAAGGTTCCCCAATAAGAAGTACATTGGGGTGTGGAGTTGAGAATGCGTTGCGATGAGAACAACGATTAGCACATTACTCATAATACAGAGAATGTAGGCTCCCCAAAAAAAATAGAAAAGAGGCAGTCGGAGATGCTGCTTCTCCGAGAGGCCCAGTAGAGTAAAGCTAATGAAGGTTTGATTCTTCAGATCCATAGCTTCAGATTGAAGAGCTCAAGACCGAACCAACAGATGAGATCTTGTGTCTTCAAGGTACAGGAAGACAGTGCCCTTTCTGATAGTCCATTGTTGCGGATAGCCAGTGAAGACCATATAATAAAGGCTTCAGAGGCAATAAGACAACAACATAGTCTTCAAGTTCTAACTATCATGAGTGTGAGACATCTAGATACTAATCGGTCATGGAAGGTTAAGTGAAATGGAAAAACTTATAACAAGAACAAGACTAAAAAAGTATTGTCTGTATGGAGCAGCTCTGAGGGGCTTCATGATCTACAGATCGTAGAATTGGTTGCTGAATGTTTCCTGAGATGAATGGCTATGTTGTCCTTGTAGAACCAGATCTATGTTATTCTTTTCTTCCATTAAACTGGGAACATTTCATGAATTATCCACTTAGCCTAAAAAAATTCAGAAGAAAATTTATGATGGAAAAAAAAAAACACTACAGAAAATAGATGAAAGCAATATAGGCTCCATAGACTAAAACTACAGATACAGCCCATTTTACTTGTGACACTTATCAAGGGCTTAAACAGGCTGTGCATATGAGGTGGCCGTCGGGTGAACATTCAGCTGACAACCACCTCTCTTTCATCCCCGATACACAAGTGCTGAGCTGAGAGTTCATATATTTTCAGCAGTGATAGAGCAGAAAATCAATGCCCGACACTTCTGGGGGTGGTTAATCTCCACTGAATAATTAAAATTACAACATCCCGGATCAACACACATCAGATGACTGGCAGTTTGGTTGACTTTCTTCTAATGTGTATGGGGTCCTTTAATCTTTTATTATGTTCTCGCACAACCCATTGAGCCAATGGTTTTCAACATGAGGCTTTCTAGTTAGGGGTGAATTAGTATTTAGTTTCAAAATGTTATTTATTAGCTGGGAAGATTGGGATGAACTCTGATGAAGGTACTAACGAAATATTAGAAAGTATGAAACTACAGTGTAAAGCTGTGGTCTTTAATTTGTAGCTCTCCAGCTGTTGAGAAACTCTCACTCCCGGCATGTCCCGACAGCCTGCTGCCATCAAGGCATGCCGGCAGTGGTAGTTTACCAGCAATTGGAGAGCCATAGATTGTAGACCACTGCTTTGGTCCTTGAGTAGTGTTCATGAAGATATTCAGCCTTCATGAACAGACTATTAAACCTAAAATGCATAACTACATTGTGTTATACAGGGAACTTAATTATGACCCTAAATTTCTCTTGACCACCATATAGTGCTATTACAGGGACATCTCCTGCTCACTGTGTTTCGTACAATCCTGATGCTCGTATTAATAGCCTGTGGCATTATGGCACCAGGGACCAATACATTTCTGGCTATAAGGCTGACCAGCAATGATGATTTGGAAAAATAATGTGCTACATATGTTCACGTGATCACGCTGCCAAGTCACCAAGTTTAAAAAAATGACACTAGGCTATTATAAATATACAATATATGATCCTTGTCTACTAGGAGAAGGAATATGAGAAGCTGGAGAAATACCAGGGCCTCAAAGGAGAACTGGAGAAGATGTGGCAGGTGAAGGCAACAATGATTCCAGCAGTGATAGGAGCACTTGGAGCAGTGACCCCTAAGTTGGAAGAATGGCTACAACAGATTCCAGGAGCAACATATGAACTCCCTGTTCAGAAAAGCGCAATGTTGGAAACAACTAAGATCCTGCGCAGAACCCTCAAACTCCCAGGCAGAGGAGAGAACTCAAGAATAAGAAAGGACAACAAAGACCACCCCCAGTGGGGGGGTGATAGGAAGTTTTATATATATACAGGGTGGGCCATGTATATGGATACACCTAAATAAAATGGGAATGGTTGGTGATATCAACCTCCTGTTTGTGGGACATTAGTATATGGGAGGGGGAAAGCTTTTCAAGATGGGTGATGACCATGTCAGCCATTTTGAAGTCAGCCATTTTGGATCCAACTTTATTTTTTCCATTGGGAAGAGGGTCATGTGACACATCAAACTTATTGAGAATTTCTCAAGAAAAACAGTGGTGTGCTTGGTTTTAACGTAACTTTATTCTTTCATGAGTTATTTACAAGTTTCTCTTTGTTTACAGCCATTGACATGTCGCAGAGGTTAGCACGTGAGGAGTGGATACAAATTGTGTTGATGTCTGGTGAAAGCAGTACCCGGGTCATTGTAGCAGATTTCAATGCAAGACACAATAAGCAAGAAAACTATCACCATTCCCATTTTATTTAGGTGTATCCATATAAATGACCCACCCAAAAAAGTTTGCCTCATCACTGAACATAATGTTCTGTGTAAACTGAGGGTCCTGTTCCAATTTTTGTTTGCCCATTCTACAAATTCAGAACGCCGATCTGGGTCATCCTCGTTGAGATGCTGCAGCAGCTGGATTTTGTAAAGGTGCCATTTATGAGTAGCTAATATCCGCCAAAGGGATGTTCGACTGATGCCAGATCAGCATAGACCGGACTTGGACCTGCGACACCCATCAGACCGGATCACCCCGAAGGTGAGTATGATAAAAGTTACTTTTCTTATCTTTCAGATCGGATCGGGTGCTTATCTACAGCATTATAGAATGATGTAGATAAGCCCTGAATGGCGGTGGTCGTATCTTATATCGGCCAATTCTGATGACAGGTTTGCTTTAAATGATACGGATCATCCAAGTTCCCCACAATTTGTGAACCTAGGTACTTAATTGCGTCTGTCTGCCATGTAAACGGAAAGTTAGAAATTAGTTGTGTCAGTTTAGTGTTAAAAGTTGTGTTTTATGGCTTCAGTTTTAGTAGTTGACTTTAAAATTTCTTACATGGTCAAATTCTTTCAATTCCTTTATTATAGAGGAAAATGAGATGTTGGGTTTGAAACATAGAGCAAATCATCTGAGTATAGAGCTAGTTTATAGAGATGTGAGCCTATAGTAACCCCACTAATATCTGTATTTTTACATAATGCTATTGCTAAACGTTCCATCACCAATGTGTATAGGAGAGCTGATAAGGGACACCTTTGCCTTGTCCCTTTTTTAATAGAAAATGTGTCAAATAGAAGGCCGTTTACCTCAACACTCGCGATAGGGCTATAAGAATAGAATTTTAGATAGCAAGAAAGGGTCCATCCCAATTTTTCGTAGGGTGCTCTTCAAGAAAGTCCAATGCACTCTGTTAAATGCTTTTTCAGCATCGACAGAAACAAGGCGCATTGGGATCGTCTGTATTTTTTGCATGCTAAATTAACATTTTCTTTGTATTATCACGAGTTTCTCCACCCTTAACAAGACAAACGTGATCATTGCTAACAATTGAGGGTAGTGAGTTGGAGAGCGGTGTCTCAAATATTTTTGAGAATCCTGACATTTGGTTCTTTTCCAGACTTTGATAAAACATTTATGTGAGCCTCAAATAATTGGGGAAAAAGAGGGAGTCTTCTGAGATATTGAATACTTTTGCTAAAAATGATAATAACCGGGGAGCAAATATCTTATGAAATCTATCAATGAATCCATCTGGCCCACGGCTCTTTGCTGTTAGGAAGGATTTTATGGCCTCTCCTATCTCTTGTTCAGTGAAGCTGTAAAACATAATTAATTAAAAGAAATAAAAGAAACTCAAAAATAAAAATGTAAGACTTTTGGAATGACCCAATGAAAAGAAAAAAGTAAGTGGCATAAAGGGGTTAAAATGGCTCAAAACGCAGCTACTGTAGATTGATTAGTTTTCAAATGCAACTTTTTTTAATGTACCGTAACGTAAAGTATCTCTACGTCTACGGAAGAAAAGGAAAAGAAAGCGAAGGGTAATCTCACATCTACACAGAATAAACCTAAGGTCGTTGTCTTGTGCACAAACCTGAGCGTCATTATAGCCACGGGCGGCACAAGTCACACACGTTCTCTGCTCATCGCATTTTCTCATGGATTCCTTCCTCTCTACGTCTCAGCCATATTTATCAGCAATGATCTTCCCTAGAGGATACGACGGCTCCCACACAAACCAATTACCAGTCAGTGACTTTGGGAATAGAGCAAATAAACCATCAAGTAAAAAGTTCTGCTGTGACTAACGGGGTGATTTACTGAGGGGAAATAAAAGTTTCATCCACAGAATGTGGTTTATGAATTAATTTGTTTTGCACAATGTGATTCATCACGTCTTGGGGCCAAGTAAGCGCAAGAGGCGCCGAGGATTCCGGCTTCAGAAGTGAAGTCTTTATGCGCAACTCTTCCAACATATGGATACAAAATATCCATTATCCACTCACAAGGAAAATATAAAATCAATCACTTTTAATATAACATATTTAAAAAGACATACATCATACAAAAGATAGACACATGTATGAGGATTCGATAAAGAGGGTAATTCAAGTAAAGAAAAAAAGGTGATGGTAAACCAGGTGTGATTTAAGACATAAGTTCCAAGTCTACTCAGCTTATGATATAGTAAAATGGCTGGCAAAAAACAATGTATATGTATGACCTCTTTTTAGTCTGGCTAATCCATTAGAATAAAGCTAAGTTAAATCATTGCTTATCAATAGTGTAATCACAAAATCATGGAGACCATCACGACCACCCCGGCGTGTGTTTCACACTGATGCTTTTTCAAGGGAAGTGTCAACTGTTACTTAGCAGAAATCTGCTATTATGGCAGCAGTATATGGAGTATAGGGTTCCTTCCATCTATAAGAGCTATTGGTCGAATACTTGTTTGAATGACCCCTATGCCACCCAAGTTCTCTTCACACATGCATGCTCAGTTCAAATGAGCATACGCATGACTTCAATGGGGTGAGGGGAGTACCAGAAATTTGTAGTGGAGGCTTATGTCCCATTAAAGCAAAATATTTTTTTTTTATCCACCAAAATATGAGGACTTGGCCAAAGCGATGTGTAGTCTTAAAAGGACATGAATGACAGAGATGGGAATGACAGTTACCAAGGGTCAGTTACTGGAGATGGCGATATGAAAATACCCAGGCATAGCTGAGCTACACCCTTTGTGCATGAGTCCAGAAAAAGAGTGAGAGATCCTGTATGTACTGACCCAGCCTAAAAGATGCAGCTTGTACTGGACTGTGTGAGATCTCAGCTGCAGACAGGAGGGACACAGAGGAGCTATCAATTTGGCTACATGGGTGGAAATTGAATTTCCAGTCAGTTTTCAAATTTCAAAAAAGATTATACAACCATCCAAACATAGATTTTCAAAGTTAGCACACCATCCTCGCCAAGCTTAAGAGATCTATTTTAAGGGGTTGGCCACTACTGCCACCCATAGTTTAATCCATTCAGGATCCCAATTAAAATGAATACAATCCATACTCACCTCCTGCGGCGGCGCTGTTCTAGTGATGTCCAGTAAAACTGGTGCTGCTGTTTCTGAAGAGTGACGTGAGTTGTTGTGTCAGGTGCCGGCTGCAGTCAAAGAGCGGCCATTCGCTAGCTGCAGTTCATCAAGAATCTGTTGAGATGGACATCCACATTGATGAAATAGCAAAGGTTGCAACTGAAAAGTGGCCACTCATTGGCTGCAGCAGGCACCTGACATAAGTCTCAACAATGCTGGAAATAGCGTCACATACATCACTGGAAAGATATCACTGAAGAAGGTGAACGTACAATGTTTTTATTTTACAGGGAACCTGTCACCAGGTTTGGCAGACATGACATACAGCCAACACCTCTCAGGACTGATATACAGCATTCTATAAAGCTGTATCTCTGCCACCAAACCGACCTGAAAAATAAGAAATAGAGATTATATTATACTCACCTGCAGGGCGGTCTGGTCTGAGGGATATTGCTCTTCTTGGTCCAACGCCTCCCATCTTTATACCTACGTCATCCACACAGTCTTGCATCCCTACGTCATCCACACAGTCTCCCCGGCATTGCACTCCTGCGCAAGCACACGTCTTTCCGCTGTGGAGGGCAGAGTAAAGTAGTGCAGTGTGCAGGAGCTGGGAAAGGTCAAAGAGGTCCCAGCGCATGTGCACTGCAGTGCTTTACTCTGCCCTAGTCAGGGCAGAGAAGTACGCCTGCGCAAGAAGTGCGCATTGCTGGGAAGACTGTGTGGATGACGTAGGGACACATCATCCACATGAAGTAAGAAGGAGGACGGCATTGCAATAAGACAATAAGAAGGGAGGCAGAGGACCAAGAATATCGACATCCTTGGATTGCCCCGCTGGTGAGTATAGTATAAGCTCTTTTTCTTATCTTTCAGGTCGGGTTGGGGGAAGATATACAGCATTATAGAATGCTGTATATCAGGCCTGAAAAGTGGTGGTTGTATCTCATAGCCGTCAAACCTGATGACAGGTTCGCTTTAAAGGTGGTTCTAAGTTAATTAAACTGGGGTCATGCGGTAGTGGACATATCCTTTAATAATATGTGCAGCATGTATTGTGAAGTATGGTGCCAGTTGAATCTCTTAGTACCATCCATTATTATTTTCTACATGTGTGAATATTATATATATATTCACACATACACATACTGTATACATACATATACAGATCCATCAAGAGCCAATATGTGATCTAAGTTGAAACTAAGTATAGAAACTGGGAATTTCATTGAGAACAAAACAGAAGACTGGATTCCAAAATCACTCAAAAAGAAGTCTGCATGGCAGTCACTTGTCGATTTGCATGGATGTGTTATGGGGATCTCCTTCCAGACCCAAATCGGGGCATCAGTGGCTCCTGCATTGTCAGTGCATCTGATGACACCAATACATAATGGCAGAGAGGCTTTCAGTTGAATTCATGTTTGGGGAAAGCAAAGAACTGACAAAGCCATCACTGTCTTTATCACCCAGGAAGTGACTACACCTTCTGAGTACATGAGGCCAGGCATTGTCCTTTATCAATATGCAAATAAAGTTTGTGGAGCCTCATTTAAGAGTCTCAAACACGGGACTAGCCAGATCTTCCGCCAGGGAAAGACCCAGCCAAGGAGTGGCTCCTTTCGGAAACCACCATTACCACCATATTAAGTGGCCCTTTAAGTCAATATCCAGCTCTTTACGAGTTTACAGATATGACAAGGGAAATACCAAGGCCAGGTATCCATCCACAGACAGCCGTTTCGGGGTGTTGCCCCTCATCAGTGTGGAGTAGGATTCTGGCTAGGTGGGAGCAATGCCTAGTAGACCAACAGCATGAAACAATCACTGACCTCAGGGAGACCAGTCAAAGAAAACACTGCGGCAGCCGGCAAAGGCACTCAATCAGTGAAATCCTAGGTGCATTGCTCCCTGGGAAATACGAATATGCAAATAAAGTCCTTGGAGCCTCATTTAAGAGTCTCAAACACGGGACTAGCCAGATCTTCCTCCAGGGAAGGACCCATCCAAGGAGTGGCTCCTTTCGGAAACCACCATTACCACCATATTAAGTGGCCCTTTAAGTCAATATCCAGCTCTTTTCGAGTTTACAGATATGACAAGGGAAATACCAAGGAAAGGTATCCATCCACAGACAGCTGTTTCGGGGTGTTGTTGTCCTGTATCAGGAGGTGTCCAGGGTCACTGAACTAATGTAAGGTTTGTTGGAATCACGTGGAGGTTTATGCGATTATTAGGGATGGGCGAAACTGAACGGTAAAGTTCTGGGCCCACACTGGACACCAAATGTACGTGCATGGACCCCAAATATGGACTTCTCCCAGAAGTCCGTGTTACTGTTTGGTTCAGCAGCCCAAACAAAGTTTGTTGAAAAGCTGCAGTGCATAAATCAACAAGGTTTTCGGGTGTGGGCACTTCTTGCTAAGTCACAGCCATGACAAGTATTGGCATGGCTCTGATTGGTTGGCGCACTGTGTAAAAAAATAATAATAATAAAAAAAAGTGCGGTCCTCTCTTTTTGATAACCAGCACAGGTAAAGCTGATAGCTAAGGTCTCAGCCCTCAGCTGTCAGCTTTATATTCACTGGTTATCAAAAATAGAGGTTTCAGCAAAGCTAAAACATACAGCTGGGGCCTGGTATTCTCAGACTTTGAATTGGCCCCAAGCCTAAAAATAGCAGCCCGCTGCCTCCCCAGAAATGGCACATCTATTAGATGCATCAATTTTGGCACTTAGCCTCACTCTTCCCATGTGCCCTGATGTGGTGGCAAGTGTGGTAATAGTTTTGGGGTTGATGTCAGCTGTTTTATGTTTGCTGACACCAAGCCCAGGGGTTAGTAACGGAGAAGCATCTAGCAGACACCCCCATTGCTAATCTCACAATGAAAAGTAAGAAAGACACACACAGAGCAAAGTCCTTTAATTGAAAAAATAACCCTCTTTTACCCATTTATTAATGTAAAAATAAAAATCAAATTGCAGCCAACCACAAAGCTTTATGACTGAGCACTTCCTGCTCCATCACTGCCATAAGTATTGGCATGGTTGTGATTGGGCGGCGCAGCAAGTGCGACAGCCTGTATGAAGGAAGGATTACAGATTGAGCCGCCATTATCAGCGTTGAACACACGTGGTCAAAATTGTTGGTACCCTTCGTTTAATGACAGAAAAACACACAATGATCACAGAAAAAACTCGAATCTGACAAAAGCAATAATAAATAAAAAATCTATGAAAATGAACAAATGAAAGTCAGACATTGCTTACCAACCATGCTTTCATAGAATTTTTAAAAAAATAAAACACATGAAATAGGACTGGACAAAAATGATGGTACCCCTGAAAATAATGTGACAAAAGGGACATGTTAAATCAATGTGTGTCCACTAATTAGTATCACAGGTGTCTACAATCTTGGAATCAGTGAGTGGGCCTGTAAAGAGGGCTACAGATACTCACTGTGCTGTTTGGTGACATGGTGTGTATCACACTCAACATGGACCAGAGGAAATGAAGGAAAGAGTTGTCTTAGGAGATTAGAAAGAAAATTATAGACAAACATGTTAAATGTAAAAGTTATAAGACCATCTCCAAGCAGCTTGATGTTCCTGTGACTACAGTGGCACATATTATTCAGAAATTTAAGCTCATTGGGACTATAGCCAGCCTCCCTGGACAGGAGGAAAATTGATGACAAATCAAAGAGACGGATAATACGAATGGTAAGAAATGAGCCCAGAAAAACTTTGAAACAAATTAAAAGTGAACTTCAAGCTCAAGGAACATCAGCGTCAGAATGCACCATCAATTGTTGCATGAGCCAAAGTGGACTTCACGGTAGACGACCAAGGAGGACACCATTGTTGGAAAAAAATCATAAAAAAGCCAGACTGGAATTTGCCACATTACATGTTGACCAGCCACAAAGCTTCTGGGAGAATGTCCTATGGACATATGGGACAAAAATGGAACTTTATGGCAAGGCACATCAGCTCTTTGTTCTAAGGCTACTTTCACACATCAGTTTTTTGCCATCAGGCAGGATCCGGCTATTTTTAGAAAAAACGGATCCGGCATAAATTTTGGAGAACTGTAGAAACGGATCCGTTTTTTTGCTGGATCCGTCTAGCAGGTTATATCTGTTCCTGGGGGCTGGCCAATTGGATCTGAGCATGCGCAGACTTAAAAAAACTGGATCCGGTGGCTGGATCCGTCTTTTTCTGGATCCGGCGCATTCCGGCGCCCATAGACTTTCATTGTAGCAAAAAGCTGGAAGCGCCGGATCCGGCGCTTCCGGCTTTTTCGCCGGAGACAAAAAACGTTACAGTAGCCGTTTTTTCCAGACGCCGGAATGAGACAAGTTGCCGGATCCAGCAAAAAACGGATGAAACGCAATGCCATCCGGCACGATCCGGCGCTAATGCAAGTCAATGGGGAAAAACTGGATCCGGCATTGCATTTTGCCGGATCCGGTTTTACAAAAAAAAGCCGGATCGCGCCTGAAGGCAAAAAACTGATGTGTGAAAGAGGCCATAGGCGGAAAAATGAAGCATATCAAGAAAAGAACACTGTCCCCACTGTGAAACATGGAGGAGGGTCTGTTATGTTCTGGGGCTGCTTTGCTGCATCTGGCACAGGGTGTCTAGAATCTGTGCGGGGTACAATGAAATCTCAAGACTATCAATGGATTCTAGAGAGAAATTTGCTGCCCAGTGTCAGAAAGCTTGGTCTCAGTCACAGATCATTGGTCTTACAACAGGACAATGATCCAAAACACACTGCTAAAAACACCCAAGAATGGCTAAGAAGAAAACATTGGACTATTCTGAAGTGGCCTTCTATGAGCCCTGACCTAAATCCTATTGAGCATATTTGGAAAGAGCTGAAACATGCCGTCTGGAAAGGGCAACCTTCAAACTCAAGACGATTGGAGCAGTTTGCTCTAGAGGAGTGGGCCAAAATACCTGTCGAGAGGTGCAGAAGTCTCATTGACAGTTACAGGAATCGTTTGATTGCAGTGATTGCCTCAAAAGATTGTGCAACAAAATATTAAGTTAAGGGTACCATCATTCCTGTCCAGGCCTATTTCATGAATTTTTTTTTTAATTCTATGGAAGCATGGTTGAAAAGCAATGTCTGACTTTCATTTGTTCATTTTCATAGATTTTTTATTTATAATTAGTTTTGCCAGATTCAAGTTATTTCTGTCACCATTGTGGGTTTTTCTGTCATTAAACAAAGGGTACCAACAATTTTGACCACGTGTGTATGACAGGATAAAAGGGTGCAGTACAGCCTAGTGCATATAGTCATTATATTCTGTCTTTACAGCCTGATTACAGTCTAGTACACAATAAATATCCAGCCTTGTGTATAGTTTCCATACAGCCTAGTACACAGTGCACTTCCAGTGCGGTGTATAGTGTGCCCTCCAGCCTAGTGCACAGTGCATTTCCAGAGTGGTGTATAGTGTCAGTTCAACCTGGTACACAGTGCACTTCAAGCTTTGTATATACTGTAGTGCCTGTTCAATGTAGTGCACACACAGTTCACTTCCAGCGTTGTGTATAGTGCCTGTCCAGCCTAGTGCACAGTACACTTGCAGAGTTGTGTATAGTGCCCATCCAGCTTGGTGCACAGTCCACTTTCAGCATGGTGTATAGTGCCTTTAAATATGAGGATAGCATCAGATAAGTGACGTGGTCGTGGTGCAGCTGGTGATGATGGTGGAGCTGCTGCAGGGAGAGGACGTGGTCATTCTGTACCTGCTACGTGCCCAAATGCAAGGGCATGCAGGATCCAGGACAGTCGGCATTTTTTTATAGGCCCGATTAATGCTGGCAGAATGGTTAAGTCAGAAGATATTGAAAAGGTGGTAGATTGGATGGTTGACAGTGGCTCCGGTTCCTTGGCATTTTCTTCCACCCGCTCACCTGCAGAAAGCGCAGATTTGGCACCTGAGGACTATGGGCATCATTCTTCCATCACACCCCCGTACATAACAGCCAAGCTGTCTGATCCCCAAGTCAGTCAACAGTCTCTTCTGCTGTTTGATGACTCCACTGGCTGTGGTTCAGTGGTCCATCCACCTGCAGCTGCTCGCAAGTGGAAGAGACTGAGTGCACTGATGCCCAAGCACTTGTTATGTCGTACAATGAGTATGTGGGAGGGGTAGTTCATACGGTCGGCGGACAGTACATCTCTGAGGATGAAGAAACACAGGTGCCAACTATTGCATCTTTCTGCAGTGTGCTGAGCGTCAAGGAGTGCACGGGTGTCGGGGTGTGGAATAGGAGGAAGATGAGGAGGGGAAT